>NC_090924.1:928343374-928968374 GCF_040938575.1 Ambystoma mexicanum
ACACAATGCAGGATCCTTCAGTCTGGTTTCCCAGCCTTACGCTTTCTGTCTTGAAGGATTCTTGAAAGTAACGGCATCTTGCCAAAAAGGTCAAGGGTGCTTCCCTTCTTACGAACTCTACTTGGTTTGCCATCTTTCTCCCCTCGTTCTGCTGCTGACTCGAAACTGCTGTACCTTCATGTGGTTTGCCTTGCTCAGAGTGTGCTCTCGTGCTCCACCTTTTATCCGTGTGGGGAAGTTTAATGGCAGTCAGGTGTCAGTGATTGTTAGTAATTGCCTTGCCTTGTCTGACCATAGTGATGTGAAATGTCAGGTATACGGCTCAGGTGTGAGTCTGTTTTCTCCCAGAGTGGGCTGTCTGTGTGAAAGTGTTTGTGCAGGAAAAAAAGGGAGCGGGGTAGAGGTTCCATATATCCTACCTGGTAGGATGGGGTAAAGATGTTACAGGGAAGAGAGGGATAACATGTCTCACCATCAGGCGTCCCACTCCCCAAAGAGCCCTCCCCCAGGTGATCTTCCAGTACTGGTCCACCCCCAGGAACTTTATCCAAAAGCGATGGCCGTGTCCTAGCCACCTGGATGACAGATCCCTGGGGAATAGCGGGTGATACATCTTCTGGTTTCTCACACAAGGTACTTTGTAAAAAGGGAGAGTGGCCTAAGCTGGAGAGGGATTGGAGCAGCAGTTATGTTTATTTATATTAGGTGGCACTGGCCCAATCGTAGGAAATGTTTGGACCAAGTGTTAAGTGAACTCACAGAGATCATTGGCAGGAGGCTCTCAAGAGTTACCAAGCATAGTCCCAGTAAGAACAATCATGAGTTCACACCAGTAATTGTTGCACACCTTGTAATTTAGGGCCTAATTCATGGAAGCTTTTTATAATGGCAAAACCCCATTGGTAAATATTCTGTGAATAAGGGCTTTAAAGTGAAACATCAGTGAGAATCAAGTGAGTGCACTGCAGAGCCAAAATACGCAAACAGTGAACTATCCATCAGCAGTTTATAATGTCAGATAAATGGGGGCTGACCAGGTTGCAGCATGGTTAATCTCCTCAATAGATGCCCCTCATAAGCCTCCTTTCACTCCTTAGTCAACATAACATGAATTGTGGAGCAGAACGGGGGTCTCCAACTGAAAAGACCATGCTATCAGACAACTTAACCTACCTACTTAAAAGTGGAAGGCGTGAGTTTGTGACCAAATGCTGAATTTGGGAAGCCCCAACCAAATTGCAGAATGATCATCAAAATATTAATGCAGGGACATCATTTCACCAAAATGCCTAGGGTAGCAGAAGTGATGTCACATGACCCTTGACCTCTGATGACATCACAGGAAGTGATGTCACCTGACCCAACCCCGAAGTGACATCACGTGAAGCCAAAGGCATTGCTAGGGGGGGGGGTTGAGGGGGCTATAGCCCCGGGTGTTTTGGTTGTAGCCCCGGATAGAAGCTCAGGGACTACAACCAAAATGCTAGCTAGCCCCGAATCCCGCCAGTCCCAACATTAGCCTAGACCCTGATATTTTCCAGACCTAGCAACACCCCTTCGTGAAGCGATGGCACACAACCCTTCACCCCTTGACAAAACAGGAAGGGGCATCACATAGAATTGGTCCTAAGTACACAACGAAAAATATGGTTACAATATCACTACAATGTGATATACATTTCATACAAGAGTGGATCACCATATGCATCATTAATATCAGTGTGTATAGGCCCATAATACCAAATTCCTGTTAAAGCAAGCAGACGTTCAAGGCCTCATGATAATGATGAGTATTATAAAGCACTTATGGTTAAGCGCTTTATTTAGAACAAATATACATACAATATCATCCAACCTGTGTTGGTACTCATTTATCGACCGCAGAAGAATGAAAGTTTGAGTTGAGGTTTTTAAGAGCAGACTAAATCAGTGACTCACCACCTGAAGTGTGCCTGAAATAAACCTTTAATGAGTTTAGCAATTATTGTATAGAATTCCAGAAAGACAAATGATATGTTATTCCTATTCGTTCTTATTTGGGATCACTGCTCAAAGTGTTACACTTGTGCAACCTCCTGTTTTTTGTTTTCTTTTAAGAGGAGGCCTGTACAAGAAAGCCAGCCACTCCAGAAACAAAGAACCACATGCCACTGGCCACAGCCAGCCCAGGAGCATATATTTTTAAATTTTTATTTTATTTTTAGGATTAGCAATGGAGACCTCAACTGTAGCAAGGGAGCCCTCAGGGGTCACAGTTGCGACCCCTGGCAACCCCCAGATGACTTCCCTGTATTAATGTAGAAAAACCGGTTGACTAGTATAGCAGGGGTGTGGCAATCATTGTAAGGGAGGAACTGCAATCTTTTGAAGTTCCTATAACTTGCGCAGGTTGTAAAATTCTACACATAAAACTAAAGCCGAATTGCATTAATTGTGTTTGTCTTCTTCTTGTGTACTGGCCACCTGGGTACATTTCTAATTTTAATGAGGAACTTATCCAGCTTCTACAGTCTTAAAATAAATCAGATAGCGCACTCTAGTTCTCTGAGATGTTAACCGTTAACATAGAGAAATGGCAGACTGAGAGGCAATTCATTTGGAGCACAACCTAGTTAGTACTGAATTCACAGTTCTTAATACCGATCCTACGCACATTAAAGGCACAATACTAGATTGGGTAGCCTGGCGCAGTTTAGATGTTAAGATCTTTGAGACTAGTCCTTGTATTTGGTCTGATCCCATTTTTATTACATGCCAAACACACCTGATACAGCAATACAAAAATCAGGCTAATCTGCTTAAGAAAATTCTCTGATTTTACTAAGTGGATAAGTCCAATGATGGAGCACACAACAGATAAGGACAGCCCTGAGTCTTTAGTAATAGCATTTAAACTATACCCGACTCAAATGTTGGGTCAGGTTGCAACACTACAAACCATCACAGTGAGAGAAGCACTCTCACAATGATTGGTTCTCTGCAGAATTGAAAGAGCTGAAAAAGAAAAGCAGAACACCTTCGGTTGAGTACCAATTCCAATGATAATAAGTCTGTTTGGAAGAAGCTTGAGAGATCCTATAAACATGCCATTTATGAGGAAAAACAAATGTCTTTGAAAATCAAATAGTTAAAGCAGATAATAGTTCCAAACATCTGTTTAAGGTCCTAAAGAAGCTGGAGAAACGTAGAGTCTCACCCTCAACTTTTGTGCCGATTAGAGATGATTGTCTTAGAGTGCAGCAAGCATTTGCAGACAAGGTTTTGGGTGCAAGAGATAAGATTAGTACTTGTATCGTAGGTGACTCCTATACCACCACCACCAAGCTTTCTTAACTCCATCTACCCTTGTGTTGGACCAGTTCAGAGAGAAGGAAGAGGAAGAGACATTTTCCTTTAGGGCTATAAGTGTGTCGGAGTTGATGGAAGTTCTAAGAGGTATGCATCCTACCTCATATCCTAGAGATACCCTACCATGCAAAGTAATATTGGATAATAGAGATCTCTTTGGGCCATTCCTTACTTGTTTTGTAAATGCTTCTTTTCAACACAACGGCATCCCAAATAGCATCAAGGAAGTTACTGGTAACCCGCTCATTAAAAAAAATGTCCTGAGCCCAGCGTAATCTCAAACCTTAGACCAGTTACCAACTCATCTTTTCTTCCGAAGATAGTTGATAAAATGGCCACCAGACAATTCCAGAGCTTCCTGGATCAAAACTGAATTTTGGATCCAAGGCAATTTGGCTTTAGATAACACCATAGTACAGAGAGTACGTTACTTGATCTCCAAATAGATTTTGTCGATAAAAGTGGTTGTGTGCTATTAGTGCAGCTTGATTTATCAGCAGCTTTTAATTTGTTGGAACATGATATCCTCTCAGCCTCGCTGGAAAGAGTTGAACATTTTTCACACAAAGCCATTATGTGGATCCAGTCTTTTTTAACGAGCAAGGTGTCCACAGTACATTGGGCAGATGCCTTTTCTGACCATGCACCCATAATTTTTGGAGTACCTTAGGGAGTGTGTTTATCCCCGGCTCTGTTCAATCTTTTACAAAACCCCTTTGTGATCGGATGGCAGGAATGAGTATTAATTTTGCTAATTATGCTGACGATACTCGGCTCCTGATGAAACTTGAAGGGGACAATGACTTGGATTCAATTAAACTGAACTCCACTTCAAAAACTGTTAAACAGTGGATGACCAAGCATTGGATGTGTCTCAATAACTCTAAAACTGAGTTGTTACTTTTTGGTACAGCCCACACAAGGTCCAAGTTGGATACTTGATATGCACATTTTGTGTTGGATGACTGTAATATCATGACCCAGAAAAGTGTTAAAACCATGGGTATATATCTGGATCTCTCTGTTAGCTATGAAGCTCAGGTCAGTGGTGTAGTACATAACACACATTACTACATGAGGTTACTCAGACGAATTAGGCCTCTGATTTCTGAGAGATGCGAAACCCTGGCTAGAGCCACAATTCTATCTAGAATCAATTATTGTAATGCCCTTCGGGGTGGTGCATTTTAGAACGTCATCCATTAACTGCATACAGGTGGTCCAGAATGATGTAATTCACATCATAAAAAAATGTGCCCCATGGTGAGCACATCTCAGAGCAGCGACAATATCTCCACTGGCTCACAGTTAAAGCTAGAGTACATGACTCTTGTCTTTGTACGCAAGTCAGTGTATGGTTCAGCACCAGAGTACCTGAAAGATAGATTAATCATTTATCAGCCTAAAAAGCACGTTGATCAGGTAATAGTCAGTTGCTGGTTTGTCCAAGACCAAATCAAATCAGAGGATATGGTAGATCCTCTCCATCTCTGGCAGTGGCTGCCTGGAATCTTCTCCCTCTGACCCTATGTTTGGAGAACAATTTGCTATCTTTTCGTGAGAAATTGAAAACACTCTGTTTGAATAGAACAATTATTGCTGGTATGTTACTAATTTTGATAGGTTGCCTTGTGCTTCATGTGCTGTTTTGTGTGTTTGTCACACCCTGATGCCTGTCGGGCTTTTGGCACGTAATACATAAATAAATAAGAGAGGCTCATGAGGGAGGTATCTCTAATAGAATTTAGAATCAAAATTGGTCAATCCCAGAGGGAAGGAATCTTTTTGCAAACCTCATTCTGTAAAGGTGCGCCAACAGCATTAATAATCTTGCAGACTTGTTGGTCTCTGGGAATGACCAGCGCAAATTCCTTTACACCTTGCGACCGGGACATTGGAGAGGTAAGGGTTGAAACATCTAGGCTCAGACGTTGAAAGGCTAAATGGCGCAGCTTGTGGGGTGATGAGAGGTTGGAACCAAGTGCAAGATCCAACTGCCCCTTTGTGCTAATTGACTGAGCAGAGGAAACCAAGGGTGACAAGGCCACATTGGAATAAATCAACAGAACCGACACCTGCTCTTTCAGAATTTTGCATAATTACCAGAAACTCTATCCATGTCTTTGTGAATTTTCCACAGTACACTCGGAATCATGGTAATTGGGGTGTAAAGTATTTAGCCATTCTTGGGGCCATTAAAAGCAGAGAGTGTCTATCCCCAAAAACCTCGGAGAAGAATGATCTGACAAATGTCAGTAACTGGTGAGCTTGTTCAGAGGTAAACAGATCCACATTTGTGGTGCTGTAAAGGTGACAGCTGTTGAAACCGGGTGAGATATTGATGGTAGTAAATGGACAATGTGAAGGATCTGATCAGCTGATCAGCAATTGCCCTAATAGAAGATTTGCTGCCATCAGAAATTCAACTCTGCCCAGCAGTATATTTCTTGGGCTATGTCTGCAAGGGTTTTGCAATGTGTTCTCCCATGCTAGTTGACAGAGCACTTGGTGACATCGTCTGTCTCAGTAGGTCCTTAGAGGTATAACCTGAGCGGCACAATGTAGGCGTTTCTGAATGGCAGTTCACACACACACGTTGAAAGAGTGTTTGGATTCCAGCAAGGACCATTTTCCTGGACTGTCCCAGATTCCTGTGTTATCCCATACCTCATGTGGTTTGCATCCATCATAAGGACCTGGAATGTGGGGGTGGGAGGAGAGAAATAGATATCCCTTTCAGAAATGGGGCTGACAGAGCCACAGCAGCAGATTATTTCCGAGAGAAGGGCACCAGGGTATTAGAGGCACATACTGGCGTGATGATGGTGACCAGCAGGCCGTCAGATGCCGTACCAAGGTTCTGAAGTAAAAGCAAAGCCAGGGGACCACCTGTGTGGTTGCCAACATCACTCTCAGGACTCCAAGCAAGTCTATGACTGTTGGGCATTCCTTGAACATAAGAGGACCCTTGAACATAAAGAGGACTGTCGTGACATTTCCTCTTGCTTGATGGAAGTAGAGGTAGCTTTTGATGGTCAGGTTTTGTTTTGGATGCAAGTCCCCCTGACTTCAGATTCTGCTATGAAAGGGCCAGTTGCCCTTCTGTCAAACCTGCTGCCCAACTGGGAGGGGGAAGACATACGCATTGTCCTCAGCTGGCTTATTGTATTGTATTGTTTATTTATTTGTAGAGCGCTCCGGGCGCTCAGGCATCTGGGCGCTTACAAGGTTTTTGGTTACAGGATAAGAACATATACATAAAAAGTAGGCAATACATATTGGATGAATTATTTACAGTATATATGCAGTATTTGCCAAAGAATGTACATATACATAGAATATTGTATACATTATCATGTGAGCGTGCTCTAGGATATCTAGTATTCATGTGTGGGGGAGCATCACTGATCGCATGAGTGTAGCCAAAGTTTCACATTCGTTTTGAAGGAGTGGAATGTGTGTAGTGCTCTTAAAGTGTCTGGTATCGAGTTCCAGAGTTGGGCCGCCCTCACTGGAAAACTAGAGACTCCAGTTTTTTTTAAATGTGAAGTGGGGTTTCTGAGGCTGTTAGATTGTGCCTTTCTGATAGGTCGTTCTGATGTGTGTTTGCTGAATCTTTTCATCAAGTATATAGGTGCTTTGTTGGTGAGACATTTGTAGGTAAGGTTTAAGGACTTTTGGAAACCAAAATAGATGCAGTTGGGCTTGAAGTCAACCTGATGCGAAAAGGTTTAAGAGCGCTGGCTGAAAGAACAAGCGGCCTAGAAATTACGGTGAAAACCAATACGGAAACCAGCACAAGTAATGCAAAGGAAGTCCACATTCTGAAGCAACAGGTCACCAACTTGGAGAACCACATGGAGGAGGCAGAAGTGAGAGTGAGATGGAGCAATATTCGGGTGGTCGGCCTACCGGAGGGAGAGGAAGCTCAGGACCCCACGGACTACGTGGAGAATTTGATCCTGCAAGAAATAGGAGCTGACAAACTTTCCCAAGGATTTGCCGTTGAACGTGCGCACATGGCCCTAATGAGGAATCACGACCTGAAGCCCCCCCTCGGGAGATAATAGCAAAGATCTTGAACTACAAAGATAGAGAGAAGATCCTGGAATACTTTCGCAAAGGTGGAACTATCAAAAGGGCATATGTAATCATTACGGCATACCCTGACTACACCATGTTGGTACAGAGACAGCGTTATAACTATGTGGCGATCGGCCGGAATCAAGTACATGCTTTTGGATCCTGCAAAGCTCAAGGTCCTGCACAAGAGTAAGTCATACTTTTTCGATACCCCGGAAGATGCAGCGGCATGGCTGGATATGCAGGGTTATCCGGAACAAGGCGAGCAGAAACACCACGAGGATCATGATAAATGAGGGGGTCATATTATGTAGAATGCAAGGATGGAGAAGGAAGGGGCCCTGGTGAAAAATGAAGGGATTGTCGCATGGGTAACAAGGGCGAGGCGAGGACAGATAACATTGAAAACTGAAATTAGAGACATTTGGACTTGTTGGACTAGAATATTAAATGAAAATTGGGCAGCACTAAGCGTGCTTGCATGGAAGCAAATGGGAGTGGCAAGATGGAGACGACCTACCCCCAAGAGTTAGAGTAGTAGGGTCGCCATTAGGGCAACCTCACCCAGCTGAGCCGTGAGTAAAGGCAATTGCCAGAAAAGGGCTAGATGCGGGGGTGCCTGAGATCCAGGGATGGAGCTGGGCAACAGTTGGGTAGGGTGTTGGGTCGGGAGGGAATTGGGGCAGGGAAGGGAGGCGGGAGGTGGGGAAGTTTGGGGCGTTTGTTGTTTGGGGAAGTTCATGTTGGGAGACGAGCCTGCATAGAATGGGAATGTATTTGGTCATGGACTGCACTTGTGGGGGGAGAAGAGGGACCCTGATATGCCATGGTGGATCTTAAAATAATTACCTGGAACGTCAGAGGGCTCAATAGTTATCTAAAGAAGAATAAGGTCATGCTATACCTACGCAGACAGAAAGTAGACATAGCCCTGCTGGAAACCCATCTTACACAAGACAAGATGGAGATGATCCGGAAAAAATGGAAGGGGACTGTGGCGGGAGCATCATATTCGGCCTATGCCAAGGGGGTGATCATTTGGGTGGCGCCACATATCTCGTTCCAACTGTTACAGTCCGCGGTGGAGGCAGACGGGAAGATGGTCATGATGAGA
Organism: Ambystoma mexicanum; assembly: GCF_040938575.1. Lineage (NCBI taxonomy): Eukaryota > Metazoa > Chordata > Amphibia > Caudata > Ambystomatidae > Ambystoma > Ambystoma mexicanum. The sequence continues at coordinate 928,351,920 of NC_090924.1, forward strand.
GGGTTGGTGGAAAACAGGGAGATAAGCATTATAAACATGTACGCCCCGAATCAAAACACAGCGGCATATTTCAGAACCTTATGCAACAAACTCAGTACGTTCTTGGGAGGGGCGGTGATCTGGGGAGGAGACTTCAACTGTGTGTTAAACCTTATGGTAGATAGGTCAGATGGAAAAACGGACATACCCACCCCAGCCGCCAGAGTGCTGCATACGCTGTTAGATGATTTCGGGTTTGTGGATGTATGGAGGGCACATCACCCCCAGGAGAGGCAGTATTTGCACTACTCAGCTCCACCAAATTTGCACACTAGATTGGATTATATGTTTGCCACGCAAAATTTAATGACTGAGATAACGGAAATGGAATATAAAGCGAGGGTCCTCTCAGACCACTCGCCACTAATCCTGAGATGGCAATACCGACCCACCAGGGTAAAGATCCCGACATGGTGCCTCAGAGCAGAGGCGCTGAAAGACACCATCTTCTGGGAGGATATGAGGGAGGAAATAATAAACTATTTTGAGATAAACACTGGCAGTGAGGAGACAGCAGGTATGCTTTGGGAGGCCTTTAAAGTGGTGATGAGGGGGGTGACTATAGCTAAGTCCAAGGGGCTACAAGGAGGGATCCATGCTGAACTGCAAGATACGGAGAGGGAACTAGAAACGGCACTAAGTAAGGAGGTAACACCAAGGAAGATAATGAAAGAATACTAAGGTGCAGCAGAAATGTGTGGGGCACTGGGAGAGATTGTGCAATCTTAACTATAAGAAGTATACAGAGAGACAGCATGCGGGGGGGGATAAACCAGGGAGGGTCCTGGCATGGCTATATAAAAGTGAGACCCCCAGGCCCACAATCAGGACAATAACGAGGGAGGATGGGAGCTTAGTGGACACCCAAGAGGGAGTTAATCAAGAATTTTTGTGGAGTATTATCGACTCCTGTATGGAGATGATGAGGACAGTGACTGCATAGAAATAGCAGAAACACTGGAAGATATAGGACTGCCGCAGATTAGTGCCGAAGAGTGGGAGGAGCTGGATGTCCCGATTACCTTAGAGGAGTTGGAAGAAGTAGTGAGACAGTTGCCTACTAGTAAGACCCCAGGAACTGACAGACTCCCAAGCGAATTTTATAAAACATATAAGGATGAAGTGCTTCCTCCGCTTTTAGAAATGTTGAATGAAGCGTATGAAGTGGGTAGGCTGCCAGAATCCCTCAGAGAAGTGACAATTATACCACTGCCCAAACCTAACAAGCCCAGTCATAACTGTGGATCATACAGACCCCTGTCAATGCTTAACCAAGACAGCAAAATATTGACGGCTGTTTTGGCAAACAGAATGAAGAGAGTTATTGCTAAACTAATACATCCCGACCAGACTGGCTATGTTCCGAACATATCCAACAATCTCAGGCGACTCCACTGAGTTGTTGAGTATGCAAATGAAGACGAAGGCGAACTGGCAATTGTATCGCTAGATGCAATAAAGGCCTTTGATTCGGTCAAATGGCTGTGGCTGATGGCGGCCCTCGCTGGCTGGGATAGGGCCCGGGTATTTTCAGTCGGCTAAAATGCTATATAGCGTTCCGTTTGCTAGAGTTAAAACAGGGTCGGTGATATCAGAGAGGTGGCAGCTTCGGAGAGGTACTAGGCAAGGATGCCCATGGTCTCCGTTGTTGTATAGTCTTGTCCTGGAACCCTTGGCCATATACCTGAGGCAACAGTATGACCCGATAGGCATTGCTGTAGGAGGTAACCGCATCTAATCTCTTTGTATGCGGATGACATGTTGTTGTACTTAAGGCATCCAGAAGAAAACCTCCAGTTCATTCTGGAAGTGATGGAGAGATATGCAAAGCTGTCTGGTATATCCGTGAACCCCCAAAAATCTAGCATATTTCCACTCGGCAGGTACAAAGGGACCCCGCTAGAACAGCCACCGGTACTACAGATACCATGGGCGCTGCGCACGTTCCGATATCTTGGAATAAATGTATACCATACGGTGGAGGAGGAACACCAGTATAACACAGAGGAGGCGATCAGGAAAATTGGAAATAGTATGAAGTTCTCGGTGAAACTACCTCTAGCGATGATGGGGCGAGGGGCAATGTTGAAAATGGTGGTCCTACCGAGACTCTTGCATTATTTTGGAAATATCCCATATCTTATAACGAGGCGGACCTTTGACAAGATGGAGAGCATGTGCAGGGACTTCCTCTGGCATGGGACGAGGAATAGGGTAGCCCTTTGGAAGCTGCAAAACTCATACAAAAAAGGGGGAATAAAACTGCCAAACTACGAAATTTACTATATAGCAAGCCAGCTGCAATATGTAGCTAAATGGCTCTCTGATGAGTCAACCTCAGAGTCCAGGCTGTTCCGACAGGACTGTGCCCCATACTTCCTAAAGGAAATGAGGTGGCTGCCTAAGGCAGACATGGAAAGGCGCCCAAAGATGATGTTACTAGGGTGGAAGATATGGCGCAGGGCCTGCCAGCTGATGGTGAATTCATTCCCGTGCTCCCCGCAGGTACCACTAGTGGTGTTGACCGGCAAAGATAAGCAGTTAAGGATGATGATTAGGAAACACTGGGAACCGGTGGGGATAGCAACCATGGGCGATATATGGCAGGAGACATAAGGGACTTTGCGATATTAGAGGAAGAAACTGGGTTACATACGGGCCAGTATATTACATACCACAGGGTGGTGCGGAAAATCAAGGAGACATGGTCCGAATTGGCACTAGCAGAAGAACCGGACACTACCATAATAGACACAATATACGACGTTGCAGAGTGCAGACACGAGATATCTAGAATATATGAGTTGATGATGTCCAAGGTGGGGAAGGAAGTGGCGCATCTGAGACGGGACTGGGAAGAGGAAGTAGGAGCCCCAATGAGTGATGGGATGTGGGAAAGAGCCCAAAGGTTCCCCAAAAAAGTGTCGAGAAATGCAAGACTGCAACAGATACAACTGTACGTAACCCATAGGGCGTATATGACGCCCCAGAGAATAGCTAAATTCAAAAATGTGGGACGACAAGCATGCCCCAAATGTGATGATGAAAATGCCGGAATGGTGCACATGTTTTGGTCATGCCCACTCATTGAGCGTGTTAAGGGCGAGGTGGCGCACAAGTTGGCTGAAAAAGGAATCAAAATTGTAGTGGATACGGTGTGGGCCTGTTTGATGGGAGGGGTTCCGAGAACGCATAAATTCAAGCATGTGAGTAAATTAAATGACTTAGCGTATGCGCTTGCAAAGAGGAGAATTGCTATGGGGTGGAAGGCATGCCACAGACCAAAACTAGAAGCATGGTGGAAAGATCTACATAAATGGGCCGAAGCGGAAACTGTGGTATGGCAGGATGCAAGTAATGTTGGGGGGGAGGAAAAGGCTGCGACCCTGATAGCCTGGAAACAATTGATAGTGGAGTTATTTGGGGTACCACGAGACCCAACGGAAAATATGGAGATTGATTCCTTATCACAAGATGCAGAAACAGAGCACGGAAGGGAATAGGCTCGTAAGGGAGGGAGGGAAGGGGAGAAGCAGTGGACATGTTGCAGAGATGCATGTTTATAATGTTACTGTATGCACTGAAAGTTTGGTTTGTATGGTTTGTTGAAATAAAATTAATAAAACATTTTTTTTTAAAAAAAAGGTTTAGGGACTTGAACTTAATTCTGTCATTAATGGCCAACCAGTTGATAGAGTGTCTCTCCTGTGAAATGCGCTGTTATTTAGGGATGCCTAGTGCAGATCTTAGTGCGTTATTTTGGAGAGTCTGAAGGTTATTGGTATTGTGTTTGCTGGTGCCGAGATATAGTGCATTGCAGTAGTCCAACTTGGAAAGTATTAAAGCACGTGCTATGGTAGTGCAACTTTCAGTATTTAAGAATCGTTTGCATGCGTATATGAATTTTCATGTGTAACTCGTTGCAGAGGCAGTGGCATTTATTTGTTTATTCGGGTTGAGTGCAGAGTCTAGGTAAAAGCCTAATGTTTTTACTTCCTTAGCGACTTTGATTTTGATTCCATCAATAGTAATGACATTGTATTGAGGGGAAAGTTTGTTCAGTTTGGTGGTGGAGCCAATGATTGAGAGCTCAGTCTTTTCCTCATTGAGACATAATCCGTGGGTTGCCATCCACGTTTGTATGAGTTATACATCCTTGTCGTAATTCCCTTGGATAGGAATGAAAATATGGGTATCGTCAGCATAGTTAGTGTATGAGACACCGAGATTATCAAGTATGTTGAATAGGGGGTTTGTAAATATGTTATACAAAGTAGGGGAAACACAGGAGCCCTGTGGGACACTGCATGTTATGGGTACAGTGTCTGCTGCTGAAGAAGGTGAGAACACTCTTATGGATCTATTATCTAAGAAGGAGTTTATCCAAGTGGTGGCATCCTTGGAGAAATGGGCCGCTGATTTTAGGTGGCTGCACAGTACTTTGTGGTCAACCAAGTCGAATGCGGCAGATAAGTCCAGGAGGAGAAGGATGGAAACCTCTCCTTTGTCCTTGCGATCGTCGAGTTGGTTCTTCAAGTCAAGAAGTGCAGTCTCTGTCCCATGTCTAGGTCTGAAGCCGGATTGGTGGGTACCTAGTAAGTTGTTGATCTTGAGATAGGATTGTATCTAGAGATATGCAGCTCTGTCCAAGATTTTCAGGAGAAACAGTACTGTGGTGATTGGCCTGTAGTTGGTGGGGAGGCTAGGGTCAAGATTAGTCTTTTTTAATGAGATCCTCCATTTGTGGACCAATTTGTTTTGTGTACTGGAAGGGGAGGTAGAGTAGCAGAGGCTTCTGGCTTGTATCCACTTTCCATGGCGAGTTGTGGCTCACAGGCAATCAAAGGCAATCTCCAAATGGAGTTTGCACTGCAGCTTAGTTTCCATCAAAAGGGTGGTAGGATCACAAACCAGCATCTGAGCAATACATGCAGCATAAATCCCACATCTAACAGAAAATCTGGAGGCTGAGAATGCCCTTTGATTTTCTTGTCGGTATATCTGGGCAGTTAAGTTACAAGCCTATAATTCTACTTTTGGGACACATGGGTCTTTGAACTCAAACCATTTGGAAGGTATCATCTGGTCACGAAAAAAGGAAGGATGAGCTTATCTATACCCTTCAACTACTTACCAAAGAGAATGCACGGACTACAGAGAGGGGCCTCCTACAGGGTCAGAGGTAACATAATTCCCAAATAGGTTATTCATCTCAGGGTCCAAAAGGGTAGGTTTTCAAAGTAGCAGTACCTCCTGGATATGAAGTAGATCTGTGGGCTACTTGATCTCCTCAGAGAGGTGTTCCATTTTTTCCAGCAGTTTCAGGTGCATCTGGGGTTTCTACGTTAATTGTTCGAAGCTGAAAAGATCGAGTCATAATACTGTGGAGCTGAAATCTTCGCATTGCGTTGCGAAAATGTTGATTCCCGCATTTGGGATCTGCTGGACATTGTGTGGACGCAGCTGCATCGATTCCCTCTTCCTCCACTACCTCAAACGTCAAAAGCGTCCCTGTACTTTATAACGCACAAAGCCCCCTTCCTCTTATTGTGTTCGGCTCATCGATGAAACCGAAATGGCGCTGAACAAGTAAACCTTCCTTCCTTATGGTCCTCTTAATAAAAAATGATTTTCATTATTCTGAACATGGGGAGTGGGGATAACCCTGCAAACTGCGTTCGGTTTAATGGCATTTGTCTTTGGCATTGAATCAGGATTTAAAATAAAGGCAGCAATCCATATAAAACGTGGCAAAATCGTAAATGCAAAATTGCCCCTGATAGCTGTTCACCTGAAAGCGGTAACTGCAATAATAATAATAATATCTAGTTTTATATAGCCCTACAAGCCCACAGGCATCGGAGCGCTGCGATAACAGTTGATATTATTATCCATCAGCGTGGTATTGCGTGGTACTCAAGGTTATCATCCATCAGCGTGGTACTCTAGGTACTCAATTTATCGACCTCGGAAGGATGAAAGATTGAGTTTCTTTCCCCTGCCGGGTTTCGAACCTGCATCAGCAGGCTGGCACAGATGTCAGAAACGAGCGCTCAGCTCGCTGTGCTATCTGACCGGTGCAGAGAGAAGTCGGCATTTTTGTAATTGCGACATTATCGCGCAGGCTACTTTCGCAATAATGAGCAATTGGACCATTTAAATTCGGTATTTTTGGGCATTACCCATCTGGTTAGGACCACTGCAAAGGGGGCTGGAACCTCCTGTTACCTGAATGCTGCTGCCACTACAAAAGCTATAATTCAATGAAATTCTTCTACTCCATGCTTATTGTTGCTTGAAGATGAGGCAGCGAGACTGGGGGAAAGAGAAGGCTACATTAAATAGAGTGCTGATGTTGGTACATCCATTCCTGTATGCTTGTGCTTCTCAGCACTTTCCCTGCAACGGAACACTTTCAAACACAGATTCCCGACAGATAGCCTTTCCTGAACCATGACCTCTCAGGAATTTGCACATGTGATCATTTGTTCAAACCTAGAAGTAGTGGTGGGATGACCAAGGTAAGAAGCTGGCAGAAACTTAGGGGCAGAGGGTTGTCGTTTGCATGAGAAGAGGGAGTTGGGTAGGGCAAGACAGGGAAGGTGAATAGAGGGGTTGTGTGGGTGTCCTCCATTTAAGAGTAGTATATGGGAAGAAGCAGGCCCAAGAAAAGTGTTTTTCTTAAGCACCAAAGCCGGACCCGGTATGATTGAATGACTTCTGCCCTACAGGATTACAAGGAGGAGTAGTAGCCAAACGACCTACTCAGCCCCCACACTTCTACAAACCAATAGTGGTCCCAATCATAAAGGTACAACTGCACAGAGATATACCTCCTTAGCCATTTGTGGTAATGTGGGCAGAGGGAAGGCTGCATTCTCCAAATTGGTGTGAATGTGAGCCAGTAGAAACCCAAATAGAAATAGTACAACAATTAAAAAATAAAAGAATATCCAATCAAGGTTCTATAAAATATTTACTTCAATTACTCAAATCAATTATACAGCCAACAGGTAAGAAATGCAACAAAGGATTAAAAGGATAGATCTTGGTGGAAAAAGGTGCAAAACGGACTTAACCAGTGCCTAGGGCGCCAAAACTTGGACCAGGGGGACAGGGTCACTACTAAGTATCTGATTCCAATGTTAAGCGGTTCACTGTGAACGGTTGTGCTTGCAGGTCGAGACTGACTCAAAGGCATCAAGTTGAATTTACGCGGGCAGTGCATGCAATTGGATGCAGTGTTGAGGAATGCAGGTTGCATAGCTCACCAGGAGGAGTTTGAAACGATAAGTACCACTGGTTAGGGCTGATGAGTGGCACAATGGTCCAGTGGTCCAAGTTGAACCTTAATGCAAAGTCCTAGTGGTTCAATGGTTGATTAGATGTGGCAGTTCGAAGTCTTATTCATGGTGTGCTGATGCTCGAGCCGGACAGGTGACGAGGCTCTGCTGCAGCAAGGTGGCATTAAGCCGGTTCGATGATACAAGCATGGTGGTTCAAAGTTCGAGTCAGTGTCAAAGGCAGCACTGATGGCTTCTGTTGATTCGCAACAGTTCAAAGTGGCTTGACGGTGGTTCAGTGGTGAAATCAGAGATCCTGGCTCTCAGAATGCTGAGAGACCCATTGCTGGGGGCTCTTGGGTAAGGTGAACCCTTCTATGTCTCTACTCTCCCAGCATAAATAGGTATGCAACAGAAGTGGCAGGACTTGGTCTCCAGCAAGACTCACCTCCAATGTGCCCTGGGAGTGGGTAGGGAGCAGAGCTTGCCTCTGACTTGGAGCATTCCTTCACCTCAATGGCGAGGACTTTGGAAAGATCAACTCTACCAAAATAGGTCAAAATTATTCCTCTGTAAGTCCTGGATGGTCCAGAGGGAAATCAAAGTAGGGGTGGGATACAACCTTTATAGGCAAAAGCCCACACATAATTTGGAGGACAGCAAGCCTGCTTGAAGTGGTCCAATCCCTGCCCTTTTGACAAGTGGTCTTTGCCTGGTTATATTATGCCCAGAGTGCTTTGTGCTAAAGGAAGTGAGGGAGGGAGGGAGGAAGAAGAGGTACAAAGAAAAGGAAGATGGTGGAATCCTTCCCAACTATGCTGAGCTCCCACTGGCTATACTAACCCTGTCCCCTTCTCAAGAGCATCACATCAACTGCCCTTTGGTATGCAACAACCTGGTGTGAAGCAGACCCTTTTGTTTAGGGTGTGCCCACGGATGTCTGCTTCCCATGCCACCCCTGCTGAGAGCATCCTGGGCAACACCGTTGTCGAAATCTCATGACGGACAACCCATCTTATATCTTATGGTTTGAGGACTTCATTCCTTGCTGTTCCAGGCATACATCCCCTGTGACTGCAGCTTTGAAGGTGCCGACTCGTAAGCAGTCCTAGCTACCGGACAACAACCACAGCTCTGCAGTACCCCTGCATCTGTAGCGTGCTTGCAGAAGTACAGTTGTTTGCTTTCTATTGGTCGGCTTAACAATCCCATCAGATTTAGCACACAGAGAATTTAGCAATATCTGCCTCCTGTAAATACACAAATGACATATGAAACAAGGTATACACACATTTGCAGTTATTGGATGTCACTAGTCTTGATTGTAGATGGAAAGGGTTTGCAGAACCTGTCTTAGCAGAGACAGAGAAAAAAGAGATTGTGCTAAAAGAATGGATGGTACTTAAGGGTCACATTAGAGTGACCAAGCTAGAGGAAGGGCTATGGCAAAACCGTGGGATCCATCTTCATTGTTAATTTGGATACAGTATTATAAGGGTCTGCCACCAGAGATGTTTTGTTTTCATGCCCTTGTCACCGCTAAAATTAGCATAAAGATGTATGGAACACTGCTGTCTGGTAACACTGCACAGATGCACTGAGAGCCGGAGTCTCAGATTTCACCAGGTCATGATTTGGAGGGATAGACTACTTTTTCTTTCACTTTGTACCATAGTGGCCAGGGTTCGAGTGAACCCTCTTTTTATTAGGTTTGTGTCCTGTGAGTTGGGTAAGAAGTCAGCAGCTACCAAAATAGCCCCCCTATGACCAGCGGTATTAAAGGTAGGCTTCTGGGATGTAAGCCGCCAAGGAAAGCCTGCAGCTTATTGACTGTGACAAATCCCAGGATGTCGTCACTGCTTCCCAAGGGGGAGCCTGTTTCCATGAGGCCAGGCAGGTGAAGCCACTACCCAAAAGTCCCCCTGCGGGTGGTACTCAGTGGGTGAATCTCATGGGAAGGGATCCCCCATGTGGGGCTGGGGACGACTGTTCTGGGAGAACGTGGTGCACTCAAAATACATCCACTCCTCCCTCACTCTCATATCCTACCCCAAACTGTCCCCCCTACCTCTGTTTTCTCCTTTGGGGTAGAAGACTTAGATATTACAGACAGTACTGGGACGAGGAAGAGTAGGGACTACCTATGTAAAGCAGGTATAACAACTAGGACAAAGAAGACCACAAGAAACACACTTGAAAGTAAAACCACCAATACTGAGGCGAGGTGGCATGGAGCAATGCAGAGTACTCAGCAGAACCAACTTGAGGGGTCCAGACAATGGGAGACTAACCAACAAATACACAGAATAAAAAGGGAAGAAGGACTTTGTGAGCTGTCAGTCCCTCCCCAGAGGAACCGCAAATCAAAAGGGTGTTTATCTTGGAGTAGGGAATAGAACACAGGCCGGGACGTAAGAGCTGCTGCTGAGACACCCCTAACCGGTCTGCAGTCCGCAGACCGACAAGAGGAGTTGGAGCGAGGTGAGAGCAAGTCACTGGACTGCCCAGGTATGGAGAAAGTCTCCAGATGCTCAGCCTACTTGGCTGTGGAACCACTGCAGCATGTGCAGACTCTGCGAGAGAAGGCAACTGCAGGGGAGCAAACAAAACAGCAGAGGCGCCCCATGCACATAACCGAGACCCAACAAGAAGTCGGAAGGTATGAGGGATGCAGGATAAGGCACAGGAGGCAAGAGAAATAGGGTGTGGGACCCATATGAAAACCGGGAAGACACCGGAAGCCAGAGAAACAGGGTCTGGGACCCATATGAAAACTGGGAAGACCCAGGAAGCCAGAGAAACTGGGTCTAGGACCCATATGAAAACCAGGAAAACCCGGAAAGTCAGAGCAAAATGGCCTTGGGCCCATATGAGAACCAGGGAGGCCCTGGGAGCCAGAGAAACAGGGTTGGGGACCTGCATGAAACCCGCAGAGGCCTAGGAAGCCCACAAATAAGTGTTTGGAACCCACTATTCAGAAAGGAGTATGCCACTGACCTCCTCCTTCATCACAGTGTCTGGCAGGTTAGTGAACCAGACATGTTACACTAAGACAGCCAAAGGAAGAGCCATACCTCTTTGTATTGTGAAAGCCTAAGAAAGCTAAGGGAACAAATATACCCATCGGCACTGTGAAAACCTAAGAAGGCCAAGGGAAGAGCCATACCCCTGGCGTTGTGAAAACCCTAAGATGGCCAAGAGTAGAGCCATTCCCCTTTGCATCCTGAATTGTGAAAACCCTAGGATGGCCAAGAGAAGAGCCATTCACCTTGGCATTGTGAATTGTGAGAGCCTAAGAAGACCAAGGGAAGAGCCATACCACCTGTCATTGTGAATCGTGGAAAACTAAGAAGGCCAAGAGAAGAGACATACACCCTGGCATTGTGAATTGGGAAAACCTGAGAAGGGTTAGGGGAAGAAGCATATCGCCTGACATTGTAATTTATGCAAGGCAAAGAGAAACCAGGGGAAGGGAATCAATCCCCCTCGTGTTTGTGAACACCGAGACTGAAAACCAAGAGACGGGAGGCATTCTCTTGGTGAACAGGATTCAAGTTGGAACCTTTGCTTTATTTGGGAATAGATACTTTTTATTTGCTAATCTGGAACACTATGTGCTATACTTGAAAAGAAGTAAAAGCTTAGGGAAAGGAGTCTCTCACTCTAGAAATAGTCGTGGGAGACCAATGGGATGGTATTCCGCTAAGCAAAAGATGGGGACCAATCTTCTGCGTTAAGAAGACCCAGCAGACCCTTTGAGACAGGAAAAGCCCCCTTTTTATTAATAGGGCAAGATAGGGTTTTTCTTTGCCTTCATTGAAAATAAACATCTAAATCCAAAACGATATCTCTCCTGTGCCAATCTCCTTCTTTCACACCTTCTACATAACCAAGATCTCAAACAAATCTTCTTAGAGAAAGCTGCAAAAATAAATAAGCTTCCCTAAAGGAGGAAGCAAGTATTATTAGAATCCATGGCTGTTCCTGAAGTAATGTACTACAACACAAGGAAACTGATTACCCCTCTCTCCAGCCTGAACGTCGCACTGGTGACACTAATTTAAAACTTAATTCAACGCATAATCAACTTGCATAGCAAAAGTGTCCCGGCCACGAGACATTAGACATTCAAAATTAATCAAAAATGTGACTTTATTACAAATCAAATACATATATATATAAAAACACAAAATCTCAAAATTCAATCTTTGAAATAATCAAAAAACAGAATCAAATGATCCACAAGATTCACTACATATATAAAAGAAGAATTTTAACAGAAAAACCTATTGGAAAACAAATCAATCAATAAATGAGTAAAACTCAGTATATTGAGGTTTTAGTTGTGTTGTTGTATTGTAGTTCATCCTCACTCATCATGGATGAAAAATGGTTGCACAGGCTCTACTATGAGACCTATTTCCTATGAAATTCATAGATGACAAATTGTTCTAATTATTTTGTTATAACATATAAAGATAAAGAATGCACACTAGCTAAGTGACCTTTGTTAACTACCCTAAAGGACATTAGTGAAAGAGATCCCTTCTAGATAAGCCGAAACTTGTGGAGTACAAGAATATATTGGCAAAACAAAACTAACGTTTTGCGTTGAAACAATGGCAATGTCTAAAAATCACTGTCCAATCAAGAGAGACGTTTGGAGGGTTCTGTTCCAATCGATGTTAACAACTATTGAGGCCTAACAAATAATTAAATCCAAATGGTGTGATCAAGCCAGTGCCCTCTATTGCATTGACAATGTAGCTAGGATGCAGACGGATATTTCAATTAATATTGCAGTGGACTGTAATGTAGGAGACACGTGGCAATGCTCATCAGCAAACAAACTTCAACACGAGGGAGGTACAGGTGTCTTTAAATCAATTTAAACCGAATGAAGTTATTGGCCCCTACTGCCTGTTAATCCATTTTATTTTTAGGAGTAAGCCCGAGGTCTGGGTCCCCTTCTTGACCAATGGAAATACATGCAATATTAATGATTCCACGTAGTTGGCAGCGAGCAATCATTGCTCAGATCTATAAAAAGAGATTGAGATAATTCTTGTAACTACAGACCCATATCTCTTCTGGAGACTCTTTCTAAAGTCTATGTTAGGGTCTCAGAACCAGTTCTTGAAGAGTGGTGCGAGAAGCACCATACTCTATCCCCAGCCCAAGTGGGTTATAGAGAATTCACTTGAACTATTGACCAATCCTTTAGATTGACAACGTTGACCCAGAAGTGTGTTTCTATGAGAAACATGTTACTCTATCAACAAATCAAATGTGGTCATTATTAGCTGACAAAGCTGCCCCTCTGTGGCTAATTGTTGCAATATGGCTCTCATAAACTAGTAATTTTAGGGTTGTGCAATGGTGATCTGGCAGCACCTATACTAGCTCATTTAACACCACTAAAGGAGTTAGGCAGGGTTGTTCCAATGTTGTTCCTGTGCTTAATGGTTCTTCCAATGTTTCTCCCATACTCAATGGTTCTGCCAATGTTGCTCCTGTGTTCAATGGGAATGCAGACCTGATGTCCTATGCTAATGCTAATCTGATGTACAACACCATGATCATTCGGGAACCCACCCACATTGCTCCCACGCCTGCCGTTACGCCCCAGTATATCCAAGCCACACACAACCCGACAGGACAATTCACACCTCCTGTACCACCTGTACCCCCTCTCCCCAACAAGGCCCACCCACTTCCACTCTATCCTCCATTCTTACAAACAACCGCACACTCACGTCACCCCTCTACCCCCTGTTGTAAGCCAAATTGCCTCCACCAGCTCCCCACAACGCCACAGCATGCTGGCTGATGCTACATCCCTTTCACCTGTCCCCTGGCTACCTGCTCTAACCTGGATTGGCTCTCCCATCCAACACAGAATAAAAGCCAACCACACTTCTCAAGACTTACCTACCCCCTAAACTCATACCACACAATTCTCGACCGCACAAGTAGGATCACTGATCCACCATATCACCAGACCACCCAAAACACTCCCCACAGCACCAGCCAAGCTTACAGACACCACCCCCACCCACACCCCATCAACACCTAACCCATTACTCTGCCCAGCTCTCGACCAATTATACCAATGTCACCTCCCACCAACCCATACATGAGATCCTTTTTGGGCTTAGCACGTCTACTAAGACTTCGCTCAAGATTACTGGTCCCGCATGAGACCAAACACCATCGCCCTGAGAACCCACTGGCGCATCCTCTTCCCACAGCACAACTACTGGGGCCGCCACTTCCCCCACCCTCATTCCACCTACACCACTCCCCTTACATGTGCACTTTTGAATGCATGGTCCTTCTCTGCCCACGCCACAGAAATCTACAACCTCCTGTTAGCCAACAACCTGGACATACTGGCCATAACAGAAACCTTGCTTCATGATGCAGCAGGACAACTCCTGTCGCTAGCTCTACCCACCAGCTATTCCATCTTGCGAGCCAACCACCAAAGCAGCCTAGGAGGTGGAGTAGCCATCATCTCCAAATCCACAACCCTCATTGGAGCCTCCCCCAAACTGTCAAAATCCGAGTCTACCTCCCCTTTCTCCTCACCTGAGCCCCCTGAGGTATCTCCTTGAAGGTCAGTCTCGGTCTTCTGGGGTCTCCTCTTCGTCCTTGAACCTTTGACTCCAGGTGCTCGTACCTTCTTTTCGTGTAGGTAAGGTCTGGCCCCTCCGGAGGCCACCTTGGCAGAGGTTAAGACCTGCCCTAGGGGAACCCAGGGGGCCAGCCTCAGTACTAGGGAAAAAGCTCGAAGGCAGAAAAAACCCTAGATCATAGATGGGTTCAGATGATGAGTTCAAGAGATGGCACAAATCTTCAGGCAAAATGTCCGGGATAATAGCAGTTGTGGAATACCCAATCCGAAGAGAGGATAATAATAACAATGGATATAAAGAAGAAGAGAGAGCTAGGAAGAAAAAACTACAAAAGTAAGGAAGGAGGAGTAACCGAGAAAGGGGTGGAAAACAAGGAATAAAGAAAGTAGCGAAGAGCAGAAAACAAGGAGGAAAGAAAGTAGCGAAGAGCAGAAAACAAGGAGGAAGTAAGCTACAGTAATACACACAAAAGAAGAAACAAAAGGGAACACCTATTAGGCTCCGCTGAATGCGGCGCAGCAAGGCGATGCCGAGGCTGTCCGCAAGAAGGAGGCAGAAGTCGAGCAGACAGAGATGTAAGCAAGAAGTACGGAAGGGTTCCGTAAAAGAGGAGCCGAAGCCGATCCCACAGAGTGGTAGGCGTTTAGGCTCCGCTGAATGCGGCGCAGAGAGGCGTTGCCGAGGCTGCCAGCAAGAAGGAGGCAGAAGTCGAGAGGATAGGGAGGTAAGTAAGGAGTACGGAAGGTTCCGTGAGAGAGGAGCCGAAGCCGGCTACACAGAGCGGTAGGCGAGCTAGGTTGTTCCGGAGGAGAGGAGGAAAACCTACAGCTGAGCAATAAGGTAAGCAGAAAAATATAGAAGTATGAAACCAAGGAGGACAGGTAGAAAGAGAAGGATAAGAATGTAGTACAGGCTACTACAGGAGGGCTATAGAGAAATCAGCAATGCGGGAAGGAAGAATGAGTACACAAGACTCGGAGCGTTGAATAAAAACACACACAGATACAACACGCCGAGTAGTAGGCGGGGCCTAGATTTATAGGCGCCGGCGCCATGTTGGGTGAGAACTAGAAAGTTCATCGAAGTCTGAACTTCCAGCGACTCCAGCATTTCCAATCCTGGTTCCTGACACAAACACTCCCAGGCTATGAACTCCTTCTAGCCAAGATAGAATCCTTGCACCAAACCACTATCAACATCCTACTTCTCTACCGCCAACCATCACATAGTGGTTCTCCCAAAGCTGATATCCCCTTGCTCTTCGTACCCCTCCTGAAACCCAAAACCAAATTCATACTCTTATGTGACTTCAAATTAGGCTTCAGAGACCCCACTGACCAGAAGGCCACTGCCCTCACCACAAACCTTGAGGAATGAAGTTCCCCCAAATTATTCTCTTCCATACCCACAAAAAAAGGAAGGATCCTGGACTGGATACTTTCCACCAACACAGCCCTCCAAGTCACCTCCATCGACCCGCTTCCTATTTCAGACCACTCTATTATATGCTTCACCCTAACCACCACCCACAATCCCACATACAGCTCAGGTAATAACCCCCCCCCCCCGATTACAGCTTGACACACACGTAAACTCACTCTTGAACAACTAGCTCTGACTCTCCTGGCCTCCCTTGAGTCAGCGCCAGCCCGTAACAACCCCGGAGACATACTCACAGCATACAATTCCGCACTAGTCAACGCCTTAGATGAACATGCCGTCTTAAAAACCTCCATCCACAAAAATAGAAATCCTCTTAACTGGCATACAGACGAATTAGCCACCCTCCGCAAACAAAAATGAGCCCTCAAACACCTCTGGTGAAAGAACCCCACCCTCGGGAATAAAACTGTCTACCACTGCTCAGCAAACACCTACAAAGCAGCCATCTATGCTGCTAAAGCTAACATCTACAGTTAAAATCACTGAAGCAAGCTCTAACACCACCTATAGACAGCTTCCCTAAAGATAAATCCTGGTGCGAACTCATCCAGGCAGCCCTTGATACCAAAATCCACAAAGTCAGAGACAAAACCATACTCAAAAAGTCTCTCCTTGCCACCACAGCCCGAGATTGGAACCCTCCGCTTCCATCTCACGTGTCCACCATTTCAATTCTCCGCTGTCTCTCCAGCTGAGGTCCTCACCACCATACAACATTTGAAAGGCTCTAACTGCTCTGGAGACACATGCCCTGCACACATTGTCAAAATGTGTGCTGAACTGCTGGCTCCCACCATTGCCAACTTCATTAACGCTTCTTTCAATTCCAACTCAATTCCAAGCTCCATCAAAGAAGCTTGGGTCACACCACTCCTGAAGAGACCCACCCTCTACCCCACCCTCCCCACCAACTACTGCCCTATTACGACAGTACCCTACCTCCACAGAATTCTCAACTGCACAGCCTACTCTCAACTCCAAATTCATCTTGAAGCCCATTATCTTCTGGGCACCCGACAATTGGGCTTCAGACCGAGACATAGCACTGAATCTGCCAACTAGATCACATCAGAGACAATGGTGAGATTGCCATCCTCCTCCTATTAGATCTCTCGGCGGCCTTCGATCTCGTGGATCACTCCATCTCGTGCCACCATCGCACTGCTACCTTCAACCTTTCCCCTGAAGCTGCCAATTGGGTCGAGTCCTTCCTCTCTGGATGCTCGTCCAGAGTCTTCGCGGGCACGGACGCAGCGGATCCCATCCCTCTTCACTACGGTGTTCCTCAAGGATAGTGCCTGTCCCCCACATTATACAATATGTACACTAAACCTCTTTTGGCCACCTGGACAGCCTCAATATACCTTATACTAATTATGCTGACGACACACACGTCCTCCTCAAAATCACAGGTAACCACATGCTAGACTCCATCAACATCAACCACATCTACAGCATCATCCAGGCTTGGATGTAAACCCGCCATCTCTGCCTAAACGATAAGACAGAGCTTCTCATTGTTGGCTCGCTTGACCGCCTTAAACACCTAGACCCTGCCTACACCTCCTTGTGTATCAACGGGAACATCACCCTGGTATCCCCCCAAGTCTACCTGGATGCAGAACTAAATATGCAAAAACATGTCAAAGCCATCGTCTCATCAGCCGCATACTCCGCCAAACTCATCAACCTCTACAGAAAATTCCTCACCACCAGTAACTGCCTTAACCTAGCTAGGGCCATCCCTGGCAGCAAGCTGGACTACTATAATGCCATCCCAGCAGGAACATCGGCAAAAAACGTAAACTCCAACTAATCCAAAACAACACACTCAGAGCAGCATGGGGCCTAAAACGCTACGACCATATTTCACAAATCAGACGCAAGGCGCACTGGCTCCCGGTCAAAGCGCGTATTGAATTTAAACTCCTCGTAATCACCCACCGCTGCCTACACGACACTGCCCCACCCACCCTACCAACCGCATCACCAAAAACACACTACCGGCAAATTACGCGTGTCCTCTATGACCGCCCTCTGCATCCTCAGATTCTCAAAAAAGAGAGCAGGAGGCTCCACTTCGACCACCATCACCCTCACCCTGTGGAATGCACTGCCCCAATGCACCCAAGAAGAACTTTCCTACCCACCTTTCCGAAAAAAAAGTTAAAACATCTCTCAACAAATATCTGTAACTGACTAGACAGAAAAGCCTAAATGTTTCCTTAACTGCATTGTTCTACCTGTATGTATTGTACCACTATCCTAGCACCGTCTTGGCACTACTTACAAATTCATTAAATAAATAAATAAATTGTGTGCTGGCCTGGCCCCTTTGTTATTCTTTTTTTTTCTCCAAGTTTGTTTATTCAATTTCTGTTGGTCAAAATTTCCAGAATCAAACCCTCTAAAGCATATATGCATTGTAAACAAGCTCTTAGTGCTATCAAAAATGCAGTAAACATTCAAACGAGTACAATATGTTCCTTTTCACCTACAATACTCAACATGAGGCCCTTCATCCGATTCAAACTATTTCCACGTTGATCACTCCCTGAGTATATCTACCCATGGACCGCTCATCCTGCCGCAGTGGGGCTATATCTTTTGCTTCTGTGTTCCCACCACTACCTCAGGGGGGCATTAAATCAGAAGGTGCTTGAAGCATGCCGCACACCTCATGCCATACACCGTAATGGGACCAGTCTCCTTCAGGTTTCAATGCCCGATCCACCCTGTCCATTTCCGCTGTGATCCATTTCCGGTCCTCCGTCTTCCAGGAGCCAAAGAGGGGACACCCCTGGTTGAATTCCAAGCCATTGCAATAGCATGCTTCACCAGAATCATACCCCCAGGGAGACCACCTTCATTAGAAGCATGTTCCTTTCCCCCTGCTTGCTGGGGAGCAGTTCCAGTAAACAATGTTGGGCCGTGGCCTATACCTGCACCTTCATGAGGTCACATATCTTGCCAATCACTTTGCCCCAGAAAGTTTGAACCACCTCACAGCCCCGCCACATGTGTAAGTATGTTCCTACCCCTCTCCTACATCTCCAGCAATTAGGATCAGGAGACATTTTAGCTAACACAACAGGCGTTATGTAGGCACACATCACAAGCCTATATCGGATCCACTGAAATCTTGCATTCTTAGATACCTGTTTCACAAAAATCAGTGCTCTAGCCAATTCGCTATCCGAAAGTGGTTCTTCCAGGTCCTCATCCCACTTACCTCTCAGCTTAGCCACACCATCCTCTCTGGCAGCCACTGCTGCGGCATAAAGTTCAGTGATGCACCATCCCCCGCTCGCAGACTCAACAATGCTACATTCATTCCATGCCTCATAGGTCTTACTGGGAAGTTGCCCCATAATCCCTCAATGACTGCTATAAATCGGGCATATTCCAAGAAGATAAGTCGCACTCCAGGATGCTGGACTCTGAATTCTTGATGTGAGAGTGCCCCATCGGTATCAAACAGGTCTTCAACTCACCTGCCCCAGCCAGTTCATGCCAATCTCCCCCCTAGCCCATGGCCCATATGGTAGCCCAACCTGCTACAAGACAGCCTTATTTCTGGCATAAAGGGTACCTTTTGACCCGGAAGTCTAGTCGTCGGACACCAGACCCTTACCAGTGTTGCCACTGTTGAGGGGAGTCAGGAAAGCTCCCTATCCCTGGCCCTGATCACCTCCAACAGCTGCAACGGCCAACACCCAGAACCTATCATCCGGGTGACCACCGCCTCCAGCGAGGTCAAAAACCAATGAAACATATGCTGAAGTGCTGCAGCCCAATAATACAAGCGAAAATCTGGGGCCCAAACACCTCTCTTCCCAGCCAGGATCTGCAACTTCTTCAACACCAGCTTCGGACTCCCATCCTTCCATAACAAGTTTCCCCGTATCATATGCAGCTTACAAAAGTATTCAGCCAGTATAGGCATCGGCATGGTCTGGAATACAAACAGCAAGTGCAATCAGTTTCACAAGTGCCACCCTGCCCACCACGGCCATGGGGCACTTCATCCAAAATTCCAAAGATCTATCAAATGCAATCAAATCCTGCGTCACATTATCTTTGCAGACCCATTCTGAGTTGTTTCCCACATTTATTCCCAAGAATTTAAATCCACAACTATGGGTGTCCATGCCAATGTGCACCAGCCTGCCATCCACGCTTTTAGGTATCGTATAGAGGGCTGATTTAGAGCGATTCATCTCCAGTCCAGATAGTCTGGCAAATTCCTTAATCAAGTCCAGCATCCACTCAGAATTTGCAAAGCGGGTCTCGCACATACAATAAAGCATTGTCTGCATATAACGAGGTAAAGTGGCTTCCTCCCCACACGCAAAATCCAACATTCAAGTGTCTCTGATACACCACCCTCGCTAGTGGTTCAATAACTAGCGCAGAAAGCATGGGAGGGAGAGGACAGCACTGACACGAGCCTCTCTGTACCGGCCACGAGACCCACACATTCCCATTCACTATCACCCTGGATGTCACAGCCTTCATATAATAATTTAACCCACTCGACAAAAGAAGGGCCCAATCCCATTATTTCCATCACCATCCATTGGAACTCCCAGCAAATGGAGTCAAATGCCTTGTAGGAGTCCAGATGAAGTGCTGCTTTGGCCGAGTTCCTGTATATCCAGAATTAAGAAGCGCCTTCTCAAATTCTGTACCGTGCTCTAACCAGGAATGAAGCCTGTCTTGTCCCGGTGCACCAGCTTCTGCATCAACGGGCTCAGGCTCTATTTTTACAAAGAATGTTCATAGATACATTAACCATAGATAATGGCCTGTAGATCCACCGTCCGATGCATCCATGCCCACCCCTTTGCTAGTCTAAATATAAATGAATGATGTACAAGTTCTCCTTAATACCTTGGAGGCGAGCGTGCCTGTACTGTGAGGTGAAAAAGAGAGCTTCTCTTTTTCGTTGATGATGCAGTCTGGATATCCAAGACCCTGAGAGTCCTCCAAGCACAATTAAATTGTTTTGCTCTACATGCCAGGAAAGGAGTTGGTGATTAGCATTCTTGAAACAAAAAATATGGTTTTCACCGCCAACTACTAGAGCAGGGATCAAAATGTTCCCTTCAGCACAGGCGAAACTGTATTGGATGCAGTAACCACCTTTGACGATTTTGGTATTCGCCTGCACAAAATATTAAAATGGTACGAGTAAACAGAGAAATATGTGAACACCATGGGAAGAAGAGGATGCAGGCTATTGTGGTGGTCGTTCCTGGTGCAGAACTCTGCGGCCAACATCGATACATTAGTGAAGGAGAAGAATGTAATCCCAAAAGGAATGTTGGGCCTAACTACTAGTTCGCCAAATGTTCCAACAAAACTAGAACTGGGCTGGTATGGTACATCCTTACTCAGTGAAATTAAAACTGTTGCTCTATTGGCTCACGCTGTGGAATGCCTCAGAATGACATATGTTCCTTGAAGGCTTGCAGGATGTTTTCGAACAGCAGAGGGTTCTGGAAATACTGTGGATTTCTTACATAAAAGATATGTCAACAAAAGTAAACAAGCGTAATCTTAGGGATAATCCAAGATGATTTGGCCCATACTACAAAACTGAATTGAGGCAGTCATTTGAGAAATGGCTCTTGAGTCATTTAGGAGTCAAGTGTTAACAAGAAGTTATCACTTGAGTGCTGCAATATGTCTTTTCCTGAACACACAAACATGTTAATGATTGAATTTCGCTTAGTTATTTTATCTTTGTTAAGTTTTAAAGCATGATGGCAAAGAAATACTCCTGGGAAATGTTTGTACCGTGAAATATGGGAAGAGGACATCTGCCACGTATTCATTTACCCGCTGTATAGCTGTCCTAGAAGGCTATCCCAGGGATTAGCTATTAACCATTATAACATAAGGAGTATTAAAGAAGCTGTGCGGTTGTGTAAAATGATTTTGGATTAGTGATCTAAAGGCTCCATTGAGCTTCTTGGAGAGAATCTGGTATATTCACACAAAGTTCCTCATCCAGATTTTCTAATATATAGGGCTAATATTGGCATATTTTTTATTAATGTAAATGAACTTTGAACTGTATTGTTTTGAAATATTACTATATTTGAATGAATTCTGTTTCATAACGTCTTGCATGGCACAAGCCGAAATAAAGTGAGTGATTGAATAATAAAGCGATGACGGCAATTCGGTCTCTAAAAGGGAGGCCTACTAAGCAGACCCCCCTTCAATTAAAGTTCCAAGTAAAGTGATTAAAGTGCATAGTGCACACATATGGCCTTGCTGCACCTCTGACGACTGTATCATGTGCCCTTCAGTGGCATAAGGCATGCTCAATGGCCACGTGCGTTCCTGACAGCTGCTATGCTCCTAAGCCACTGTAGACAAGAAGGAACATTTTAAATTCTACACATTGGAGCTAAAAATGTAATCATTGTTGCCTTATCCTTCTGGTGGCAGGGTAAACTCAAAAGATAAGTCATACCCGATTATGGTATGGTGACTGATTAAAGTACACACTTATTAAAGTGACACCAATTTGATATCATACCAGTGTTCACCCAGCTATATGAGAGCAATGTGTAATAATGGCAGCCTGCCCTTCTCAACTTCAGCAAGTGAGACAACATGCAGCATGCAGTCTTCCTTTGATTGCTATGGGATGGAGGAGAACACTCCCCTCACGCATGGGAGCTCTCACCAGAAGATCTCCTGCAAACCCTGTTTTCAAAGAAGCACTAGCATAACAAAGGTAGCCCTACAACAGTGTGTCTCACTTCAAAGTGTCTTTAAAGTTCCGGCTTGGAGAGGTGGCAGAGTTGGGGTATCCAGAAAGGGAGAAGTGGACCTAAGAAAGTGTCCCACTTTTTGTACCCCTCCATTACCTGTGGAACAAGGCACTCTGTGTATGACGCAAGGGGACAAGAATCATTTGTAACAGCAACATGTATTGGACTCCTTAGAGCCGGCTTCATTTTTATCTAATCCCCTGTCACATTTTGCATTTATAAGGAAGAGGTCTCCTACTCCTTTGATTCTTTCATATAGACCAAGAAAAAAAGCCTCTCTGTAACCCTGTTGGGATTGCAAGTCCTCTTCCATAGAGGCGAAGAGTGGTTCAGCCAAGGTAGAAGAGAGCTCTGTCCCCTAACCGGCTCCATCGAACATTGGGAGTGAACTGCTGCAGATGAAGGTCTACCACTCTGTCAGCTATACTGTAACCAAGCTCCTAACTGGAGGGGAAGGAACCCCTGCAGGTGTCAGCCTAACTCCCTGGATGGGGAAGGAAGAGCAAGAAGGATTCAACTTTTCCCAGAGCCCCTGGTCACCACCCTGTACTTAAGGTGAAACCATTGTACATAGACCTTTCTCAAAATTATATTGCTAATAACTTAACTCCCTCTTAGCCAAGGTTTTTTCACTGAATAAATATATATATTTATTTATAAACCTTGATTGGATATTCTTTTATTTTGGAGTCTTTGTGATATTGCTGTTTGGATTGCTAGTGTGATCACTTCACACTCCTTTTAAGAGTGTAGCCTGTCCTCGCCCCACATTACCTCAAAAGACAAAGGAGGTATACCCGCCAGTCTGTGCCTGATTTCACTTTATGATTGTGATCACTGCTTGTTTAGTAGTAGTGGGGAGGGCTGAGTAGGTGGTTTAGCCACTACTCATCCCTGTACTTCTGCAGAGCAGTATTCGTTTCATTACAGCCACACCCCCAAGGCAACATGTACTTTTATTCATTCGTTACTAGAGCTTTTTATAAACTGGTTAGCACGGGGGGCGTGGCGCCGATGCAAGCAGCAGCCTGACCCTTGCGCTCCTGCTCCGGTAATAATATATAAAATTTGAAGTTTTAATGTCACTTGACTAACCTCTTATCAAGGTTGCACCATCATTTTTATATATCCCTGGTGGTCCGTGGAGTCTTTATGAGGTGCTGAATTGATTTGCCTTCCATGTATGAAGACTTCCGTGAGCGAGACCTGTGACAGTGGAGAACAGCGAGGAATGTAGCTGGTCAGGAGAAGTACTGCGTGGGAGGCGCTGACTCACCAGTGACACCTTTCTTTTACAACACGTGTATTCTCATAAGAAATTCTCTTTTAAACACACGTGTCTGGAACCTTTACATTATATGCTAACCCTTAACCTTATTTTTGGACTTTTGTATGCGCTGTAGCTCAATTATATTAAATTTTGCTCCTTTTACACCAGAACACTTTCATTTATATAACCTCCACAGAAATTAGGGAACTTTTTATGCACAAACTTTCAAATAATCATCCAATATTCATTATCACTGTTGGATACATTGTCACACATCCTGTGCTGGGGGCAGATAGATGTAGCCTAATTTCAACACACCACTTATTCCTTTTGTGGCCTGTACGCCTCATTGAGCCAGTGCTTACCATTACTACGCACCTAATTATAATGGCATCTAAAAAGGGCCAACAGAAAGATATACTAGCATCTCCCTCCAATACTCTCAAAAGGCAGAAGAGTGATTCACCACCAGCTAAGGATGAATCCTTCGACCCGGGAATGCAAGCTATTCTTAGCAAAATCAGGTTGTTGAAACCTTTCATGGAGGACACAAATATTAAGTTACAGCAACTGAATGATAAATGGTCCGCCTTTGGTTCAAGAATCACAGAGGTTGAGGGACGTGTCAGTAATGCAGAAGATGTTGCTAGCAAAGTCCAAATGTTGGAGCGCTTCATCAAACTTTTGCAAAAACAGACAGAAAATCACGAAAATCGCAATAGGAGAAACAATCTTCGCATTATCAGCGATTTGGAAGGCACTGAAGGAGATAATACAATCATATTTCTAAATACAATACTCAGCAAACTCCTGGATTTACCAACATCGACACAATGTAATATTCAAAGAGCTCATCGGATTGGCCCTATCAATAATATACAGCCTTCCAACAATCCCCACAGAACTCTCACTTTTGCATTACTAGATACTTATAATAAAAGAGAAAGTTAATCTATGAAAGCAGCTCTTTTGGAATGGCAGAAAGATATCCATCTCCCAAGATGTTTCAAATGCTACAGCTGCAAGGAGGAAACAACTACTTACCTTTAGACCTGAATTAAAACAACTACATGCCAGATATGGCATTCTACATCAGCTGTGCTTAAAGTCACCCTTAATGGACGTACGTCCAACTTTCAAAGGCCAACTGACTTAAGACACTTTATTCAAAACTATAAAAAGGATGAAATGGACACCGCAAAAGCACCTACCTGACTTTTCAAATGATAAGATCACAATGATTGCAACATATCACATTTTCACTTCACCGGAGTGGGGTGCAAGGTAGGATGTCACCTTGGTGTACCTCTAAGCCCCTATCTTTTTTCAATTTTTATTCAACATGGTTTGGTTTGGCTGTTTTTGTTTGTCTCTCCATACCCCTCTTTTATCTTCTCCTTCATGTTCCTACCCTACGCGCAGTTCTATTAATCTCTATTTATGGACGGTCCACTAACAATTATTCCAGTTGGTGCTGCTTTGACGGTTGTACCACAATTATAATTTGTACTATGCTATAATATTGTTATGCTTATATTACTCTGCTCTGATTCATGACTCTTAATATAACATCTTCGAACGTCAAAGGCTTACACAATCCTATTAATAGAGTGAAAATACTGTCACACGTCAATAGAACTAAACCGTCAATAGCCTGTATTCAAGAAATCCATTTATCACAAGCAGAAGCTGCCAAACTTTAACGATATTGGGTCGGGCATGTTTTCTCTAGTGCAGCCGATTGTAAGAAGAATGGAGTGGCGATTCGTGTGAATAAGAAGTTTAAGTGTAGGGTTATTGCTAATGAATCTGATGATCTTGGAAGATGGGTGCTTGTTAAATTGCTTATTGAATCTGTTGAATATACTATTCTAAATGTATACGGTCCTACATCACCAGATCCCCAATTTTGGACACACCTTACAAATCATATTCTCCACTCTAATCTAAATAATGTAATCATTTGTGGAGACTGTATGAAATTGTCGATCCATTTCTAGATAGGAAATCTAATGCACGTTTAAAAAATACCAAATCCAACTTTATACCTGAATTAGGCACCATTGACACCTGTCAAATCGCTCACCCCTCAGACTTGGAGTACACCTTTTTCTCTAACCCGTACAAAACTTTTTCTAGACTTGATTATATATTCATATAAAAATCCATGACTAGCTCCTTATTGCAAGCCAATTTTGAATGTATTATGCTTTCTGATCATGCACTGGTAAATAGTCAACTCACCTCATCGCAAACTCTGTGTAAATCCAATAGATTGAGGTTCAACCCGTCCCTTTTACTGGATGACTAATTTACACCCTATATTACCCAACAACACAATCAGTTCTTTGCAGAAAACAGAACCCAAGATACTTCTGTAACCAACAATTGGGATTGCTACAAAGCAATTGTTCGTGGCTCAATTATAACATTCGCTGCACGAAAGAAAAGGCTACTTAAACAAGAATCAGACAATATCCTTAAACAAGTCAAAAATCAAGAGTACTTAGTTGTATGTACCAACTCAGAAGCTATTCTAAACAATATTATTAAACTCAGAGTACAATACAATAAACTGGCCACAGAGTATTCTTGTGCGAATCTCCTAAAATACAAAATATATCAATTTTCTAAGTCACTTGCATCATACCTTAATTATTTTTTTTAAAGCTAGAATTACTCTAGTTCCAGACCTAGCTGGCAATAGGGTATTTTCGGACAAGGAAATCACTGAATTCTATCATGTTATACACATCATATCAGAAGCACCTTCCAATAACACTCATGGTCATGATTTTCTTCAGCGTCTACCTCGTACTACCTATCCAAAGACCGACCTGCAGATGCTTAGTACTCCTATATCCCTTGAGGAGATTAAGAAAGCTATATAAGATCTAAAAAAAAAAAAGGAAAAGCACCAGAGCCGGATGGCTTTCCTATTGATTTCCTCACCCAATTTAAACAACTTTTAGTGCTTAAACCTAATGAGCTTTTCTCTCTTGTCATTCCAAATGACAAAGTACAAGGCTCCTTTTTGGAAGCTATGCTAATTGTCTTTCCAAAACTTATAAGATACAGAATTGCCTCAGAGCTATAGGCCTAAATCTCTCATAAATACAGATTGCAAGATGTTTGCAACGATTTTAGCGAATAGACTTCTCCTCCTATTACCTAAGTTAAATAAACATGACCAAGTGGGTTATATTAAGGGTGGGCTCTCTTCCTCAAACATTAGACTTTTCCTGAACACATTAGACCATATATATATTGAGTGGAGTGGAATTATATGTTTGAAGCCCTTAAATGGCATGGTTTAGACCCTAGTTTTATCTCCCTTGTCAAAATACTCTATTTTAATTCCAAAACTACCATTTTCATCAATGGACAAATGTCCCCGTAATGTCCTCTTTTTAGGGGTACACATCAAGGTTGTCCACTCTCCCCACTCCTATTTATTCTAGCTTTAGAATCATTCCCGGAAAGCATTAGGCAAAATGATAACATAATGGGCATACAATGTAGCAATGTACAGATTAAAACGAAGCGTATGCTGATGATATCTTGTTACTATTAAGAAACCCAGATCAATCCATTCCATATCTCTTGAATAACATCTCAATATTCTCCCTAGCATCAGTATACAAATTGAACGCGGACAAATCAGAAAATCTACCCCTAAATGTACGTTGCACTAACCATCATACCCTTGCATCAGCAATGAGATGGTCCCCAAATGGCTTAAAATATTTAAGAATCCACATTTCCAACTCTATCAAGGAGATCATGATACTTAACACCACAGCTATATTGTCAAAAATCAAAGAAATCACAAATTCCTGGTCTCCCCTATGTCTGTCTTTGTGGGGTAGATTGGAATCTATCAAAATGATGGTATCTCCTATTATCATGTATTTGTTATACATGCTACCACTACCCCTTCCATCCTCATTTTTCAAATCCATAGACTCTTGTCTGACAAAATTCCAAAGGGGAACTAAGAAACATAGAATTTCTGTATGTAAGCTTAAGTATCCACGAACATCTCGCAGAGTCGGCTTTCCTGATTTCAGAAAATACCATATGGCCTTTGTTCTGAAGAAAGTTCAATTATGGTTTGCACATAACCAATCTATTGATGTACCTCAGTGGCTATGCCTGGAGAGAGCTATATCTTCTCCTCTTACTTTAGCAGACTGCCATCTTATAAAAAAATATATATATATATATTTATTAAATGCACAGGTTCTATTCTGTCATCTCGTTATCTTGGAATATACTTGTTCCCACATATTCTAAACCCTACCAAATATATCTCATCATACCTTTGGTTTAATTTGTTGATTAAAATTAAAACAACGATCCATCTTCTGGAGGCAGTGGATCTCTCGAGGCATCACATTTCTTAATCAAAGTCTTGCATATGGTGCTACAGTTACTTTTAATGAACTTGTTGCTAAATTTCATATCCCAACCTCATTTCGTAAGCAATATGTATTGATTATTGATGCAATTATGGAAAACTATGATTCTCTCATATGTAATAATATAACTGCAGATGTAGACAGACTACAATCAGTCCATAGTTCCATCATTAGTGCCTCACTTTTTTTATAAAATTCTTTCAAGAAACCCTTATATAGTCACCATGCAAAACGGTTTTCAAGCTTAGCAACAAGATTGTGCTATACCAGACGAGGAACTACAATGGCCGCCAATATGGAAACATATATCGAGAGTTACTGCCTTAGCAAGCCTATTACAAACTTTATTCTTCTTTCATCATAGATCTTTCATCGCTATTCAAATGAGGTGTCTCACCAGATGACAACTGTTGGAGCTGCCTTCAACCTTGAGGAACTTTTAAGCATATGATATTTGAATGCAAATGTGTTAATCCTTTCTGGCTAAGTGTGGGGGGCGTATTCAAGAAAATATTTAATTTACAGTGCAATTTTTGTCACCAAGTTCTCTTTATTGTGAAAATTTACTCTATACTTACACTCACCTTGCACAAGGTTAATGTGAATTTATTTAACCTTTTCATGTTGATAGCCATCAAGACAATAACATCCAACTGGAATAATTCGGACAAACTTCATCTCAAGATATGGTGGAATTCAATTTGTAATATACATAGATTAGAAAAATGTAATGCTCATACTCCCTCACTACTACTTAAATATGAATTAAAATGGAAACCTTTTACAGAGCTTTTAACCAACATCACCTCTAATTAACAAGTGTCCATTTAACTCAATCTTTGCGCATTACCCGTATCCATCCTTTCCTTTCGTGTTGATCCCACCCATCATTTTGTATACGTTCTGTTCTCTCCTGTCTTGCTTGTGATGTATGTCTTAATCCCCTCCTCCCCACATATCAAAATACTTTGGGTCTATTACCCCTTTTAGCCCTATATCCATGCAAATCTCCAACGTGTTCCAAATGATAATTTCAGATTTTCTTTTTTTCATTGTTAACTCATATGTTCTCATCAGTTGATGTACTCTATTGTTATTCTGTTGTATGCTTTATATGGTTATTGTTTATAATAAAAATCTCTTAAACAGAAACTAATAAACTGGTTAGCATGAGCAAAGTGTGCCAGCTGTATTTCAGATACACTATTCGTTAACCCCTCTTTTTGCTTGAAGGCAGGCAGATGCAGGTTTGTAACTAATACTTGGCCTTTCATTTCCACAGTGCCCCTCAGAACCTTGGAGTTAGAACAGCTCATTACTGAAGATATTTTAAGGGTACCTCTCATGTGGTCACATTGTCCAACTCTTTGGGGTTAGGACTTTCTGTATTTATGTTCCACCCGATTGGTTTTATAGATGGTCCTACCCTGTCCCTTTGTAAAGGAAAAGTGAGAGGACACCCCCTTGTCTTCTCACTTTGTAAAAGATGGCAAAAACACTGAAACAATAATGTATATTTCACCTGTACTCACAACAGTCATTATTAATGGCTTGCTTGCAAAGCTGAAAATATTCAACCCCTGCACCCACTCTGCTCACTAGAAAGCAAAAGAATTGAACACGCATTTGGTCAGAGACAAAATAAATGTCCCTTGCAGGAAAATGATGTATTGCTTTCCCAAAGCTAAAGTCTAAGGGAAGACAAAAAAAGGTTTGTTAGACCCCTGCAGTATCAGTAGCTTGTACTCATCATAACTGCAGTAGCTAGAATGTTCCTCAAATCTTTACACATTTTAGAAACAGCAGTAGATACTGAATACAGGTTCTTGATATATTTTGTTTTAAACGGTATCTCTGGAGTAGCTAGTGTTCCTAATTTAGTCCTCTCTTCCCTATGAGACGTCAGAGCGGTTTTCAAAAGGCCAAGCAATTTATTCTACAAATTAAAGTTCCACTGAAATGCAACAGCAGTCAACCTTGGTGGTTATTAGGGTGAGAACCTTTTTAAAAAAAAGTGCACTTCAAAATGGCTGAATATAGCTAAACTGCTGTGCCCACTGGCCTGTGATCGTTTTTAGATGTCCTTTGCTGAGGTATGAGATAGCCTGTCCCAATGACTATTTTTGAATAAGTGTTCAGCACCAATGACAATATCTTTATTGACTGCACCTCATATATACTCCGGAATATTAAGGTCAGACTAGCAGAGGGTCCTTTGATGTGCACAACATGAAGTGGAGTACAGATATATTTTGTTTTAGGTTTAAAGTATTATTGCAGAGGGTCTCAAAATTTGTTTTTAGCTAGAATGAACAACAGTCATACGTTTTTTTAGTAGAAGCACTCACCAAGTAAATAGTTCTTATTTATTTATTTTGTATTTATTTTCTTTGTGGAGTCTTATAATGTGCTAACCCAATCGGGTGCCATTTCAAAGAGCCTCGGAAAAACAAACCAGGACAGTAGATACAATAAAAAGGTGTGGAATATATATTAAAGAACAGGCAGTATGGGAAGAGTTTGCATAATTATGAATTGTACATGATTATTAAAGTCTGCGTAGATCACACATCAACAACAGGTCTGTCACAAAATAAAGAAAATAGATTTATTTCTCAAAATATCAAAATCAATTTTAAAAATGTGTCACCATATTTAAGAAACAATATGCTATATTCAAAAACATTCCACCATGCTACCACTTCCACAAGTCACAAAATGATTACAAAGTCACTCCTATGAATTAATTTACTGAAAAATTCAACCACCACATAAGAAGATGTTAGTTTTGTTTTTCTTTCTGCGAATCCTCATGTTGCTCTTTGCAATCAATTTCTCCATAACACAATATGCTTCCTTTCAATCCGATAAACCAGCAGTGTGTATCGTTACCTGCTCAACATGTTTCAGTTCCCTATATGACATCTTTTGGAAATTTCATCAGGAGATAAAGTTATACACCTCCTTCACCTGTTCGTACTTTCATTAAGAGATAGAATTAGGCTATTTTAACACCATCTGAGTCCATCAAGCAGTATTTTTAATGTGCCAACAGCTTGGCTTTAACCATTCAATGCTCTTCAGACAACATCTATATTAAACACCAATTTGCTTCTATGGGAATCTGTGAATGACAATTTAAGCAGAGATTAATTTGTATCTCCATAGTCTACACCCCATTGCACAGTTCAAATATCATGAAACAATGGGTATAATTACCTTCTCATTGGGATACATTTTCCCCATGTTTCATTTACTTCATATTTTCTTTATCAAATAGGCTCCCCTGTAGAAAATGTATATGGCAGACCACTGTATAGTTCAACCGCCGAGGTTCACGTCAGTATGCATTTAAACCAACTGATATCTAACCAGCGTTACTGTGTTATCCTTTCCATCTACCTTCAAAAGTGTCTTTAGTAGCCAGAATGTTTTTAATGAATCATAGGACCCACAATCCTTTCATCATACAACCCTCTAGAGTGAGCGAAAACCTTTATTAATAATTCTACCTCACATTTAACAAGTTCACCACCAGCCAATCCTCAATGAATGAAAAACCGTGCTTACGGCTCGTCTGTATGGGCCGCACAGGAATATGCAGATCTCCCATTCCGTGTTGAATCTGTACTTCCTATGCATGGGGTGAGGTTACATGCCCAAGTAGTGCTCTCAGTAACAATTGGTATCAGATCTGAGCTGACATTTGTGTTACATAGTGGGGGTTGATTCTTTTGCTAAGGCCCCATAGGTTACAGAGATTCTGGTACTTGCAGATTGTTCATATTGCAAAAAGCATAAAACACGTGGACATAGGAACATGTTGAGTACCCTTCACAGGGCCAAGCAAATTCAAGGTTATCAGGTAATGGCTAAATGCAGATGTGGTGTGTAAGTGCTTCTCATAAGGTATACCTGCAGTAGATTAAAGAATAGGAGTCATTGGGGGAGGGAAGGTTATTTGGCAAATGTATGCTGGCATATACGAGTTAGATCTTCTGCTCATGGATCCACATTTTCACATTCCTTTTGAAACTCTTGAGGGATATTCTATTTTCAGTGTTGTGGGGAGGTTGTTCCAAAATTTAGGACTCAATACTGTGAGGGATCTCCCTCTGTGTTTCAGTCTTTTGAACTTGGGTTTAGTTAGGATGTTAACCTGTGATGATCTTCCTAATACTTTAGAAACATATGTGTTTATGGAAGAGGAAGAGTTCAGTTATTAAGGGGCAATATTGAGGAGGATTTGAAAAGTAATACAGTTGATTTTGTGTCTTATTCTCTTTGCAACGGAAAGCCAGTTGAGATTTTTCAGGTCTGGTGAGGTAAGGTCCCCAGGTTTGAGTTGCTGTTAGTTTTTGTTTAGTCCAAGATAGAGAACATTATACTACACAAGGTGTGACAGGGCCTGCGTTCAGGCCCTGTCAAGAGGATGTAGGGATCCCGCCCCACCACAACACACTTCCCCAGGGTGTCTGAGTGAGGACAGGCCCCTCTCCCCTGCTTACTCT
The DNA here is from genome assembly GCF_040938575.1 of Ambystoma mexicanum. Lineage (NCBI taxonomy): Eukaryota > Metazoa > Chordata > Amphibia > Caudata > Ambystomatidae > Ambystoma > Ambystoma mexicanum. Next base: position 928,384,316 of record NC_090924.1, read on the forward strand.
AGTTGCTGGTGGCCGAGCCATGGCGGACCCCGCCGCATGTAGGAGAAACCGGTACAACGTCATTTCATCACTGGATGTTTTTTCGCAGGGTTTTTTACAGTGGATTTTTTTTTAAAAAGAATCATCGAATTTTTTGGGGGGGTTTAAAAAATTAAATAAAATGGGTGTGGGTGTACGGGGATATAAAAAAAAATTAAAGGTGATGGGGGGTTGGGGTGGCAACCCCCACAAAAAAAAAGAAAACATTTTTTCGATGAGTTTTTTCTAAAAAAAAAATCAGCGGTAAAAAACCCTGTGAAAAACATCCCACGATGAAATGACATGGAACCGAGAAACCCTGGGGTGCCTCGAGCAGGAGATGCCAGCGACCGCACAGGTGCCGTTAAAACGACAACACCGGCTGCAAGACATGGCAATGAAGGCCTTCCCCATCACCCACTATAACACCAGGTATATTTGGGACAAGCTCAGACTTACAGAAAGGCATTTAAAACATCTAATGTCCATGGACCTCATCAGGGTGCAATATGGAAAGGGGTGGAGCATACCAGTCCTTACACGCCCTACAATGGCCTTCCCTTGTCACACCCCCTGGTTACAGGCAAGACCATTGGCTAGGGTAAGTATCCAATCCTTGAAGGGTCTGGGGTATGTAAGGAGGTGTGTATAAGTGTGCAAGTGTGGGTTAGTTGAGCGGGCAAAAGAGGAGGAGAAGGAAACTCAAGAGACCAGAGGAGGCAAGAGCGAAAGGAGTTTGGAGCCTTTTGTAAGGAGGGGGTCTGTGGAGTGTGTGCGTGAGTAGAGAGTGTGAGGAGTAGAGGTAGAATAGGAGTAGCGTAGTGGTAGATAGGCGAAGGTATTGGTAGTGGGCACATGAGGGTGTATTTGTGGGAGTAGTGGAATTGAGAGTGAGCAAGTAGTAGTAGTAATGGAGTAAAGGATAATATTGGAAGTGGAGTAGGTAGTAGAGTGTTAGTGAATAGAAGATGCAGTAGAGTGGTAGTAGGTAGCAGTGGTCAATAGTAAGGGTTAGAGTAGGAGAAAGGAGGAAGGGAGCAACAGAGGTAACAGGAGGTAGCAACAGTAAATACTGAAGAAGTTGAGACGTAGAAGGTGAAGTCAGATCAAAGGGTGGAGGTGGAAAGGCAGAGTGAGACATTGGAGGGACTTTTTGTACAGTGGGAGGAGAACTTCTGGGTTTTAGAGTAGAGAAGGGTCAGGAGAGATTGGGTGAGTAGTGACACCAGGTAAAAGAAAGCACCAACCTAAACTTCCTAGACTACTAAGTGAGCTAGGTCAGGGAAAGGTTAGAAAGTCTTGAGGGAGACAGTTAGCCAGTACCTTAGGGATGCCACCCATAGAGCAAGGCAGAAGATCAGACAGGTAGGGATCTCATCTAACGATAGCATAATAACATCCCCAGTTAAGGATGCCTGGGTTAGGAAGGCAGGGATAAGGCCATGGAAGTGGAGACAGAGAGGGACAGCCCTGGCGCCAAATCCCCCTTAAAGCTCTGGTAGGCCCTGAAGAACCTTCAAACCCAAAGTCATTGTACCTGTAATATTAATAAACACTCTTGGAACTTGTCTGGAAGTTGTGGTACTCGGTAACGGGCCGCTCGGTCACAAAGTGCTCTGGTCATCTCAACATCCTGTGTCATTTTCAAGCAGGGGACAAATCTAAGGATGTTGAGCTGGAACTGAAGATTCTGGACTAGCAAGTCCATTTGTGGTGACGAATCCTTGGATGTCGTCACTTCTCCCCATGGCAGAGCCCCTTTCCATGAGGCCAGGGACATGAGGCCCAATAGCCCCCCCCTGGGGGTGGTACTCAGCGGGAGGCACCCCCCGTAACAGTAGTGAATATCCAGGGAGAACGCAGAACACTTCACCTCAGTTCCCCTTACCCAACCCTCCTTTACCTTTCCATCACATGTACATGAGTCATGTGGGTAGTAACAGTAGTACTGGGACAAGAAAGAACATAGTCGACCCAAGGGAGATCTCTGATAAAAGTATTGGGACTACAACAAGTCAGATCTACCTTATAGAGAGCTCTCAGGGAGGTACTGGGATGAGGAGGAAGTGCAGAGGTACATCTTCAAAAAACTATAGAGCAGTCTAGTGTTTCAGGAGTCCTGACTGGCCAAAACCAGTACAAAATAGAAGAGGGAAAACCAAATCGAGAGAGAAGCCCGCCCAGGAGGAACCATGATCGTGAAAGCTGGAAAGCAGAGTCACCCGAAGTTGGCATCTGGAACGCTTAACCGTCTGCTAAGGAGCTCCTGTTCCATTGGCCAAGAGCTAACATGCTCTGTGAGACGGCCTCCAGAACGCAAAGGCTGCTGGAAGGCGTGGACAGGGAATAACACACTGCCAACCGAAGGAAAAGGGCTATGGAACCACTGCAAAATGAGAAAGCGAGTGAAGCCTAGAAGGACACAAACCAACACCCGAACAAGTCGCACACCACAGGGAAAGCGTCAGCAAGGCCCTAACAGGTACCAAGGTTGCCGGGACGCTTGGTGGGGCTTCAGAAGAGGCGGAGAACCATGAAAGATGGGTCTGGGACCTGCATCCTCATAGGAAGAGCATCTTAATCACTCTTCCTCATCGCAGTACCTGGTCAGAGGTTATCCTAGGTCTGCCAACATGGGACTAGGACCCAAACCCTCAGACAGAGCATCATAACCACTCTGCCCTGCCTCTATCTTACCCCCGGCACCTGCTTCTCAAGATTGGTGCGATTCCCTCTCACACTACTTTATTCAGAAAATTGCTCTAATTAGAGCTAACATCCTCATTTGTATAATGGTTTTTTGATTTTTTGATTGATATTTTATTTCTATCGTGCTCATACACAAGTGTGTCAGAGCGCGACAAGGCAAGGGAGGGGAACAGGGGAGAACAAAACAGCGATCTTACTAGGCCCAGTGACATTGAGAACGCGCAAGTGCATGGGAGAGGGGGGAGGGGAAAAGTGCATCGAAGGGGGGAGAAGTGGAAAGTGTGAAGCAGAGGAGAAACATATAAGTAACACAAACAGTGTTAATGCAGCCAGCAATTTGCAAGTGCTAGGTTTAAGGCAGCATACAGGGCAGGTCTGATAAGTGCAGGAAGAAAAAGGGGGGGCTGTATGGGTACAGATACAGACCCCAGTGCAAGGGGTGGCCCGGAGGCAGTGCGGGAGGGTGGCAGGGTGAGCAGGTACCTGGGCCCGAAGGACAGAGGGTGGCCAGGTGCATGGTGCCAAGAGAAAACAGATCAGCAGGGGAGAGGGGGAGCACAGGCAGAAGAAAAGTGGAAGGTCTTGAGGTGCTTCCGGAACCGGAGATGGTTATCCTCAAGTTTTAGAGTGGCAGGGAGGCTGTTCCAGAGGGAGTCCCCAGCCGAAGACAGAGATCTACCCCCAGCTCGTTTCTTTGAAAAACGACTGACCCTGAGGGAGTTAGAGGTAGAGGAGCGAAGAGCTTGAGAGGGGAGGTATTTACGAAGGGATAGCTGAAGGTATTTTGGACACAGGCCCCAGAAAGCATTATGGACAATGCAGAGGGTTTTGAATTTAATCCTTGCATCCACTGGGAGCCAATGGAGAGTTTTCAGGGCTGGAGAGATACGATCCCAGGGCTTGAGGCCAAGGAAGAGTCTTGCAGTCCTGTTCTGGATTAGTTGCAGAGGGCAGAGAGTAACAGCCTAGTGTTTCTCTTGTACCGCCCCCTCAGAATTTTTCTCTCTCATCTTTCATGGAGTCTTTGGAAGAGCTTGTCTTGGAAGTAATTTCCGGTCTCAGATCATGTTCCCCACTTGACCCTTATTCCCTTGCACGTGCTTAAGGACATCAAGTCTGAGCTTGTCCCCACTATCCAACCTCTGCCTCAAATGCAGCCATACACTGGGAGCTGGATGGAGATACCGGCCCCCTGTAAAGGGTGACTTTTAAGGCCAGCAAATTCATTCCCTGTCTGGAACTGTCCGGCAATGACTCCTGGCATGCAGTACACCTCTTGTCCCCATGCACCATCGCACAGCTCTACTCTACCCTCATCTACACTGCACCATCAGACGAATTCTGCCTGGATTTCATCTTCAAAAGCATACCCTGCCAAGATGGCCGCCGTGATAGTGGCAATGTAGAGACAGGGCTCTTCCCTGCCACCTTGAAAAAACAAGATACAATTGCCCCCCAACTAGCATGACAAATGTTGAATTGTCCCATCAAGATCCCGGGATCGGGGAAAAACATTTATAAAGTGGATGTCAGCACTGTAGCAGTGGCAATCGATGGCAATAAACTTGAGGCGTCGGTAGGGCGTGGCTCTCCTCAGCATGGCTAGTGGCGATCACAGGGCCCAAGACAGGACAGGTGCTCGGAAGGAGGAATGACCGTCACTGGCAACCAGGCGCTAGATCTTAAGAGCTAATTGGTGGTCAGGGTGGAGCGAGGGAACCCGGAGCAAGTGATGGTGTAGGTGTCAGTGGGAGCAGCAGCGCACCAGCGGCGCCATATTGGAGCAGTTGGACAGTGAGAGACAATGGGGTTGCAAGGTGGACCACCAGTGGACCTGTCTCGCTGGTCGAGGGAATCGTGAGCGCTCCAGAACACAGAGAGTTGTAAAGGCGCTGCAGCGGTTTGGTGAGTGCTCCAGGGTGCTATCGTATCAAGTGGCACATGGCAATTGAAGTAAACTAGCACCTAAATGCTGTCCAAGTAGTTTCTGCATGGTAGTTACTCTAGGGCAGCCCCTGATTACGTGCAACAACAGACATTACCTGGAACAGGGTCAGCGGTTTAAAAGGTGCGGGAGGTCGGGGCAAGAATCATCAAGATACCACCTCGATCATATCAAGGAACAAATGGGAGAGCTGGCAAGTTAGAGACTTTGGACCAAATTTATAATGTCCCGTACAGAACGAAAGAGCCAGTGGAGGGGTCCCTACCTCTAAATTGCAAAAGAATAAGCAACAAGAAGGTATGCTCCCGAATGTATGGCACAAGGAAGGGGAAGAGACCCCAACTGACGAACCTCCGCCAACCCACTAAGAATCAGGATCTGTCTCATTGCTAAAGACGATGAACCAGGACTCCACAACTGAAGTAATAAAACAATGCTTCAATGATTTCAAGTAACAAATGACAGAAACCCTCCAGGCACAACTTGCACTTATAAGAACAGAATGGGCACAATCGCTACAGGAGGTGATGTAAAGGATTCCAGTCAGGCGTCACACACGGGACCAGGACTCTTGCCCTTAGCCTAGGATGTAGTGCTCATTTAGAATCCTTTCTTTAGTTTCTACGAATTTGGGTTGAGCTGGTACAAAACCCCGTTTCACACCACCTTTTACAAATACACCAGGTCACAATGGACCATGAACCAGGCCGTTAGGTTTTAAATTCAAAGAAAAATCACACAGTTTGAAGATTGGGCAGCAATCACCAATGGGGTGATAATTACAGACAAAATGATGAACTACACTTAGTTTGACCTTCTGTTATAACATATCCAAGGCACAGAAGAATAGGAGCAATTTTACTGTTTGGGTAGATAGCACTCGAGTTAAGATCTCCCCCTGCAATGCTCCCTCAAACCCCAATTAATCGAATTTTGAGTGGATAGAAAGGAGCATCAAGGAGTCAGGGGTACTAGGCAGCAAACAGAATTTAAAACCCTTTGCAATTGCATAAAATGACACTCGGAAATGGTAATAATTAATTTAAACGTGCAGTTCAATAAATGAGGTAAATATGATTTATCATAGTATCAGGGATGTAATATCACTAGCAACTACAAGGCAAGGTATCAACAAAGGGCATACAGTTCAGAAAGCAACTTGAAAGTAAGAACACAGTGCAGCCAAAATCACACGTTGAAAAGTTGCATTTTCCCCTTTTTGCAGTTTTAAATGTCAAAACTTTTTTTTTAAACGGGTGAAATAAACATAATCGGAATGGGGTTTTCAGGCTGGGTGATAGATGCACATCACAGGGATAATATAGAAGTGAAAGAGTTACTCGAGCGCAATACCTGGATGAGATTTTCAATGTGGAAGGAGATTTGGTTTTGGGAAAATAAACACAGTTAGCAGAGAAAGTCGGTTTGGAAAGAAAGGACACGCTTTACTTAAACTAGATTATCAAGACTAGATTGTTAAAGAAAGACACAGTACGCTCCAAGGTTAATTTGCAACGTTAACCTTTTCACCCTGTGTTCAGCTCTGTGTGGGAATTACTTAAATTATTCAAAATATGACTAAGGATCTATGCAAGACAGAGATGAGTAGAAGAATGGCGCTAAAGCTTGGAGATCAAGGACAGGATGCACAGAGAATTCTGACAGTTTTAAGTTACCAGGGTCTGGATAGGATTACTTAGAGAGTGGAACAAAGACAAGATATCAAGATGGGGGTGGCTATGTGTGGCTATGAGATGGGGAAATACTCACAATCCGCACTTGAGTTCTGAATTTGGGGACAGCCAACCAGGTTTCTGGACTCAAAGGCTCTGGTCACAGCACGGCGGGCTCTTCTAACAGCAAACAGCTGGGCCTGTCTGGTTACTGGATAGCAAGGGTACAGCTGGCATGCAGGTAGTGGGGCAAAAAGCCGGTCTGTTCACAGGATACTCCCGAAAGGGTACCACAGCCTTTTCCCCTAGTTTTGATTCTATTTTTGATTCTATATTTCCCCTAGTTATTGGGATTTTTAGTGGGGTTTCTGGATCAATGGTCCTGCCTGGATAGGGTCAGCTATGCTCTGGCCTGGCAGAAGAGTCTTGAATCTTGCAAAGTGAATGTGGAATATCTGGATACGCAAGCGATGGAAAATTCAGAAGAGAGTGTCCTGTCCCTGTGAGCTTCCCCCATTTATATAAGGCGGGTGACCTCACAGGATTTATTGTTGGGCAGAACTAAGCTAGACCTACCCCTAAGAACCGGATAGGTCAGCCTATGCTGGTCGCCTCCTCCAGTAGGGGACTCCGTTTATGGGGTGGTGTTTTATGAAGTACAAAGCCATCCCACAGTCTTTTTTGCACAAAATCAATGATGACATAAATCACTCCTTTTTACAATTGTGGCACCTTTGCAAATGACATAGGCAGATTACATATTTCACACAGCACATGGAAGTCCAACTCCCAGGTCTGTATGACATTGTTTCACCCTTCTCATAATTTTTCGAGATTTTTAGTGGGAACCGCTTCACCCAAAATTCCACAATTTTAAATATATGTACATATTATCATAGAGCATATCTCCATACATTTTTAACATTTCGCATTTCCCTGGTGTTTGCGTCCCATACATGATATGGACGATCACGATATCTTGTTTTAAAGCCACCAAAATTACCTTTAAACTGTAAAACTTTTACATTACTGCATTGTCCAGTTGTAGAAATAACAGTTTTAAAGTCTATTCATTAAAATAGTCTTTTAAGCCAAATGGGCTGGCCTTTGTCATCAAATGTCAGTTTAGCCCAGGGTTTGCCAGGAAGTTTGTCTTTGGAGCTCCTTAGTTTAAGTGGATGGGAGGTATCACTTCCAAAAGTAACACGTAGGTGTCCCAGAATCTATTTTAGTAGGCTAGAGTCCAGACAGAAAGTATGGACGAGCGTGTTACATTCTCCCCCTTGGTCCATTCAGAGCTTCCAGATGCTGGTCCCCTTGGGGGGATGCAATGTTATTTGAAGCCAGGGCAGAAAAAACCTGTTTGGCTGGTTCCCCACTACAGCAAATGCATTTATTTATTTAGTTTTCCTGAGCCCAAAAGGCAAGGCTGTTGGAATAAAACATTATATTAGATTTTAAACAACCCCCCTTACATTTCTAGGCGAGGACGGGGCTTATTCAACATTACACTTTAAAAACAGATATTTTTCTTGTTTGCAAAAGCACATTTGACCATTTGACTCATGGTGAATTCTGCTGGGATGTTCCTTTCCAATTCGGTTTTCTCTTCCATCTGGATTCCAAAGATTGTTTGCAGCCCAGGTCAGTTTCTCTTTCACAGCAATTTGTTCAAGGCACAGGTCCACTGAAATTGACATATGCACAGAGAGCTAGGGTTTCTTTTGAAGAATTTATTTTGACATTTTGTAGCATAATAGTCAAGCTGTTTTCCATACGGCTGAGAGTAACGTTTCTGGTGTTTTCCCAGATCTTGCCTGACACAGCCTGTCATTCAGTGAGAAATGCTTTTCACATGTCGCCAGGAAAGATGCGAACAAGTTGAAATTATTAGGTTATACACATATTATTCAATCAAACGACAAGGGAAAGAAGGGAGGGGTCAGAATATATTAGCTAAAGAATTGGATAAGGAGGGAAGATATTTTTTCATTAAAAAACAAATGCGTAGGATGCAGTATATGATTGCCACAGTTTATGCCCCAAACTCTGGGCAAGGTATGTTTTTGCAAGGGGTCCTGGGCAAACTAGAATGGTTTGCAGAAGGACAGATTCTACTGACGGGGGATTTCAATATGACCTGGAATCCTCAGGTTGATAGGAGCAGGGGTGGACAGATATCGCAACAACCCCCTCACTAAAATTGAGAATGACCATGGACAACTTATTATTAGATGCACTGAAAGAAACTCAGCAGGAAGACAGAGGGTATATGCTTTACTCATCTGTCCATCAGACATTTTCGAGGATAGATTATGTGAGGGTCTCAGCTTCATTTTTAGGAAGAATACAACAGACGGATACAGGCCCAATAGCCCTATCCGACCATGCATCATTAAAGTTTACAATTTTGCAGGAATGTGAAGGGTCAGGGATATGGCAGTGGACATTTCCAGAACATATAATAAACAATCAAATACTGGGTGCCGAAAATCGGAGTAAAATAAAGGAATATTTTGAGCTAAATATGACTCAGGGCACACCGGAAAGATGGGTGTGGGATGCTTTCAAAGTGACCATAAGGGAAAAATTAATTGGACAATTAGATCTGCTGCAGACAAGAGGTGCAGAGAAGTCTCTGTTGTATTTAAGACAGGGTTATTATATCAAGGCAAATAAGGCTGACCGCCTTCTGGCATGCCAGGTCTGAATGAAGAAAGAAGCTAGGATTATCTGTACTGTTAAAATCATGAGAGGTAAAATTTGCTCTTCCTTTAGAAATATAATCGACGCATTTACAGAGTGCTACTCTGTGCTATATTCATCGGATTGCCCAGACTCCCAAGTACAAACAACTTATTTGGAACAATGCTGGTTAAACAAATTATACGCAGGTGACAGGGAAGAGTTAGAGGGTGAGATTACACTTGATGAAGGAAGAGATGTCAAAGACTCTACCTCTCAATAAAGCTCTCGGACCGAATGGTTTCCCAGCAATCTTCTACATGACCTACATAGAGTAATTGAACCCTGTGCTCACTTAATTGTTTAATTCGTTTAGGGGGGAGGGTATTATTACACCCTGAATGGAAGAGGCACAGGTGGTGCTTTTCCCAAAGCCAGGAAAGGTTAGACTCAATGTGGATCTTACAGACCCATAGCTCTCATTAATATAGATGAACTTTACACCTAAATATTAGCAACCAGACTGAGAAGGCTAGTTCTGTTACTAATTCACCCTGATCAATCCGGATTTGTTATGGGCAGGCAACATTTGGCAACACTAGACAGGTAAGCGATTTGATTGAGAAAATAAACAGAGCAGGATTGTCAGCCGGGGTTATCATGCTCAATGCAGAAAAGGCGTTTGATCGAGTTGAATGGTCCTTTTTATTCTTAACAATGGAGGCTATATGGGGGGCATGGCTTGGCAGCCATGGAATAGGCTGGGAACCCTGTGAGCTCCATGATCCGACTACTTGATCCGACCAAGAAACGCATATTCTTTTGATCAGCAGCAGCCCAAAAAGTATGTACAGGCGTGGGAAGGCACAGAGCAGAGCATGAGCAGGCTGGCTGCACGTTTATAGCGGAGGAACAGTCGGATTGATACTTTGTACTGAGAGGCCCGCCGCGAAAGGAACATCAAAATGGCCGCTGTTGAGAACAAAGAGATTTCAAGGGGCGCACCCCGGTGATGGAAGAGCTGTCTCCGTTCGACAACAGCAGAGGCGGATCGCTAGCGGTACGAAATAATTATTACATTGCCCAATCCGGGTGGCTGCAGTGAAAGAGGCTCCCCGACCTGCACAGCCGAGGACCTTGACGAACGGAGGAGGCATACCGATCGAGAGGGCCTGTTTGCACTATTAAGGCGGTGAGCGGCTCCCCAACGGCTGGGTACAGCAGCGACAATACTCCCAGTGAAGCAAAAAAGTAGAGACGCTGGTGGAGTGCCCTGGGAGCGGAGCGCGGATGATCAAGGGATCCAGCAGATACCAGCGGCCCTTTGGGGATAGCAAGAACCCACCCTTGCTGGGACTGAAGACCATGGGTGAAGGGGCTGACCCACGACTCACAGACACAGCGCTATGTCTAATAAACCCCCAAGACTGAAGGGTAAGCAACCCACATTAGACAAATAGACTAAGACGCCGTCCGGCCCGGAGGGAGCCAGGAGCAAAGACAGAGCCCAAGTTGGGAGCAGTTCCACCATGGGCACGAACCAGGAGGTCCTTGATGCGATCGCCGATCTGAAGGTGGCTTGGGAGACCAAGCTTGAACTGGCAGTGACAGAACTAAAAACAGCGATGGAGCACCAGGTTGGGGCAGTGCAAGAGGACGTGAATCTACTACGGCAAGACGTTAGGTCTCTGGCCGAGCGCACGGAGAACCTCGAGAAGGAGATGGGTCCGAACACGGCAGACTGTGCTTCCCACCGGTCGGAGCTTCACGCCCTGGTAGAGCGAGTGGGTAATTTGCAAAGCAGAGCGGAGGAGGCGGAAGGACGAGGCCAGAGGAATAATGTGTTAAGCTCACCTGGCTCGCACAGAGGCGTCGATCGGAACTGGACAGCTGCGGTCTCCACCAATGTGACGCGTAGGGCCGAGATGACGGACTGGACTGGCCCACCTAGCTTCGTTTGCTTGGCCCATAGGAATATTCTTCTGCAAATGGAGAAAGGGAATTAACCAACCGTGGAGTTGAGCGTAAATCCCCCCACCCCCGCTGTTCTCCCCACAGATCGCCTTTGATGTCCCCTCTTATAGTCTCACCTGATGGTTTGAAAAGATGAGCTCTCCATCCTGCATTGAGCGCAGGGGCGCGTTGATAACCGGTTGCTTCACTGGCTCGAAGGAGTTGGTGAGTTCCAGAACAATATTGACTCCGAGATTCCCAGCAAGACGCCGTAAGTATAAAGTTCGTAAGAGTTCAAATGCCTGACTTTCACTCTTGTCCGATTCCTTGCAGGTTGCAGCTTGACCCTAATGAAGAGTTCCTCGTGGCAACCGGTAGTATTCTGGTAAGGATTTGTATTTTCCAACACAGTTCGATAAAATAAGGTCAATATGTAACCTGTTGCTTTCTCCCTTATTCAGGCGCTGAGGGTAAGTATGAAGTCTTGGGGAATAATACCTCCGGCGGTAAAATCAGGTAAGTCTATTGTGGTGAGGAGGGTTCCCCTGGTTAGTCCTTTTGTTTCCCCTTAGGGGCCGGGGTTCGGCGAAGATGCAGTGGAAGCTGCGCCGACCCGTGAAGAGGAATAGTACCCCCGGTGGTAAAATCAGGTAAGTCTATGGGGGGGTAGCTAATATTCCTCTGTGTATTCCCTTAGCACACCTTGCTGTTCTTGTCTTCTCCTTAGGTGCCGCAGTGCGGCGGGAACATGCAGGAGGATGCGGTGGAATGTGAAGATGCTGCGAAGGCCAGTGAGTTCAGCGCGGCGCTGCAGCAGGTGAGGCGACGTGCATAAAATAACTTCTTTCTTCCAGCTCGAAGGCGCGATGGATCGGGAATTCAGGTAAGGATTAAAGGTATTGCTCTTGTTCTAACCTTTTCTCCTTCTTTCTCCCTTTTTCTAGGAGCTCCAAACTCGAGGCGGGCGTGGCAGAAGGCTGGATGCAGACTTGGAGGCACGGTGAGCATTACGCTGCTGGATGCAGAATAACGTGAAGCGTGTGCTGCTCTTCGGGCGTGGTTTAAATAGCCCCCAAAGTAGTCCCAGGTAAGTATTCCACCCCAGCCCCACCTGAGTAAAAAATAGTCCCTAAGTAAAGTAGTCCCTTCCAAGCCTCTTTTGGCTTGGAGCTCTTGCAGCATGGTCTGCATCAGGTAAGTTTGCAGCATGGTCTGCATCAGGTAAGTTTTACTTTATGAGCCTGGCGCCTATGGCGCCAGGACTGACTCTCCATCTGAGCCTGGCGCCATAGGCGCCAGGACTGGACCCAAATAGCCCCTAGCAGGGGTTGTTGGGCTTGCTTAGGATAACTTGATCCCTGCTTCCAGGGTTGCTGGACGTGGTCGGGGTCCCCGGGGGTAGGCATCATGACAGCACTCCCCCCCAAGGCCCCTCCTAAAGTCGTTCTTCCCTGTGGTTTCGGTTTGTCTGGGAAATTTCAGTGGAATATTTTCACCAATCGGGGTGCATGAACATGGTCACTAGGTTCCCATGACCTTTCCTGTGGTCCGTAACCTTTCCAGTCGATTAAATAAAAGAGTTTTGACTTTATCAGCTTGGAGTCCAGGATGTTCTTAACTTCAAATTCGGGTTCTCCGTCTACAAGGATAGGGTCTGGTGGCTTGGTTAGTCTGGTCCCTGGTTGCACTGGCTTCAAAAGTGACACATGAAAGACGGGGTGAATTCGCATATTAGCAGGTAAGTCCAACTTGACAGCCACCGGGTTGATAATGGCCTTAATAGAGTAAGGTCCCAAATATCTGGGGTTAAAGGTCTGTGTTCCCTTTAGAGGTATATGTTTTGTGGCTAACCATACTTGGTCCCCTATCTGTTACTATGGAGTATCACTTCTATGCCGATCAGCATCTTTCTTGTATTTTTCTTTCGCCTGTTTTAAATGTGTAGTTTCTTCCTTAAAGGCTTGTGTAATCGTAGCGTGCAGATGGTCCACTGCGGGCATTTCTAAGTGTTGGGGTGAGTCAAGGTCTGAGGTTCGAGGATGGTGCCCATATAAGGTATAAAAGGGGCTTTGTCCAGTTCCAGAGTGTACTGAATTATTGCATGCATATTCGGCGATCCAAAGGATGTCTTTCCAATTACTCTCTGTCTGATGTAACATACAACGCAGGTATTGTTCGAGAGTCTGGTTGGTCCCCTCCGTTTGACCATCGGTGTGGGGGTGGTGACTGGTCGATAACCTCACATCGATTTGTGGCAATTGACAGCATTTTTTCCAAAAATGTGAAATGAATTGACTGCCCCGGTCAGAGACCAATATGGACGGAAATCCGTGTATGCGAACAATGTTTTTGAGGAACTCCTTGGCCAGGATTGAAGCTGAAGGTAATCCCTTTAAAGGAATAAAGTGAGCCATCTTGGAAAAAAGATCCACAATAACTAGAATGGTGTTAAATCCATTGCATGGGGGTAGATCAGTAATAAAGTCTAACGATAAGGTGGGCCATGGTGTAGGTGGAATGACTAAAGGTTGTAAGAGTCCAGCTGGTTTTTTCTTTTGACTTTTGTTTTGGGCGCAAATGCCACAAGACATCACAAATGGTTTAATATCCTTTCGCAGGTGGGCCACCAGAATTGTCTTTTAATTTTAGTTTCAGTTTTTGCAATACCTGGGAGCCCCTCCATTAGGGTATCATGATAACGGGAAATTACTAGCTCTTGTAGTTCCTTGTGTGGCAGAAATAGCCGCCCTTGGTAATAAGGCAGATCATTGGTGACAGAGTAGTCCGGGCCTTTTTTTACCCAGTCCTGCAGGGCTATAGGATCAAAGAGTTGCTGGATCTTTACCTGAATGTCCTCTAGTGTCTGTAGAGTAGTCATGCCAAGAATTCTTTGTTCGGAAATTATAGGTACTGGTTCTGGGTTCACTTCTGCCTCTCCCATCCCTATTCGGGATAAGGCGTCTGCTTTACCATTCTTACAACCTGGTCGATAGGTTATTGCGAAATCAAACTCGGCAAAGAACAATGCCCGTCGGAGTTGACGTGACGATTGGGCCTTGGCTGTCTTTAAATACTGTAAGTTCCGGTGATCACAGTAACGGTATGCCTGGCACCGAGAAGATAGTGCCGCCAAGCCTTGAAGGCGGATTTAATGGCTAATAACTCCTAACCGCATAGTTTAACTCGGGTGCCGAGAACTTCCTGGACCAAAATGCTACTGGATGAAGCTGGCCAGTTTCAGGGTCCTTTTGAGACAGGACAGCTCCCAGGGCTAGACTGGATGCATCGGTTTCCACTATGTATGGAAGTTCAGGGCGCGGGTGCTTTAATACAGGTGCAGACGTGAATTTCGCTTTCAGCTCTTGGAAGGCATTTTCAGGTTCTTCAGTCCACATAAAGCGTTTATTTTTTCGCAAGAGTGCTGTGATGGGATGAACAACATGTGAAAAATCCGGGATGAATCTGCGGTAGAAATTGGCAAAGCCGAGTATGCTTTGTACTCCTTTAACTGAACTTGGTGATGGCCACTTAAGGATTGCGTCCACCTTTCGTGAGTCCATTCGGACTCCCTTTGGGGTCAGGATAAACCCAAGGAATGCAACTTCTGTGGCATGAAAAATGCATTTTTCAAGTTTTGCATATAGTTTGTGCTGGCGCAATTTCTCAAGGACTGCTCGGACGTGCTTCACATGGTCAGATTCTGAAGAGGAGTATACTAGAATATCATCGATATATACGACAACACAAACGTCAATGAGTTCACGAAGGATATCGTTCATGAAGTTTTGGAAGGCTGCTGGTGCATTGCACAACCCGAAAGGCATCACCTGGTATTCAAATAACCCATACTTAGTGCGGAAAGCAGTCTTCCATTCGTCGCCTTCTTTTACACGTACCAGATGGTATGCCCCCCGGAGATCTAATTTAGTGCATATACAAGCGTCCTTCACTTGGTCTAGTAGTTCAGGGATCAGAGGCAATGGGTATCGGTTCTTAACAGTTATCTGGTTCAATGCGCGGTAGTCTATGCACGTTCTGAGGTCACCTTCCTTTTTGGGCACGAAGAACAAAACTGAAGATGCAGGGGACTTGGATGGGCGAATAAAGCCCTTGGCAAGGTACTGGTCTAAGTATTGTCGTAGGTGAAGGTTCTCAGGTTCCGTAAGGGCATAGATCCTGCTACAAGGGGGTTGTGCACCAGGTATGAGATCGATTTGACAATCGTAAGATCTGTGAGGAGGTAAGGTGTTTGCCTGTTCTTTTTGGAAGACATCCTGGAATTCTTGGTATTCTAGAGGTAGTTGCATGACTGCTGTGGATACTGTGGCCAGGCCTGCGTTCTGACTTTTCTTTGGGTAACAGGTTAGTGCACAATCCGGGAAGGTTAATCTCTTCTCTCGCCAATCAATACAAGGATTATGTACTTCCAACCAAGGTATCCCCAGTATTATTTGGAACTGTGGGGCTTTGATTAGATCAAACACAATAGTCTCTCGATGCCCATCCTGACCCAATAGTGTCATCTCTGCGGTGGAATGAGTTACAGGCCCAGAGGCAATTTCAGTTCCATCGACTGTGGTGATGACATCTGAGGTGGTTTTTTGGCAGAGAGGTAGATTCATCCTGGAAGCCAATTCATAGTCCACATAGTTTCCTTTGCCCCCGCTATCAATGTATGCCCTTACTGCGTGCATACCCGATGGCTGCCCTGGATCTATGAGGACCATTGGTATGATGAAATGCAAGGTCTGAGTATCCTTCTTCAAGCTCGGCAAGCGGACCTCTACGCTTGTCCGGCGTGGTCGTTTCCCGAGTCTGACTCCATATGGCTTTTATCAGCAGCTCCTACCACCTTCTTGGGTGGTTTTACAGGGCAATCCCGTAGAAAATGCCCAGAAGTTCCACAATATAGACACAATTGCATTTGCCGTCTCCTTTCTCTTTCCTTCTGGGTTAAGGATCCTTTAACCCCTCCGATTTGCATGGATTCTGAAGCATCTGCTCCTTTAGGGTTAGTGTGGGTTTTGACCAACACCCGATTCTCAAACTTGGCTCGATCAGCCTTTCTGTTCTGAAGTCTGTGATCTAACTGGACCACTAAATCTATATATTCAGCGCAGTCTTGAGGTGGGTTCACGACTTGAGCCAAGACATCCTTGAGTTCTCCTCGAAGCCCTCGATGAAATAACGTGATTCGTTTTACCTCAGGCCATCCAGTTTCCACTATCAACCTATTAAAGGTTGCGATGTAGGATAGAAGGTCCTGGTTACCCTGTCGTAGGGACAAAAGTTCGTTATCCAGGGCCTGTCCTTGGGAGTGCTGGGCAAATAGTCTTTCCATGCTCAAAGCCCTGAAAATCCCGAATTATTGGGTCATCCTGAGTAACTAGTGGAATTGACCAATCAGCCGCTGAGATATGACAATACAAAGGCTACCTTGGCTTGATCATTTGGGAAGGCTCCAGGTCTGCATAAAAAGTGCAAGCGGCATTGGTTCATAAACACGGCGAAACTTTTGGGATCTCCGGCAAAGCGTTCGGGTGGAGCTAATGGAATATTTCCTGGTAGGTTTATTTGCACAGGGTTACTCGATAACACAGGAGCTGGATTTCCCCCGGAGCCAGGTAGGGGTGCTTGTCCAGCCTGGCTTTGCAATAGTTGCCTAGCAAGGTCATCAGTACGTTCCTTTGACAAAATCAGTTCTCTCCTAAGAGCTTTGGTTTTTTGACGGGCGGAATGCACTTCAGCCCTCAGTTCCCCTAGTAATTGGGCCAATTGGTCAGTCTCTGAGGTATCCATAACGCCCGGGTGGGAATTTGTGGGTAGGCTTCGCGTTCTGTTACGCTCACCTGGCTCCCACAGAGGCGTCGATCGGAACTGGACAGCTGCGGTCTCCACCAATGTGACGCGTAAGGCCGACATGACGGACTAGACTGGCCCACCTAGCTTCGTTTGCTTGGCCCGTAGAAATATTCTTCTGCAAATGGAGAAAGGGAATTAACCACCCGTGGAGTTGATCGTAAATCCCCTAACCCCTGCTGTTCTCCCCACAGATCGCCTTTGATGTCCCCTCTTATAGTCTCACCTGATGGTTTGAAAAGATGAGCTCTCCATCCTGCATTGAGCGCAGGGGCGCGTTGATAACCAGTTGCTTCACTGGCTCGAAGGAGTTGGTGAGTTCCAGAACAATATTGACTCCGAGATTCCCGGCAAGACGCCGTAAGTATAAAGTTCGTAAGAGTTCAAATGCCTGACTTTCACTCTTGTCCGATTCCTTGCAGGTTGCAGATTGACCCTAATGAAGAGTTCCTCGTGGCAACCGGTAGTATTCCGGTAGGGATTTGTATTTTCCAACACAGTTCGATAAAATAAGGTCAATATGTAACCTGTTGCTTCCTCCCTTATTCAGGCGCTGAGGCAAAGTATGAAGTCTTGGGGGAATAATACCTCCGGCGGTAAAATCAGGTAAGTCTATTGTGGTGAGGAGGGTTCCCCTGGTTAGCCCCTTTGTTTCACCTTGCTGTCCTTTTGTTTCCCCTTAGGGGCCGGGGTTCGGCGAAGATGCAGTGGAAGCTGCGCCGACCCGTGAAGAGGAATAGTACCCCCGGTGGTAAAATCAGGTAAGTCTATGGGGCGGGGGTAACTAATATTCCTCTGTGTATTCCCTTAGCTCACCTTGCTGTTCTTGTCTTCTCCTTACGTGCCGGAGTGCGGCGGGAACATGCAGGAGGATGCGGTGGAATGTGAAGATGCTCCGAAGGCCGGTGAGTTCAGCGCGGCGCTGCAGCAGGCGAGGCGACGCGCATAAAATAACTTCTTTCTTCCAGCTCGAAGGTGCGATGGATCAGGAATTCAGGTAAGGATTAAAGGTATTGCTCTTGTTCTAACCTTTTCTCCTTCTTTCTCCCTTTTTGTAGGAGCTCCAAACTCGAGGCGGGCGTGGAAGAAGGCTGGATGCAGACTTGGAGGCACGGTGAGCATTACGCTGCTGGATGCAGAATAACGTGAAGCGTGTGCTGCTCTTCGGGCGTGGTTTAAATAGCCCCCAAAGTAGTCCCAGGTAAGTATTCCTCCCCAGCCCCGCCTGAGTAAAAAATAGTCCCTAAGTAAAGTAGTCCCTTCCAAGCCTCTTTTGGCTTGGAGCTCTTGCAGCATGGTCTGCATCAGGTAAGTTTTACTCTATGAGCCTGGCGGCTATGGCGCCAGGACTGACTCTCCATATGAGCCTGGCGCCATAGGCGCCAGGACTGGACCCAAATAGCCCCTAGCAGGGGTTGTTGGGCTTGCTTAGGATAACTTGATGCCTGCTTCCGGGGTTGCTGGACGTGGTCTGGGTCCCCGGGGGTAGGCATCATGACAATGTTCGTATTGTTGGACTGCCGGAAGGAACAGAAGGCCATAACCTCACGGAGTTCATTGAAACAATGTTGTTACAGGGAATCACTGGAGGAGTGCTGTCTCAGGGGTTTGCGGTGGAAAGGGCGCATAGGGCCCCAACGAGAAAACCACCGCCAGGGAGCCCACCTAGGCCGGTGATCGCCAAGATACTTAACTACAGGGATCGAGAAAGGATCCTGGAACACTTTCGCAAAGGTGGGACAATACAAAGAGGGTCGGCAAACATAACGGCGTACCCGGATTATACCCTGATGGTGCAGCGGAGCAGAATGAACTTTGGGGCATTCAAGAGAAGATTGCGAGAAGCGGGACTTAAGTACATGTTGCTGTACCCGGCTAAGCTAAAAGTTTTTCACAAGCACAGAACTTTGTTTTTTGAAACTCCGGAAGAAGCTATGGGATGGCTCGACACGCAGGGTTGCCCCCAGGAGTCGGACGTTCGGACGGGAGAAGGAGGTGATGCGGATAAGTAATGAGCGAGAGGGGCACCGGGGGGTGTCAGAATTTAAGATTATGGGACTTGATTATAGTCAATGAAGCAGCTAGCTAAATGGTGTGATTAGGCTGGGGGAAACACATGATCCGCAAATATTGTGATCATGACTTTGCCAAGGAGCTTTGCAGGACCAACCTTTACATCCCCCATTTAGAGTTTAGTTAGGTCGCCGATAGTGCGGTGACACCCTGCTGGGGTCTTGCCTGGGGTAACAGGGTAGGCCCAAACGCGGGGGAGCCTGAGATCCAGGGATGGAGCTGGGCAACTGTTGGGTTTGGGGCAGGGTGGGGAGGGGGGAGGGAAGGGGTTGTGTGCTGTGGTTTGTTATAGTTGGGGAAGAGTTATGGGGTGAGCCTACACCTCAGGGAACACAAGACGAACCATGGGAGACCTTAAGATAGTTACTTGGAACGTCAGGGGGCTCAATAGTTATCTGAAGCGGAACAAGGTAATGATGTACCTGCGCAGACAGAAAGTGGATATAGCCCTGTTACAAGAAACTCATTTAACACAAGATAAACTGGAAGTGATACAGAAAAAGTGGAGAGGGACAATGGTGGGGGCAACATACTCTGCCTATGCAAGAGGGGTAATCACATGGGTGGCCCCACATGTTCCGTTCCAGTTGCTGAGCTAGCTGGTAGAGGCGGATGGTAGGATGGTGATCATGAAATTGATGGTGGAAAATAGAGAGATCTGCATCGTAAATACTTATGCCCCCAACCAAGATACAGCTGCGTATTTCAGGACCATGTATAGTAAACTCAGTGGCAGCGTGGGGGGAGCTATATTGTGGGGGGGGAGATTTCAATTGTGTGTTGAATCCCAACATAGATAGATCAGACACTAAAATAGTTAGACCCACCCCAGCTGCAAAGGCACTGCATGCACTACTGGCGGATTTTGGGCTGACAGATGTATGGAGAACACGTCATCCGCAGGATAGACAATATTCACACTATGCAGCCCCACAGGGCCTCTATACAAGACTGGACTATGTATTTGTCACGCAGGAGTTACTGACCGAAATACCGCAGGCAGAATATAAAGCTAGAGTCCTCTCAGACCACTCGCCATTGCTGCTAGTGTGGCAATACTGACCCCCAAGGGGGAGGATACCCACATGGTGATTGCGTGCAGAAGCGCTTAAAGATAGCGTATTCAGGGACGATATCCGAGAGGAAATATTAAGTTATTTCGAGATAAATACTGGCAGTGTGAAGACAGCGGGCACACTCTGGGAAGCCTTTAAAGTAGTAGTGAGGGGAATTGCCATAGCAAAGTCTAAAGGACTGCATAATGGGATTCTGACCGTATTGCTGGACTCTGAAAAGGAACTGGAGAGGGTATTGGAACGGGGCAGCAACATTAAGGCAGATACAGAAATGGCACTGGGCCTGCAGCAGAAATGTGCAGGATATTGGGAGCGATTATGTAATCTTAACTATAAAAAATACATAGAAAGACAACATGCTGGAGGCGACAAACCAGGAAGACTCCTTGCGTGGCTCTACAAAAACGAGACTCCTAGGCCCCCAAACAGAACAATAGTGAAAGACAATGGCGACATAATGGATACGCAAGAGGGGGTTAATCAAGAATTTGCAGAATATTATAGACGCTTGTACGGGGATGAGACAGGGAGCAACATGGGGGAAATAGGAGACATACTGGAAGATATTGGACTACCCCAAATTAGTTTAGAGGAGAGGGAGGAGCTAGATGCCCCGATCACCCTAGAGGAGCTAGAAGAAGTGGTGAGGTAGCTGCCCACGTGTAAAACCCCAGGAACCGATGGACTGTAACGCTCACCTGACTCCCACGGAGGCGCTGGCCTGGTTCGCGCTGCTGTGACCTCTTCTAAGGTGATGCGCAGGGTTCGGAAGACGGACTGGACCGGGCCCCCAAATCTGGCTTGTCTGGCTCGCAGAAGTATCCTTCTGTAGGCGAAAATAGGGGATTAACTGTCTGCGGGGTAATGCAATCAGCCTCCCACTTTCCCCTCTCACCCTCCTCGAAACCCTTCTGTGATTCCTCGTAGCGTCTCACCTTAGGGTCTGGAAGGACGAGCTCTCCATCCTGCTTCTGATGGAGGGGCGCGTTGGTATCCAGTTACTTCACTGGATTTTCGGATTGGTGAGAACCAAACTTGCTTGGCTTCCAGGTAAGTTTTTTGATAAGAGGTTCCCCTTGTGTCTATGCATTAATGTACTAATGCTAGTGTCTTTTTCCCCATAGGGGCCGGGGTACGGAATGCCGGGGAGCAGGCACCGACCCGAGATGAGAGGTGAAATCCTTGTAGTAATCCGGTAAGTCTTTAATGAGCGTTTTTTGGTAATGTATTTTCATTCGCTCATTAATGCTGATGTCTCTTTTTCCCCATAGGGGCCGGGGTCCGGAAATGCCAGGATGCGGCGCGGACCCGAAATGAAGAGGGAATGAATCAACAGGTAAGTCTTAACATGGAGATTTAGCTTTCCTTATTCCCTTCTCTCTCTCACCTTTTGTTCTGGTCTTTTTCTCCCTAGGCGCTGGGGCGTGACTGTGAATCCGGATAATCGCTGCTGAACATGGAGGCGCCCTGTAAAGGTGAGTGGAATGCAGTGCTGCAGCGATCGACGCGATGAGCTTTTAAATAAAAGTCTTCCTTTTCAGGATTGTCGGCGAGATGTCTCCGGGATGTGGATTTAGCAGGTAAGGACTTTTCCTTCTTCTGTTCTCTTCTTCTCTTCCTTTGCAGGTGATCCAGGATGCTGGCAGGCGTGGCAGAAGTCAGGATGCAGGAGCAGACACGGTGAGCGTCCAGCTGCTAGATGCAGAACAACGCGAAGCACGTGTGGCTGTTCGGGTGGGGTTTAAATAGCCTTGGAAGAAGTTCCAGGTATGTATCCTTCCTCCAATCAGGTATGTATCCTTCCCCGACCACGCCCGGATGGTAAATTAGTCCCACAGGTAAAGTAGTTCCTTTCAGGCCTCAAGGAGGCCGGGATCCTGCAGCATGGTCTGCATCAGGTAAATGCACCCAAGCACTTCCATAATGAGCCTGGCGCCTATGGCGCCAGGACTGATGTCTTTTATGAGCCTGGCGCCATAGGCGCCAGGACACTGTCCAAAGGGCCCCTATATGGGGTTGCTGGGTCCTTCCTTGGGGACTGGATGTCCGCTTTCGGGGACGCAGGGCTTGAACCAGCTCCCCGGGAGCGGGCATCATGACATGGACTCCCAAGCGAATTTTATAAGACATATAAAGCAGAGATTCTCCCCCCACTGCTGGAAATGTTTAATGAAGCATATGAAGTTAGGAGACTACCGGAATCACTGCGCGAAGCGGTTATCATACCACTCCCCGTGCCCAATAGGCCTGGTAGTGACTGCGGATCCTATAGGCCCCTATTGATGTTGAACCAAGATAGTAAGATTTTAACAGCGGTTCTAGCAAACAGACTAAAGAAGGTCATCAATAAATTAATACACCCTGATCAAACAGGATATGTCCTAAATAGGAATATCTCGAATAATTTGAGGCGACTCCATCGAGTGGTCGAACATACTGGAGGAGATACTAGCGAAATGGCGATAGTATCACTGGATGCGATCAAGGCATTTGACTCGGTCAAGTGGCCATGGCTGAAGGCGGCCCTAGCTAATTACGGTATGGGGCCAGGATATCTTCACTGGGTGGAACTTCTATATAGTGCACCATTAGCGAGAGTGAAGACAGGAACTGTGATCTCTGAAAAGGTGGCAACTTGGTAGAGGAACCAGACAGGGATGCCCCTGGTCCCCCATGTTGTATATTCTGGCTTTGGAGTCACTGGCGATCTATTTAAGGCAGCAATATTACGCAATAGGCATTGTCGTTGGGGAAACATCACATTTAATTTCACTATATGCAGACGATGTTATAGTATTTGCGCTACCCAGAGGAGAATCTGTGTTAGAAGTGGTGGAAAGGTTTGCAGTACTTTCAGGTATAGCTGTGAACCCCAGTAAATCCTGTGTGTTCCCGCTGGGCAGATATAGGGGGCTCTTGGCGGAGAATTTGCCGGTACTACAGATACCGTGGGAGGCTACAACCTTTAGATATCTTGGGATAGACATATACCATACAGTAGAAGCCGAACATAGGCATAATACAGAAAGAACGGTTCAGAAACTGGAAAACAGCATGAAGTTCTGGGCGAAACTCCCCTTGGCGATGATGGGACGAGGGGCGATGCTCAAGATGGTGGCATTGCCCAGACTGTTGCATTGCTTCGCGAACATCCCATACTCCATACCCCAGCAATTCTTTATTAGGTTGGACAGCATATGCAGGGAATTCCTATGGCAAGGGATGAGGAACAGGGTAGCCCTGTGGAAACGCCAAAATCCGCATGAGAAAGGGGGCATTAAATTACCAAACTGGGAAGTATACTATGTAGCGAGCCAATTGCAACATGTAGCCAAATGGCTCTCTGCGGAGCCTACCTTAGAGAATAGGCTGCATCAAGGAGATTGCACCCCATATTTTCTGAGAGAAATGATATGGTTACCCAAGCGGAAGCGGAGAGGTCGTCCGGGGATGTTGGGTCTTGGGTGGGGGATGTGGCAGAGGGCGTGCCGGTTGATGGACAAGCCGGCCCTGTGCTCTTCGCAAATCCCATTGGTTACAATGATGGGAACAGAGAAGCAACTAAGGTTAATGATTAGGAAGTATTGGGAACCGGTAGGAATAGCAACGCTGGGGGATGTGTGGCAAGAAGGGAAAATATTGGAATTTGAGGAGCTGGTGGAACAAACGGGGTTGAGTGCTGGGCAATATATTACGTATCATGGGATGGTGCAATGAATCAAAGATACCTGGTCCGAGGTGGAACTAGCATAGGAACCGGACACCACACTAGATACGATATATGATATAGCGGAAGGGGGGCATGAAACGTCTAGAGTATATGAGATGATGATGACTCAAGTGGGCAAGGAAGTGGTACAACTTAGACTGGACTGGGAGGAAGAAGTAGGGGACCTGATGAGTGACTGGATGCGGGAAAGGGCTCAGGGGTATCATAAAAAAGTATCGAGAAATGCTAGGCTGCAACAGGTACAGTTGTATATAACTCACAGAGCATATCTGACGCCACTAAAGATAGCCAAATTTAAGAACGCCGGAAGCCAAGTGTGTCCCAAATGTAATGAGGAAAATGCAGGAATGGTACATATGTTCTGGGCATGCCCACTGATAGCGAAATATTGGAGAGACATAGCGCAGAAAATGGAAGACAAGGGAATCTGCATGAAGGTGGATACTGTGTGGGCTTGTTTGTTGGGAGGGTTCCTCAGACCGTGGAAGCTTAAACATGTGAGTAAATTGAAAGATCTGGCGTATGTTCTGGCGAAGAGAAGGATTGCGATGGGATGGAAAGCGTGTCACAAGCCCAAAGTGGAGACATGGTGGAGGGACTTGCAGAAGTGGACGGAGGCAGAAACAGTCGCATGGCAGGAAGCGTGTAGAGGGGAGATAGAGGGCGAAGCTGGAGCCCTAGCGGGTTGGAGACAACTAATAGCAGAACTATTTGGGCCTTCGCATGATGGACCAAGCGATGATGACTCAATAAGCGTGGCGGAAGAGGACTCCCCACCACAAGAGGTGGAGACTAACAATGGGAAAAAGTAGGCTCGGGAGGAGGGAGGGCGGGAAATACAGTGGGCGAAAATGTAACAATGTATGTGTATTTATGAACAAGTTATGTACCCACTGTAAATTGAGTTTGGTTTGTTATTTGTTGTTTGAATAAAATTAATAAAATTATTATTAAAAAAAACAACAATGGAGGCTATGGGTTTCAGCCCTCAGTTCCTGCAAATGGTTAGAGCAAACTACAAATCTCCAATTCTATGACTAACTATTAATGGCAATCTCTCCCAAGAGGTTCGTGTTACCTGGTGGACCAAAACAAGGGTGGCCATTATATGCACTACACCTTGAGCCATTGTTGTCTAGAATTAGGGAAGAGGAGCAAATTAAAAAGGTATTTCATTTGGGGAAGAAGACCATAAAGTAATGGCCTTCGCCGACGACTTATTGTTGGCAGTGACCGACATGCCCTCTTCTTTATCAGCTTTAGCAATTGCATTGATGCAATTTGGGGAGTTATCCGGCCTAGAAATTAACATACGAAAATCCGTAATGTTGAAATTTCAAAAAGGGAAAGCAACAGGAAAGAGGGAAGGCTATGAAGACCAATTTGTATTAACGGAACAGGGTATGAGATATCTGGGCATACAATTAACAGAGTCCCTCGATGTACCGGGCAAACTATCTTCCCCTTTTAGCGTCAATCAAACAGTGGCTTAAGACATGCAATTTTCTGACAATATCATGGACAGGAAGATAAACATTCAAAATTATGGTTCTTCCAAAATATTATACTTCTGCCAAGCATTACCGATAGCAGTCCCCACTGAAATGTTTTAAGACACTCAATAAGATACTGAGGGATTATATTTAGCAAGATAAGAAATCTAGGGTTGCATGGAAGATACTGATGGCACCAGTAACTAAAGGGGCATGGAGGGCCCAGATTTCAATTGTGATTATCATGCGGATCAATTGAGAATTATTAGGGAATGGTTCAAGGGTGACATGGAGAAAATGTGGGTTTGAATGGATAGAGCAGTGGTTGACAAACCCCTTCAGGAAGTACTTTGGTGCAAAAGCAGGACCGTCCTGCCAATATGTACAAAAGCAAAACCACAGCGCTAATGGCACATGTATGGGATGAGATGGTGAAGCGATCAGGTATCACTACATTTCCCTCCCCCTTTACTCCTCTTCTTCATAATCCCCAATTTATTCCATGTTTGGTGCCGAAAGCATTCAAGATGTGGGAAGATGGAGGATGTTTGAAGATGGGAGACATGGTAGAGGGTCAAGATATCAGAACATTTCAACAAAGCAAACAGGTGTTTGCTGAACAAAAGTGAAAGATTGAGGTCTGCTCAACTCCGACATTGGCTAATGGTCAACAAACGCTACATAATAAGAGATATAGCCCCATGTGACAAATATATCACTACAAATTCGGGTGATAGACATGTGGTTGGGGCATTGTACAAGATAATCT
The DNA here is from genome assembly GCF_040938575.1 of Ambystoma mexicanum. Taxonomy (NCBI): domain Eukaryota; kingdom Metazoa; phylum Chordata; class Amphibia; order Caudata; family Ambystomatidae; genus Ambystoma; species Ambystoma mexicanum. The sequence goes on from NC_090924.1 coordinate 928,410,299, forward strand.
GAGAGAATTCAAGTCAAGTGGAATGGGGGCACATGAAGCTATGAGAGAAAGATACAGGTACTATCATAATTGAGAGCCTATGGTTGGCGGTATACAAGGGAATCCCAAAAATTGATGCGGGCAATCCAGAAACAGGAAATGTGTGTTAAGGTAATGGTACAATGGCATCTCACACTGGAGAAATTGCATATGTTTTATAAGAATGTTTCGGGTGAACGCAGGCGGCGGAACATGGATCCATATATGGTGGGAGTGCCCAAAAATCAATGTTTTTTGGGGAAACGTTAATAAAGCAATGTATGAGATATTTGGTCCCCAAATACAAAGAGATATGGATGAGGCAATGTTGGGCTTGGGAGACACTTTGAAATTTTAACCGAAAAAAGCACAAGAAAGCATACATGATACTGACGGTTGCGGCAGTGTCACTTATAGCACAAACAGCGGATAGATCAAGGGGTACTAGGGCTGTTGATGTATTAATTAAGTGCTTTAAGGATGTCCTCTTTCATGAAAAGTAGACTGGTTTTTGTACTGCTCAAGTGAAAAATAGATGGGTATTGATGAAGCAAGACATTTTCTTCACTGTGGAGTACCAGCTGGGTGGTATTTATTTTTCCAGGATTTTAGAAAGGAATGTTAGATATGGGTCTCAAGTGGTACTCACAGGGGCTGTACTGTTGGGTCCACCTGAACGGTTTACTTGCGACCCCAACAAATTTGCCATATTTATGAATCAGTGTCGCCTGCACTTCTTGTGCCGGCTAGATGCATTTCTGAACGATAGTTCCAGGGTGGCTTTTGTACTCTCTTATATAGGAGGCAGTGCAGCAGACTGGTCAATACCCTGCTCAACCAGGACGACCCTGTGCTGCACAATTTCAGGGAATTCCAACAGGATTTGGAAAAGCTGTTTGCGAGGCACACCCAAGGACAGGCCCTGGATATCGAACACTTGTCCCTAAAACAGGGGAATCATGATTTACTGACATATATAGCCACTTTCAATCCCCTCATTGCACAAACCAACTGGCCTGAAGAGAAAAGAGCCACACTATTTTACTGAGGATTATGTGGGGAACTAAAGGATGTGTTAGCCCAGGTGGTCAACCCTCCTGAAGCCTGTGCAGAGTATATCAACCTAACGCTGCAACTCGATCACAGGTTACAAGACAGAAAACTGGATTGAACAAGAACTGAAGGGAAATCGGGTCTACATGTGACCCAGGAACAATCCAGGCAGGGCCCCCGAAACAACTGAACCTATGCAGATCGGGGGGCTACAGGCCCATGTATCTAAGGCAGAGAGAGACAAAAGGAAGCAGCAACAACTTAGCTTGTACTGTGGCAAGGCAGGACATTTTCTTCAAGATTGCCCCACTAAACCACCCAAGAGAACTGTAGGTGCAACGGATAATACCGATAAGGAACAAGACATGGCTCCGGAAAACTCCAGTGCCCGACAAGGGTAGGGCTCCCCTTGTCGAGCAAAAACAAGAAGGTAGTTCAGACCTCACATCTAGTCATTCCAGTACTCATAGTGCATCACCAGCAACCATCAAGAGTACATGCCTTGGAGGCTTATATATACAGTGGAGCAGTAGGTAACTATATTGATCAGGCTCTAGCCACACGAATAGGCCTCCCTCTACAGCATAAAACCACAGGCGGAAAACCTAACTGCGGTGGATGGATCCCAACTATCCTCTGGACCAGTAACGCAACACACTGTAAAGGTTATGCTGATATGTCAGGACGGTCATCTTTAAGAAAACATCTCTTTTGATCTTATTGGAGCACCACAGCTCCAGATGATCCTAGGAATGCTGTGGCTAGAGACCCAAACACCAGATTTGACTGGCAAACATGAGTACTGACCTTTACGCAAGAATGCGCCAAAACCTGTTATCGTAAAAATCTGCAAAAACCCAAATGCAAGGCAAAAACACTTCTGGCTCTCGCTGGTGCCTTACCTCTGGAATATTTAGACTAACTAGATGTATTCCAAAAAGAACAGGTAAATACTTTGCCTCCACATAGACCTTACGACTGCCAGATCGACCTGATACCTGGAGCTCAAATCTCGTACAACCGAATATACTACCTAGACCAGCACCTAGCTAACGGATTCATCTGCCCATCTAAATCTCCTGCTTCCTCAGCTCTCTTCTTCGTACCCAAGAAGGAAGGTGACCTTAGAACATGCATCAACTACAGAGCATTGAATCAAATAACGGTTAAGAATAGGTACCCCCTGCCACTCATCCCAGAATTACCCGATCAAGTAAAGAGCTCCCAAATCTACACGAAACTGGACCTACAGGGCGCCTATCACCTCGTACGTGTTAAAAGTGGCAACAAGTGGAAAACAGCATTCCGGACCAAATATGAACTTTGAGTATCAGGTGATGTCCTACGGGTTATGCAATGCACCAGCGGCATTTCATTTCTTTATGAACGATGTACTCCATGAACTACTGGAGGTCTGTGTTCTTGTCTACATTGATGATATCCTGATATATTTGCAGTCCAAAGACCTTGAGCCATTGTTGTCTAGAATTAGGGAAGAGGAGCAAATTAAAAAGGTATTTCATTTGGGGAAGAAGACCATAAAGTAATGGCCTTCGCCGACGACTTATTGTTGGCAGTGACCGACATGCCCTCTTCTTTATCAGCTTTAGCAATTGCATTGATGCAATTTGGGGAGTTATCCGGCCTAGAAATTAACATACGAAAATCCGTAATGTTGAAATTTCAAAAAGGGAAAGCAACAGGAAAGAGGGAAGGCTATGAAGACCAATTTGTATTAACGGAACAGGGTATGAGATATCTGGGTATACAATTAACAGAGTCCCTCGATGTACCGGGCAAACTATCTTCCCCTTTTAGCGTCAATCAAACAGTGGCTTAAGACATGCAATTTTCTGACAATATCATGGACAGGAAGATAAACATTCAAAATTATGGTTCTTCCAAAATATTATACTTCTGCCAAGCATTACCGATAGCAGTCCCCACTGAAATGTTTTAAGACACTCAATAAGATACTGAGGGATTATATTTAGCAAGATAAGAAATCTAGGGTTGCATGGAAGATACTGATGGCACCAGTAACTAAAGGGGCATGGAGGGCCCAGATTTCAATTGTGATTATCATGCGGATCAATTGAGAATTATTAGGGAATGGTTCAAGGGTGACATGGAGAAAATGTGGGTTTGAATGGATAGAGCAGTGGTTGACAAACCCCTTCAGGAAGTACTTTGGTGCAAAAGCAGGACCGTCCTGCCAATATGTACAAAAGCAAAACCACAGCGCTAATGGCACATGTATGGGATGAGATGGTGAAGCGATCAGGTATCACTACATTTCCCTCCCCCTTTACTCCTCTTCTTCATAATCCCCAATTTATTCCATGTTTGGTGCCGAAAGCATTCAAGATGTGGGAAGATGGAGGATGTTTGAAGATGGGAGACATGGTAGAGGGTCAAGATATCAGAACATTTCAACAAAGCAAACAGGTGTTTGCTGAACAAAAGTGAAAGATTGAGGTCTGCTCAACTCCGACATTGGCTAATGGTCAACAAACGCTACATAATAAGAGATATAGCCCCATGTGACAAATATATCACTACAAATTCGGGTGATAGACATGTGGTTGGGGCATTGTACAAGATAATCTGAGAGAATTCAAGTCAAGTGGAATGGGGGCACATGAAGCTATGAGAGAAAGATACAGGTACTATCATAATTGAGAGCCTATGGTTGGCGGTATACAAGGGAATCCCAAAAATTGATGCGGGCAATCCAGAAACAGGAAATGTGTGTTAAGGTAATGGTACAATGGCATCTCACACTGGAGAAATTGCATATGTTTTATAAGAATGTTTCGGGTGAACGCAGGCGGCGGAACATGGATCCATATATGGTGGGAGCGCCCAAAAATCAATGTTTTTTGGGGAAACGTTAATAAAGCAATGTATGAGATATTTGGTCCCCAAATACAAAGAGATATGGATGAGGCAATGTTGGGCTTGGGAGACACTTTGAAATTTTAACCGAAAAAAGCACAAGAAAGCATACATGATACTGACGGTTGCGGCAGTGTCACTTATAGCACAAACAGCGGATAGATCAAGGGGTACTAGGGCTGTTGATGTATTAATTAAGTGCTTTAAGGATGTCCTCTTTCATGAAAAGTAGACTGGTTTTTGTACTGCTCGAGTGAAAAATAGATGGGTATTGATGAAGCAAGACATTTTCTTCACTGTGGAGTACCAGCTGGGTGGTATTTATTTTTCCAGGATTTTAGAAAGGAATGTTAGATATGGGTCTCAAGTGGTACTCACAGGGGCTGTACTGTTGGGTCCACCTGAACGGTTTACTTGCGACCCCAACAAATTTGCCATATTTATGAATCAGTGTCGCCTGCACTTCTTGTGCCGGCTAGATGCATTTCTGAACGATAGTTCCAGGGTGGCTTTTGTACTCTCTTATATAGGAGGCAGTGCAGCAGACTGGTCAATACCCTGCTCAACCAGGACGACCCTGTGCTGCACAATTTCAGGGAATTCCAACAGGATTTGGAAAAGCTGTTTGCGAGGCACACCCAAGGACAGGCCCTGGATATCGAACACTTGTCCCTAAAACAGGGGAATCATGATTTACTGACATATATAGCCACTTTCAATCGCCTCATTGCACAAACCAACTGGCCTGAAGAGAAAAGAGCCACACTATTTTACTGAGGATTATGTGGAGAACTAAAGGATGTGTTAGCCCAGGTGGTCAACCCTCCTGAAGCCTGTGCAGAGTATATCAACCTAACGCTGCAACTCGATCACAGGTTACAAGACAGAAAACTGGATTGAACAAGAACTGAAGGGAAATCGGGTCTACATGTGACCCAGGAACAATCCAGGCAGGGCCCACGAAACAACTGAACCTATGCAGATCGGGGGGCTACAGGCCCATGTATCTAAGGCAGAGAGAGACAAAAGGAAGCAGCAACAACTTAGCTTGTACTGTGGCAAGGCAGGACATTTTCTTCAAGATTGCCCCACTAAACCACCCAAGAGAACTGTAGGTGCAACGGATAATACCGATAAGGAACAAGACATGGCTCCGGAAAACTCCAGTGCCCGACAAGGGTAGGGCTCCCCTTGTCGAGCAAAAACAAGAAGGTAGTTCAGACCTCACATCTAGTCATTCCAGTACTCATAGTGCATCACCAGCAACCATCAAGAGTACATGCCTTGGAGGCTTATATATACAGTGGAGCAGTAGGTAACTATATTGATCAGGCTCTAGCCACACGAATAGGCCTCCCTCTACAGCATAAAACCACAGGCGGAAAACCTAACTGCGGTGGATGGATCCCAACTATCCTCTGGACCAGTAACGCAACACACTGTAAAGGTTATGCTGATATGTCAGGACGGTCATCTTTAAGAAAACATCTCTTTTGATCTTATTGGAGCACCACAGCTCCAGATGATCCTAGGAATGCTGTGGCTAGAGACCCATACCCCAGATTTGACTGGCAAACATGAGTACTGACCTTTACGCAAGAATGCGCCAAAACCTGTTATCGTAAAAATCTGCAAAAACCCAAATGCAAGGCAAAAACACTTCTGGCTCTCGCTGGTGCCTTACCTCTGGAATATTTAGACTAACTAGATGTATTCCAAAAAGAACAGGTAAATACTTTGCCTCCACATAGACCTTACGACTGCCAGATCGACCTGATACCTGGAGCTCAAATCTCGTACAACCGAATATACTACCTAGACCAGCACCTAGCTAACGGATTCATCTGCCCATCTAAATCTCCTGCTTCCTCAGCTCTCTTCTTCGTACCCAAGAAGGAAGGTGACCTTAGAACATGCATCAACTACAGAGCATTGAATCAAATAACGGTTAAGAATAGGTACCCCCTGCCACTCATCCCAGAATTACCCGATCAAGTAAAGAGCTCCCAAATCTACACGAAACTGGACCTACAGGGCGCCTATCACCTCGTACGTGTTAAAAGTGGCAACAAGTGGAAAACAGCATTCCGGACCAAATATGAACTTTGAGTATCAGGTGATGTCCTACGGGTTATGCAATGCACCAGCGGCATTTCATTTCTTTACGAACGATGTACTCCATGAACTACTGGAGGTCTGTGTTCTTGTCTACATTGATGATATCCTGATATATTTGCAGTCCAAAGAAGATCATGTTGGCCATGTAAGAGCGGTGTTGGAAAAGCTCTGTCAGCACCGGTTGTTTGCTAAACGAGAAAAATGCTCCTTCCACGTCACAGAGGTTGAGTTTTTGGGCTTCATGCTTATTCCATGAGGGGTTCATATGGACACGCGCAAGGTTGAAGCCATCCTTAAATGGCCATCCCCGACATCTACCAAAGGAGTGCAAAGTGTACTGGGATTTGCTAACATTTATAGACTATTTATACCACAATTCTCGCAAACCGTCCATCTGATCACATCTCTTCTAAAAAAGAACAAGAAATTCTTTTGGTCAGCTGAGGCTCAAAACACATTTCAAGAACTAAAACAAGCCTTCACCTCAGCGCCTATACTTCGACACCCTCGGCCTGATCTACCAAATGTGGTTGCAACTGATGCCTCCAGTATTTCCATGGGAGCAGTGTTATCGCAAAGGGACCATGAGACGGAGCAGCTCCATCCCATAGCATTCTGGTCCCGCAGGTTTTCTGCACCTGAACGGAATTACGCAATTACCGACAAGGAGCTCCTGGCAATCAAGGGAGCTTTCAAGAATTGGAGACATTATCCTTTGGGAGCAAAACACATGGTTACTGTCAATACCGATCACCGTAATTTACAATATTTGAAGACAGCCAAGGCACAATCCTCACGCCAACTCCGTTGAGCTTTATTCTTTGTCGAGTATGACTTTGTAATAACCTACCGGCCTGGAGTGCATAACGGAAAAGCAGATGCTCTATCGAGAATGGGAGAGGACAAAGACGTCTTCAATCCATCCGAGCCCATAACCATTATTCCCAAAGAACGGATTCAACACCAGATAGCCGTCACTACCTGCTGGGCAGATTTAAAGACTGACCTCCAAGCTCAGATGGACCCGACCGCCCAAAAGGAGTGGTTGAGTAAGGGAGATCAATACTCCATTCGAAATAATCTGCTAGAAGACTATATGTTCAGGACAAGGAGATACGTAATAAGATCATAGCGAATTATCAAGAGTCATTGGTGGAAGGACACCCAGGGATCGCCAAAACCAGAGCCAAGATCCATAAGAATTATTGGTGGCCCTCTTGGAGGAAGGATGTCGCTCAGCTCGTTACACCGTGCGGTGACTGCGCACAAAACAAATCCCAAAAGCTAAATCCTGCAGGACTAATGAGACCATTGGAAGTACCACCAACGCCATGGCACATTTTGTCCATGGACTTCATCACTGATCTACCACCCTGCGATGGATTTAATACAATCCTGGTCGTGGTAGACCTATTCTCCAAAATGGCACATTTTATCCCACTGAAGGGGCTTCCCACTGCTGCTACTTTGGCCACAGTATTTTTGGAACAGATCGCCCGACTGCATGGTTTCCCATCCATATTGGTTTCTGACAGGGGAACTCAGTTTGTTTCAGCCTTCTGGAAAAGGTGTTGTAAGCTCGCCCAAATTGACTTTCGACTTTCTACGAGTCACCATCCTCAAACCGATGGTCAAATGGAGAGGGCGAACCAGACGCTCAAACAATATTCGAGTTGCATTCTACAACAAACATGGGGCTCCTGGAAAAACATTCTCTGGTTAAGTGAATTCGCCCTCAATAACTCTATTCATACCAGCACTGGACAAACCCTGTTTTACACTGTGAACGGTCGACACCCAAGAACATCTTCCTTTGACCCCCTGGACGAATTGGAGATGCCAGCTGTTACATCTTTGCACAAAATGATCACGCAGTCTCTTAAGAAGCCAGCGAAAACTTAAACCGAGCTAAAGAGCAACAAAAGAAATTCGCAGACCGACACAGGAGAGAGGCTCCACAATATCACGTCGGGGATAAAGTATGGTTGGCGTCCAAAAACATTCCATTAAAAGGACCTCGTGCCTTTCGGCCACGATACTTGGGACCATATCCAATTAAAGCCATCATAAATCCTGCGGCCATGAAATTGGATTTACCACCCAACAATGCGAATCCACCCAGTTTGTCACGTCTCTCTTCTAAAGCCAGTGAAACAGGACACTCGAATTTCGACACCACCAGAACCAGAGATCATCGCAGGTGAACTTGAGTACGAAGTAAAGAACATCCTGGACTCCAAGAAAATAAGTTCAAAACTTTATTGTCTCATTGATTGGGAGAGCCATGGGCCCCAGGATCATACATTGGAACCCGCTGAATTTGTCCATGCCCCACGACTCAAACAATTTCACTGGAACAACCCCACCAAACCGGGACCGGAGGGAAGGTCCACCGTGAGAGGGGCCTTGAGGGGGAGTGCTGTCATGGCTACTGGGGAAGGGCACAGTACTTCACTTCTTGCAGGGTCGTAATGGACCCAGTCTTGGCGCCTATGGCACCATGTTCATTACAAAGTGTGCTTAGCACATAGAAGGCACGTGCAGAAGACAGGAGGCGGAGCAAGGTGAGGCACAAGGCGGGGCCTAAGGGGAGTTGCTGGGGCCCGGCTATATAAACCGTCCCCACTCGCATACTGGCGCTTCGCGTTAGTCTGCTAGAGCAGCGTAACACTTACCGCCATCCAGAAGACCCTTACCTGGTTCAGCACATGCGTCTTCAGTCTCTGGATCCCTCCAGCATCTTACCTGGTCCAGCACGTGCATCTTCAGTCTTCGGAAACCTCCAGTACCTTGCCTGGATGCAGCCACATCATCGCTGGAAGCACTGCCATCAGCTTTCTACTCTGCAGCCGTCACGCACATCTTACCTTGAAGCCTCACCATCGCTGGAAGCTCTGCCATCAGCTTCCCACTCTGCAGTCGCCGCAAGTATCTTACCTTGATTCAGGTACGCCACCGCCCAAAGAAGCAATGCTATCGCTTCCGACTCTGCATTAGCCGCATTCATTTTACCTGTCTTCTTGAATCCTCCGCGGGTGCCGCCCAACATCCTTACCTGTCTCGAACTCCCACCAACACGGGGCCATCTTCGAGCATAGCACCCACGCAGATCTTCATCTCCAGCAGCCTGCAGTAGTTCGGAAACCGCTCACCAGCTAACACCGACCAGCCGCACCTGCAAAGGGAATAAGAAACACAAGGTGAGCAATCACATAGACTTTAACACATTAAAGCAGCACAACTCACGAACTTGAAGCAACTTCTGGAACTGTCTACTTAACACTAGTGGGTCGTCCGGAATAGACTTTTTCACCGCTCTTGAGCCATCTTCATCACTAAGGGGAAGAGAGAACAATACATGGTTACGAACCTTCATCTTTGGGGAAGAATTAACATAAAGAATACAGACGATAAACATATCTCAAAACACTTACCTTCAGGACGGAATGGTCGCAGCCGGCCTGGACCTCCACAATCTGGACCGTTGATGCAACTAGGTCCATCCCCAGTGCCCCTGCTGAAAGAAAGCAGGACGGAGAGCTCCTTCTTACTTAAAAACAGGTGAGCTTGCATGAGAAAACTCCTGCGAACTACATTTTGGCACGAAAGGGTCCAGGGGAACCGCGACACCATCACGCTATCCTCACTGCCCCTCATCTTCTCTCAGGAACAGTTCCAGCATTCTGGGTCCACAAAAACGCAGCAGTTGGGGGGAAAGAAGCGAGGGAGTCAACTCCTGGGAGGACTCCAACCGTGCCCCAACGCCCCAGCAGAGACCAGGTGAGCGTAAAATTAATGCAATCCTTTATTTAATCCTGATATTACTCCTCAGGACTTCTTTGGATCTTATAACCTTCTGGTTATGGCCTGGTATACTTTCCTGCCAGGACTTCTCGTTCTCACACACTTGCAATTGCCCGGTAAACTCTCCTGCCAGGACTTCTGTTCTTGCACACTTGTAACGGTGGACTTTTGCCCTTTTGCTGAATTGCTCATTGTGATGCTGGAAATGCCTCATGGAGGGACAGGGCCTTGTCTTACCATTTCTCTATGTGTGTTTTCTCTATGTTCTCTGCCATGGAGGTCCAGCCTTGACCCCTGGCAGTGCAGCTCTTCATGTTTTCCTTTTGGTGAACACCACCCATGGGATACCCTTATGGCACCCATGTGTGGGGGTACACCATTGCTCCTCTTATGTATGTTTTTGGGCAGCTGTGTGTTGCCAACAGAGCAGGGTATTGGCTGGTGGCAGCTACATGCTGACTTGGCAGTGGCTCTGAGTGTCCTCCATTTTTGGGACACCCAGGCCCTGCCATAAGAATCATTGAATTCCTGATAGAAGGCAAGATGGCCACTGGGGCCTCTTGGTTTCTATTGCCCTTTACCTTGTTTCCCAATGTCCTGGGAAGCCTTGATTCTGTCCCTTCTTCCTCACTGGCTGTTGGGTGGAAATACCTATATGGTTCTGGGGCTGCCTCCTGTCAGACTCTCTGGAGCCTTCCCAGGAGCTTTGTGTTATGGGTACAGCCTAGGGGTAGGACCTGTGTGAATGGAGTGTGAAGTGAACTCACATTCTGTGTTATGGGTGTCTGGTTTCTGTGAGTGACACAATGTCTGAAAATTATAAGAAATCAGTGTAGTGTGCTGAAAGGCTGGGTGCTTACCCCAATCCACAGTCCTTTGTTATGGGCGTCTGGGTGAAGTGAATGGCCTGAATGCCTGTGAGCCTGATTGGCTGCCTACCCGCATTAATGCCCTTCTGCATGATTGGTTGACTGAGTCTGTCTCAGCCTGAGTGAATGGGAACCAATGTGTATAACAGGAGACCTCTCTCACCAATTTGTTCAGAAGCTGAAGTTGAAGCTGAAGCAAGAAGAAGCTGTTCCTTGAAGCTCAGCTGGTGAAGCCTGCTGCTGCATTTTCTTTGTGTAATACAAAAGCTGCCGTGTTCTTCCATGGACTGATCCAGAGAGGACCTGAAAAGGAGACCTCTCCCCGAGCTATGAGGGACCATTATGCAACCTGCCACGGCTCTTCATCAAAATATCCTGGAAGGAGTGCCCGGACATCTCGAGTTAAAGAAGTCCATTGGTGTCACCTAGGGTCCAGAAGTGTGTTTCGTGACCGCTGGAGGCCGTTGCTGTCTACCGCCCAGAAGAAGGGATACCCTGGTAAAGTGCTGTGAAAGTTCCAAACTGCCTAAAAACATTTCAAGGGACATCTTTGCCATCATCATTGATCACTTTTTCTTGTCAGAGAGAGTCCAGAGTCACTGAGTGAAGAGGAAGGCAGTCGGTGGGGTTCCCACCACCAGAAGCGAACAAAGACGTACCAAGGGTCCAGACTTGGTGAGGGTCTGAGGTCCACTCCAGCGGTCTAGTCCAGGTTGCCAGAAGCCATCCAGAGGTCTGTGTTGCGGCTGCAGCACCCGAAGAAACTGAAAGGTGGAAAAACGCAATATTCCGAAACCCGATACCAAGACTGACCTATGCACCCAACACAGCCAGGAGTCAAAGGGTGTGCTTTCTCCAAGAGCTGGCTGTCTGTGTTACAGTGTTGGAGAAGGGAAAGGGGGGTAAGGTTCCCACGTATCCTACCTGGTAGGATGGGGTGAAAGTGTTACAGAGGGAGACATACCGCATCTCGCCATCTGGTCTCCCACTCCCTGAAGACCCCTCACCCAGGTGATCATCCCACACTGGTCCACTCCCAGGGTCTGCATCCAAAGGCGATGGCCATGCCCAGGCCACCTGAGAGAGAGAGAGAGATCTGCTGGGACTAGCGGGTGAGACATCTTCTAGTTTCTCACAATGCCTGTAATGTAACGGTTCCATTATTGTATGAATTTTTGGTCAGTTTGTCTTTTTTGTGTGGCAAGATGGTTGTGTCCCAACATAGCCCTGCAGTTCTAGGGTTTCAGAAAATACCTTGAAAAGGGTTTGAGGATCATCTGCTATAGATGTAAGTTATGTGAGCTTATATTTGCATAGCTTCTCCTACCATATCTAATGGCATCGAAGCACTGCAGGATGCATGGCCCTTCAGCAGACCATGGTCTGAAAAGACAAGAGACTACAGAAGTGCAATGCACTCAGTGGAAATGGTAGTTTAGGCACTGTACAGAAAGCAGAGCAATCTAGTGTGGAGATGGTGATTGGCAAAGAATGGATATAGAAGAGGCAAAGAGTGGATTAAAGATTATAAATAATATGTGATCTCTGGACTACATTTTTCGTGGGTCTCAGGTATATGCCATTTGATGCAGTGCTAAAGAGGGATGTAGCAGGAATTAAACAGTGTATGTACCCTAGGGCAACTGTTTACAGTTGAGGGATCTGCTAAACTTTACATGCGGAGTACGTGCATATGAAAGACTATTCCGGAATGCAGGCAACAGCATAAACTAGCAGCTCCTGGCCCTCTCCTTCATATGGATTATTGAAGATAATGAACTCCAAAAAGAAAATTGAAACTGCTGATAACCCTGTCCCAAAAAAAAAACAAATCAGCTACAGACATGGCAGAAGTACCAAGTCCACAGGATATCTACTCTCTACTTCTGAAAGTGGCACAAGACTTGGGTAAAGTTGCTCAGGAGGTGACGGATGTTAAAGCATTTATGGAAGATTTGTCAATGAATGTGGCTCAAGTGGACAGCCGTGTTTCAGTTTTAGAAAGCAGCAGCGCCTCTATGTCATCAGAAATTTCAGGGAGCTTCAGAGCCTACAAGAATTTGAAAGATGACTTCCATAAAGCGAGAGCTAAAACATTGGAGCTGGATTTGAAGATTAGGTGCAGGAATATGAGGATCATTGGATTGGAGGAAGAAGAAAATGAGGATTTGACCCAAAAAGTGCTGGATGTTTTGAAGAGTTCAATCAAATATGGACAGATTACATTAATGGACATTGATAATACATTCAGGATCGGCAAGAAGTTGGGCCTTCAAGGTAAAGCTAGGCAAGTCCTGATTTCCTTTATGTGCACCAGGATCAAGGAAGAAGTTTTGAGAGCAGCAAGACATCTTGAAATGATATATTACAAAAAGCAGCAGATTTGTATCTACCCGGACTACCCGAAGGAGGTTGTGGAGATCAGAATGTCCTTTAAGGAGCCCAAAGATCTGGCAAGGTCTTTGGGGGTAAAGGCCTTCCTCAACAGGGCTAATTGGCTTACTTTGGTGTTTCCTGAGGGGGAGAAAATCACTACAGATCCTAATGAGGCTCTCAAATGGTTAAAGGCTCGGGAGACACAGTCTGGGTTGATGGAAAATTGATAATGCCACAGGATGTCATTTCTGTGTGTGTTACTATTGACTGATGGCGTATTGCTATATTGGTTTTTTTAAATGTTTCTTTTTAAATATAAATTGATTGACACTGTGATGGCAATGTGGAAAATGGCGCCGATTGGATTTTTCAGTTGAACGCTTAATTATTTAAACAATGCGTTATCACCGTTCTCACTGTCATGTTTCGGGCCGTGGAGCGCGTTAGCTGGGGAGAGTTTAGAAGAAAGGACCATGCATCAGCTGATTCCTCATGTGCTCTGTCAGCTGACCTGCGGCCGGAAGCACATTGGGGAGTGGCGCCTCATATCACGTATCGATACGGAGCTGGGAGATGTTGTTCAACTGCTCGATCAGCACGATGTAGGCCAGGTGAGATCAGGCCCTAATTTCTGTTGCCATTCGGATGACTTATGCAGGTGCTCGCATGTGTAGCCTGCGGATTTCTATTCAGCTGGCATTTCTCCGCGGCTTTCTCTCCCGATACTTGCAGTTTGCTACTTTTACTCGGAGAAATGCACTAATGATCTCGTGCCCGCACAGCTACAATACATTGTTGAATCAATGCCGGTACCCCTACAATACAATGGTGTGACGATGCCCACAGGTGTAGAAATCCCTACAACACGGTGGTGAACTAATGCTCACAGTTGCTGACATCACTACGGTACAATGGCGTGCCAATGCTCGCAGGCTCTTATACCCTTGTATTGTTTTCAGCATACTAAGTTATGTGAACCAAGCTTGGCTCTTATAATCCTATTGCACCTGCGCACTGGTGAACTAAGGCTCACAGGTGCTGGTTTCGCTACAGTGAATGGTGGATGCTGGTGCTGGTACCCCCTATGATACTATGGTGAACCAATGTTCATAGGCCCGCACAGCTACAGTACAGTGGTGGGCCGGCGCTTGTGGGTACTAATGCACCTATAGTACAGTGATGGACAGATGCTGGAAGGAGCTTTGGAACATCCTTTGAAACGTTTACTTATGTGCAAATGGCTAGCTTGATTTGAGGACTTACTGTACATGGCACTTTCTGTACTATCTGGTGCATTTTTGATCACATTCCACTGTATTGGTGAGGCTGCATCTGCTCCAAGTGTGACTGAGTTTAATTTTGTTCAAACCATTGGATGTCTCCCCTTCAAGACATCTCTCAGTCACCACCTCCCTGCCCGCATCACTGCGACCTCTCATCAACCCCGTTGTGGTGCTGGCACGGCTTGTTCACTGTGTCCCAGCTGGCCGCTGTCCTACACATATATATTGGGCATTGGGTAGCCACATTACGTACTGATTAAATGAGTCCAAATATGACTTTCGGAAGGTCTAACAGTTCTGTCTGGAAAAAGGAATGCTGTCGAAACATTGATAGACTTAAGAATGAATCATCCCATTTATTATCTAAATGATATTGCTACTTTTTGAGAAGCTGTACACTGTGAAACATTCTGGGGTGCTATGCAGGTGAGTCTTGGAGGAGATGCAGGGCAAACTTCTCTCACCTGCTACTAATTAGCGGTTGACTCATGCATATTACAAATGTAGATATTCTGTATGCCTTTGTTCCCCACCTCTCTGCTCCTTGGTATTTCGGGAACAGTTGGGTGGTGGTGGCTGTAATTGGGCGCTTCCATGCCTTTTGTAACTGGATCTTCCTCTTGCTTGGATAGTGTTGGTTTCACCTGCCCTGTTTGCACGCTCCTTCCAACTCCCTGATATGAGTTTGCTCTTGATTGGAGTTGTATATATGGGCCCTGAAATAGAGGTGGATGTTTGGTGTGTATGGAAGGAGGGTGGGAAACTTTGTGGTGCTGTGAGAGGGTTGTCTGGTGAACCCAGCCTGGTTCAGTAACTTCATGCAGATACATTTGCATTCGTGGTGAAACACAATGCAGTTGGCCAGTAATTACATGTTTAGCAGATCTTGTTTTGTGGAATTGTTGCTCCTGTCTTTAAACATTTAGCCAGCTTTGGCACACATTGGCCACCTGCACATGTTTATTGCAGACATCGTTTACTTTTACTCTATGCGGCAGTGGGACTGGCATCAGAACAAATCAAGCATACGGGGTACGCTTGATAATGTTCACTAGAGTTTCACTCCCCATCCGAAATGAAATGTTTTGGAGTACCTATACCCGTCACCTTTAATTGGGTTTGGTCATGTTCAAGACATTTCATTGTGCTACTATTGGAGCTTTCAATGAGCAATGTGCTTCTTGTTTTATGACAGCATTGAATGATAATTCAAATTGCAATGGTGGGATGGAATGGGGTTGGATATCTGCATTTATGTGACGCATCAGTTTGAATGCCTTGATTCATCAGCAAAATCGTCAGTAGTTGGTGAATATATCCGATACATATTTGGTGCTTTCATTGTGCATGATGTTTCATTTTGTTTGTGTTGGTAGTTTATGTTGATTTACATTGTTTATCTACTTGGGGCTGCAACAACATTGAGCTTCAAGCAGGTGATTGACTCCTTGGTGCTGTTAATTTGCTCCATGCCTCATGCATTTTTGAATTCTTAATGTGTTGTCATTTCTCTGTTTGGGATAGGTGCAGTAATTTTGACTATACAATGTGGGTGTTGCGTGCCCTTATGTGGGTTAGTGTTTCCGGGTTACAATATGGTGCCTTATATATGTTAGCAGGAGTTTGGAGGTCTGGGGTGGGGTGTCATTGTTTGTTGATGATTCTGGGCTATTTCTTTCTGTAGAATGGTGGTTCTGATGGGTGTGTGGTCTCAAAGTCGTATTGTTTTGAACGATGGTGGTTTGTTTATTGCTGTTTTAGTGGGATACCTTTTGAGGGGTGTTATGCTGGGCGATTCTATGGTGTTTAGCGATTGGTTGGCCTTCAATTCTAGACCTTATGTCAGTTTGGTATTCAGTTGGATCTGGGCTCTGAACTTGTAAGTTGTTATCTGATCGTGGTTGGGAGCACTATGATGTTTTGGTGATGGTTCTCTGCCTGGAAGTTGGTATGTTAGAACTGTGGGAAGCAGTTTTGGCAGGCAGAGTCTGAGGCAAACTAGTGGGGGTAATAGACAGTTGTTTTATACTTTTTGCAATATAGTGATTGTTTAGGGGGGACAGTGGTTGTGCACACATCATCTGACCAACTTGCATATTGTATGTGCTAATTCCTAGTTGAGTTGTTTTTTAATTTAAATTTTATATACTTAGCAGGCCTTGTGGGGAGGCAGTCTGTGTTTCTGTATGGGTTGGAATGTGGCAGTGGAACTGTTGTGGCTTACGGTGATGTAGTTGCAGTGGTTATTGAGTTTTTGATGTTATTTTAGCCGAGTTCATTTAATGGTTGCCCTTTTTTGGGCTACAGGGGACTTATTGGGGAGTTCAGGTTATTTAGGAGAGGAGTCCAGGGTGTTGGACTTCTTGGAATGTGTTTTAGAATTTTTTCCTATATGCTGTTCTTGGTGTTTTGCATCTGTTTCAGAAGGGGGGGGGGGTTAGGGTTTTCGGTTGGGGTCACAAATACATTTGAGGGTCTGTTGAAGGGGTCCCTTTTGAATTGGGTGGGGGTGGATAAGCTGTATTTGAAAATGGGGGATCAAATGTGAGTTATCTCGTGGAATGTGAATGGTCTGAACAATGTTCAGAAAAAACGGAAAGTTTTGACTTATCTGAATGACTTAAAAGGAGACGTTTATTTTCTCCAGGAGACGCACCTTTTGAAAGGTGATTTGGATGGTTTGAGGAAAGGTTGGGTTGGGAGGGCTTATGGTTCACCTTTTGAGTCATGGTCTAGGGGTGTGGTTATTCTTAATAGGAAACATGCACCGATCAAGGTTGTCAAAGAAATATGTGACAAGGAAGGTAGAGTGGTTGCTATTTTAACTAATATTCAAGGCAAAGATGTGACCTTTTGTAATGTTTATGCACCGACGTCGGATGATGGTAACTTTTTCAGAAAGGTGGCTCAAGCGATTCAAGACCTTCAATCCAGTAACATAATCTTTGGGGGGGGGACTTCAATACAGTTATTGACTCTGCTTTCGATAGGAGTAATACCAGACATTGCAGAAGGATAGACATGCAATCTCAGGCATTAAAGGATCTACTGGAAGAACATAATCTGAAAGACTGTTGGAGGATAGACAATCCTTCAGTGAGGGAATATACTTTTTATTCCGGTGCACATGCTACGTATTCCAGAATTGACATGGTATTGATGGCAGGAGACATGTTGCAAAATTACAAAACTAGTGGTATGGGTAATATTGTGCTGACTGACCATGCTCATGTTTCAGTGGATTTGAAGTGGAGTTACACTATGTGTAGACAAAAATCTTGGAGACTAAATACTATATTGTTGGACAATCTAGAGGAGATGGACAAAATTGCAACCGAAATAGACTATTTTGTTGAGGAGAATTGTACTGGAGAAGTTGGATCTGACATGATAT
The DNA here is from genome assembly GCF_040938575.1 of Ambystoma mexicanum. Taxonomy (NCBI): domain Eukaryota; kingdom Metazoa; phylum Chordata; class Amphibia; order Caudata; family Ambystomatidae; genus Ambystoma; species Ambystoma mexicanum. The sequence goes on from NC_090924.1 coordinate 928,428,112, forward strand.
GGGAAGCTTTTAAGTGCATGGTTCGAGGTATGTTTATTAGTCTGGCGAGTGGTTTAAAAAGAAAATGGGACAATACACAGAATGTACTGGAACTGAAGATTAGGGACTTGTCAGGGGTTCTGATGGTGGATCCTACGAGAGTGGAATTGCTTCCCGAGTTAAACAGGCTGAAAAGAGAGTTGAAGGAGCTTATATCTAATAGGGTGGATAAGAAGTATTTTCATCAAAAATGTGCTTATTTTGAACATGGGGAGAAATATAATCGCTGGTTAGCGTATAGATTGAGGCTGAGGGAGTCTGAGCACTCGATCATGTCTATTACAGAATCTAATGGTCAGGTCACATTCACTCCAGAAGGTATAAATGATGTATTCAGAATGTTTTATGAGGAATTATATAAGAATGAAACCCATATTGACGCGGCAAATTGAGACTTTCTGGAGGGTATTCAAGTTCCAGAAATGTCAGGGGAGGAGGCTACTTTACTGGAGGAAGATATCACGGTGGATGAAGTCAAGCTGGCAATATCAAAATTGAATGTTGGTAGGTCTCCGGGCCAGATGGACTGCCAGTGGAATTCTCTAGGTGGTTGCCTAATTCTGCATTGACGCTATTGACGGACATGTATAAGACCTCCAAGGCTAGGGGTTTACTTCCAGACACTACTAGACATGCAACTATTTCTGTCTTTTTAAAGAAAAATAGGGATGAAACACTGGCGTCCAACTACAGACTGATTAGTTTAATTAATGTGGACAATAAGATTCTGGCCAAGATTCTAGCTCTGCGAATAGAAAACTTTTGCCAAAACTGATAGATCAGAATCAATCTGGTTTTGTTAAAGGTAGGATGACTTCAGAAACATGCGGAAACTGCTATGTACTATCACAAAAGCGTCAGAGTTGTCTGAAGACTCGGCTGTCCTATCACTTGAACATGGGGAGAAATATAATCGCTGGTTAGCGTATAGATTGAGGCTGAGGGAGTCTGAGCACTCGATCATGTCTATTACAGAATCGAATGGTCAGGTCACATTCACTCCAGAAGGTATAAATGATGTATTCAGAATGTTTTATGAGGAATTATATAAGAATGAAACCCATATTGACGCGGCAAATTGAGACTTTCTGGAGGGTATTCAAGTTCCAGAAATGTCAGGGGAGGAGGCTACTTTACTGGAGGAAGATATCACGGTGGATGAAGTCAAGCTGGCAATATCAAAATTGAATGTTGGTAGGTCTCCGGGGCCAGATGGACTGCCAGTGGAATTCTCTAGGTGGTTGCCTAATTCTGCATTGACGCTATTGACGGACATGTATAAGACCTCCAAGGCTAGGGGTTTACTTCCAGACACTACTAGACATGCAACTATTTCTGTCTTTTTAAAGAAAAATAGGGATGAAACACTGGCGTCCAACTACAGACTGATTAGTTTAATTAATGTGGACAATAAGATTCTGGCCAAGATTCTAGCTCTGCGAATAGAATACTTTTGCCAAAACTGATAGATCAGAATCAATCTGGTTTTGTTAAAGGTAGGATGACTTCAGAAACATGCGGAAACTGCTATGTACTATCACGAAAGCGTCAGAGTTGTCTGAAGACTCGGCTGTCCTATCACTTGATGCAGAGAAGGCATTCGATAGAGTTGATTGGCAATTTCTGTTTAAAGTATTGGAAAAGATGGGTTTTGGGATTCAGTTCTGTTCTTGGATTAAACTGCTGTATACCAGGCCTACGGCTGATGTTAAAACTAATGGTCAGAGGTCAAAACCTTTTGAATTGGAACGTGGCATGAAACAAGGTTGCCCATTGTCACCTTTGTTATTCGTACTTAGTATTGAAGATTTGGCTATAACATTGAGAAATGAGGAGGGCTTACAAGGCACAAGTTGTTGGGGGATGCAACCAAAAATTTGGTTATACGCGGATGACTTATTATTGGTCCTCAAGAACCTTGGTGAGTCAGTGCCGGTTCTTATGAACATTCTCGAGGCCTTTCACCAGTGCTCAGGATACAAGATCAATTGGGCAAAATCTGAGGTTTTGCCATTGGTGCCGTTGTGTGACAAACAATTTGTTACCCAGTTGGGCTTTAAGTGGTGTGCTGATAAACTATTGTACTTGGGGGTTTGGATTTTGCCTAATGTTGCTGATTTTGTGAGAGAAAATATGAATATGGAGTGCACTCATTTCAAATTGGATTTGGAAAGATGGTGTTTGTTGCACCTTTCCCTTTGAGGGAAGGTGAATGCTTTGAAAATGGTGTTGACTCCTAGAGTAAACTTTGTTCTGAGTATGATCCCATTGGACATTGAGAAACATTTTTGGCGTGAGTTGGATAGACTCATGCAGGAATTTTTGTGGGATCCTAAACCACTGCGTATGAAGATTAGCAAATTGCAATTACCTTTGTCTAAGGGTGGGCTGGGGTCCCTAATTTCAAAGCATACCATCTGGCTTTTATGTCACGGAATATATTTGCTTTTCTCAAATCGGAGCATGAGGATTGGGTATGTGCAGAGTCTAGCCATGTAGGCCCTTTGTCGCCTAGGGCTATGTTGACCAGTAAGCCACATCGAGCTAAGATGGTAAGCCTGCTGACTAGGAGTTTACGGAACTCGTGGGTGGCCTTGAGTGAGTGTTTGGGTTTCAATGCATTGAAAGATCCGAGTGCGTCAATATGGCTCGATCCGAGTATTACACATGAAGGGAAAATTTTGTTCTGGCATGATTGGTACCTAGCTGAGGTGCAGTGGATCGGTGATCTGTTCAATGGTTTGAATTGGATGACGGCTAGGGATATACAGTTGAAGTTTGACATTCCTACTTTTCCCTGGCAGATTATCAGAAGATCAGGAGGGCGGTGGGGGTTGTGGATATGGAAAAGAAAATCAATATAGACATGCTTGGTTGGGAGCCTGGGGTGAGTGGATGTGGCCTAGTTAGTTATGTTTATAGACTGGTTGTGTCGAGCTATCAGGCTAATGATGCTTTAAGATTGGATTGGAATCGGAGAATTGGTGAAGATATTACAGAGGATGATTGGACGCGTATTTGTGAGAATGTGAAGCTGTGTTCTTTGAGTCTTGCAGACAGGTCGCGTCAAATAAAGATTTTGAATAGGACATACTGGACACCTGAGAGAATGATGAAATGGGGAATGAGTGACAGCTCTGAATGTTGGGCATGTTTACACGAGGTGGGCACCTTTGAGCATATGTTGTGGGAGTGCTCAAGGGTGAGAGGTCTATGGTTTGAATTTGACCAGATCTGTGAAAAGATTCTTGAAGAGAAGGTTCATATGGATTTTAAGACCATAGTACTGGGTAGTGGGGATTTGTTGGACGACCTGACTACTTCTCAGAAGAAATGGATCTTTCGAGGGGCAATGGCGGGGAAGAAACTAATTTTGAGACAATGGAAAACATCTACCCCTGTTACTATTGAGGAATAGATTGCAGAGTTGCATTCTCTAGCGGATATGGAGAGAGTGCTGTATCGGAGAGAAAAGAAAGATGCATTATTTAATATTTGGGGCAAATTTATTTTATTGTATTAGACCCGTTTATTGATTATATTGTGACTCCTGAGGGGAAGGGGGTGTTTCTGATGTATATAGTTTTGTTGGTTTTGCTATGATTATTGCATGATTATATTATTGTACATATGCTTCTATGATGTGAACTTTTTGAAAATAAATATTTAAAAAAAAATACTATTTGACAGCAGGACATGCCTGTATGCTATGGGGTGCAGTGCTACATGCAGCATATCGGCAAGCAAAAGATGGGCAAGCAATACAAATGGACAAGATCTCTTGCCTTGGGGCCGCAATCATTAAGCAGCAGACTTTAATTAGCCATTTTAGATAATATATACCCACAAGCACAAACAAGTACATGCATTTTGGAAGATGGTAAACATAACAGTGCATTTTAAAAACACAGTCTTCTTACAGTTCCACTAGGTGCCCAAGTATGATTGGGAACGAGGCAGTCAACCTGCATATTGTGCGCCATTTAAAGCATTTCTAATGACACCAGCGATGGAATAAACAAATGTCTAATCAGTGTCAATTATAACAGGTTCACTCTTTTTCTGTGCCCAAAGTGTCTTCATTAACTCCTGGACTTCAGGCTGTTGCTCTAGAATTTTAAGTGTAAGTAAAGTATGTTTTAATCTGCACTATCTTTCGCATCTATTTGGGAAAAGATGCACTCATATACATGTTCGTATAACTGGACTTCTGTAAATTACCTACTTTCCGATCGCCAGTAAATTCAGTTGGGTGAGGCAAGGCCTAGATGACAGACTAGTTGATGTTGCACAAGCAGAGAGCAGTGTAGATAAATGTGCCAACATTGCGCAAACTGACACACTGCACCCAGTGAGCACCCACTCCAGCAATCTACTGAATCTACCCTTGGCCCCCTGCTACCCAAGGACACAAAGCACTTCTGTCACACATCGGCCTGCTCCCTGAAGAAGGGCCTAGGGCTAGCTAAGCAGCATGGGCCCGACTCGTAAAGCGCCCCACAGGCCAGTTTATAAGGTGTTTGGAGACATGTACCCAAGCCAGGGGAGTTGCTAGGTCTGTAAAAGATCCGGGGCTAAGCTGATGTTGGAACTGTTGGGACTGGGGGCTAGCTAGTCTTTTGGCTGTAGCTCCTGAGATTCTATCCGGGGCTACAACCAAAAGATCAGGGGCTATAGCCCCCTTAACCCCCCCCTAGCAACGCCCCTGACCCAAGTTCCAGCGATTGGCGTGCCTCCAAGGCAGTGAGGAGGGCAGAATACTCTTGAGTACCAGACAGTATTAGTGGCCTATTTACATTACCTCCCAGGCTGACGGCCAGCACCAGTGTACAGAGTACAGCTCTTCTCCCACATACTGTAAGTTCCAATTTCTGCTTGCAAAACAATATGACCAGCCTTCAAATGCCACAAACTCACCACCTTCACAATAATGGTAAAACACAGCTTTTGTTTGCTTTGAAAGCCATGGTTAACTAGGGTGTAATCGTGTCAAAAACATGATGATTTCACTCTAGAATATCATAAAAACCTGGCAATGCCATAAAGGTAGTACACAGCCCCGAGATAGCAACCGTTGGACACAAGCACCCAACAGAAGACAATCTAGCACTCATACACAAAAATAAAGTAGACAGAAACTGTCACCCCAATGGTAATGGAACACCAATGGGCAGAGAAGAAAGTCTCGTCTCAGAGTAATAAGGGGAACAAGAGTCATCAGCTACTAAAAACACATGCTCTAACTTCTTTCGCCAGATACTTCTCCAATTTCACTGACCACCCCGATGATGCCCCAAATGCACACTGGGCCACGCACCCTTTTTTGCACGCTTCTGTGGTGTTTTTTCCTTAATAGTCTCCCATGTGATACGCTTCACGTGCTTGCATGATTCAGTTGGCCGCAGAGATCTAGCGATGACCACAGTTGGTCTCAGTCAATTTTCAGTAGGGTTCCTCTCCGGCAGGTAGTAAGCGTTCACAAGGTAGAGGGAGTGATCTGTGTCCCTTTCTCCAGCAATTTACCCCCGCTGCCATGTGAGCACATCACACATTGCCTCAGGGCGACAGCAGAGGTCGTCAACAGATTGGCCAGAGAGGGCACTGCCTCAGTCTTTAGAGCAACATTTTGATTCCCAAGCAGGGACCCTACTTGCGCAAACTCTCAACCTTCAATTTTCTTTTGGTGCAGTTGGGCTGTCTAACCGCAACTGAAGCCATTGGAGAAACAACCTCCCCACGGCCCTCAGTCCCTAGCACCTGGATGCCTGTGCTCTGCTCCCCCAATTGTGCATTCAGCTTCCCACCACTATCTTGGGACACCTCCCCCCTTCATTCTTGATCCCTGTATGCTTGATGGAAGCCTCACTGTCTATACCCACTGGATTGGAAATCCCTGGTCCCAGCGTTACTTTGCAGAGAGGCTCTTCTAGCGGTGCTGTTTCCCCGGCACTGGCCAAGTCTCCCACTTGCATGCCCAGAGTCCACTTTGTTGATAGTGGCTGCATTAGCTGCAGCCTCCCTCCCCAGTCCTCCCTCCTTAGGTAACCAAGGCAAATGTCCAAAATTGCACACCTGTTAGGGGCTAAGCACTAAAGGGCAATGTGCAAGCTCTTGCTCATAGAGGTCAGTACCGAGAACCCATAGCTTGGGCCTATCACCCTTGCAGAACTGCCCACCCATAGCATCCAGCAGCTTCCACAAGCCCAGACTTAGCTGTAGCTACTGTCCTGTTCTGGGATCCAGTGTTGCAGGAGGGGACTCTGGAGAGCATCACCTGTAGCTCATCCTCCAGGAGATTGGCAAAATCATCGGCCGGGAGACTGGCTAAAGCCTTCTGCGGGCCCTGCAGGAGCAGCTAGGTGGCACAGGTGCATGCATTCAGGGTGCAGGCTCCAGCAGGACAGCTATAGCACCCACGGACTGCCAAGCAGAAACACGTGCCAGTCGCCACCTCCAGAAGCCAACATTGTTCAAAACACCCCAAAGGCCAGGGTCCTCAGTGCAATGTCGCAGGCGGGCTCAGCTGCAAGGGCCCTGGTGTACACCTCATTCACAACTGCATGGACAACTTCCCGTTCCTTTGGAGCCGTGAGTGAGACATCCAGAGAACCATGGAGAGCAGTAGGCCCTTGCACACCTCCAAAGGAGCTCCCTCATCCGACTGCCAGAGAGCTTCACCATCACCAACTTCGCAGAGGGCTCCTCCATAGCCGCCGGCAAAAGCTAAACGTGCCTCCTTTGATTGAGTTACACTGAGTGGGGGGGGAGGAACGCAAACAAAATTGGGGCAGAATAAAGGCCATGCAAGAATGGCGCACGAGGTTAAGAAATGAGAGCTAAAGTGTGAAAGTGCCCATAAACTTTCTGCGCCGTACACCAACTAATGACCATGATACATCAGAGTGCGATCGAGTTCAACAGCTGAAAGCATGAATCAAATGGCGCAAATGAAGATAAATTAGGAACATTAAAAAGGCAAGTCCGTTGTACAGCAGTGGGATGGAAAGAAAGCTCCCTACTGCATCCGGAAGAGCAGGGGAGTTGCTAGGTCTGGAAAAGACCCGGGGCTAAGATGATGTCAGAACTGTTGGGACTGGGGGCTAGCTAGTCTTTTGGCTGTAGCTCCTGAGATTCTATCCGGGGCTACAACCAAAAGATCAGGGGCTACAGCCCCCTTACCCCCCCCCCCCTAGCAACGCCCCTGCGGAAGAGCACAATCATTGCCAAAATTAGATGCAATTAAAGGTCCCAGAATATTGAGCAGAAACAAGGTGCGGATGGCAAGTGGAAAATGATCAAAATGTGAGTTCTCTTACCGGATCATCAGAACAGGTCGACAAACTGGGAGGCCATCTTAAGTCTCAAAAAGGGTTGAGTAAACATGGGAATGCCATTGCACTATTCTTTGTTTTTGTGGCCACAACGGCGGTCAGCATAAGGTGTGTCCGGGTTATTATAGAGGCAGTTCTTTTTTAAATGTTTACATCCAGTTTTGGACATAATTTCAGGTGGAAAATGTATGTAATTACAGTTTTTAAGTGTATTGTGGCAATTATTATCCATTTTAACCAAACCAGTGTCTGTTCCTGAGTTGGGTTCCCTACCATGTTTGGAGAATATCAGAGCTCCGGACCCCAGAAGAACACATTGGGCCAGACCGATTGAGCAGTCATATCAAATGCACTGGATTTTGTTCTGGGCATCACTAAGAAACAGTAACAGATTAAAGGACCTTTGTGACAACAATGGATTGCAATGGAATAGTGAAGCAAAATACATGATTAATCGTCTAGGTTGGGGGAAATGTAAGAAAACTGTATAGTTCTTAAAATCCTCGATAAAATAGCATACCAACAAATCCAACACTACCTTGAGCATTTCCATCTCTTAGGAGTCCGACAATCGGACTTCAGGCCTCAACATGAAACCGCACTCATAGATCTTAAGGTACAGATAGATGAATTGAGAGATCAGGGCAAGACTGCAATACTGCTACTTCTCGATCTTTCAGCTGCCTTCGACATGGTCGACCACGAGATCCTATGCGACCACCTACAAAAAGCAGCCCATTTCTCACAAGAGGCAACTGGCTGGATCCAATCCTTTCTAAACAACCACACAATGAGAGTCTTCTCCCTATCAGCAGCGGCCGACCCAACGCCTATTACCTGTGGCGTGCCTCAGGGATCTTGCGTCTCCCCGATCCTGTACAACATTGTCACGAAGCCCCTTTTTGATGATCTAGATGGTCTGGGTATCACCTACACTAATTATGCCGATGATACCTAGATCCTCATCCCGTTGAGGGGGGATTACGACAAGGATTTGGCCTTCGTCAACAAAGTGTACCTAATCATCCTAATCATGGCCTCACACGGTCTATGCCTGAATGATGACAAAACAGAACTCCTCATTCTAGGGTCCTCACATAACCTTAACAAATTAGACCAAAACTACTCCTCCCTCGTAATTGATAACAATAAAATCACGGTAGCCAAGGAAGTCAAAACCCTCGGTTTCTACCTAGACTCTACCCTTACCTTCAAAAAACAAGTTAATGCTATGGCATCCGCTACATCCTATACATGCAAGCTCATTAGAGCAGCCAAACCTTTCCTCTCACCATCTAATTGCATCACCCTAGCCAGGGCTCTGATCTTGTCCAAGCTGAACTATTGCAATGCGTTATATGTAGGTTGCAACAAATATATCACGAATAAAATTCAAATCCTACAAAACAACACCTTAAGAGCGGCACTCAGTATCCCGAAGAAAGGCCACATTTCTGAGACTAGAAGATCCATCAATTAGCTATCTATTAAAGACAAAATATTCCTCAAATCTGTGTCTTTGATTCACAAATGCCTCCACCAAGCAGCCCCTCAATACCTTATAACTAGATTTACCAGACCTGCCTCTTCTCACCCCTCTAGAATGGCCAACTCCAATCTCCTCCTGGTGCCTAGATTTAAACATACAATGTCTGGAGGAAACAGCTTTCCTGTAAAAGCAGCACAGTTCTGGAACTCCTTTCCACCTCCTTGCAGGGAGGACCTCCCCTACTGCCAATTCAAAGCTAAGACCATCCATTGGCTCAAGGACCATGATACATAATGTCCTCCTGCTGCTCCTGCTGCTCCTCACCACAACGACTGTAAATGTGTACACTTAGGCTGTCAACTGTTCTGTGTAGTTACATTTCATTAGATAACCTGCATTTTGTATGTAGTATTACTTATATTGTATATTTTTATAACCAATTCCTCATCGGCGTTCATTGTTTTCTTGACGCTTCCAGCACTATAATCACAGCTGGACCTCACTCTTCTGTATATAACTAAGCTTCGCAATCCTCTTGTTGCCTCTGCGCCTTGCTACCCCTGGGTTAGGCGCGCACTATAAATAAATAAAATACAAAATACAAATAGTACAAAAGCACGGATAACACGCTGACGAAGACGCAGGAGGGCTTGACGATTAGCCATGAGATTTCTGCTACCAATATGTGTGACAACATTGGTTATATAAGTAGCGTAAATGGAAGACCTCTCGCATTAGTCGCAAGCACGCCAAATGTTGAAACATGTGTTGGTGAATGAGAGTAATGACTGTGGTGCAAAAAGAAAAATTGTGTTACTAATGGGGTGCTAATGTGGTAAAAGAGAAAAATCACTTGTGCAAAAAAAAATGGTGTTACTAATGCTGAAGAGTAATTATGTACAAGAAAAAGTATTGGGTTATTGAAGCAAAACAATATCTTTTTCTTCTGATCTTTGGATATAGCACAATGTGCGTCATTTAATCAAAGGTCTAAGAACACATTATTAATTGAATCAATAAGACGCCACTTAAACATATTGATTGCTTGATTGTCATTTTCCTTTTAGTGCAGGCCAGAATCTTACTTCACCTTCATTCAAAATTGGTTATAAACAAGTGGCGAATGTGTTGTCACCCATTCTGCCCTCTTGGGAAAAGGAGCAACATATAAAACACCATGTCCTGCTAGAATCCCCCTCATATAAGCAAAACCAGCCTAGTCCTCACCAGGTACTGATGGTTGACAATAGTGCATGGATGCTAATACATAGGTAATGTGCTGTGCGCTTAAAACAAGATGCATTCAGAAAAGCATTGTAGTGACTTGAATTGCAGGAAATGCTGAAAGCACTAGATGCCTGAGCTAACTTGTATTTGCTTTTACTTTGCAAAAGCGACCTCTCTGTGAGGTGTTTTTATAGTACATTTACATTTATGAATAACTGAGTTATGCACAAATATATTTCTGCAAAAGATTTGTTTAGCTTATAGAATGAAACAGCGAAGTGCACCAGCAGCCTCATTTTAAATCCCCATAAAAAAGAATAGAATAGCAGTCCTCTGTCAATGCAATGTACAAAGGGCGTTGCCCTTTATACAAACAAGCTTTTAGTTTTGCTAGGACAACAGGACTAGGATACTAGATGTCAAAATACGTTAAGTGAGAGGCTACCCTCCCTTGGATTTTTGAGCAATTCCGTCTGATTCTCAAAACCCACGTGGGATCACAAAAACAGCAAGAAGAAGGGAAAAACACACTTAACGGGAATTATGCTTACAAAAAAGAGAGGAGAGTAAAGAACGGATGACTTGTCTTTCAACTTATAGTGCAATAAGTAATGACCTAAAAAAAGTGATTTTGAAGAATTGGAATAAACACTACGGATTTCGCTCCCAAGAAACCACGTTATGCTTTCAAAAAATCCCAGTACCTGAAACAGATGAACTACACCAAACACGATCACGAGCATTTGGGGCATGGAACCAGTAGTAGGACACCATAAGTGCGGTAACTGCTCAGTATGTGACCTAACGAAGAACATAAAAAGAATCGATCTATATGACCTAGACTGGGAATTAAAAACTTGTACAAATTGCAAAACCACCAGGGCTGTTTATGGGATCAGATGCCCATGCCAAATCATCTATATTGGGAAAACTAAGAGAGAAGTTTGTCAAAGTATTTGCGTACATAGATCATGCCTCAAGAACAATGCCCTGGAAAAACCAATGGTGGACCATTTTGCTAAGGCAAAACTTAAGTATGACGACTTTGTCCGGTTTGTAATTCAGATAATCCCGTAAGCAATCAGGGGAGGAGATTGTGATCTTCAATTAAGAAAACTAGAGCAAGGATGGATACAACGTCTGGACTCTGTAACCAGTGGTCTCAACGCCAGCATTGAATGGAACTTATTTATGTAAGCATATTTAGCATTTAACACAACATCAAGTTAGTCCTCTTCTTCCATCACAAAAAGGAAATCGATTGACTATAACCTCCTGGCCACAACATGCCCGCAAAGCAGGGGGTAATTAGAAAAACCTGAAGTACCATGAATCTACTGATGCCCTCTCTTTCCTTTTCTTCATCTTTATCAATTTGTTCACTTTTGTCACTAGTTTGATTACTCATTATTTTGGTAACTCGGGGCTGATAATAGCACCAACTATCAAGCCAATTATGAAACTTTTGTCTGAATGAATGTATATGTGAAGCACAATTTGTGCCCTTACATCAATGACACTCGTGAATGTATAAATGAAGCACAATTTATTTTATTGCACCTCTGTCAGTGTGAAAAAACCAAGAAATGCTGAAGAAAATCAAGAAATCTGGGGCCTCTATAGCACTGACTACCTAGACAATTATTAAATCTCTGTCGGAATGAATGTATATGTGAAGCACAACTTGTGCCCTTGCATAAATGACACACGTGAACGTATAGATGAAGCACGATTTATTTTACTGTACCGATTCTAGTGTTAAAATGTTAAAGTGCTAAAATGCCAAAAATCCATAAATAGACAAAAAACATGTATCATTGATTTTTCTATAAGATGTGTTGTGACCCGCAGGGTGTGGCTATGAGAGATTTATTATATGATAAACCATCTTAAATATAACTCTGAAAAACCTATATCCCACACAATCCTTCCTGGAAGAGAGACCATTCCTTCAACAACAAAAGTAATTATCACACACCAACAATCCCTACTGAGATGGGGATAAACCCATATTTATCTCCCTGGCGATGGGTTGTCCAATAGACTAACAGACCTGACAACATGACTGCCGTTTAATGTAGGCTTTGGTAGCATTGCTCTGTTACCATAACGACAAGGATAAACAAAGACGGTGCCGGCGTCTCAGTTCTCACAGAGACCGTGCAGACACCAGCCCGAAAGCACACAGAATACGATACCAGCAGTAAGTGCAGAAATTGACATTATAAGATCACTCTTTGAAACTAAATGGCATGCCTTGACACATGGGGCAATTGATTTATAGTGCCGAACTGACACGCAACACGATCAGTCCTCTCACGGCACTGACGATCTCCAACACTTTGGCAACTCATTTGCTCAAATTAAAACCACGCTATATATACCGGGCGGGCAATCGATCAAGCATTGAATGTTAAGAAAGTAAAATAAGTTTGGCACAAATTGTTCCTTCACTACGAGACGTGAACACGTTATGTAACCACGGGGAAACACTTTCACATTAGAGCGTATTCCGGCCTTCAGCAGTGCCGCCCCAATAGGGGCTACAGCAGTTTGACATAATCAGCACTCCGGATGACCAAAAATGCACTCCTTTTGCCACTTGGAGTGCCCAACTTGACACGGACGAAATGCGTTGTGGGATATGGGTCTGCCAAGATAGCAAATGCTACGACGGATACGGCTATAGATACATTTTAATAGGTATTCATTTTGAAATTGAAATAGCCCACTCTGAGATACCGTTACACCAACAAAACTCTATAACTGAAGAAACATTGCAAAATATGAAAGGTATCTGCCAGATTCATTCACAGGCATTTTGTGCCACGGCAGGAAGCTCGAGGAATTGAAACCAGAGCTCACTCAAATGGTCTCACGATTTACTCATAGAAAGGAATAGTTAGTTAATTCTCCTATTTTCTGTGACTGCATAAATAACAAAGATGGAGTCCACGCCTTGTAAAGAAAAACTTCCACTAAAAGGTTTTCATAAATATTTTTCTTTGTATAGATCCACTATACGACAAAGGGTTAGAACATCGATTCATATCATGCATTGAACTACATCCGTCCTGATGAAAGCCTATTAGAAATTATACCCGGTATGTTCGCTTGGATGTACGTACTATTACCGGTAAAGACCGAAACGCCCCGTGTTGACGCATCTACTAGAAAGTAACATCCGAACAATAAAAACTGAACAGTGGCAACTAAGTACACTTGAAGGAAACCACCAGGTGGCATTGACGTTCATGTTTTTCAACCAGAATTGAAGAAAACAGACTGTGGTGCAGATAGGGTGAAGCGAGATAGGAAAGTCTTCCCATGAGACCTGAAATACAAACCTTGGTTGTGGAACAGCCACCATTGTTAACATAGAACTGAGTATTGGAAACTGATATGTTTCTCGCAATAATAGCAATAATAGCACTATTTGAATACTAACCCCCACTTGAAAGGGCAATAGTCCAAACACATACTGTGTGACGAAAATTATGTTAAATGTTTGTAATGTCTGTTTTGAATCAGAAGTACTGCTCATATATGGAAAATGCACAACAAGTAGAAATAAAGTTGACTTGGGAGCTTAAAGAAAAGGAACAAAAAGGCCCTGTGCATTTTAATTAAGCAATTGAACCCGAGCGTCGGGGGCATTACCGTCGCAGGTAATGCCCCGGGGCCCATAGGTAAGGACCCGATGCAAGGGTTCTATTGCTATTAGTACCCCGGCCCGCAAAAATTGCGTGACCGGGGGACCTAAAAGATATTTTTTTTGTCCCGAAACGCTGCAGCGTTTTGGCGCTGCGGCGTTTCGGGGAAAAAAAAATGAAAATGGCCACCGCCATGGAAAGGGAAAACGGAGCCCGTTTTCCCTTTCCATGGCGGCCTTCGGGAGCGGACGCGCTGGGAGCACAAGTGTTCCCAGCGCGTCCGCTCCCGAAAAAGGATAAAAAGAAGGTAAGTGGGGTTGGGAGGGTGGGAGTGGGACAGGAAGACATTTTTTTTTTTAAAAGTACCTGTGTCCCCGCCGGGGGACAAGGAAAGCCTCCAGCCATGTGGGATGGCCCCGTTCCAAGTCTCTACACGGCTGGAGGCTTCCCTCGTCCCCCGCTGGGGACGTAGGACCAAGAAGGTAAGTTGGGGGGGGGCGGGTAGGAGGGAGGGAAGGGATTTAAAAAAAAAAAAAAAGACTTACCCGAAGGCAGCCTCTCAGCCGCGGGGAGGCTCGGAGCAGGGATGGCCCCGCTTGGAGCCTCCTCATTGGCTGAGGGGCTGCCACACCCCCCGCCGGGGACAAAGGCCGTAGAATCCCGACGGAGGGATTCCCGGCCGGGTAGGGACCTGGCGAGAGCCAATCAGAATGCTTGTTGATACTAGACATCAGAAATTAAAAGTGACGGACTGATATAGCAAATAAATAATTGCATTAGGGCAGCCTATCCCAGGAACATTATTCTGGGCACAGATAAATATTGCCCTAGACACGCAAGACACTTTTTGCCCCAGACAGATAACCAGATGTAGACCGACAATGCAAGCATTTTGCGTGTGGCAGATATGTCATTGAGCTCCCCACCTTGAAGCTGAAGGGGTGTTCCAATTATATTGTTGATTTGTTTTTATTGGCATTTGTGTTTAATGATACATTTTGCAACGCAATGTACCAGTATTATCTTCCGTACATGTAACAACAAGTCAACATAAACAAATGACATAACAACAACCAGTCTTCAGACCTCAATTCACCCTTTAGCGTTATCCGAATGTTCCTTAGTGCGGTATTAGTTTGTAGGGTGTTTCCGCTCTTATTGGGGGGCAAGTGGGGCTTACCAAGCCTTCCTCATTATGTTAATTTAGCTCCTAGTGGGCTTTATATCCCAGACCTGGGCCCTGTTTGGTCATGGGGGTTTATCCTCCGATGGGTGGAACATGTCCCAAGTCAACGTTTTCCAGGCCTTATATGTAGGGCTTGCATCACCCCCAGCTTTGGATACCCCTTCACCCCACACCCTTGCCTCAGCGCCCGTCCAGTGCTCCAACTCCCTGTACTATCTGATGTATTGCGGTCCCCCTGCTGTCTTCTACGCCATTGCAATGGACCTTTTAGAGAGTATGCATGTCATATCCATAAATTTAATTATATGTCTATACTTGCTAATTTTCGGGAAGGCCCCCAGGAGGGATTCTTTTGGTGTCCACTCATACCTTACCACCCCCGCTTTTCTGCAGGCCTCTTCTATCTTGTTCCAAAAGCATTGTATATTCAGGCACCACCACAACATGTGCAACATCTCCGCTCCATCCGATCCACACCATGGGCATAGCGGGTGTGCTCTGCTGCTAAATTTGGCGATTCTGTCCGGTGTCATGTAGGTCCTGTACAGAACATTTAGCTGGATCAACCTGAATCTGGAATTTCTCGAGACCTCCCCTGGGTAAACACTGGGATCCTTTCCCATTCCTTTTCGTTATACTAATACCCAGGTTGGGCTGCCACCACTGTTTCAGCAATGCGCTTTTGGGGTTGGGTCTGTCCACTATTTGGTTGTAGATTCTGGACATGGGCCTCCACCCATCCCCCAGATTGCGAAGTAGTGTTAGCACTGGGTCTGCTTCTGGTTCCCCTGGCCAGTATTTCCATTTCTCGTTTGCTGTCTTTCTGACCCTTTGATACCATAGGAACTGGCTGTTGGGAAGCCCTTCCTTCTCTCCCATGGACTCAAATTATCTGAAGACCCCGTCTTCATATACGTCTCCCTAAGTGTAGACACCAAATCTCTCCCATAGTCTTATGTTTACCAGGTCCTCCTTAACTACACAAACATCAGCTGCCATCGAGGTCTCAGGTGAGTACGGGGGATCCCGTTTCAGCAGTTTCAGGACCCTGTTCCAAACCTTCCTTCCCAGTGTTATAATCATTGCGGGGTCGCCCAGGCACCTCACTGGGAACCAGAGTATTTCTTTTAGGTGTGCCGGAGCTACTAATTGTCTTATCAGTCTCGTTTCTGAGGTAGCCTCATCTGCAAGCTATTTGGCCACATGACTGAGCTGTGCCGCCAGATAATATCTCTAAAGATCTGGTAGTTGGACCCCTCCCGCTCTGTACGGCAACATCAGCGTAGTCGGGGACAGCCTGTGCCTGGCAAAACCCCACAGGAGCTCCCTTAGCAGCTTTTCCAGCATGCAAAATAATGAGGCTGGGATGTAGTGATGGACATTGTGGAAGAAATACAGAAACCTTGGTAGAACTATCATTTTAGTTATAGCGACCCTGCCCATCACCGATAGCGGCAGTTTTGAACAGAACCTCTTGGACTTTCTGAGCCCCCTCAACGCAAGTTTAGTGTTATCTTCATGAATGAGATCAGGTGTATGCCAGACATTCACTCCCAGATATCTAAATGATTTCAGCTGCCAACTAATCCCAATTTCCGGGTGTTCGACCTCTGTCTTTCCTACCAATCCCGCTAGTGGAAATCTGTAGGATTTCATCCTGCTAAAAGATATCCCAGATACTCGTGCAATAATTTCCAAAACATCCAATACCACCGGCACATTCAGTTGCGGGTCCCTTAAATATAGCAACACATTGGTGTAGAAGGACACCACATGATACACTCCCCCCACTCTGATTCCTGCGTCAAAAAAGTGTTTCCTTAGGTATATCGCTATCGGCTCCAGACCCAGCATAGGCGACAGCGGGACGCCCTGTTTGGTCCCTCTTTGGATATCCCATGGGGTTGACATACTCTTTTCACTCTGGCCACCGGCGCTTCAAAAAGCAGTTCGACCCGTCTGATGAAGTGCTCTCCCAGATACAAATTCTCTCAGTACTGCAATTAGCCATTCCCAGTATATGGCGTCCAATGAGACTACTGCGTAGTGTTCCTGCGAGCCTGTTGTTTGTGCCATGATATGTTGTAGTCGCCTCAGGTTTATTGCTGTGTTGCGGTTTGGAATTAACCCATTTTTGTCCCTGTGTACTATGTTCCCTATTACCCTAGAAAGGTGTTTGGTCAGTATAGTCAGAATTTTGACGCCATAGTTCAGCATTGCTAAAGGCCTATAGAAATCACACTCATCTGTGGGTTTACCAGGCTTAGGGGTTGGGACCACTAATGTCTCTCTCATGGTGTCCTGAAGCACTCTGTTCTTGAATGCATCCTTATAACCCCTAATTAAACCCCGTCCTATACCTCGTGCAGGACTCGGGTTAATTCTGAATTATATGTTTTGTAAAACTCGGGGGGCAAACCGTCACTCCCAGGGGTCTTGCTGGTAGTTAATGACTTGATTGCTTCGCTTATGTCCTCATCCGTCAATTCACCTTCCATCATTTCGCGTTGTGTGCTGTCTAACTTGGGTAGCCCTACCTCTCCTAATGTGTCTAATATGTCATTCTGAGGTACCTGTGTGTCATGGCAGTACAATTGGGAATAAAACTTTTGGAAAGTGTCAGTTATAGACAGTTGCGTCGTGTGCCCCCCACCTGTTTCATCTTTAAGTGTTGTAATCAGGTGTTTTGGGGTTTCCCTTTTGCAAAGCCACGAGAGCAGCCTACTTGGTTTATCACCTTCCGAATGTGCTTTAGTGGTTTTCGCGATATAATGGAACTTGATAGTCTATCCCAGGCACCCTGACAACTGTCTCTTATTGCTACTAGTTCCTCCTCCCCGTCTCTGGTCCTCCGGGTGTGGGCTTCAATTTGTCAGATCCTCTCCTCACTTCCCTCTAACTCGCTTTTTAGTGACCGCCTAGTGCCCCTGCACATGCAATGGACTGTCCCCCACCACAACTTTAAATGTCTCCCAGATGGTGCTCCATCTGTCTATGCTCCCGACGTTAGTGTCTGTGTACACCGACAGTTTGCGCCGTAGTCCCTCCTCAAAGGCGCCGTCCGTCAGAGCGTCTGCCGACAAAGGCCACAGTCGTATGGGGGGTCTAGGGCCTTTCATCGACCAGATAATTTGCAGGGGCGAATGATCCGATATTTATCTACCCAGGTAATCCGCCGATTCTATCTGGGGGAGTTGTGTTCTACCCACCAGTAGGTAGTCTATTCTCGTATATATCCCATGAGGAGATGAAAAGTAGGTAAATTCCCTATTCCCCGGATGCAGTTCTCTCCATACTTCTGCCAAGTCAAGGTTCTCAATCACCATCTTGGGCGGCGACGCAGCTTTGCCGACGCCTTTCAGCAGTGGGCTAGACCTGTCCAGAGTGCAATCGTGAACACAGTTGAAGTCACCCCCCAGATAAAAAAACAATTGCAGCCGAGGGCCAGTTTCTTGCTTAACCCATTCAAGTACGCAGGGGTCCTACAGTTAGGGAGGCAGGAATTAACTATGCAAACCACAATCTGCTCAATGCTTCCCCTGATGATTAGGTATCTCCCCACCGTGTCAAGCTCTTTCGACATTAGGCGGAAGGGTACAGATTCATCAATCCAGGTGTACACACCTTGTGCTTACTTTGTCACTCCAAAGCCCTGTCCCCCCCAATGTCCCTCCATTTTGACATTGCTATCTGCTGTGAGGTGGGTCTCCTGCAGCAATGCTATGTAGACTCTCTTTCTTTTCAGGAAGGACTCGATTCGGTTCCTGCGCATATAGGTGCCCATTCCCCAGACATCCCATGTCAGCACTTTTATATCAGCCGCCATCATTATTTGTTTCCGCCCCTCACAGTGCCCCAGTTAGTGCATTTCCAGTTGACCCTTGCCCCTTTCCTTCTCCCCACTTTGCCCCTCCCACTTTCTTCGCCGGGTACCCACCTCATTAATATGTCAATTATTGTGAAGACTGTAAAACATTTCAACCAACCACAAATCAAACTTTTCCAACTGCACCCAGCAGCTGCGCTAGCCAGGCAATGCTCGGGTGTCCCCGTACCATCCTGGCCCATCCGGGACATCTTGTGCAGGTAGTGGCGCGCCAGCAATAGGCCGGCTCTAGTCCTTTCGCATGGAGGTGCCTGCTGACTCAGGCCCAATGGCCCGACAAGTTCCCTGTCGATTTGGTATACTCTGCCCAGGGCACAGTAAGTTCAGATGATCATAGAAGTGTACCCCTGCAAGGTGGACTACAAGGTTCTGTGTTCACTGAGCATTAAACTCTCTGTCTCAGCGATTCGGACTATGACACCCACCTCCTCCCCCGACGCCATGTTGTTGTGTTCTAGCCACAGGTAGCCGCGGCTGGGGTCTCTAGGAAGATAGCACGTCCCTTGTACAGCACTTTGAGCCTTGACGGGTACATCAACATGTACTTAAGATTCAACTGCCGCAGCCTGGCCTTGATTGGGACAAAGGAATTCCTCGCCTTTTGTACAGCGGGGGTGTAGTCCGGGTATATTGCACTTTTAGCGTTCGCTTGTTATTTCGCCCCCTTCCCACGAGTATCGCAAAATGATTTCCCTATCTTAAAAGTTCAGGATGCTTGCTATTATCGGGCGAGGGTGCGCTCCAGGTGGCGGCCTCTTCTGCAGGGCTCTATGAGTTCTCTCCACAGCGAACCCATGTGAAAGTCGGTTAGCTCCCACTTCCTGTTGTAGTAGGGTTTCTATGAAATTCGTGGGGTTGAGGCTTTCCAGTCCTTCGGGTATTACCAGTAGGCGCACATTGTTACGTCTAGACCACCCTTCGGCGTCCTCTGCTCTTTTTTCCAGTACTCTGTTTCTTCTCTCTAGCTCTTGCACCCTGTCCTGCATATCTTTCAGTGCTACTGTCGTTTCCCATTGCCCAGCTTCCGTGGTTGTAACACGTTCTGTGAGGTTGCGCATGTCTTGGCGCATCAGTTGCAAGTCTGTTTTGACCTCTTCTACTTTGGTGTCTTTAACGGAGCACAGTCTGGCGATGGCTTCCAGCACCTGTTTGTCTTTGATGAGTTCTTCTGGGGCAGTTTGGTCGGAGCAGGTCTCATTGCTGTTCTGCGTTTGCTCCTTTGGCTTGGCTGCAGCAAACAATTCCATTATTGTTGATTTGCTCTTGTTTTAATATGGGGACATAGCCTCCTGCGGCAACTCAGAGCTCTTAGGGTTTGCAGGGCGCTGTTGCGACTTATTGGGCCCTACGCCGGCGTATGGTTACTTGCAGGGAATATATCTTGGTCTGAGTATTTGCCCCAGACTCCTGTGTGCAGGATTGTTGCCTTGTGTCTGCCTGTGTGGGCCAACAGGGGCTTGTAGGTGGGATTCCCCACTCAATTGTTTCTCCTGGGCCATTGGTATCACCCTCAGTATTTCCGTATCCTCCAGAGCTTTCTGTAAACCACCAGTGCCAGATATTACTGGGCGCAGTGCCACGCGCACAATGCCTCCTTCGCCGGAGGGGCGCACTACCATCGCCCAGGATCTGCCCCGCTGGCGCCCCCTGGTTGTTAGGGGAGCGTTCACAATCAGCCTTTAACAAGTGTGCGTTGGCAGTACCCAGCTCTTGAATGTCTGACCCGCAGTGACACTGCTGTGTACGCCAATCATCCAGCGCCTGGTTTGGCGCAATTGTGACCCTAAATTAGTGCAGTTTGAAATGTGTGGGGTACTTACAGCTTGCCGCACTTCACCCTGGAGTTTGCTGCACGTGTTGTCCAAAAGGCATTGATGTGTAGATTTGGGGTCCGGTACTTGCTGCTACTCAGCGCAGCTGTCTATGTTGCAGTGCCCAGGCACATTTCCAGTGCTTCCCAGAAGTAGTTCGGGCCCGGCGCGGCACCTCCAGCACCAGCAGGTCCCTGTGACCGACTAAGCTGACTCGGGCATTACCACGTAGCTGCGTCTGTTATGTGTGCCCCTTTTCGCCATCGCTGCAGTGCGCTCATTGGTTTTGCCTTGCCTCAGCATTATCCGGCGTGCGTTCAAGCCGGCTCGGGGTAAGTGTGTTGTAAGGCAGCCACTGTATGCTGCGTGACTTCAGCAGTGTAGTCCAAAGTACCAGTTAGATGAAGCGCAGCCCCAGCGTTCCATTACGATTGTCTTCCCCGTCTTGTGTCTTGTTCGTTGCAGCTTCCCGTTCATCCGGGTACGTGGAGATAACTTCCAACCTGTTCTGCGGTCTTTGCGCGCGTGGGTGTAGCTGTTATCTTATGCGCACTGTAGGTGATGCGTTCCCCTCAACTTGCACAGCTCGGCTCCGCACCTCACCTCGTACTATGCTGCGGCGTGCCCCCCATTCGGGTTTGCTCGTTGCCAGGCGACTCTGTTTTCCACAGTCGAGGCTCGCGCCACCATCTGCGTCACGCACCAATGTACTCTTTATTCAACACCGCTAGGCTCCGCCGTAGCCGGTGAACTGCTTACTTCAGGCACGATGCTAATCAGGGAAGGTATGGGTTCTGCTCTCTCCTGGTGTGCGCTCAAAGACTCAGCGCAAGTCTCTGCCCTTCCCCCTCTGTTAATGCCTCTCCTTGGGTCCGTCAGCCATCTTGCTGGGCTGGGGGGGCTCGCTCCCAGTAGCCTCATAGTGCTGCTTTCAGGTTCCGATTTTTCCCGTGCTTCCTCCGGTCAGTGGGGGAATCGCTTCTTTAGTTTATAGGTGTCATTATCTTTGCATATTTCAACCGTTACCTCTGGTTAAAGGATCTTATAAAGGATTAGGACGGGGGCTCCAGCTAAGCATGTCCTCACCCCATGAGACCAGGCCATGCCGCCCTCCAATTATATTGTTGATACACATCTTAAGGGCAGGACCTTAGCGCGTCTGCAACATAGATCGGCATCATACCCAGTGGAACTGTCTATCAAATGACATGCGAGTATAATGGTTAGGGAGCATCCACACAGAAAGTATATCATGCAAACCTTAGATAGGGGGGGGTAGCTACTAGGTAGTTGAGGAGATGCATGCTGTTAGAGGTTCTGTCACATCTGTCCAGCTACAGCCACAGGGGATGTCCTCTTTGATTTAGCAAGCAGATATGTTTGGGTAGATCTTGTTTTAAAATGTGTGCTCCTGAGGGGTAATTGCATTTTTTTAAATGTATGATTAATTCATGCAACAGTGCTTTCATTATTGCACTTTGCTTTTGGACTTGCAATACTGTGATAGATGATTAGTTTATTACAATTGTGCTTTTGTTATTGCATTTCTCTACTACAAAGAGGTTTTATGATTTATGCAATTGTTTAGTTTGAATACCTAATATTGGTAGGTTTCTCTTAACTGAGTTGATATTAAAGCTTTAGATTTTCTAAGGGGAATTATGCGATATACCCATGTGGGTGGGTATGAGCAGAGCTGTTTTGGGTTATGGGGTTTGAGAAGTGGTTTCTGGCAACCCCTGCTCATGAATGTGATTTGAGGAATATGACCTGGACCCTGGAAAGGGTTCATTTGTTTTGATTTGGTGGTGATTCATTATGGACAGACTTGTGAGAGATTATATTGTAAATAAACACGTATTCTTTTAAACGTTACTCATTTTTGACTCAATATGCACATGTTGTGCTGATGTATTATGCCAATGAATTCTCTGTTTTGATTCTTCTCTATCCCTTCTAAAATGCATGTGAGGTAACACTATTTAATACAATGCAAGGGTTGTTTCAATTGCGCTCATCTGAAAGGGTTGAAAGAGGCCACCTGTGAAGAGTTCCAAGAGGCTAACTAATGAACCCAATTAATTAATCAACAAATGCCTTTGTAGCAATGCATAAAGTGGTGTACTCAGACACGAAGCGATGTCTTTATTGAATCTGAGCCAACGACCATGTGCAACCTTGTCACATGAAGGGGTGCTAGACTTTTCCTGTCAGCTGAGCTTCAGGTTTTGGGGGTGGGAGTTCCCTCCCCTTTAAAAGGTCAGCATTCTTGAGTCTAGTCAGGTGGTTCCAAGGAACTTTTCAACACCACAATACAGTGGTTCAACCCCTTTATTTTTTTGTCCTGAGTTGGTTTGGGCAAATTATGCTAGTGTGACGGTGGGGAGGGACCGGGGGAGTGTCCAGCAATAATACAGGGTCTTAAGGGTCCGATTAAGTTTTCGGATGCAGATTAGATAAACCTGCATTAATACAAAACCCTAGGCGCTACACGCTTGTTTTTTTAAATTCAGTTTAGATTAGATACAACTGAGTAATACAAGCTTCGGGCCAGGTTACAATTTTAGTTTTGATCATTAGATGATGGTTAAGCACCACCTATAGGCCAAAACTATTGCATTGGAGTACAGCTAGGAGTGAGATAACATGTGAGGAGCGACATAGCTTGTGGATGTGTTTGGTTATTGAACCACCCGTTGACTGCTCATGACCATGCTAATTCCCATTGCCATTTCCACTGACTAAATGCCCCTGTCCTCCCACCTTGCCAAAACACATCCCCTTGGGATCTCTTTGCAATTGCTCTATCAAGCAGAAACTTAAAACCGTGGTCTGCCATTGTTCTTTCCAAGATGTCTGCTGTGATCTTACATCTTAATTGCATCTGTTAACTCACTACTGGTGTAATAAAAAGATCTTAACGTGTACCTTCAGTCACCTGATTAATCTTGCACTGAAGTCCTGTTACAACAGGCAATGGCAAAAGAAACAATTGTGGCTTGTGTACAGATATTAGAAATTCGAAATCAGCCACTGCCATCATATGCCCAGGTAATCACACCGTTTGCAGCTTTTGCCATGTTATGGCCAATTGCCAGGAAGTATCATAATTGCAGTGCCATGCAAATACAAACTCAAAAGCCCAAACTGTTGTCGATGATTGCTTTAAATATAGGTCACATGGAGATGAAATATAACAGCAATAAAACAAACCTTAGGAGCCAGAGTCAGTGTGTTTAACTGGAACTCGGATGCAATATAAATGCTCAGGCAATAATACAGGACCTTGGGGCCTGATGTAATTTTTTAATGGACAATAAAATACACAAAAATACTTGAAATGCACAATAAGTTACAAGGTCTAAGGATCAGGTGCCACTTTTTAATGGACAAGATTCACTATATACATTTGCTTTGTGTTGGCAACCCTGAATATATGAGTTCGGGTTTGGCACTCACTACTGAATCTGGAAACCAATGAAACGTTAAGCTCCTGTTTACACTATTATTTTTCTGTATTAGTAGCCCAGCATGTGCATGTTTACTGGATAGTCTACCACGGCCCAATGCCACCATTCTTTACCTAGTATACTGGTCACAAGCAATGAGCGAGTTTAATGATTTAAATAACAGCAACATGTACAGATTACTTCTGGATTCCTCAAGCTTCAAGTTTGTGGAGGTGTGACGCGTCTTTCTATACAGAACAACCAACATACATATATACCGCGGATTGACTCTTTTCAAGTTCCTCCTCGTCGACAAAGCTATCAATGGTCTTGCTCCTCCGTACCTGTCTGATAGTATCTAGGTTTACTCACCATCTCATTCCCTATGATTTTCCTCTGCACTCAACTTCACCCTCCCATTCCCTCACTGTGCCTCCTCTAGTTTCCATTCTTTCTTCCTACTCACTACCCCACACTCCACTGGAACCCACTGCCTATAACAATCAAAGTTAGCCCAAGTGTGGATATCTTCAAAGCTCCGCTTAAACTTACCTTCACCCCTTTACTCCCTACTGAAACCCACCACTGCCTCCAGTGATGGTTAATAATGCAATTTGGTGTAGTTTAACAGTACTCCTCTTTAATTTTGAAGCACTTGTTCCTTCAGATTAATGTTATGTTAATGTTAAAGGTTACTTATACCGCACTCTATCACCACCGGAGTGGTCCCCTGGTGCTCTGACGGATCTGAGAAAGGACGTTTTGAAACAGGGAGGCTGAGGGAGCCGTTAGTAGGGTGCAGTGGGAATAGTAAAGTGAGATATGATATTCTGTTGGCAGCTTCCATTCGGTTAGCTGCGATTTTCGAGTCGGAGTGATTTCCATGTGCTGTTGTGCATGGTTATGTGTTGTTTGTATGTTGTTGCAGTGTGGTGAAGTACATGCAGTTTGCTGTGCAGAGATGTGGTCGTCAGTTTCTGTAGGAGAAAGGTTTGCGGAAAAATGAAGTGTTAGTATTGGGTTAGCAGGTTTTTTTTGTAAGTCACCTGTTCCCAAATTATATATAATAAATTACTCACTGTAAACCTATTTCTGGAGATGACGTTTTTAGAGACATAATCACCTTTGTTACCAGGTGCTATGGAAACAAAGAGATGGTCTGTTTTCCTTAGGGGTTTAGTTTTGTTCACATACTACAAGACTGTCCTGGTACATTTAGTGTACGTGGGCTCCTTTCAGCTGAGTTGGATGGATTTTGAAAGAAGGTAGGAAGCTCGATAGATTGACTAACATTGAACTTCGAAATGAATTCAGGTGAAAAGCTAGGGTGTTTTCTAAGGCCCCTTGTGAATTGCAAAGAAAGGGCATTGTACGGACAATGAGTAACCACAAAGGGGAGTTTAAAGGCAGTTCCCTCCTGCTTATGCCAAATTATTGTAACACTAAAACAACAGAAGGTAAAGTAATTATACAATTATTCCTATAGCTAAGTCCCTAGCCAAACATTTAAATGACCCTATCTGTGCATAATCTCGTTCCAATTGAATAGGGGCCCTAGTTGGTGCTGCTGGGCCGACTACAAGTGGTGTAGAGATCTTGTCCCTAAACTCTCTAAAACACTTTCCTGGTGTCTAGTACGTGCACACAGATTGGAGGTCGATTCTTTTATTTTTAATTTGTCGCCCCAAATGTGTGTGTCTTATCATAAAAACACAAGAACACAACACCCAAAGCAACTGATTAAGAGAACAGTTGTCAGTGGGAGAGATTTTTATAAAAACAAGAGGCCAAATCGCGTATTCCTTGCTAGCCCAAACTTTAGGTGAAAACACAATGTGTGTGGATAACAGGTTTAATTTCTTTAAACAAGCCCTTAGTTTTCTTTATAAGGGAATGAAGGTCTGGGTTATCCACCAGACCTATTGAATAGTCAACCGGTTTCAGCGGGATTCTCTAGTGGCCGCTTTCTTCAGGACGAATACTTTTTTCAATTCTTGTATTCTTTAACAATATCTTCAGCACTGTGAAGTATTAGAGGGTGTCTTCTAGGGTCCAAGACTGGATAGGGTAATCGATTCCTAGTCCTATATGGACAAAAGACAAGAAAGAAGGGGACTGGTATCAGTCTCAAGTACTAACTGGTCTATTTTAAAGAACGAAAACTTCTGGGAGTGCCACCTGTGGGAGATAATGGTCATCATACCTCTGTGGTGGAGTCCCAGGCTCAGTAATGAAGTGTGTATCTTCAATGGTCTCCACTGTAGCAGAAATTCTTTTGATCCAGTCAGGGGATCTATTCGGTTATCTCTCCTTACTCCTATCCCTGTGGTCAAACAATAGACATATGCAAGTATTTAATTCCGATTGATTTTGTCTAGAACACCATCACAATATCTCATCTTCTGGAGTCTCGTTTCTTGTTTAAGAAACAACTCAAGTTGTGATATGAGCTATGGAGATCTACCTCCTAGGCTTTCCTATAAAAATGCTGTCCATAAGTTAATGGCTAAATTGTTTTCCAAATGGCCTCTGCTGTTTATCCCCAGAGTCTAATACACCCACCAATGGCTTCTTTTCAGCATACTGAGCGTGGATGTTGCTTACCTCTAAGTGCTGGTTTGTCCGTTTTCAGAGCGTGTCCGGTACTCCGCCATCTTATTTATGGCGTGTTTTTGTGTCCTGACTCATGGGCACGTGATCAGCGCTGTTGTATCACGTGATCGCGTAATCGCGTCACGTGTATCTGGCCCAGAAAATTGTTTTATTTTGCTGGGAATAAGACTTTATTTTTCTCGATGGAGAATCCAAATTGGAAAAGAAGGTTAATAGTTCTTTGGGTGTTTTTTTTGCAGATTTGAGGAGACTCCTACCTGGGTATTGGCTCTCTGCGGAGGTGTGCTGCTACCACTGCGAGCACCTGGTGAACACTCTTAGGGCTGAGGTGATTTCGAAGGGGAGCACCTGCGCTGGGAAAATTGAAAGATGAAAGTATGCATCTTTTATATGCAATGTTGCCATGTAATCTCCGCGTTTTAGGAGGGGGGGTTACCTCTTGGAGCATGGTCATGCAAAACCTCTGAGGTTTGATGTATGCGTTCGCTGGGTGCAGATTTACTACCGGGAGCATGGATGGATCTTTCTTTGGCACAAGGAAGTACGTTGAATAAATACCCTTGTTTACCTGATATGCTGGGACAATCTCTATGGAGTCTTTTTCCAGCCGCATTTTTACTTCTTCCAGTAGTATGCAATGCTCTTCTGGGGTCATCCTTCTGTGTCTTGGCGGGTGGCTTTTGTAAGAGTTCTATGCAATACCCGCTTGCTACGATGGACAGTACCAACTTTTCTGACATGATCCCATCCCATGCGTGGGAGAAATGAGAGATGCAACCCCCTACCAGGGTGACATGGGAGGGGACTTGGAATGGTGTGTCATTGCTTGGGAGGGGTGGAGCCTCTGGCCAGGGAGCCTCTAACTTTTCATCTGGATCTTTTATGACCTCTTCGAAGAGGAGGCCTAGCCCCGTCTGTAGCCTCACGATGAAGACTGTCCACCTTGGTTGAACCCAGAGGAGCGTTGTGCGCCCCCTCCATGAAACCTCCTTGAGTTTGAGGAACACCGTTGGATGAAGGGTTTGTTGGTTAATTGCCTGAGGGACTTAAGAGTATCGTCCTCTTCCTTTGCACTTTTGAGGGCATCTTCGATTGCCTTGCCAAAGAGGGAATTAGGTTCCACTAGGCATGTTAAGCAGGGTTGCCTGTTTTTCCATTTTAAACCCAGAATGTCTAAGACATGCATGGCGTTAGATAAGGGTGCCCTCTGCAATAATGCGACCTGCATTATCTGCAGCATCAAGGTTGTTTTTGAAGAAGGGGGCTAGATATTTGTTTGCTTTCTGAAATGGTGCTTAGTAGCTGGGACTTTAAAGGTTCTGGAACCGCCTTGACTGGGTGTTCCAACTCGTTCCACTTGTGACAGCTAGAACTAGCTAGGAGGGTGGTGTTATTCACAATTTTCCCTGATAGGTCTCTGAAGATGCAACATTTCTGCCAAAGGTGTACATCTTTTTACTTTCTTTATCTGACAGGGCTTCAGCCGATATCAGAGGAGTGCCAGCCCTCTTTCTAGTAGTTGTGACAAATGAGTCAGGTTTAAGCTGGCCCCTAATGTACAGAGGGCCTGTAGGTGCTGGCTTGAATCATTTATCAATGCAAGGGTTGACTGCCGTTGTGAGGTTAGGCATAAGCAGGGAAGGCTGGATACGACTCTGGATGGATTTTAAAAGGGGAATGAACTGAGTGGTGGACCTCTTGTCACCAAGAATGTCCTCCACAAAGTCTTTGTCCACCTGGGTTTCCTGGGTGTCAATATTGAAGTGTTGGGCAGCTTTAAGCAGCAGCTTGTTATACTGTAGCTGTTTGTCTACTGAAGGGTCTGCTACTGGCGGGTCCTGCTGGTCAGGAGATTCATGACATTGTCGTAATCATAGTACTGATCTTGGCTGTATTGATCAGGGATCTTGAGACCCTGAGGGCTCAATAGTGTACATGTCCTGAGAGGGGTCTTGATAAAGGGAGGATGGGCGGGCCTTGGGCCGAAGTGCTAAGCTGGGAGATGTCAAAACATGTCTTTTTAGCAGGGGGTTGTTGTTTTGCAGCCCCCGTTTGTAAGGAATCCCTAGGGGACTTAAGTTCTTCAGGGTGCCTGTCCATGAAATCTACAGAGCAGGACATCCTCTTCATTATTCTGTTGAATTGTTCAGAGGTCTACTCAGTGGAAATGTGTAAAACCTGAGGGGGTAGATGTGTGTTGAGAGGGTGTCTGAGCCTTGTGTTGCATTGCCCCTGTGAGTGTATCTACAGATCTACAGGGGAGGAGGAATTAGCATCCTGTGAGAAATTGGGCAGGAGTGGCAAAGGCATCGAGGATTTAGTACATTTTGGCATATTTGTCTTTAGAAGGGAGCAGGGACATGTTTTTCTATACTTTTCTGCATTTTACGGCATAGAATTGGGGGACGCTGATGTGCCTTTCGCTGCATGTTTTTCGGTGCGCGAAAGGAGGGCCTTTTTAGGTGCCGTGCCCGAAACGGCTTTCGACACCAGTTCAGGAGGCCTGTCATCCGGTGAAAGCATGAGCGATGGCCCATAGGACAGGGACGGTTTAGAGGCTTTCTCCACGGACACTGCATGGGTTTCAACAGTCGACGACTTTGCAGACGGTCGGCCATGGGTTGTGCGTTTAACGTGTTTCGAAGTTTTTGTGCTTGGGCCGCAAGGCGTAGTCTCCGTCAAAGAATTGCGGGCCTGCTTAGTGGAGTCAGGGGCACGCACGTGGGGTTCTGACAAACCTCGGTCGCCTTTGGCATCACTCTGGATGCCGATACTGCCCTCACTGGATTCCCCCGTCATGTCCATGGAGGTTTCAGTCTGCATGGCATGGACACCCCAGCTCTTGATTTGGTGGTCTTTTAGTGTGGAAAAGTTTGTAGGACTTGCAGACCTTTTCTGGATGGTCCCCTAGGAAGGCAGTAGTTGCACACTCCGGTTATATCCTTCCAGGGAAATTTCCTATTACAAGTAGGACAACATTTAAAGGGGGGTAATCTCCATAATAAATGGGAAAATAGGGTGACAGAATAGGCATTCTCTAAAAGGATGTGACTATATGAAACCTTCCCCCACTCTCCGGGCCGAGGCCCGTGAACGGCGCAGTGTCTGGTCGTTGAGTCAGTCAGGCGTCGTCCATGATGGAGCCGTCCGCCATGGGCAGTCGAGCAGTAATGATGCAGCTGCAATGGGAGGACAGTAAAGAATAGAAAAGAAAGTCTGAACAACCTTTTAGTTAGTTAAAGGCATCAGCCTGAAAGGAACTCTGCAACTTGCGACCGACCATGATGGCAGAAAGAAACAATCTGAGGGACCTCGACGCGTGAAGGACCATGGGTACAGTAGACGTCACACTAAGGATAGCGTTACTAATACGCAACTAATTGTTGCATCAGAAAAAGAACAAATTAAGAAATTAGCACACTAGGGATGTTTTACTTTTGTGCTCATATAATAATTTGTAATGATGTGCATTGGATGTAATTCACGATTTCCTATGTTTTATGTGTTGTACTTTGACGTTTATGTTGGTTTTTTGATAACCAAGTGATTTAATAACCTTTTAATGTTTATATTTGATTAAAATCTTGATTATTTTTATGATGATTTTTATCCATTGTCAGTAAGTTTTTCTAGTGCACCCTGTGGGCCCGAGTTGTGTCTCTTATATACCTAACACATTCCACAACGCCACCTAGGAGCCATCGCTGTTGTGTTTCAGAACTGGAGGTGAACTTCCAGCGACGGCTACTAGGTGGTGTTGTGGAATGTGTGACTTGGCTCTTTACACTGTTTTGTAGTTATGGTTAAATTGCTAAACTTATAGGAAGAGCACTTTTCCGGCGGCTTATAACTTGGCTCCCCCTGGACGAATCCTCACCAAACTTTGCAAAAAAAAGTATATGGCCAACTCAATTTTTTCGCCAAGTTGGGCGAGGTTTTGTGTGGGAGTCAGAGGGGGGGTGGAGCAAAGTTATAGCGGGGTCCTGTAAGTGACTTCAATCCAGCAATCCAACTAAGTCAATGCCTAGTCTGGGATGACCAATGGAAGCCCTTATTAATATATTTGTATGTCAAATTCTTTGAATCTGGATGATAAACCCTTATATAACACCCCTCTCTTTGAATCCCCCTGACCTCACTGAGCCAAGAAGTAAGTTTGTTTTGCAAATTAAAAGATTTATTTAAGGAATAAAACAATATATCACACTTTTATGAATAAATTAATATTTGATAGCACACTTATGAATACAATAGTGATCAACAATGGATAATATTACAATAGCACAATTCTTTAATCACTTAGGAGTTGGTATAGAAGAATAAGGTGCCAGGGAATGCTTTGTATGTTTTCAAGGAAATGCAAGATGGGAAATAATGCAACACAGAAATAAACTTGATATGAATTCAATCAGAAGAGAATATGATCACTTTTTCCCCTGTGACTACTGACCCCCCCCTATGCAATATGGAGAGATGGAAAGGAGGGCACACAGGTTTCCAGAATACAACCAAATGCAGTTCAGTTCCAGTTCCCCCCAGCAAGCTTAGAGAAAACCAGTATGATTTTAAACAGGCAAAATACTTTGAAATGTGATTGCAATGAAGTGAAAAATATGCTAAAAATGATTTTAATTCGCTAAAGGAGATTCAGGGTAGGTGATAGTTACTTTAGATTGGTACAGGTCAACACTAGCAATGATTCATGAATGATTATCAGATTGAAAACGAAATTCAGCAGTTGTAAGCAAAAGACAGCAATTTTGACAGGTGGTGAAATGGAGCTAATTTTTCAATTTGCTGCACTTTTTCCGCATGCGTATATCGCGGTTACGGAAAAACTATAAGGAGTTGGAATGTCGTTTTGGATTTGTCTGGAATATGGAGCCTCAGGAGTCTGGAGCCTTTGTCTGGATATGGTCGGGCAGCGTGCTGCGCAGGAATCGATGAGTAGTGGAAAAATGAGTGTCCTTATCTGGGTTTCAGCAGTCCCATTTTATGTGTTTCCAAAAGGGGTGTGGAGGCTGACCTTCTATGCCCAACACTCTGAGGATCCTGATAGGTTAAAGGATTTACTGTCCTCTGACTGGAGAAAGGAGTAGTGAGTCAGAATGAGTCAGAGTGATGCTATGTTTGTGGCTTGGCTGAAGTCCCTCCCCTTTGCATTTACTTAGTAAAAACAATTTTTCATAATCAAACATGTTTCCAAGGTACACAAGTTGTTGAGAATACATGTACACATCACAGATTACTTAAGACAGGTCTCTGTTCAACCCTGATCTTTCTAAGAGCTTGGGTTCAGAAATGACAACTTATTCGCGATTTTAGTGGGTTTCGCAATATTGGTTTTGCACCAAATCTTACACAGAGGTACACACCCTCTCTGCACATATTACTGTAAAATTTTCATTTTTCTAGTATAAACACAGTGTCTACAATATTAATTACGGGGCTTGGCCTCAGAACATCCCACGCCGTCCAACTTAGTCTTGAACTGTGAATGCATTTTTCATATTAAGAATCTCAAAATTGTACATTTCTATCAGCAGGTTACAATTAGTTATCAGTATTCTTATAAAACATATGTTTGCCTTCACTTCAGTACACCCATTGGTTTGTCCCCGCCCCTAGAAGCTTGGCTCTGACTCAGAGGTCACATGTCTTGTTTTTCCCAGAGCAGTGTTGACAGTTACACCCAAAATCAGCATATTCTATTCAATTGAAAAAGTCAATTGTCTTGTTTTTCCTGCCAGCAGAGCATCAGTCCAGGGTGCCACTCTCCATCTGATTAACAGGACCATGCGATTTCCTGCCTTCTGGTGTAGGGCCTGAGAAGAGTAGGTGTGAAGGGTTCTCATAGAAAAGCAAGCCTTTAGAAGTCTTAGCTAAATCAGATTGCCTTCTAGTCAATTTCAATAGAGTTCCTTGTGAAAAAAATATATAACATTATAAACTGAAAATAAGCAACATATCTTTAATCAAGTCTTTTTCCACATTAAATCAATGTGTGGCACTCTATATGGCATTTTGATAGACTTCTCTGCTTTGGCTTATTTAGCTTCTGCAAAACAGCTCTCCTGTAAGGATTAGGAATCGCCAGCACCCGTCAGTGGCGAGCACCGGTACTGCACCCATTTTTGACAGCTGTCCTTAAATCAAATGTCTTTAACATGGGATTTTGTCCTAATAACATATGATTCTTGCTGACATTCTACTGATGTGTATTCTTGCAGTACAGTAATGTAGAACACCCAACAAGAAGTTGTATCCTTTTGGTGGTTTTGTGAGCCATGATTTTAGCATTTTGACGATCAAGATAACAGCTCTGGGTTGCTTTTGCCAATCAGTATTGCTATTTCCAAGTGGTTTCAGGCTACTGTGGGTATCCCAATGGTGGTTTTAGGCAGTGATCTCCTGTGCTCACTGACATGGCAAAAGTGGGTGGCAGCCTATTTTTCAGATTTTTACTGCGCATTTTTGTATGATCTCTGGCGAGCAGCATGCTTTCCAGAGGCCATTATGATGTTTCCGCTGCCAGTAATGCACAGTTCTGTTGTAGGGCTTGGATGAGTGGTTTAAAACATCCCACAAGTCCCCCTCTTGCGATGGCCATTCTGATCTTTCATCGATGGAACTTCGCAAGACTGGGATGTCCGCATCTTCTTCTGATTCCGCAAATGGCAAAGTTCAGCATCTTTTCCTCCATCAGGGGTGGATCGATCGGTTCTCCTCACCAGTCCTGATGGGAGTATTGAGCGATACTCCGGGCCTCTCGGATCTTTGCTCCCGGTCCCCGAGTCGTCTTCCTTAGTCAGTCTCCATGGTTTATCTCTCCTAGGATGACAAAGCAAAGCGGCAGAAACATATTCGTAGACATTTCCCCACCACTATTAATGTAGTGGGGTGAACATATACATTTTATAAAACAGGAGACATTTGCATTCTTATCATTGTATTTTATGGACTATGTGTGGGATATTTTAGGGTTGGAAATTTTATTGTTCTGGAGCGGCCCCCTCTGGGGTTCCAGAGGACTGCTCCAGGTGCTGCAGGGGGTGCCTGGGATGGCAACACTTTAGCTGATTAATCTGGACCCACTTGTCTTCCCCTTCCGCCAAACTGCCTTTGGGGATGCGGATCTTGTAGGCGACTGGTGAGATCTTGTCTACAATTTCAAAAGGTCCCTTCTAGGTAGGCAGAAACTTCTGCTGTTTGGCCTGGTTCCTTTGGAAATTGTACAGATAAACCCGGTCTCCTACATTGTATTCCTTTCTGGTGGTCTTCAGGTCATAGTGGGTCTTCATGCTATCAGCTGATCTCTCTAGATTTCGCTGAGCATAGGCAAAAGCATGTTGAAGGTGTTTTCTTAAATGTTCAACATACTCATGAGTTGTAGAGGCATTGATCAAGTTCTGCTCTTGGGTCCTGTAGAGGAGATGCTGGGGAAGCACCATCCTGCATCCAGTCATCAGCTCAAACAGTGACATTTTAATTGCAGATGAAGGGGTAGATCTGATGGCCATTAGGACAAGAGGTAATCTGATATCCCAACTTGGCCCAGAATCTGCCACAAACTTTTTTAAGATGCTCACAATGGTTTTGTTGTAACGTTCTACTGCACCCGAAGAGGCTGGCCGGTAAGCAATGTGTAGCTTCCTTTTAACCCCCAGTATCTACCACATCTTTGTCATTACTTCGCTGGTCAAATGGCTACCTCTGTCTGACTAAATCCTTTGGGGTAGTCCAAAACGCAAAAAGATGTGGTTGATCATCAGGGCAGCTACTGTTTCTGCCTTGCAGTTTGGGGCCGGGAGACATTCCACCCATTTAGTAAAGAAGCATGTCACCGTCAACATGTACTTATTCCCCCTAGAGGAGCGAATCACGGGCCCTATGTAGTCGACTTGCAAAACTGACCATGGCAGTGTCATCCCCCTCTTTTGGAGAGGCGCGCGGTGTGTGAGGGATGTTGGCTGAAATTGTGCACACACAAGACACCCCTTCAAGTATTGGTCGAGTTCCTGCCCCATGTGTAGCCAGTATGCAACCTCTCTTAATATTTCAAGTGTTGTCTGAAACCCCCTATGACCGGCTGTGGCCGCATCATGGGCGTGACTTAACATTAGGCTTTCGGAATAAGGTAGGAACCACCCACTGATCATGACCAGCTTGGGATTTCCTTACCAACAAACCGCCTTGGATTGGGAACATTTTTGGACATTTCATCAACACTCTGAGGTCCTCTTTCCCAATGTAATCGGTATCCGTCAGGGGAAAGTTCTCAGGGTCCTCAATGTGTTGGTAAAACCTAGCAATTATTGGATCCCCCTTCTGAGCCGTAATCAAATCAGCATCTGGGGTCTCCTTACTCCATTGTGCAGTTGAAAGATCATTGTGAGCATTTGTCTGGGACCTAGTGATAGCAGTTACCTGGATTCCCCCCAACAGGGACTCAATTTCTATTAGATCCCCTTGGATGGCTCCGGTTTTGGCCAGCTGATCAGCTAAGTCATTTCCAGTTTTGTCTGGTCCCTCTACTTTGGAATGACCCTTGATCTTCTTCCAGTAGATGGTCATCCCATTCACGGCGACCAGGTCATCAATGTTTTGAATTAACTTCCCATGTTTCAAGGGCTTGTTATTAGCACATAACATGCCTCTGGTTTTCCAATTAACCAGGTGCTCCACGAACCCGTTCCGTACATAATCCGAATCTGTGATTCTGACTAGTTTGTGGAGTTGATGATGGACAGCAGTGATGATGGCTTGATGCACTGCCATCAACTCTGCCACCTGACTACTTCGGGGACCAATCTTGTACCCAGCGGAGGGTTCTGGTGACTCATTCACCCATGCATTCCCTACGCCGGCCACAAGTTCTTTCTCCCCGTTGTTGTCAACATGGTAAGAGCATCCATCCATATAGACAGTGGGCATTCCCTCACACTTGTCTTCTTCAAAGACTTTGTGTGGGGAATTAAGGTATGCCTCCATGTTGTCCTTGATTTCTAGACTTTCGTCCTCGAGACAGTTTTCTCTGGCACAATCATGCAAGTCAGCCAGACCTTGCATGAGGGGACTCTACTTGTTTTGGCCATATCTGACCTCCACAGGAAAGCCATGCATTGACAGAATCCAGGAAGTGATTTGGGAGTTACTCACATTTCTGGCCCGGACTCTGTCACTTTGGAGATATTGCAGAGGCTGGTGTGGAGTCTCCACTATGATGTGTTCCCCCTGGATAAACGGGCGGTAATTCTTCAATGCCCACACCGTTGCCAGGAGTGCCTTCTCACAATCGTTGAAT
The DNA here is from genome assembly GCF_040938575.1 of Ambystoma mexicanum. NCBI lineage: Eukaryota > Metazoa > Chordata > Amphibia > Caudata > Ambystomatidae > Ambystoma > Ambystoma mexicanum. The sequence continues at coordinate 928,464,100 of NC_090924.1, forward strand.
TTTTCCTCCACTGAGGATAAAGTTTTGCTCGCATATGAGATTACTTTATTGACCTTGTCATGCTTTTGATATAATACTGCAGTCAAGCATGTTTAGAGAACCCTGTCTACAAGAAAAACTCCTTGTTTCTGACAGGGTAAACTAGGCAAGGCGCTTGTGAGAGGCTTCTTTTGTGCTGTTTTACTGCCTCGGATTCTTCTGGAACCCATTCCCACTTGACCCCCCCCTTAAAAAGATGAATCAGGGATCTATTGATCTCTGCGTAGCCCTCAATGAACTTTCTGCTGTAATTAGTCAGTCCAAGGAGGCTCCTTAGTTGTGGGGTCTTTCAGTTTCTGAAGTGCTTCCACTTTCTTTTCCTGGGGACAGAGACCCTGAGGAGTAATCTCATGCCCCAAGAAATTAACACGGGTTCTACACCACTGTGCTTTCTGAAAGGAAAGTTTTGCTCCGGCGGCCCTCAACTGTGTCAGAACATAACGGATCTCCGCTATATGTTCCTCCACAGTTGAGCTTTTGATGAGGACATCATCTACATAAGCCAGGTTACCCCTCGCACCCAGGTCGGGCAGGGCCTTGTGTAGGAAAATGTTGAATTCACTGCCGTAGTTGAGGTATCCGAAGGGAGTCCGGGTCCGTGTGTACTGCTAGCCCCCAAAGGTAAAAGCCAGTTTGTATTGGTCCTCCCTACTGACAGGCACAGTCCAGTATACATTGGTCAGGTCTATTGCAGTGAATACCTGTGACCCCCGCATCTGGGCCAGAGCTTGGTCAATGTAGGGAAGAGGCCATCGGGAAGTATGGACCCATTTGTTGAGTTCCATAAGGTCGGCGCAGAGTCTCCACTGGCTGTTTGGCTTCAATATTCCCAGCACCGGATTATTGAAGGTGCTGTGGACTGGACGGATTATTCCCCGGGACTCAAGGTTCTTAATTATTTCAGTAAGGGACTCCATGGATGCGAGAGGCAAGCGATATTGCTTCACAAACACTGGAGTCATGCCAGGGTCTGTGGGAATTGTTGTTGTGTGGATGTCGGTGCGACCAAAGTCATACAAGTCCACTGCAAAGAGATCTTGAAAATGCAAGAAAACTTGTTTCAACTTTTGCTTCTGCACCAGAGTCACACAGGCATCAGCTAGGATGACTCCCTCTTCAACCATCTGCCTGAAGCCTGGAAAGACTTCTGGTTTCGCTATCTCAGCGGCCTCCTCCAGCTGGGTGGAGAAGTCCCTGGTCAGAGTGCTGATTTGGACTGGTGGCTTCAGGTGGGAAAGGCAGCCCTCATGGACCTGGAAAATCACCTCATCCCTTCTGAAGTCACAAGTCACATCTTCCTTACCATAAGGGCAGGAAGTGTACACCAGGAAGTTCCCCCCATGCCCGGTAAAGATTCTGTCTGGTGTTGTATTGTCATCATTGTCACTGTCAAAACAGTCCTTGGGGATTGGTCCTAACAGTTAATTTCCTAAATCAATGGAAAAATGTCGGTCATCAACCGCAATTCCAATAATGGTGCCTGCGGCTAGAGTGATACTCTTTAAGTCGCTGTTATCCACCTCTATTGGAAGGGTGTCATGTTATATATTGACTAATGGTGTTGGGTTAAACCCCAACCCTTGCTGTTGGAGAGAAGCATTTAGATGAATACAAGCATCAGGGTTTTTCAATTCTTGTCCTCAACTTTCACTTCCAGGGAGAATTGTCAGGTCCTTTCTGGGATGGTGACTTCCTCTTTAATCTGAATTTTAACTGCATAAGGTAGCAATTGAGCTGACCTAAATGCTTTCTCTGGATTATCAAAGCCCATGGGATTATCCGCTAACCGGGACCAAGATTTGAAGTTTATTAGGTCCAAACTAATGGCAAAGCGATTGAGAATGTCACTGCCTAAGTAAAAGGCGGCAGTGACGTCTCGCAAGACCCAACAATTATGGACTATGCTCTTGTTGCCAATGGAGATTTTGAGCATACACCTCCTTGGCAGGAGATGTTTGGAATTGGGTGTTTCCAGATCCATTTCCCATTTGTCTATCAGTTTGAATGTGGTTATGGCTGGATCTTTTGGGAGTTGGCAGAACATGGCTTCGCTGATGAAGCTCTTACCGTTGTTCACACACACTCGGGCGAGAACAGAGTCCTTCCCTTCATTTAACTGAACAGGGATGAACAACTGCTCTCCAATTTGCTGAACATCAGCCAAGCTCTGAGCTGATTTCACATCTCTCTGGACTATAGGAGTGGGAATGTCTGATTGTGGATTGGTAAAGAATTTCAGAGTGTTTCCTTCCAGTGTGGAATACCACCTTAAACTGGAAGGAAGGTTGATTTTCAGAAATAGAGAGGACCCCCCCATCACCAGTCTGTTGTCCTACTGCTATTACTTCACGTCTGGAATTTGGTTGTTCTGGAAGTGAAATTCTACTTGGTCAGATTTTTGTTCAACCATGTGGCATGTGCCATTTAAACTAACATCGTTGACACTCTGTTTTAATTTTATTGGTCGGCTATTCTGGGTCCAGAGGACCTTGTTTATGCAATCTATAGGGATGACAACCTTCTCAGGTCATTCCCTAGTAAACAAGGGGTGCCCTCTAGAGTCACTAGTATGACCGGGTGTTTCACCTTGTGTCGCCCAATTTTAATGTCCAAATCCGCATTCCCCTCAACGGGAATTTCCTTCCTGTCAAAGTTCTGAAGTTGTCCAGGAAGAGAGGTGAGAGGAATTTGGTAGTTCTCCCCCCTTCCTGAATTTAGCTCATCAAAAGCCTTTTTGGACAGAAGGGTAGCTTGGGATCCAGTGTCCACCAGTGCCAAAATTGTACCCTGCCCCTGTACTTGTACCGGGGCATAGTATCTTCCCTCCTTCTCCTCAAGGGGGCACAGATAATGCACATTTTTGGACAACTGGTGGGCCAATTTTCTGGTTTTGGACATGCAAAGAGAAGAGATTTGGGCAGAATTCTGTGGAGGGTCTTGGGAATCTGAAAGAAAAAGTTGGCAACTAGAAATCGGAGAGGTTTTGGGTTACCCTGGTTCCGGTTCTGGGCCGACCCCCCACCCCTTTTTGGAGGCAGTCACCAGAATGGGTTTGAACCAGGGGATTTTGATGCTGTTGGTTCTGGGATGAGATGATGGGCGGCGCTAGCTCAGTCCCCACATCTACCCAGTCTGGATGTGAATCCCTTGGGACCCATTTTTCTTTGGGAGGAGTTCCCCCATCTCTGAAGGAGAAGATCCTTTTCCCAGGATCCTCTGAGGATCCCTGTCCCCCAAATTGGAAGATCTGTACATCCTCCTCAAAGTGGGTCTGTTTGGGTCCTTTGTTTCTCCTACCTCCTCTCTGCTCCTTGGGTGGCAGACTTTCAGGGGTAGGAGATTTTGTTTCCGGTTCCTGGGTTTCCAGGGGCTGTTTACAAGTGGGGAAGGAAGCTTCCTCCAAGGCTTTACACGCCACTTCCCCTTGTGCCTCCTCCCTGGGAACCGGTGGGTTATCGGGGTGCTGCCCCCATCATTGTTCTGGAGCACCAGGCCCAGAGTTTGGGGCATTCTGCGCCGGCATGCCCATCTGAGGGTTCTGCTGGGCCCTCAGCATGCGACCCAGCTCCTGTGCCATATTTTGGACCTGGCGCTCTAACTGTGAAACCCGCTCAGGCTGATACAGGGCTCTGTTTTCTCCCCTGGGCTGATCCCGGGAATGGTAGCTATCTCTTCTCTGGTAGTACCCCGGGTTGGGAAGATTTGGGTACCCCTCCACCCTTGGCCTCCCCTCTGCCGGATTAGGTGGTCTGGGCTCAGGGAAGTGGGGAAAGAAGGATGGATGATTTGGGGGTTGGAAATTGGGTGGATACCTGGGGAAAAAGTTCTGCCCAGGATTTCGTTAATTTCTGGCCTCCTGTGGGAAGTTAGGAGCAAAGTCCCCTGGGTTAGGTGCTTGGCCGGATCCCCCCACTTGGGCTGGATGATTCCACACATAACCCAGGATGGGTCGGTTTCCCTTATAGCGGGGACTTACATAGTCAGGGGAGTGAGGGACCCCATTTGTCGGACTACCTCCTTGACTCCCTGTCTGTGACTGGCCCGAGGGCCTTCTGGGCTTGGAATTCTTCTGTGCAGCCATGTTTTTAGGCCCCCCATCTCCAAATTTAAAATGGGGGCAACCTTTACCTCTGCCACCTTGGCAGCAGCAGGGGTGCTGGTCGGTTTGGGGTTCTTCTGAGCATTACTTTTATTTTCTATGGGCTTCTGCACCTCATAGATTCGGGTGGCCTGTTCAATGACCCCTTCTAGTGACCTTTCCTCATGAAAATCTCTCACTAGCTGGGCCATGATGTATTTGGGTAAGGCATGGAAAAAAGTGTTAACAAATTCATTGCTATCAGTGCGCACCCTTTTGTAGTCTGCGCAAAGGCACGCTTCAACTCCTGCACAAATTCCTGTGGGGCCTGATCCTCCCCACATTGCAATTGTAGGCTGCCTTGCGAGCCTCTTGGGGATTTCGGTTAACAGAAAAGTGTTTCAAGATGGCCGCCCTATATGTGGACCATCTTGAATGGTTTTGGTCCTCCAGCCCTGCAAAGAAACTAGAGTATTCTGGGGAGAATGCCCATTTTACGTACTGAATGCAGCTACTGCTGTCTTTCAAATGGAAAGTCTACAATCATTTGCTCAAAGAGCTCCAACTGTTGCTAAACAGAATACTTGGAGTTCTTATGGTAAGGAGTGATGACGCTCCTTATTGCTTTGATCTGTTTTAAGGGGCCCTTAAGCAAGGCCCTTTTTGCCTTATTGGCCTTCTTGGTTCGGGTAACCCTGGTCCATTCATCCTCTGACTCAGAAGCACTGCTCCCAGAGGTGCCCGTCTGATCTTCCAGGTTTTTCTGGATTCTGTAAGCCTGGGAATGGCTGGCAGAATGTGGGGACCTGGTCTCCTGTGCCCTGTGATGCTCAGGGGAGTCTTCAGATTCCTCCTTGCTGCCCGGATTTGATGGGTACGCCCCCACGAACCTAACTGGGCAGAGGTTTTCAGAATGCCCTTAGAGGGCCTACTCTCCCGGGGTTCCTCACTAAATTACACTGTACTTGGGTGCCCATACCCGGATGCCCGCCCATCCATTCCTGGGGGGTACTGGCCTATGAGCCCCATATTTCTGACTGGATGGTAATCTGCCATCCCCGTGGCCCTGGGCTCATGTGCGCCAGGGGACCTGGGGGTAGCAGAGTCCAGGGTCTGGGAGAGATGGAGGCCTCTGGTACTAGGGCTCCTGAGGTTATGCTCAGGTGTTTCCCTTTCCCAGCAAACCTCATCTCCATCAGCCCCTGCTCCCTGTTGCCATGCAAGAGCCTGTGCTTTCAGTTCCTCAATCAAGGCCTTACTAGACTCTATCAGGTCAGTCTGCATGGCTACCTGTCTCTGGAGCCTATCATTGTGCTGACAGAGAGCCTCATTCTCTCTCTGTGCTTCCTGGTTTGTCCTGGAGTACTGGGCCAGTCTTTGCTGCAGGAGGTTTACCTCATGGGTACCGTCCCTACTGGCCTGCTCCTTTCTTGCCAGAGCATCTTCCACTATCCTGGTGTGCTCTAACAAGTCTGATGCTCTTTTTGGAGGTCACCCAGTCCCTGGAGGGCCAGGTGATTTTCTTACATTTTCCTTTTTAAGTGGCAGACTTCCTGGCCTAAGGTGTCCCTTTCCTGAGTAAGGGCCTGCTTCTGTGCCGCCAGGTCGTTCCTCTGCCTTTGAAGGGCACCAGCTCTCTGGCGCTCCTCATCAAACTCTGCCTCGGTATCCAGGTCTTTCAAAATCAGTTTGTTGCTCTCTGCGTTCACTCTATCTAGGTGGCTTTGCAGGGTGGCTACCGTCTCTGTGCATGCCCTGTTGAAGTCTAGTTGTTGCTCCAGCTTTTTCTGGCTCTGCAGTAGGGAGTCCAAACCTTCTTGATACTCCTTCTGCAAGGCCAGAATTCTGGTATCCTGATCTGCCCTTTCCTGTTGCAGGATACCCATGTCCTCTTCGATTTTAATGATATACTGCCTACTTTTGTTTTCGGACTCCTGGTTTCTCTGCAGCCTCTGCTCAGAAGAGACCAGGTCAGATTGGGCCTTCTCTAATGCCATCAGTTGTAACGCTCATCTGATTCCCGCAGAGGCGCCGGTCTTGACTGGGTGAATGCCGTACCTTCAAAGGTGATGTGTAACACACGGTTGGCTCTTTGGGCTGGACCTCTGTGCACTGTATGTCTGACTCGAAGAGTAAGATGTCTGCAGATAGAAAATATGGGATTAATGAACTGGGTTTATTGGGTGCCTCTCTCCTCTTCCCTTTCTCTTCTCCTGTAGAACCCCAAAGGTTAACGCCCTCACCTTAGGTAAGTGAACGCCGAGCTCTCCATCTGCCTCGGGGCAGGGTGCCGTAACCAGTTTCTTCACTGGATAAGGGTGCAGGCCTCTTGACCTCAGAGGACTGCTGTCCGTCGTTAACTGCACGAACGGTAAGTTCTGGGCACTTCAAATGTCTTAAAAGTCTTTTGTAATGATATCTCTTGTTTTGCAGGGTTCCGGCGATGGCGGATGGCGGGCTGATGAGAGTTGAGGATCGAACCCGCGTGAGGAATAGAAGCGCCTGGAAGCACGTAAGTAAGCGCTTGTAGCCTGCTTCACGATGCGCACTAACTGTCCCTTTTATCTTGCAGGTACAAGTTCGGAGCTTTAGAGAAGCTGAAGGGTGCTGGAATACCCACTGGATTCGGCGTGGGAAGGAGTAATGGCACGTGATTAATAAAGTTGCCCAATGTCTTTAAACGCACCTTCTTTTGTCTTTCAGATGCGGGATGCAGCGCCGAAGGCCTCCGGAGCGTGCGAAGAGCTAGTAAGCTTTTGTCTTTCAGATGCCGGAATGCAGTGCGAAGACCTCCAGAGCATGCGAAGAGTAGGTAAGCCTTTGTCTTTCAGATGCCGGAATGCAGCGCGAGGCGTTGGTGACAGCCGATGGACCAGGTAAGAGATGCGCTGCCACTGAAGACCGTAGTGCTAACCTGTTCTTTCTTTGTCTTTACAGGTGCTGCTGAAGACTGGATTCCAGGATGGTAAGCCTTTGTTCCCTTAGGCCCAGGATCAGAAGCAGAAGACACGATGAGCGTTCTGCTGCAGAGAATGCAGAATAACGCAAAGCAAGATTCATCCATCGGGTGTGGTTTAAATAGCCTCCTGTAGTGCTTAGGTGTCTCCTTCCACAGCCACGCCTAGGTAAGAAAAGAGTTCCTGCTTTCCAGAAGAGTTCCAGTGTTCTGAACCTAGGGAGTGGCTCCTGCCCCACCCAACAGGAAAAGTAGTCCCAAACAGAAGAGGATCAGGGGTTCAACTGGCAGGTAAGTAAGCAGCATGGTCTGCTGCAGGTAAGTCCACCCAAGCATTATGAGCCCGGCGCTTCCAGCGCTGGGACTGGGCATCTTTATGAGCCTGGTGCCACTGGCGCCAGGACAGGGTCCAAAAGGTCCCAATTGGGACTGGCTGGCACTCGGAACCGGGGTTATGGGTCTGCTTCCAAGGGAGTCGGGCAAGTCCTGATCTTTTGGAAGCAGAGATCATGACAGCACCCCCCCTCAAGGCCCCTCCCAAACCGGGCTTCTCCGGGGGTTTGGGCTTGTTAGGAAATGTTCGATGAAATCTTTTGATTAGACGAGGCGCGTGGACATATTCTGCAGGTTCCCAGGATCTTTCTTGGGGATCGTAGCCTTTCCAGTCAATCAGGTAAAATAGTTTAGATTTGGAGATCTTGGAATCCAGGATGCTTTTGACTTCAAACTCGAGTTCTCCATCAACTAGAATAGGTTTTGGAGATGTAGTTAGTCGGGTTTGAGGTTGCACGGGTTTTAATAGAGAGACGTGGAAGACCGGATGTATCTTCATGTGAGGGGGCAAGTCCAACTTGACCGCTACTGGATTTACTATGGTAGTGATGGAATAGGGACCAAGGTATCTTGGGTTGAATGTGCGTGGTCCTTTTAGAGGTAGATATTTGGTGGATAACTAGACTTGATCTCCTACTTGATATTGGGGGGCTTCCTTCCGATGTTGGTCTGCTCCTTTCTTGTATTGTTCTTTAGCCCTTTGAAGGTGAGAAACAGCTTCCTTAAAGGCTTGGGTGATTGTAGAATGCAGGTGGTCTACTGCTGGTGTTCCAAGATCTTGGAGTGGATCCAACTCCGAGGTTCGAGGGTGACTACCGTATAAAAGAAAAAACGGGGTCTTCCCAGTTCCCGAGTGGACAGAGTTATAGTAGGCATATTCGGCTATCCAAAGGATATCTTTCCAAGTTTTTTCAGTTTGTTGTAGCATGCAGCGCAAATACTGTTCCAGAGTTTGATTGGTCCTCTCGGTTTCTCCGTCGGTTTGAGGGTGGTGGCTGGTCGAAAGTCTCACATCAATTTGAGCCGACCGACAGCAACTTCGCCAAAAATGAGAAATAAATTGACTACCTCGATCCGAAATTAGAACTGAAGGAAAACCGTGCAGTCGGACGATGTTTTCGAGAAATTCTCGGGCCAGAGTTGCTGCTGTTGGTAAGCATTTGAGTGGAATGAAATGCGCCATCTTGGAGAATAGGTCCACGATTACTAGGATCGTATTGTATCCGGAGCATGGAGGTAGATCGGTGATGAAGTCCATAGAAAGCGTATGCCAAGGGCGAGGCGGGATGTCAATAGGGCGTAAGAGGCCGGCTGGTTTTTCCTTTTGACTCTTGTTTTGGGCGCATACTCCACAGGACATTATAAAGTCTCTGATATCTTTTTTCCAAGACGGCCACCAGAAGTAGCGCTTGATCTTTTCCGAGGTCTTGGTCATACCGGGATGTCCTTCCATTAAAGAATCGTGATAACAAAAGATTACCTTTTTCTGTAAATCTGTGCTGGGCAGGTATAACCGTTCTTGGAAATATAATAGGTTGTCCTTCACCGTAAAGTCCTTTCCCTGCAGATGCCAATTCTGTATGTCTGCTGGAGTTACCAGTAGCCTGGCTTTATCCTTAACTTCCTCTATGGATTGTGTGGCGATTACACCTAGAATTCTTTGTTCTGGAATGATAGGTACAGGTTTAGGATTGATCAAATGTTCTTCCACTCCCATCCGAGAAAGGGCATCAGCTTTACCGTTTTTTGTACCAGGTCGATAGGTAATTATGAAGTCAAACTCGGCAAAGAATAGTGCCCAACGGAGTTGCCTAGAGGATTGAGCTTTTGCGGTTTTCAAATATTGCAGGTTTCGGTGATCTGTAATCACAGTAACGGTGTGTTGGGCCCCCAGAAGATAATGCCGCCAAGCCTTAAAGGCGGAATTGATAGCTAGAAGTTCCTTATCAGTAATAGTGTAATTGATTTCAGGAGGCGAGAATTTGCAGGACCAAAATGCCACGGGATGTAACTGATTGGTTACTGGGTCCTTTTGTGATAGAACTGCCCCCATGGCAAGGCTCGAAGCATCAGTTTCAACGATGTAGGGGAGTTGTGGGCGAGGATGTTTTAAGATCGGTGCAGAGATAAATCTAGTCTTCAAATTCTGGAAAGCTTGTTCCGCCTCAGTAGACCATTCAAAACGTTTGTTTTTCTTTAACAAGGCGGTGATGGGCTGGACTATTCGAGAGAATTCGGGGATAAACCTGCGGTAAAAGTTAGCGAAGCCTAACATGCTTTGAACACCTTTTAGGGAGGATGGCGATGGCCATTTGAGAATTGCATCGACCTTCTTTGAATCTATACGCACTCCGCTAGGTGATAATATGAATCCCAAGAATTCAACTTCAGTTACGTTGAAAACGCATTTTTCCAACTTAGCGAAAAGTTTGTGTTGACGCAATCTCTCGAGGACCATTTTCACGTGTTTCCGATGTTCAGTTTCCGATGAAGAATAAACGAGGATGTCGTCAATGTAAACAACAACACACACATCTATGAGCTCTCTGAGGACATCGTTCATAAAATATTGAAAGGCGGCCGGGGCATTGCAAAGTCCGAAGGGCATGACCTGATATTCAAATAGCCCATACTTGGTGCGGAAGGCCGTCTTCCATTCATCGCCCTCTTTTACTCGTACCAAGTGGTAGGCTCCTCTAAGATCCAGCTTTGTATATATGCATGCTTTTCTGACTTGGTCCAGGAGTTCAGGGATCAAAGGTAACAGATATCTATTCTTAACGGTGATCTGGTTCAGGGCGCGATAATCTATACAAGTTCTAAGGTCCCCTTCTTTTTTTGGAACGAAGAACAAAGCTGAGGAAGCAGGGGACTTGGAAGGACGAATAAACCCATTCGCTAGGTATTGATCCAGGTATTGTCGGAGGTGAAGATTCTCAGGCTCGGTGAGGGCATAAATTCTACAAGGAGGAGTAGATCCAGGTATCAGGTCTATCTGGCAGTCATAAGACCTATGAGGAGGTAGAGAGTTAGCCTGATCCTTCCGGAAAACATCTTGGAATTCTAGGTATTCAGGAGGTAACTGGGGAGCCTCCGAGGAAATTGCTGCCAGTGCAACACCAGGTCGAGGGTGACAAGTAGAGACACATTCTGGAAACTGAACCGTTCTTGCTCGCCAATCGATCTGAGGATTGTGCTTCTCTAACCAAGGAATTCCTAGAATAATCTGGAACTGAGGGGCCTTGATCACATCGAACACGATCTTCTCATGGTGTCCATCTTGACTTACTAGCGTCACTTTTTGGGTGGTATGCGTTACTGGTCCGGAGGCTATCTCCGTACCATCCACCGTAGTAATGACGTCCTTTACAGCCTTTGGACAAAGAGTCAGATTCATCCTCAAAACCATTTCATGATCCACATAATTGCCGATGGCACCGCTGTCGACGTAAGCTTCAATCGCATGTAATCGATCCGGATGTTCAGGGCTATTGAGGACCATAGGTATCATGAAATGCGAGGTCACAGAACTGGTTTTAACGCTCGGCAAGAGGACCTCTATTCTTGTCGGGCGAGGTTGTTTCCCTGCTCAGAGTTTGTGACCCTGGTAACTGCAGCTCCTACTGCCTTCTTGGCTGGTTTCACCGGACAGTCTCGAAGAAAGTGCCCCGAGTTTCCGCAATAGAGACATAATTGCAGCTGTTTTCTCCTTTCCCGCTCCTTTTGTGTTAGTGGTCCTTTCAGGCCCCCTTTTTGCATGGGTTCCCCGGAGTCTACTCCTTTGGTAGGAGTTGGTGGTTTGGAAAATACTCGAGCATCAAACTTGGAACGATCGGCCTTCCTGTTCTGCAGTCTGTGGTCAATTTGAACGACTAAGTCAATATAGTCCGAACAGTCTTGCGGGGGATTCACTACTTGGGCTAACACATCTTTGAGCTCTCCACGTAGACCTCTATAAAACAGCGTAATCCTTTTGTCCTCAGGCCATCGAGTTTGCACTATCAGTCTGTTGAAAGACGCAATATAAGCCAAAAGGTCTTGATTACCCTGTCACAATGAAAGGAGCTCATTGTCCAAGGCCTGCCCCTGTGAATGTCTTGCAAACAGTTTTTCCATACTGAGCTGAAAAGCTTGAAAATCATGGAGAATCGGATCATCTTGATTAACTAGAGGGATCAACCAGTCTGCCGCATTGCCACTAAGGTACAAAAGCACGAAAGCTACCTTAGCTTGATCAGTTGGAAAGGCTGCTGGCCGGCATAAGAAGTGCAACCGGCACGGATTAATAAATACGGCAAACCTCTTTGGGTCAACAGAAAATCGTTCGGGCGGAGCCAGAGGTACATTCCCAGGTAGGTTGATCTGCACTGGGTTCGTAGAGGATGTTGAAGGAAGATTTGCCCCTGATGCGGGTAACGGAGTTTGTCCGGCTTGTGACTGTAGCAATTGTCTAGCAAGATCGTCTGTTCGCTCCTTGGAAATAATCAGTTCCCTTCTTAGAGCATTTGTTTCCTGACGGGCTGCATGCACTTCTGCTCTTAGTTCCCCAAGTAACTGGGCTAGCTGGTCGGTATCCGAGGTTTCCATAGCGCCTGGGTGGGAGTTTTGCAGTAGGCTTTGCGTTCTGTAACGCTCACCTGATTCCCGCAGAGGCGCCGGTCTTGACTGGGTGAATGCCGTATCTTCAAAGGTGATGTGTAACACACGGTTGGCTCTTTGGGCTGGACCTCTGTGCACTGTATGTCTGACTCGAAGAGTAAGATGTCTGCAGATAGAAAATATGGGATTAATGAACTGGGTTTATTGGGTGCCTCTCTCCTCATCCCTTTCTCTTCTCCTGTAGAACCCCAAAGGTTAACGCCCTCACCTTAGGTAAGTGAACGCCGAGCTCTCCATCTGCCTCGGGGCAGGGTGCCGTAACCAGTTTCTTCACTGGATAAGGGTGCAGGCCTCTTGACCTCAGAGGACTGCTGTCCGTCGTTAACTGCACGAACGGTAAGTTCTGGGCACTTCAAATGTCTTAAAAGTCTTTTGTTATGATATCTCTTGTTTTGCAGGGTTCCGGTGATGGCGGATGGCAGGCTGATGAGAGTTGAGGATCGAACCCGCGTGAAGAATAGAAGTGCCTGGAAGCACGTAAGTAAGCGCTTGTAGCCTGCTTCACGATGCGCACTAACTGTCCCTTTTATCTTGCAGGTAGAAGTTCGGAGCTTTAGAGAAGCTGAAGGGTGCTGGAATACCCACTGGATTCGGCGTGGAAAGGAGTAATGGCATTTGAGTAATAAAGTTGCCCAATGTCTTTAAACGCACCTTCTTTTGTCTTTCAGATGCGGGATGCAGCGCCGAAGGCCTCCGGAGCGTGCGAAGAGCTGGTAAGCTTTTGTCTTTCAGATGCCGGAATGCAGTGCGAAGACCTCCGGAGCATGCGAAGAGTAGGTAAGCCTTTGTCTTTCAGATGCCGGAATGCAGCGCGAGGCGTTGGTGACAGCCGATGGACCAGGTAAGAGATGCGCTGCCACTGAAGACCGTAGTGCTAACCTGTTCTTTCTTTGTCTTTACAGGTGCTGCTGCAGACTGGATTCCAGGATGGTAAGCCTTTGTTCCCTTAGGCCCAGGATCAGAAGCAGAAGACACGATGAGCGTTCTGCTGCAGAGAATGCAGAATAACGCAAAGCAAGATTCATCCATCGGGTGTGGTTTAAATAGCCTCCTGTAGTGCTTAGGTGTCTCCTTCCACAGCCACGCCTAGCTAAGAAAAGAGTTCCTGCTTTCCAGAAGAGTTCCAGTGTTCTGAACCTAGGGAGTGGCTCCTGCCCCACCCAACAGGAAAAGTAGTCCCAAACAGAAGAGGATCAGGGGTTCAACTGGCAGGTAAGTAAGCAGCATGGTCTGCTGCAGGTAAGTCCACCCAAGCATTATGAGCCAGGCGCTTCCAGCGCTGGGACTGGGCATCTTTATGAGCTTGGTGCCACTGGCGCCAGGACAGGGTCCAAAAGGTACCAATTGGGACTGGCTGGCACTCGGAACCGGGGTTATGGGTCTGCTTCCAAGGGAGTCGGGCAAGTCCTGATCTTTTGGAAGCAGAGATCATGACATCAGTTGCCTATTTGCCAGATCTTGGCCTTCAGCACATTTGTCCTGTATGGCTCCCATATATAAATATAAATATGCCGCTATCCTGACAATCTTGTGCTCATCTTTGGCCTTAGGGGCCATGTATATTTCACTCAGGGCCACGTGTAAGGGGCCCTGATCTCTTCAGATATCTAACCCAGTTGCAGTGACCTGTTGTGTGATTGCCTGCAACCACACATTCTGGTCCTGTTCAGCCCACTCACCTCTCAGAAATAGCTTATGTAAGAGGTGCTCTCTCGCTATCTTCATGTCTATCAGTGTCGTCAATCTGGAAATTGATTTCCTTTCTGACTTACAGAATTTTTTATTTTTTTATTTTGCAAAACAGACGGTTTCCTGAGAGTATTCACTTTTGAGGGGTGCTTTTACCACAGCGTGGTGATCCAACAGGAATTATGTATCCTATCAGTTAGCACACTGTATTAAGCTGCACAAGTGGTAGACCTAATCCAGATTCCCGGATGAGCCCCTCTCTGTAAGCGACTTCAATCCAGCAATCCAACTAAGTCAGTGCCTAGTCTGGGATGCCCAATGGAAGCCCTTATTAATATATTTGTATGTCAAATTCTTTGAATCTGGATGATAAACCCTTATATAAAGACCCTCTCTTTGAATCCCACTGACCTCACTGAGCCAAGAAGTAAGTTTGTTTTGCAAATTAAAAGATTTATTTGAGGAATAAAACAATATATCACACTTTTATGAATAAATTAATATTTGATAGCACACTTATGAATACAATAGTGATCAACAATGGATATTACAATAGCACAATTCTTTAATCACTTAGGAGTTGGTATAGAAAGAATAAGGTAACAGAGAATGCTTTGCATGGTTTCAAGGAAATGCAAGATGGGAAAGAATGCAACACAGAAATAAACTTGATATGAATTAAATCAGAAGAGAATATGATCACTTTTTCCCCTGTGACTACTCACTCCCCCCCTATGCAATATGGAGAGATGGAAAGGAGGGCACACAGGTTTCCAGAATACAACCAAATGCAGTTCAGGTCCAGTTCCCCCCAGCAAGCTTAGACAAAACCGGATGATTTTAAACAGGCAAAATACTTTAAAATGTAATTGCAATGAAGTGAAAAATATGCTAAAAATGATTTTAATTCACTAAAAGAGATTCAGGGTAGGTGATAGTTACTTTAGATTGGTACAGGTCAACACTAGCAATGATTCATGATCAGATTGAAAACGAAATTCAGCAGTTGCAAGCAAAAGACAGTAATTTTGACAGGTGGTGAAATGGAGCTGATTTTTCTATTCGCTGCACTTTTTCCGCGTGCGTATATCGCAATTACGGAAAAATGATAAGGAGTTGGAATGTCGTTTGCTGGACATCTTAGGATCTTAGCTTTAAAATGACAGTTACATTTCGCTTCTAGGACGTGCGGTTGAAAAGATACAGACGTTTTTGTGGAGGTAGATTTTCAAAAATAAAGTCAAGATTTCAGAATGACAGGTGCGCGTTTTACAGATTTGAAATCAACAAAACGGACCCACGATTCTATTAATGCATTTCTGGACAGGTTGAAATGGATGGGATAAGATTACTTTAGACTAGGAGATTGGTTCTGTACAGTTCTAGGTTGGATACTCACTCCTAGTTTTGGACTGGAAGGGAAATGGGGCTCGTCCCCGATCTGGTCAGGTTTGGACTTCACTCGCCATCAGACGGTATCAGGCCCTCTAGGTTCTGCTCACAGCATGCTCTGTGGTATGTTATCAGCACTGCACAGCGGTCTGGTCTGGGTCTGACAGGTTCTGGATACAGTTCTGCTTTCTGGGTCTGGATCTGGCACAGGGTTTAAACCAGAAGCAAAACAGCTCGCCCGGCTGTTGAATAGTTTAGTTAGGTTGCTGGATTCTGAGGCCTGCTGAGAAGAGTTCAGCTTGTGGATTAGGCCTCTGCTTTTCCAAGGTTCCAGAGTTTGGGTTCTAGAGTTTTGGTTCTGGAGTCTGTCTGGAATCTGGAGCCTCAGGAGTCTGGAGTCTTTGTCTGGATGTGGTCGGGCAGCGTGCTGTGCAGGAATCGATGAGTAGTGGAAAAATGAGTGTCCTTATCTGGGTCTCAGCAGGCCCTTTTTATGTGTTTCCAAAGGGGGTGTGGAGGCTAACTTTCTATGCCCAACCCTCTAAGGATCCTGATAGGTTAAAGGATTTACTGTCCTCTGACTGGAGAAAGGAGTAGTGAGTCAGAGTGATGCTATGTTTATGGCTTGGCTGAAGTCCCCCCCCTTTGCATTTACTTAGAAAAACAATTTTTCATAATCAAACATGTTTCCAAGGTACACAAGTTGTTGAGAATACATGTACACATCACAAATTACTGAAGACAGCTCTCTGTTCAACCCTGATCTTTCTAAGAGCTTGGGTTCAGAAATGACAACTTATTTGTGATTTTAGTGGGTTTCGCAATATTGGTTTTGCACCAAATCTTACACAGAGGTACACACCCTCTCTGCGCATATTACTGTACGTTTTCATTTTTCTAGTATAAACACAGTGTCTACAATATTAATAATTACGGGGCTTGGCCTCAGAACATCCCACAGCGTCCAACTTAGTCTTGAACTGTGAATGCATTTTTCATATTAAGAATCTCAAAATTGAACATTTCTATCAGCAGGTTACAATTAGTTATCAGTATTCTTATAAAACATATATTTGCCTTCACTTCAGTACACCCATTGGTTTGTCCCCACCCCTAGAAGCTTGGCTCTGACTCAAAGGTCACATGTCTTGTTTTCCCAGAGCAGTGTTGACAGTTACACCCAAAATCAGCATATTTTATTCAATTGAAAAAGTCTATTGTCTTGTTTTTCCTAGCAGCAGAGCATCAGTCCAGGGTGCTACTCTCCATCTGATTAACAGGACCATGCGATTTCCTGCCTTCTGGTGTAGGGCCCGAGAAGAGTAGGTGTGAAGGGTCCTCATAGAAAAGCAAGCCTTTTGAAGTCTTAGCTAAATCAGATTGCCTTCTAGTCAATTTCAATAGAGTCCCTTGTGAAAAAAATATATAACAAACTGAAAATAAGCAACATATCTTTAATCAAGTCTTTTTCCACATTAAATCAATGTGTGGCACGCTATGTGGCATTTTGATAGACTTCTCTGCTTTGGCTTATTTAGCTTCTGCAAGACAGCTCTCCTGTCGCAAGCACCGGTATTGCACCCATTTTTGACAGCTGTCTTAAAATCAAATGTCTTTAACATGGGATTTTGTCCTAATAACATATGATTCTTGCTGACATTGTACTGATGTGGATTCTTGCAGTAGAGTAATGTAGAACACCCAACAAGAAGTTGTATCCTTTTGGTGGTTTTGTGAGCCATGATTTTTGCAATTTTGACGATCAAGAAAATGAATTCCCAAACAGGTCTTGGTTGCTTTTGCCAATCAGTATTGCTATTTCCAAGTGGTTTCAGGCTACTGTGTGGGTATCCCAATGGTGGTTTTAGGCAGTGATCTCCTGTGCTCACTGACATGGCAAAATTGGGTGGCAGCCTATTTTTCAGATTTTTACTGCGCATTTTTGGATGATCTCTGGCGAGCAGCATGATTTCTGGCGGCCATTATGTTTCCGCTGCCAGTAATGCACAGTTCTGTTGTAGGGCTTGGATGAGTGGGTTAAAACATCCCAAAGTCCCAACATTTTATTTTCCATAGACTGAATGGGGTAAAACCAACAGGGTCTTTTAAGAGTCGCCCCTTACTATGAAGTCCCACTACCCTGGTTGCAAGTTATACCCCCATGCCCGCAAGTAGCACGAAAGCCTCATCCGGGAATTTTGCAGGTGGCGGCCACGAAAATGGAACTGTGGGGATTGTCCAATCAGTTGCTAAGGGTGTGCGGCAATAGGAAGAGGGACTCCTGTGTCACTCGAGCACAGCCCTCGACGTACTTGAGGACCCGCACGTGCCACATTCAGTGTTTCCCACCATGCTGGCATATGGAAATGGGACTGTAGGGATTGTCCTATGAGGTGGTGCTCAGGGTGTGCGTCACAGGAAAGCGTGCCAATAGGAAGAAGGACTCCTGCTGCTTTACTGGGGCGCGGCCCTCGCAGTACTTGGAGAAAGGCACATGCCACATTTCTGTGCTTCTGAGCATGCTGGCCAATGGAAATGTGTCATGATGCCTACCTCCAAGGAGCCAGGTCCGACCCAGCAACCCCAGAGGCAGGCATCATTTCCCCCAGGGGAGTGCCAGCGGGCCCAAGCTGGGGCCCTTTGGACGCAGTCCTGCCGCCAGGCTCATGTTGGACCCCTGTCCTGGCGCCCTAGGCGCCAGGCTCATAAAGCTAGACATGTGTTCAAGTGTTGTAATGTGCACTTACCTGATGCAGACCATGCTGCTACATCCAGGCCCTCTTGAGGCCTGAATGGAACTACTTTACCTGTGGGACTACTTTACCTGTGGGACTACTTTCCACCCGGGTGTGGTCAGGGAAGGATACATACCTGATCGGTGGAAGGATACATACCTGGAACTTCTTCCAAAGCTATTTAAACCACGCCCGATCGGCAACTCACTCTTCGCGTTGTTCTGCTCCTCGCAGCTGGACGCTCACCGTGTCAGCTCCTGCATCTGGACTTCAGCCACGCCTCTCAGCATCCTGGGTCACCTGCAAAGGGAGACAAGAGACCTTACCTGCTAAATCTGCACCACGGAGACATCACACCGACGATCCTGAAAAGGAAGACATCATTTTTAAAAGCATTTCGCTACGATCGCTGCAGCGCTGCATTTCACTACCTTTCCTGGGCGCCTCCATCTTCAGCAGCGATCATCCGGATGCACAGCCACTTCCCAGAGCATAGAGAGAAAAAGACAAGAACAAAAGATGAGAGAAGGAAGGGAATAGGAAAAGCTCAGTTTCCTTATAAGACTTACCTGTTGGGTCATTCCCATTTCATTTCGGGTCTTGCCGCTTCCAGGCATTTTCCGGACCACGGCCCCTATGGGGAAAAAAGACAAAGACATTGAATGAGCAAATGCAAAGACATTACCCGAGCGCTCATCCAGAACTTACCTGTCCTTTACTGGAACTGCACGTTTCACTTCGGGTCGGCGCCATATCTCCGGCATTCCGAACCCCGGCCCCTAAGGGGAAAAAGACATAAGCATTAGCGCTTGCTGCAATAAGACAATGAACATTATTATTAAGCTTGAACTTTTGAACTTGCAACAGAACTTTTACAGCGCCTTACCTGAATAGTCAAGCTTATTTGAACTCCCATCAAACCTCAATCCAGTGAAGTAACTGGGTTTCAACGCGCCCCTGCATCAGAAGCAGGATGGAGAACTCATCCTTCCAGACCCTAAGGTGAGACTTCACAGGGAATCGTGGAAGGGTATCGTGGAGGGCTGGAAGCATTATTCTGTCAGTAGGTAATACTCCCTTTTCACGCACAGGGTAATATTCCTGCGAGCCAGAGAAGCCAGAGTAGAGGGGCCCTTCCTGTCCATCTTCAGAGTCCTGCGCTTCACCATTGAAGAAGCATCAGCACTCGAAGCCAGACCTGCGCCTCCGTGGGAATCAGGTGAGCGTTACAGAACGCGAAGCCTACCCACAATTTTCCACCCGGGCGCTATGGAGACTTCCGAAACTGACCAGCTGGCCCAGCTTTTGGGGGAATTACGGGCAGAGGTTCACTCAACCCGCCAGGAGACTAACACTCTCAAAAGAGAACTGATCCTATCCAAGGAAAGAACAGATGACTTGGCTAAAAGGTTATTGCAGGCCCAGGCAGGGCACACTCCTTTACCTAATTCCGGAGGTACTTCCACTTCAATGGGTTTGAATAACCCGGTACAAATCAATCTACCTGGGCACATGCCTTTGGCCCCGCCTGAACGTTTTGCGGGGATCCCAAGAAATATGCCGTCTTTATGAACCAATGTCGTTTACACTTTCTATGCAGACCCGGAGCCTTCCCTAACGACCAGACCAAGGTAGCCTTTATACTATCTTACCTCAGTGGCAGCGCTGCCGATTGGTCTATTCCATTGGTAAATCAGGATGATCCCATTCTCCAGAATTTTCAGGGCTTCCAGGCCAGCATGGAAAGATTGTTCGCTCGACACTCTCAAGGACAGGCCCTTGATAACGAACTGCTATCCTTACGACAAGGTAATCAGGATCTCCTGCCCTACATTGCCACCTTTAATAGACTGGTTGTGGAAACTGGATGGCCAGAAAACAAAAGGATCACATTGTTTCATCGAGGCCTGCGCGGAGAGCTTAAGGATGTTCTAGCTCAGGTAGTAAATCCACCCAGGTCTGCGCAGACTACATAGACTTGGTGGTTCAACTTGATCACAGACTTCAAAATAGAAAAGCAGATCGGTTCAAGTACGAAACCCGAGTACCGATCAAAACCCACGCTAACTCCAAGAGTACCGACGTATCCGAACCTATGCAAATCGGCGGAGTTAAAGGACCATTAACGCAGAAGGAACGAGAGAGAAGGCGGCAAATACAACTTTGTCTGTATTGCGGGACTTCCGGTCACTTTCTTCGAAATTGTCCGGTTAAACCACCTAAGAAGGTGGTTGGAGCCACTGATAACGATTTATTGACACCTGATTCGGGAAACGACCTAGCCCGACAAGCGTAGGGGTCCGCTTGCCGAGCTTGAAAACAAACTCTTTGACCTCGCATTTTGTCATGCCAATGGTGCTAGTGAATCCAAAACAGCCTCAGCAGTTGCATGCTATAAAAGCATACATCGACAGTGGAGCTATTGGAAATTAAATAGACCGTGAATTGGCTTCCAGGATTAAGCTCCCTCTCCGCCCGAAAGTAACCCAAGATGTCATTACTACAGGGGATGGAACCGAAATAGCCTCAGGGCCTGTAACGCATTCCACCGTTGAAATGACACTGGTGGGTCAGAATGGACATCGGGAAGCAATCGTGTTTGATGTGATCAAAGCCCCACAATTTCAAGTAATTCTTGGAATTCCTTGGTTAGAAACACATAATCCCAGAATTGACTGGCGAGCAAAGAAGATAAGTTTTCCTGATTGTGAACCAACTTGTTATCCAGGAAATCCAGCTATGGGTCTAGCCTCAGCAATTTCTACCCCTGTACAGATACCGTCAGAATACCAAGAATTCCAAGATGTTTTTCAGAAAGAACAGGCTAACAGGTTACCTCCCCATCGATCTTATGATTGCCAAATCGATCTGGTACCCAATGCTCAA
This sequence comes from Ambystoma mexicanum, assembly GCF_040938575.1. NCBI lineage: Eukaryota > Metazoa > Chordata > Amphibia > Caudata > Ambystomatidae > Ambystoma > Ambystoma mexicanum. The sequence goes on from NC_090924.1 coordinate 928,484,867, forward strand.
CTACCTTGTAGTAGGATTTATGCTCTTACGGAACCTGAGAACCTGCATTTGCGTCAGTATTTAGATCAGTACCTAGCCAATGGTTTTATTTGCCCGTCCAAGTCTCCTGTCTCTTCAGCTCTGTTTTTCGTGCCAAAAAAGAGGGCGACCTTAGAACATGTATAGACTATCGCGCCCTAAATCAAATAACGATTAAGAATCGTTATCCTTTGCCCCTGAGCTTATCGACCAGGTGAAAGACGCTTGTGTGTACACCAAGTTAGATCTCCGAGGAGCTTATCACCTGGTGCGTATAAAAGAAGGCGACGAATGGAAGACTGCATTCTGCACCAAATTTGGGCTCTTCGAATATCAGGTGATGCCCTTCGGTTTGTGCAATGCACCTGCCGCCTTTCAGTACTTTATGAATGATGTTCTTCGGGAACTTATCGATGTCTGTGTCATTGTTTATATTGATGACATCCTGGTGTACTCTTCTTCAGAATCCGATCACAGAAAACATGTTAGGGCAGTTCTTGAGAAATTGCGCCAACACAGACTATTTTGCAAAACTCGAAAAATGTGTTTTTCATACCACAGAAGTTGAGTTTCTCGGATTCATCCTGACACCTCAAGGAGTCCGAATGGACTCGCGAAAGGTGGATGCCATCCTCAAATGGCCATCTCCTAGCTCGGTGAAGGGAGTTCAGAGCATGCTGGGCTTTGCCAATTTCTATCGAAGATTCATCCCGGAATTTTCCTGAACAGTCCAACCCATCACAGCTCTCCTAAAGAAAAACAAACGCTTCGAATGGACTCTTGAGGCCGAACAAGCCTTTCAGGACCTGAAAACCAAATTGTACCTGTATTGAAGCACCCGCACCCAGATCTCCCGTACATTGTGGAAACCGACGCATCCAGTTCGGCCATGGGAGCTGTCCTGTCGCAAAGAGACCCAAAAACTAACCAACTACACCCTGTGGCCTTTTGGTCCAGAAAATGTTCTCCTCCTGAAATCAACTACGCAATTACCGATAAAGAGTTACTGGCTATTAAATCTGCTTTCAAGGCTTGGCGTCACTACCTTCTCGGGGCAAGACACACCATCACCGTAATTACGGACCACAGAAACTTACAGTATTTAAAGACGGCCAAAGCTCAATCTTCACGACAACTCCGATGGGCTCTATTCTTTGCGGAATTTGATTTTGTAATTACCTATCGCCCTGGCTGCAAGAATGGTAAAGCGGACGCCTTATCCCGGATTGGCATGGAAGAACCTAATTCAAGTTTAGAACCTGTGCCCATCATACCTGAGCAAAGAATCTTAGGCTTAACTTCATTGCAAACTATTGAGGACATCCAAATGCAAGTAAAACAACTTCTAGACTCTTCAACCTTACTGGAATGGGGTCAAAAGGGTCCTCATTACACCGTTAAGGATGATTTACCCTACTTCCAGGAGCGGTTGTTTCTGCCAAGTAAAGAATTGCAAGAACTTGTTATTGCCCATCATCATGAATCATTAATGGAAGGACACCCTGGTATCGCTAAAACGGAGGAAAAAATCAAACGCCACTTCGGGTGGCCTTCTTGGAAAAAAGACAAAGTCTTTTGTACTGTCTTGCGGAATTTGCGCCCAAAACAAGGCTCAAAAGAAAAGGCCAGCCGGCCTACTTCAACCCTTGGATATTCCACCGGCACCATGGCACACCCTGTCAATGGACTTTATAACTGACCTGCCTCCTTGTGCTGGTTACAACACTATCCTTGTAATTGTGGACCTATTCTCCAAAATGACCCACTTTATCCCTTTAAAAGGTTTGCCTTCAGCTTCCACCTTGGCCAAGGAATTTCTGGAGAATATAGTTCGCACACATGGTTTCCCTTCCATATTAGTCTCGGATCGTGGAAGTCAATTTATCTCCCATTTTTGGAAGAAGTGTTGCCAATTAGCACAAATAGATGTGCGGTTATCCACCAGCCATCACCCCCAGACTGACGGGCAAACCGAGAGAACCAATCAGACTCTCGAGCAATATCTTCGGTGCATGTTACACCAATCTGAGTTGAATTGGAAAGACATCCTTTGGATCGCAGAATATGCATACAACAATTCAGTGCATTCTGGAACCGGACAAACCCCTTTTTTATACTTTGTATGGTTACCATCCTCGGACCTCTGACCTAGATCCACCTCTGACCCTGGAAATGCCCACAGTAAATCATCTGCATTCCACAATAACCCGAGCCTTCAAAGAAGCTGCAATTCATTTACAGCAAGCCAAGAAAAAATATAAAGAAAACGCTGATTTGCACCGAAGTAAAACTCCTCCTTACCAAGTAGGAGACCAGGTATGGCTAGCAACTAAAAATGTACCCCTCAAGGGCCCGCGAACCTTCAATCCCAGATTCATAAGACCTTATCCCATCAAGGCTATAATCAACCCAGTGGCCTTTAAACTGGATTTACCGTCCAATGTGCGTATTCATCCAGTTTTTCATGCATCACTTTTGAAGCCAGTACAACCAGGAACCCGACTGTCCAAGCCTCCAGACCCAGTTCAAATTGAAGGGGAATTGGAATTCGAAGTTAAAGACCTTTTAGACTCCAAGGTGGTGAAGTCGAAACTCTTCTATCTTGTTGACTGGAAGGGATATGGACCTCAGGAGAGATTGTGGGAGCCTAGTAACCATGTTCACGCACCTCGATTAATACAAAGGTTTCACCGAACAAGCCAAAACCCCCGGAGGGAAGAACCTTGGGAGGGGCCTTGAGGGGGGGAATGTCATGATGCCTACCTCCAAGGAGCCAGGTCCGACCCAGCAACCCCAGAGGCAGGCATCATTTCCCCCAGGGGCGTGCCAGCGGGCCCAAGCTGGGGCCCTTTGGACGCAGTCCTGACGCCTTAGGCGCCAGGCTCATGTTGGACCCCTGTCCTGGCGCCAGGCTCATAAAGCTAGACATGTGTTCAAGTGTTGTAATGTGCACTTACCTGATGCAGACCATGCTGCTACATCCAGGCCCTCTTGAGGCCTGAATGGAACTACTTTACCTGTGGGACTACTTTCCACCCGGGTGTGGTCGGGGAAGGATACATACCTGATCAGTGGAAGGATACATACCTGGAACTTCTTCCAAAGCTATTTAAACCACGCCCGATCAGCAACTCATGCTTCGCGTTGTTCTGCTCCTCGCAGCTGGACGCTCACCGTGTCAGCTCCTGCATCTGGACTTCAGCCACGCCTGTCAGCATCCTGGGTCACCTGCAAAGGGAGACAAGAGACCTTGCCTGCTAAATCTGCACCACGGAGACATCACACCGACGATCCTGAAAAGGAAGACATCATTTTTAAAAGCATTTCGCTACGATCGTTGCGGCGCTGCATTTCACTACCTTTCCTGGGCGCCTTCATCTTCAGCAGCGATCATCCGGATCCACAGGCACTTCCCAGAGCCTAGAGAGAAAAAGACAAGAACAAAAGGTGAGAGAAGGAAGGGAATAGGAAAAGCTCAGTTTCCTTCTAAGACCTGTTGGGTCATTCCCATTTCATTTCGGGTCTTGCCGCTTCCAGGCATTTTCCGGACCCCGGCCCCTATGGGGAAAAAAGACAAAGACATTGAATGAGCGAATGCAAAGACATTACCCGAGCGCTCATCCAGAACTTACCTGTCCTTTACTGGAACTGCACGTTTCACTTCGGGTCGGCGCCATATCTCCGGCATTCCGAACCCCAGCCCCTAAGGGGAAAAAGACATATGCATTAGCGCTTGCTGCAATAAGACAATGAACATTATTATTAAGCTTGAACTTTTGAACTTGCAACAGAACTTTTACAGCGCCTTACCTGAATAGTCAAGCTTATTTGAACTCCCATCAAACCTCAATCCAGTGAAGTAACTGGGTTTCAACGCGCCCCTGCATCAGAAGCAGGATGGAGAACTCATCCTTCCAGACCCTAAGGTGAGACTTCACGGGGAATCGTGGAAGGGTATCGTGGAGGGTTGGAAGCATTATTCTGTCAGTAGGTAATACTCCCTTTTCACACACAGGGGAATATTCCTTCGAAAAAGAGAAGCCAGAGAAGCCAGAGTAGAGGGGCCCTTCCTGTCCATCTTCAGAGTCCTGCGCTTCACCATTGAAGAAGCATCAGCACTCGAAGCCAGACCTGCGCCTCCGTGGGAATCAGGTGAGCGTTACAAAATGGGACTACGGCCTTTGGCCAATCCGGTGCTCAGGGTGTACATCACAGGAAAGAGCACCAATAGGGAGGGAAAGGTATGTGGCACATTTTGCGCTTCTTACCATGGTGGCCAATAGGAATGGGACTATGTCCTTTGGCCAATAAGTTGCTCTGGGTGTGCGTCACAGGAAAGGGCAGCATTAACTTTTTCCATTACTTTGTGTACTGTGTCTGACAAATATGGCAAGATGAACAGTTTTGGTTGTGGGTGATGGCTTATGGAAGATCTGTGTGTGTGTGTGCCCTCCAAGAAGACTTGTCTGGCCATTTTGGTTTGGAGGGAGTGGACGCTTTGTGGTGTAGTGTTGAATCGTCCTGTTTCGGTGGACTGCTTGTAGAATGTCGACGCGTGGCCTCTTCGGCAACTGTACATTTTGTGATTGTGCACTTTGAAGCCTTCTTTTTCAGTTACATGCCTTGTTCCTGTGTGTTTAGTCAACTGAAGATTATGATGAGAGCAGTGCAGCGCATTTTTCCTACTGCCAAGGTGTTTTTCTCATGTATAGCCCCGAGAATAGTGTGGAAGTATTCCAAGGATTCCTGTCGCCAGCCCGAGGTCGGAAAGGGTCTCATCAACAGAAGCATGTGTGACTTCTTGAGTGCTGCTGGTATGTTCTCCTGTGAGAATGAGAACATTGGTTCGCGATACATACACCTTTTCAAGGCAAATGGCATGTCTTTGTCGCACAGTGGCAATGAAATGTTAAGTTTCACAATCTACAAACTGCACTGAAGACCCTATTGTACGAATGTGAGCTGACGTTGAAAACACAGATTTACGTATAAAAACTGCAAAAAAAAGTGTTTCAAGGGAAGCACCTTTAAAAAAGAAAAAAAAGCCCCCCAAAGACTCTTTTAAGAGCAACCACAGCTAACGACGTCCGCTCCCCTGGTTGAAAGTTTTTCCCCCACTCTCGCATGCGCACAGCACGAAAAGTCCGCAAATATCGTGATAGTTGCCGGGTGGCACGTGTTACATATGCCCCTTTTGAAGATGATGACCATAGAAATGGGCCTGCAGAGGCTACGGGATTGGGCAATAAAGTTTGTGGGTGTAGTATGTACAGACAGACTGTGCTACACAGTGCATTTGGCTACAGAAATGCGGTGGGTGTGGTTATGGCTGTGTGTTTCATGAGGCACAGCTTGCAGGTTTTAGGGGATTCTGACATACAATGTCTGAAAGTGAATGGAAAACACTGTGCAGCGGCTACTCATATTGCAATCTATAATGTGTAGTGCTATGGAGAAGCTACAATGAAGTGCCTGACTGGTTTCTCTGTGTGACTCTTTGGTGACAAGTAATCATGCTGATATTATTGTTGCTCATTGTAGAGGGAAAATTGCACAACATGTTACATGAGTTTCAGTGCCGTTTGCGATGAAGGAGGCACCTGCCCAGCTAATTCGTTTGTTTCCGATATCTTGCATAAGTTTCTATCGCATTATGCAGCCACTGATGTGGCAGCATCATTTTCTATTTGGTCCGTTAATGCAGACAGCGCGGTACATTGCAAAGAAGTGTATTTGTGCCTTTGGGGGCGTGGCTATACAGCCATGTGAAGGGACGTGTCTGTGGAGGAGCTCCTGATGATCCTGTATGCCGCGGACAAAAACGGGCAAGAAATGCAGCGCACGGCGTTAGAAAAGTAGGAGCAGTCATGTGAAGTTCCACTGCATACATATGGAACGAATCGCAACGAATGCAGCCGGCACGCAGAAGATAAAAGTGAAAACATCAGCCCGCTTCTCGCCGGATCGGGATTCAAAATGGCGGCCCATCTGAAACAAAGAAACGGGTAGGCGCCGCGGAAGCTCAGTGTCCGATCGGCGCTGATGTGGATGCCGACACCGTGGGCTGAGCAAGGCCAGACCTGCAAAAGATAAAGGTGCAGACGGGCGGAGATACTGCTGACCAGCATCTGCTGGCTGGACTCGAGATTGGCTACAGAAATCGGCAACGGAGTGCCACACGCAACCTAGAAGTGCCCCCCATACAGAGACAGCTTGAAGCGAGTGCGGGACACGGACATGCTTATCCGCCGGATGAAAAGTACGAAGATGATCGCACACGCTGGCACAGATATATTGTTGCAGGCGCCGGCGGAACTCAGTAGTAACATGCATTCCGCGCTTGGATCCAGGGGAAGTCGCAACGTTGTTGCCTCGCACTAACGAGCCCAAGCAGAGAGAAGTTAAGCCCCAGGAGTCCTGGAAAACATCGCGGAGGCACGCGCGACTTTCGTGTGCACCCGCACTATGCTGGGAATTACTTCACACTAAGGGCGGGGGGGGGCATATAAATAGAGAACTGAGTGAGGAGACGACGGGGAGATGCCCTTTGTGCCATCTGTTTGACTCCATCGGAGTGGGAGCCCCATAACGGAGCCCATCTACAATACATCAAGCGGTGGCCTGTTGGCCTGCTGATAATCAGGAAGAGCTGTATTTTGACGAGCAGAGGGGCCCGGAGGACAGGCCACGCAAATGCTGCAGCATAGGGGGCTGCACCACCCCCCGAGATATACCGCCTGAGGGAGTTGCAGCAAGGTAATACCGCATAACATTGGCACCCATCACGAGAAGTAACCTGCACCGCAGGCACTGAAAGTCACTCGCCCCGGGAAGGGTGAGAGAAGGCAGCGAAAGCTAGGACCCGGGAAGACCATAACAAGGGGCAGAAGAGAGCCAAGTTCCGCGCAGGTAATAAGCCGCGAGCGGAGACACGCTTGGGCACATCCCTAAGAAACAGTGTCATCGGGGGGGTGGCGCACTATCCGCTTGGGTCACACAGAGCGCATCGCCCCCGGAATTACAAGCGTGGACGATAAACTGTCGCTAACCGAAGAAATGGCCAGCAAGCCCCCCGAGAGCGAAAGCTAAGCAGCCTACGCTGGATGAATACACCAGAACGCCGACTGGCCTAGAAGGAGCCAAGAGCAAGGATAAGACCCCAGTAGGGGGAATGGCCGCTGTGAGCACAAATCAGGAGGTCCTTGAAGCAATTGCGGACTTGAAGGCGGCCTGGGAGTCCAAGCTTCAACTGGCTGTGTCGGAATTGAAAATGGCGATGGAGCGTCAAGTTGGGGCGGTACAGGAGGATGTGAGCCTCCTCAGGCAGGACGTCAGGACTTTGGCGGAGCGCACGGAGACCCTGGAAAAGGAAATGGGCCCAACCGCTGCGGACTGTGCCGCACACAAAAGGGAGCTACATGCAGGGCTTTGACCAGGAAGCCACCTCCGGGTAGCCCGCCCAGGCCATTGATTGCCAAGATTCTAAATTATCGAGATCGCGAACGAATCCTTGAACACTTCCGTAAAGGGGGAACAATACAACAGGGCGCGGCGAATATAACTGCTTATCCGGATTACACCCTGCGGGTGCAGCGAAGTCGCATGAACTTTGGATCGGTTAAGAGGAGATTGCGGGAGGCGGGCAACAAATATATGCTGCTCTACCCGGCTAAATTAAAGGTGTTTCATGGGAGCAGGATCCTGTTCTTTGAAACTCCAGAAGACGCCATGGGGTGGCTAGACATGCAGAGCTGCCCCCAGGAGCCAGATATTCAAAACAAAGATGCAATTTGACGGAACGAGCAGAGTGGTGGAGCTAGCTGGATTGAGAACTGTGGGACTTGATTATAGTCATTGATGTAGCTAGGCGGCTGGCACACTTTGGCTGGTGGGAAGCATGAGTCGTGCGCATGGAGAGTGCTATGTAAGGTAGGAGTCTCCCAAGACCGATCTTTATATCCCCATTTAGAGTTTAGTTAGGTTACTGTTAGTGAGGTGACGCCCTGCTGGGTTCTCAATTGGGTTGTCAAGGGAGAGCCAAACGCGGGAATGGCTGAGATCCAGGGATGGAGCTGGGCAGTTAGTTGGGTTGGGGTGTTTAAAGTATATATATGAGCCCTGGTGGACGTTCTATTATAGGGAATCTGTTTGGTGTGAGGGGGAGGGCCGTGCGGAGAGGGGAAGGGGAGCAATCGACAGACCATGGGTGATCTTAAAATATTAACATGGAACATTAGAGGGCTCAATAGTTACCTGAAGCGCAATAAGGTTATGTTGTACTTGAGGCGACAGAAGATAGACATCGCCTTGTTGCAGGAGACACATCTGACAAAGGAGAGGATGGAAATGGTGAAGACGAAATGGAAAGGAATAGCGGTGGGTTCATCGTATTCTGCCTATGCAAGGGGAGTGCTTGTCTGGATAGCGCCGCATGTCCCATTTAGGATGATTGAAGAAACTGTAGATGCAGAAGGGAGGTTAGTCATAATAAGAGGGCTGTTAAAGAACAGAGAAGTATGTATAGTAAATACTTAAGCCCCTAACCAAAATATGGCGGCATACTTTAGGACATTGTGTACTAAGCTGAGTGCGGGGGCGGGGGCTGCGGTGGTTTGGGGAGGGGACTTTAATTGTGTCTTGAATCCAAAAGTAGACAGGTTGGACGGGGGGGCGGCTAGGCTCAGCCCAGCGGCCAAGGTGTTGCAAGGGTTGCTAGCAGACTTTGGCTTGGCTGATGTGTGGCGAGTGAAACACCCTGAGGGGAGACAGTATTCGCACTACTCGGCTCCGCATCAGCTATACACGAGGCTGGATTATATCTTTGCCACCCCGGACATGGTTGCTGAGAGTACTCACGCAGAATGTAAAGCTAGGGTTCTCTCGGATCACTCGCCCCTGGTCCTCGGGTGGCAGTATTGCCCCCCAAGGGCGCGAATACCAACTTGGCGCCTCCGTGCAGAGGCGCTCAAAGACTCTGTTTTCAGGGAGGATTTGAGAGAGGAGATCATTGCTTATTTTGAAGTGAACACTAGTAGCGTGCAGTCAGCGGGCACTTTATGGGAGGCCTTCAAGGTGGTGATGAGAGGGGTTGCCATTGCTAAGTCAAAGGGGTTGCTAGGTGGGGTTCTGGCTGAACTACAAGCGGCAGAGATTTAACTAGAGAAGAAGCTGGAGGGAGATGAGGCAGATACGAAGGAAATATTTAGACTACAGCGGAAGTGCGCGGAATACTGGGACAGGCTCTGTAATTTAAACTATAAAAAATACATAGAAAGGCAACATTCGGGAGGAGATAAAACGGGCCGGCTCCTAGCGTGGCTATATAAGAGCGAAGCCCCCAGGTCCCCGATTCGGACTGTAACCGATGAGGGTGAGACGGTGGATACTCAAGAGGGAGTAAACGGGGCATTTGCGAAATATTATACTGCCTTATATGAGGATGATGGGGAGAGCAACCAAGATGAGATTGAGGAAGTATTGGAGGACATAGGCCTGCCCAAGGTGAGCGACGAGGAAAGGGAGGAACTTGATGCACCAATCACTCCTGAGGAACTGAAAGAGACTCTGAGGCAGTTGCCAACTTGTAAAGCCCCGGGGGCAGATGGGTTCCCCAGTGAATTCTATAAAATGTATCAGGAAGAGGTGCTCCCACCCATGCTAGACATGCTTAACGAGGCGTTTGAAGTGGGACGGTTGCCGGAGTCGCTTAGGGAGGCGATTATTATACCGCTCCCCAAACCCAATAAACCAGGACATAGCTGTAGCTCTTATAGGCCCCTGTCGATGTTAGGCTATGTCCCGAGTAGGAACATCACTCACAACCATAGACGACTCCACCAAGTGGTTGAATGGGGGTGTAGGCAAGATAGTGAAATGGCGATTGTGGCGCTGGACGCAGTCAAAGCGTTCGATTCCGTTAAGTGGCCGTGGCTGCTGGCGGCCCTGCGGGGGTATGGCATGGGGCCGGGCTACATTAAATGGGCTAGAATGCTATATAGCGAACCACCAGCCAGGGTCCGTACGGGGGCAGTGGTGTCTGAGAGATAGCAGCTAGGCAAAGGCACTAGACAGGGATGCCCGTGGTCCCCAATGTTATACATCCTGGCCATGGAGCCCCTGGCTATATACCTCAGGCATCAATATGAGCCGATTGGCATTGAGATAGGAAAGGAAAGACATCTCATCTCCTTATACGCAGATGATCTGTTATTGTATTTAATGTATCCGGAAGGGAATCTTCAGTATGTTTTGGAGGTGATGGAGCGGTATGCCAGACTGTCCGGTATAGCGGTGAACCTCCAAAAATCTAGCCTATTCCCGCTGGGGAGGTACGTGGGAAAGCCTGTGGAGAGGCTACCTGTGTTGCAGATTCCGTGGGTGGTGGGCTCCTTCCGCTATTTGGGGATAGATGTATATCACTCCGTTGAGGAGGAACATAGGCGCAACACTGAAATTGCTATAGGAAAAATTGGGAAGCGCATGAGGTTTTGGGAGAGGTTGCCCATTGCGATGATGGGCCGGGGGGCTATACTTAAAATGGTGGTCCTGCCCCGAATTTTACATTATTTCAATAATATCCCTTATATGATCCCTAGGAAGTTTTTTGTTAAACTACACAGCCTGTGCAGGGACTTTTTGTGGCATGGCACCCGACACAGAGTTGCATTATGGAAGCTGCAGAACTTTTATGAGAAAGGCGGTATTAAACTGCCTAACTTCGAGGCTTATTATGTAGCTGCACAACTGCAGTACGTAGCTAGGTGGCTCTCTGATGATGAGACCCCGGAACACAGATTGCTCGGGAGAGATTGTGCTCCTTTTTACTTGCGGGAAATGATTTGGGTGGCTAGCTCTGATATGAAGGGGCGCCCTAAGATGATGATGATGTTGGGATGCAGCATGTGGCGCCGAGCCTGCCGAATGATGGGGGACCCTTTCCCTTGTGTCCCGCAGATGCCGCTGGTCGCACTGACGAAGGGAGATGGGCAATTGAGGGTAATCATTAGGACTTATTGGGAGTCGGTGGGACTAGTCACCTTGGGAGACATCTGGCAGGAAGGGGCTATTATGGAGTTGGAGGAGCTTGGGACGATGTCGGGACTGCACAGTGGTCAGTATGTTACTTACCACAGGATAGTACAGGAGATCCTGAGTAGGTGGCCTGAAGCCAGGTTGGCGGAGGAACCGAACACCACCGTCGAGGTGATATACGATACATCAGAGGGTGGACATGAAGTGTCCAGGTTGTACAAGATGCTGATGATTGGCATCGGGAAGGACCTGGGACACTTGAGAGCAGAATGGGAAACAGAGATGGGAGCCCCGATGGAGGATGGGATGTGGGAACGGGCTTTGGGATATCACAAGAAGGTGTCGAGAAATGCCAGGTTTAAGCAACGACAGCTGTACATGACGCACAGGGCGTACATGACCCCTCAGAGAATATCAAGGTTCAGAAATGTTGGGCGCCAGGCTTGCCCTAAGTGTGACAAGGAGGATGTAGACATGATACACATGTTGTGGCGTGCCCGGTAATTGAAGCCTATTGGGGGGAGGTGGCTCTGAAGTTAGCGGAAAAGGGGATCACACTTGCAATAGATTCGGCCTGGGCCTGCCTGTTGGGGGGGTATCTCAGAACGCGGAAGCACAGACATATTGGAAAATTAAAAGACCTGGCATATGTGCTTGCGAAGCGTAGGATCGCCATGGGGTGGAAGAAGTGTCACAGGCCGCGAGTGGAGGTGTGGTGGAAAGACCTGCAAAAATGGGCGGAGGCTGAAACAATTGTGTGGCAAGAAGCCAGTGGCGCTGGGGGTGAAGAGGAAATGGGTTCTCTAATGGCATGGAAACTGCTGATAGCCGAAATGTTTGGAGCGGCAGTGGCCCCAGCAGGAACCGAAAGCAGTGAAACCCTGACACATGAAACAGATATCGAGGGCAAGGAATAAGCAGGCTCATATGGGGGAGGGGGGAGTGCAGTGTTTATGTTGTTTTAGGTTTTATGCTTATTTGTTGTTTGATGTATTGTTTGATCAAAATAATAAAATAAATAAAAAAAAACAAAAAGTGTATTTGTGCCTTTGTTCGACATGTTCCTATGACACACTTCGCCCATGGGAATATGACATTTCACAGCACGAATACTTTTCCCCAGCTATGATGTTCATTTTAATATGCCTGCCATCCCGATTTCTACACACCCCATCTAAATTGGCTTGGTGCCCTTCTTGAAAGGAGTGATTTATTTTTGTAGTACGTGTTGCGCACTGACTCTCTTGAAAATGCTCTGCAACACAAAGAAACATCGTCGTACAGCGACCCCCTTTCTAACCGATTGAACTAGTGTTTACCACACTGCCATGCCTCCCGCCCTGCATGCGTGCATTAGCAATTCAGTTGTGGATCTGTGAAAGGTGCTTTCTTTATTTACCTTTTTTCCTTTCCCAGTTCATTTTCATTTATTATGGTGTTCTTACACACGCCACAGAAGGAACAACAGGAAAGGTCAGGTACAGAAGGGGCAGCACCTGTATAGATACTAGAGGGGACGTGCCGAGAGACTGAATTATTGGGTGGCCCTCACCTACATAGGCAGCAGTCATTGTAATGCTCCCGTAAGGACCGTTCTCACGCACTTCCAAGTACCTTCCCTCTGCACAGTAGCGCGTTGCAGTATATGCACAGTACAATGCCCTTTGCCAGTTAAGGGTCTGTAGCGCGGCATATGGTTTGCAAAGGATGTTTTACAGCTATGCTGCCCTCCAGGAGTGCCCCTCTTGTTGTCTGCAGCAGATGTGGAAAATGCTGTACATGAAAGTACCCTACGTAATTGTTGGAAGGGAGGTAGCCTGCCCACTGGTCCCTTGTGCTTTCATTTCAGTTGTCGTGACATGAAGTACAAATAGTTTATGGCATGTCATTACTGTTACGGGTAGCAATCACAGATAAACATACATTGTGGAATCCAAGAGTTTTTACAACAACGCGAAAGAGAGCTTCATTACGTGCAGCAGGAAGCCCTTCATTGTGTGCGACCCATGCAGCTACAGTCCTTACCTACCTTTACATGCACTAGTATGTGCGTGAGGAAGGTGCACCAGCTTTGCCATTTTGCAGACTTACTACAAACTGACTCACCAGCAGTTACATGTTTTCTTCAACTGTATGACCAGCAGACGACCTCTTGATAATTTCCGTCACACTGTCGAGTGCAGACAAAATATGTCTTTCACGTGCCATGGAAAGGCAAGCAGCAGATAAATCAAAGCAATGCGACATTTAACACGCCCACGTGACACTACAGGTGGCTGTTCCTTGTTTAGCAGTGGCTGTTTTACAGTTAGGAGTGTTTTAGCCACACATTGGTACGTTTGCAGAGCCACCAACAAAGTCGACAGCAGTTCTTTAAAAGTGGTAGACTACTGCATGAATCCTTAGAGCTGGCGACAGGGGCGGTGTTACCAGCATACAGTGGATGACAAATGCATGGGTCTAGGTGTGGAACAGAAACATGTGCGCTTCCACTTGCAGTGTGGTTGCACATATGCCAACCAGGTGCAGTCTCCCTAGGAAACGTCAATATTGCTCATCTGTAGTCATCTCAGCCAGTAGTGTGCGGCCCAGATTTATCATACACTGTTAATACAAAAAGTGATGTCATGAATGAGATTTGTGATGGCATCTTTGATGTCATGGGTGTTAGTCCTTGCAGTGCACACTGGTGGCACGAGTTATGGTTGCTTAGCTTACCATAACTGTCGAATTTCAGGTTTTTTCGGTTTTACCTGTAACCACAACGTCCCTGTAACAACGTTTTTCCATTGAATTTCATACGTTTTTGCTAGTGATATATATATATATATATATATATTCAATGAAAAAACCTTGTTAAAGGGACGTTATGGTTAAGTTGCGCTACTAAAAACCTATGAAATTCAGTGAAAAAACTTTGTCAAAGGGACGCTATGGTTCCAAGTAAAACCGAAAAACCCTTGCAATTCACCAGTTATGGTAAGCTAAGCAACCATAACACGCGCCACCACCGTGCACTGCTAAGACTAACACCCAGGACATCAAAGATGACATCACAAATGTCATTGATGACATCACTGATGACATCACATGTCTGGCTCACTCTTTTTTCTTTTGCTGACATATCTAGGCCACATGGTTTTCTTCAGTAACAGTCAGAAACTAAAAATGGTATGTGTTCTTGTGTCTTTGTTTTTTGTCTATAGTAATGCAATTATGTAATACATGTGTTTTATTAGCTACGTATTACATATTTCACAGTACACAAAAATCTATTAAGAAAATAATTATCATTTCATTATTCAACATATTAACATTACAAATATTATACCTTCATCTTGTACGCTGCACACAATGTTATGTTTCTGTATGAGTAGCTTAGTATACTAGATAGAACCCCATAATAGAATGCTATTTATATCAATGCATCGTTCAATGCACTAATTAGGGTATGAGATTTATTGCAATGATCCTTGATCCTTGTTTCGCAACATTATAATAAGAATCCCTTGTACACATAATTCATGAAAAGTACATACATGTGATGTCATCAGTGATGTCATCAATGACATTTGTGATGTCATCTTTGATGTCCAGGGTGTTAGTCTTAGCAGTGCACGGTGGTGGCGCGAGTTATGGTTGCTTAGCTTACCATAACTGGTGAATTTCAAGGGTTTTTCGGTTTTACTTGGAACCATAACGTCCCTTTGACAAAGTTTTTTCACTGAATTTCATAGGTTTTTAGTAGCGCAACTTAACCATAACGTCCCTTTAACAAAGTTTTTTCACTGAATTGCATAGGTTTTTAGTAGCGCAACTTAACCATAACGTCCCTTTAACAAAGTTTTTTCATAGAATTTCATAGGTTTTTATTAGTGCAACGTCACCATAACATCCTTTTCAATAGATGACCACCACTAACATCTTATGTCCTTCAAAGTGGGAACGCCGGGTGGTAAAAAAAACAAAAAGATTATCCTTCATACACCGGGATGCCTGCGGCGAGTGGGGGGTACAGGAAGGAAAATCTTTTACCAAGATGGCCACCATGGAAAGGGAAGGCGGGGTGTATAAAAAACACAACAGGGCATGAGTGGGGGGTTGGGGTGAACAGGGGAGACACATGGGCATGAGTGGGGGTGAGAGGGAACAGGGTACAAACGGGGCATGAGCAGGGGGTGGGGGAAAAGGAAGGAAACACGGGGCATGAGCGGTGGTGGGGGGGAACACGAGAGAGACACGGGACATGAGCAGCGGGTGGGGAGGAACATGAGGGAGACACGGGGTATGAGCGGGGGGTGGGGAGGAACACGAATGAGACACGGGGCATGAGCGGGGGCGTACAGGGCACACGGGACATGAGCGGGGGTGGGGGGGAAAGGAGAGAGACAAGGGGCATGAGCGTGGGGGGTGGGGGGTAACACGAGGGTAACACAGGGCATGAGCGGGGGGTGGGGGGAACACGAGGGAGACACGGGGCATGAGCGGGGGTGGGGGGCAACAGGAGACAGACACGGGCATGGCATGAGCAGGGGGTGGGGCCAACAGGAGAGAGACACGGGGCATGAGCGGGGGGTGGGGAGAACAGGAGACAGACACGGGGCATGAGCGGGGGGGTGGGGAGAGCAGGAGACAGACACGGGGCATGAGCGGGGGGGTGGGGAGAGCAGGAGACAGACACGGGGCATGAGCGGGGGGGTGGGGAGAACAGGAGACAGACACGGGGCATGAGCGGGGGATGGGGGGAACAGGAGACAGACACGGGGCATGGGTGGGGGCAACAGGAGACCGACACGGGGCATGAGCGGGGGGGTGGGGAGAACAGGAGACAGACACGGGGCATGAGCGGGGGGGGTGGGGAGAACAGGAGACAGACACGGGGCATGAGCGGGGGGGTGGGGAGAAAGGAGACAGACACGGGGCATGAGCGGGGGATGGGGGGAACAGGAGACAGACACGGGGCATGAGCGCGGAGTGGGGGGTACGGGAGACAGACACGGGGCATGAGCGGGGGGTGGGGGGCAACAGGTGACAGACACGGGGCATGAGCGCGGAGTGGGGAGAACAGGAGACAGACACGGGGCATGAGCGGGGGGGTGGGGAGAACAGGAGACAGACACGGGGCATGAGCGGGGGGTGGTGGGCAACAGGAGACAGACACGGGGCATGAGCGGGGGGTGGGGGTACAGGAGACAGACACGGGGCAGGGGGTGGGGCAACAGGAGAGAGAAACGGGGCATGAGCGGTGGGGGGGTACAGGAGACAGACACGGGGCATGAGCGGGGGGGCAACAGGAGACAGACACAGGGCATGAGCAGGGGGTGGGGGATACGGGGGGGAAGACACGGGGCAAGAGCAAGGGTGGGTGGGAGGGGGAAGACACGGGGCAAGAGCAGGGGTGGGTGGGAGGGGGAAGACACGGGGCAAGAGCAGGGGTGGGTGGGAGGGGGAAGACACGGGGCAAGAGCAGGGGTGGGTGGGAGGGGGAAGACACGGGGCAAGAGCAGGGGTGGGTGGGAGGGGGAAGACACGGGGCAAGAGCAGGGGTGGGTGGGAGGGGGAAGACACGGGGCAAGAGCAGGGGTGGGTGGGAGGGGGAAGACACGGGGCAAGAGCAGGGGTGGGTGGGAGGGGGAAGACACGGGGCAAGAGCAGGGGTGGGTGGGAGGGGGAAGACACGGGGCAAGAGCAGGGGTGGGTGGGAGGGGGAAGACACGGGGCAAGAGCAGGGGTGGGTGGGAGGGGGGGCAAGAGCAGGGGTGGGTGGGAGGGAGGGGGGCAAGAGCGTGGGTGGGAGGGAGGGGCAAGAGCAGGGGTGGGTGGGAGGGAGGGGCAAGAGCAGGGGTGGGTGGGAGGGAGGGGCAAGAGCAGGGGTGGGTGGGAGGGAGGGGCAAGAGCAGGGGTGGGTGGGAGGGAGGGGCAAGAGCAGGGGTGGGTGGGAGGGAGGGGCAAGAGCAGGGGTGGGTGGGAGGGAGGGGCAAGAGCAGGGGTGGGTGGGAGGGAGGGGCAAGAGCAGGGGTGGGTGGGAGGGAGGGGCAAGAGCAGGGGTGGGTGGGAGGGAGGGGCAAGAGCAGGGGTGGGTGGGAGGGAGGGGCAAGAGCAGGGGTGGGTGGGAGGGAGGGGCAAGAGCAGGGGTGGGTGGGAGGGAGGGGCAAGAGCAGGGGTGGGTGGGAGGGAGGGGCAAGAGCAGGGGTGGGTGGGAGGGAGGGGCAAGAGCAGGGGTGGGTGGGAGGGAGGGGCAAGAGCAGGGGTGGGTGGGAGGGAGGGGCAAGAGCAGGGGTGGGTGGGAGGGAGGGGCAAGAGCAGGGGTGGGTGGGAGGGGCAAGAGCAGGGGTGGGTGGGAGGGGCAAGAGCAGGGGTGGGTGGGAGGGGCAAGAGCAGGGGTGGGTGGGAGGGGCAAGAGCAGGGGTGGGTGGGAGGGGCAAAGACACGGGGCAAGAGCGGGGGTGGGCGTGAGGGGCAAAGACACGGGGCAAGAGCGGGGCTGGGTGGGAGGGGAAAAGACACGGGGCAAGAGCGGGGGTGGGCGGGAGGGGAAAAGACACGGGGCAAGAGCGGGGGTGGGCGGGAGGGGAAAAGACACGGGGCAAGAGCGGGGGTGGGCGGGAGGGGAAAAGACACGGGGCAAGAGCGGGGGTGGGCGGGAGGGGAAAAGACACTGGGCAAGAGCGGGGGTGGGCGGGAGGGGAAAAGACACGGGGCAAGAGCGGGGGTGGGCGGGAGGGGAAAAGACACGGGGCAAGAGCGGGGGTGGGCGGGAGGGGAAAAGACACGGGGCAAGAGCGGGGGTGGGCGGGAGGGGAAAAGACACGGGGCAAGAGCGGGGGTGGGCGGGAGGGGAAAAGACACGGGGCAAGAGCGGGGGTGGGCGGGAGGGGAAAAGACACGGGGCAAGAGCGGGGGTGGGGGGGTAGGGGGAAAGACATGGTGCAAGAGCGGGGGTGGGCGGGAGGGGGAAAGGGGGAGGGGGCAAGAGCGGGGGTGGGGGGGAGGGGGCAAGAGCGGGGGTGGGAGGGAGGGGGCAAGAGCGGGGGTGGGAGGGAGGGGGCAAGAGACACGGGGCAAGAGCGGGGGTGGGCGGGAGGGGGAAAGAGACAGGGGGCAAGAGCGGGGGTGGGCAGGAGGGGGAAAGAGGCACGGGTCAAGAGCGGGGGTGGGCAGGAGGGGGAAAGAGGCACGGGGCAAGAGCGGGAGGGGGAAAGAGACACGGGGGTGGGCGGGAGGGGGAAAGAGACACGGGGCAAGAGCTGGGGTGGGCGGGTGGGGGAAAGAGACACGCGGCAAGAGCTGGGGTGGGCGGGTGGGGGAAAGAGACACGGGGCAAGAGCTGGGGTGGGCGGGAGGGGGAAAGAGACACGGGGCAAGAGCTGGGGTGGGCGGGAGTGGGAAAGAGACACGGGGCAAGAGCTGGGGTGGCCGGGAGGGGGAAAGAGACACGGGGCAAGAGCTGGGGTGGGCGGGAGGGGGAAAGAGACACGGGGCAAGAGCTGGGGTGGGCGGGAGGGGGAAAGAGACACAGGGCAAGAGCGGGGGTGGGCGGGAGGGAGACAGACACACGGGGCAAGAGCGGGGGTGGGGGGTAGGGAGAGAGACACGGGGCATGAGCGGGGGTGGGCGGGAGGGAGACAGACACACGGGGCAAGAGCGGGGGTGGGGGGTAGGGAGAGAGACACGGGGCATGAGCGGGGGGTGGGGGGAAGGGGAGGGACATACGGGGCATGAGCGGGGGGTGGGGGGGAGGCAGAGAGACACATGATGCATGAGCGGGGGGAGGGGGGAGGGAGAGAGACACACGGGGCATGAGCGGGGGGTGGGGGGAAGGGGAGAGACACACGGGGCATGAGCGGGGGGTGGGGGGAGGGAGAGAGACACATGATGCATGAGCGGGGTGTGGGGGGGAGGTCGAGAGACACACGGGGCATGAGCGGGGGGTGCGGGGAGAGACACACAGGACATGAGCAGGGGTGGGCAGGAGGGGGAGAGTCACACGGAGCATGAGCAGGGGTAGGCGGGAGGGGTAAAGACACAGGGCAAGAGCGGGGGTGGGCGGGAGGGGGAAAGACACGGGGCAAGAGCGGGGGTGGGCGGGAGGGGGAAAGACACGGGGCAAGAGCGGGGGTGGGCGGGAGGGGGAAAGACACACGGGGCAAGAGAGGGGTGGGCGGGAGGGGGAAAGACACACGGGGCAAGAGAGGGGTGGGCGGGAGGGGGAAAGACACACGGGGCAAGAGCGGGGGTGGGCGGGAGGGGGAAAGACACACGGGGCAAGAGCGGGGGTGGGTGGGAGGGGGAAAGACACACGGGGCAAGAGCGGGGGTGGGCGGGAGGGGGAAAGACACACGGGGCAAGAGCGGGGGTGGGCGGGAGGGGGAAAGACACACGGGGCAAGAGCGGGGGTGGGCGGGAGGGGGAAAGACACACGGGGCAAGAGCGGGGGTGGGCGGGAGGGGGAAAGACACACGGGGCAAGAGCGGGGGTGGGCGGGAGGGGGCTAGAGCGGGGGTGGGCGGTAGATGGAAAGACACGGGGCAAGAGCGGGGGTGGGGGGAGAGAGACAGACACACGGGGTAAGAGCGGGGGTGGGGGGTAGGGAGAGAGACACACGAGGCATGAGCGGGTGGTGGGGGGAAGGGAAGAGAGGCACGGGGCATGAGCGGGGGTGGAGGGGAGGGAGAGAGACACACGGGGCATGAGCGGGGGTGGAGGGGTGGGGGAGAGACACACAGGTATGAGCGGGGGTGGGTGATGGAGAGACACACGGGGCATGAGCGGGGGGTGGGCGGGAGGGGGAGAGACACATGGGGCATGAGCGGGGGGAGGGAGAGAGACACACGGGGCATGAGCGGGGGTGGGGGGAGGGAGAGAGACACACGGGGCATGAGCAGGGGTGGGGGGAGGGAGAGAGACACAAGGGGCATGAGCAGGGGGTGGGCGGGAGGGGGAGAGACACACGGGGCATGAGCGGGGGGTGGGGGGAAGGGGAGAGAAACACACGGGGCATGAGCAGGGGGTGGGCGGGAGGGGGAGAGACACACATGGCATGAGCGGGGGTGGGCGGGAGGGGGAGACACACACGGGGCATGAGCGGGGGTGGGCGGGAGGGGGAGAGACACACGGGGCATGAGCGAGGGTGGGCGGGAGGGGGGGAGAGACACGGGGCATGAGTGGGGGTGGGTGGGAGGGGGAGAGACACACGGGGCATGAGCGGGGGTTGGGCGGGAGGGGGAGAGACACACGGGGCATGAGCGGGGGTGGGGGGGAGGGAGAGAGACACAAGGGGCATGAGCGGGGGTGGGGAGAGACACACGGACATGAGCGGGGGTGGGGAGAGACACGGGACATGAGCGGGGGGTGGGGAGAGACACACGGACATGAGCGGGGGGTGGGCGGCGGTTGGGGAGAGACACACGGAACATGAGTGGGGGGTGGGCAGCGGGTGGGGAGAGACACGGACATGAGCGGGGGGTGGGCAGCGGGTGGGGAGAGACACACGGACATGAGCGGGGGGTGGGCGGGTGGGAGAGACGAGTGGGGCATGAGCGGGGGGTGGGCGGGAGGGAGAAAGACACACGGACATGAGCGGGGGGTGGGCGGGAGGGAGAAAGACACACGGACATGAGCGAGGGGTGGGTGGGAGGGAGAAAGACAGCGTTCGTGTGCAGGCGGCAGATCCCGCTCCTCGGCCCTCCGCTGGCCACCGTGTGCCGATGGCGTGAGCGGGGGGCTGGAGGAAAAGGGAAGATACGGAGCATGAGTGGGGGTGACAAGAAGGACACACTGGGCATGAGCGGGGGGGTGGGAGGAACAGGAGACAGACACGGGCATGAGCAGGGATGGGGGATTTACTGTGCAGGCGGGATACAAAGCCTCTCATGCGAGGAACAAAGATGGCGGGCGTCTCTGAAGCCAGACGCACTGCACGCTTTCACCGCATCCAATGAGAGAGCATGTCAGATGTCCGCGGACATCACGCAAGCTGCTTGCCCAATCACTGTCCTGTCCGCGGAGCGAACAGGGAAGTGTGTCCGTGAAGCGAACACAGATATCACTAATTTTTTTCACTTACATTTTTGTCATTTTTTAAAAAAACTACTGGACGGATTTACACCAAATAAAGCAAAGCACGCTTTCGTGACCAAGCCGCCGCTCCTGCCGCTAATTTGGTGTAAATCCGTCCAGCGGTTTGGGCTGTAGGCATGAGTAAAGTTTTTTCCCATTATGTCTATGGGGAAAAAAAAGTTTTGGGACCCCCCTATAACTTTGCCCCCCTGGACGAATCCTCACCAAACTTTGCAAGAAAATGAGTGACCCAAATACTTTTTTTGCAAAGTTTGGTGAGGATTCGTCCGGGGAGAGCGAAGTTATAAACCGCCCAAAAAGTGCTCTTCCTATGGAAACAGCAACTTAACCATAACTACATGGCCACTACATTGGCCATGTAATATACACACATATACATACATATTCTGTTTATTTTTTGTTTTGCCCCTGGTATTTGTCCCACTATTTTACACCTTCATAATAAACTGGCTCACCACTTGTTCACCCTTTGTGGGAATGCATCTGCCATCTGTAAATGTGTTTATTTTTATTTTATTGAGCATTTCTTAGGCGCTTATACAACTGACTAGTGTTTCAAAGCGCCACAAGGCTAAACAGGAAGGGAATAGGGGAAAAATAACAATGGCAAAAACAGTAAATACTATCATGGTATGGTCCTGCTATGCCTTGTGGCATTCGGATGTGCAAGTGCAGTGAGGAGAAGTGCAGGAGATGGGGAGGCAGGGGAAAGGGTGCAGAGGAGAGGGCAAGTGCTGCTGGAGGGCCCTGGAAGGAAATTGGTAAGGGGAGCCAAGAAGGATAACCTCAGGCTAAGTGCTAGTAGAGGCGACTCCCAGGTGGGTGCGGAGCCGCCAAGAAGGGGCCCGTAAGGACATTGCAGGGGGGAGGGGTGGTGCTGGTATCGACTGGAAGGAAGGGCCTGGAAATCTGTGAGAATCATGAGGATCAGACCAGCAGTCAAAGCAGCAGTGGGGTGATTAGCAGGGGAGGGAAAGAAGTAGAGAACACCACGTTTTGAGCAGTTTCTTCAACTTGAGGAGGTCTGGTTCAAGTGTGAGGAAGGCTATTCCAAAGGGAGGCGCCAGCCGAGGAGAGAATTTAGGGCTGGAGAGACACATCCCTAGGCTTGAGGCCAAGGCTATGTCTTGCAGCCTTATTCTGGATTAGTGGAGGGGGAATGGGGAGCAAAGAGGGACATTGAGAAAGAGGCTGTTGCCATAGTCTAGCCTGGAGAGGACCAGAGCTCTGGAGACATTGAGCTTCTGGTGGAAGCTGAGGCAAGGCATGATGCCTCTGAGGAGGTGGAACTTCATAGTAATGTCCATGATAAGAGGGATGAAGGAGCGAGCGGAATCGAAGATAACCTGAGGTTTCTGGCCCCAGAGGATGGTGGGGATAGAGGGCCCAAAGAGGGAGGCCAGAGGTTAGAGAGAAAAGAGGGCCCAGGTGTCCCAATCAGAAGGATCTTTGTCTTAGTGGCATTAAGATAGAGATCGTTAGCAGCATGCCTGAATGGCAGACTGACAGTCAGGATCAGAGAGGAGGAAGTAGAGGGAATTTTGAAGGAAAGCTGTGCGTCATCGGCATAACACTGGAAATAAGGAGAGAAGGAGGAAATCAGGGACAAGATCGATATTGAAGAGCCATGGCAATAGGATAGAGCCCTGAGGGACGCCACAGGTATAGAGTGAGGTGATGGAGGAAAAAGGGCACAATTGCAACTGGGAAGGGCGGTTAGTGAGAAAAGAGGTCAGTGCCCGGACAGTGATGCCGAGGGTATCATGGAGTCGATTTATGACGATAGAATGGTTGACCATGTCAAAGGCAGAGGAGAGATCAAGGAGAACGAGGACAGCAGGAAGAGTTGGAGTCGGGATTAGCGAGCATAGTTTCATGGTTGTTCAGGAGAGAAGTTTCCATGCCTATGGATGCCCCGAATCCAGATTGATGGTCATAAAGGCAACCAACAATATCAGTGTGGAGGGTATGTTGGGGGAGAACAAGCTTCTCCAAGAGTCCAAGATTATGCCCAGAAAGGGGGTGGTGGAAACAGGGCGATAGTTAGCAGGCCAAGAGGGGTCAGCAGACAACTGTTTTAAAAGAGGGTGCACAAGCGAGTCCTTAAGGGAAAAGGCCAGTGGCAAAGGAGTGGTTACAGAAGTCAGCAAGAGCAGGGGCGAGATAGGAAATGTTGTCCTTAATGGTTCTGAAGGAGCACGGGAGAACCTGTTTTGGAGGAGACTTTCATAGAGCAGACCACTTTAGAGACCTCATCCGGTGCTGTGGGAAGGAGTGTGGAAAGTGAAGGGGGTGGAAGGAGACGAACCAGGGTAGGCAGGTGCAGGAAGGAGAAGGGAGTGGAGGAGAGTGAGGACAGGATGTACTGAGTTTTTGATGTGAAATGGGAGGCTAAAGTGAAGGGAGCGTGGGAAGGGAGGAGAGAGGTGGAGACTGCAGCTGGATTGGCGAGTTCCTTGTAGGTTTTGAAAAGTTTGTCCATGTTTTTAGTGGCTCTGGAAATGCAGGCTTGGATGTGGGCAAGCTTCTTGGATAGAGAAGCAACATTGCCTTTGTAGAAGGCAGCAGGCCAGTTTGCCAGAGGGTAAGCTCAAGGTTTGCTACCTCCGATCAGCAACTCTGCACTTGCGTTTCAGATATGCTAGATCAGAGTCGTACCAGCTGTTCTTGGAGGCAGGTTTTAGGCGGATCCTCATGACAGTGGCAAGGGTGTTGGAGATGGAGAGGTGCAGGTTAGCAAGGACAGAGGGAGAGTCATAATCAGGGGTTGAGGGGGGTACGAAGGTGGCAGCGAAAGCAGCGACTGACACTCGCTCCATAGTTCGGATGACAGCAAAGGAGGCTAGCAGTGCTGGTGGTTGCTCGGATAAAGGGCCAAGGGGGTCCCAGATGAGAGGAGAGAGTGGTCAGACCAAGAGAGAGAGGGGACGGGGGTGGTGCCCGGATTAGAGATAGGGATGCCGCCAGAAATGAGGGTGCCCAGGGTGTGACCGGCAGAGTGGGTCAGACCAGAAGGGAGAATAGAGAGAGGGAGTCACAGAGGGAGAAAGGGTAATTAGTTTGTGTTCTAAATTGACATGCAAGTTCTTAAAATACATATAAATAACAAATTCAAAATATAATGCTCTTAGGAAGTTTGTGCACAGCTTCCTCTCTAAACCGCTGCTCTTCTACAACTCTGTCTCATTTGAGATTTTGGGCATTAATGGAGCAACATATGTCACAACAATTTTATTTTCACATGCAAATTCTGTGGGTGTCGGAAAGAGCATATACACTTCCTGGTTACAAACACTTTAATCTCAGGGTGAGAGATTGCGAAAAAATGAAATGAACAGTAAGCCCACTGTGCATTTCGTGATTCAAGGATAGAACCCTTTTATCTCTGCCATTTTTGTCACATATGAAGATCTGTGGTCGTTCCCATGTTGCCCAAAATGCCCTCTGATTTTACACAAAGCAGCCAGGAACACTAACTGGTGCCACTTGTCCTCTTCCCCATTCTAACAGGGGTATTGTAAAATAGTGCAATAGGAGTGCAGCCGATCAACTTCTTGGAATGACGTTCCTCATATGATTTCAATGTATAACGGAAGTGAACATTAGAAATTAATATTGTAAACATTTAAAAAGGGCCAGTTTACAGCACAGTATTAGTACAATAAAAAAATGTCCTTGTTTTACTCCAGCATCGTCACAGAGCCTGTGTGTGTCGCCTGACGTCACCCCACACGGACAATGCCACTCAGTGTGTGATGGCGACATTCTGGCAGGACACATGCGATGATTTATGTCTCTAAATAACAGGCAGGCAGGCCTCCAACTCAAGGGATACCTTTGTCACTGCTGTGCCGATTCTACCTTTAACCATAAAAAAAGCAACCCCATTCAAGAGAAGTGTTTTTTTCTCCGGTCGCACTGCTGCCAGCAATGGCTGGGTTGGCTCTAACAAACACGCACCAGAAAACTCATCTCTCGCCCACATAAGGCTATAGTTACAGAGATAGTACATGATTGACATATAGTATGCTGGGAACAGCTACTTTAAAACTATTTAAAGATGCTAAAACGAAAACTAAGTGAGAGCAGTTCAAAGTATCATTTTATTGATTTATGATCTACAGAAATAGGCACCCACATATATAAATCAATGAGTGTGTCATAGTTAGAGTTTGTTAAAAAAAAATGCAACATCCAACAGCATTAAACGGATGGTTTGGAAACCTAATTGGCCCATATTGCCCAAACGAACATCCCTTAAACACTACTAGAAAGGCAGAACATATCACGTCCACAGAGTAGGTCTAGAAAAGAAGGGTTGAACGATTAATTAACGATGAATTAAGTAAAATGTCACTAAAAACGTTTGAAACATTTCACTTCCATTACAACATGATTTATAAACATGAGAGTTAAGTTCACAGATTCCAAAGATCATGTAAAGTTTTAGGCAACCTTTTGTGGTCAAAACCTCAGAATAAAAGTTCCACGACTAAGATTAAGACGGTGGAATCTCAAATATAACTGCATAATGATCAACAGACAAGACTCACAAAGTTGGAAAATCTGAAAAAAACTACATGGGACTATTAAACAGGCACTGAATCCAAACAGATGGTGTTAAACAGATGGTCCAGGAACACAAAAGGTATTTCAGCCCATGAGTCTGTTCTTGACCTGTAAACCATATAGCAGGTGTCTTTTAAAAAAATCTAAGTGCTGAAAAAGCAAGATTAAATTATCCAGTAGGAAGAGAGGGACATATTGCACACTAATCAATTGTCGATTTATCCAGAAAAAAGGAGACATGCACTTTTGAAATATAAAAATGTCCTGTAACAACTCTCCATTTAATGGACATACCCGTCTATCATCAGGCATGATTTTCAAACACAAATCTTGCAGCCATGATCAAATCATAAAAGGGCACCTTTAAGTAAATGGAAGCTTCTTCTTGAATTGCAGTACGCTCAATGGGCTAATCCATTCTCTGTTATGACATAAAAGAAACTTCAACAGAAAGAAATTGGTATAGGACATGCCCAAAATGTTCACAGTTTACACATGGTACAGCTTGCAGTGATTTAATACCATAATGTACATGAAAAATCTTGAGAAAGATATTACATTTTGACCCGCCATCTATATTAACATGATTACTATCTAAAAGTATACAATAGTTACATTTACAACAACTTTCCCATCAATTGACAGATCTTATTTCGAATAGATAATCGACAACATTATGCTGCAAGAAAAGGCCATTCGATCTGCGATCAAGACATGTGGCCCAGACTGAACCACTGAGCTTTTTTGAGAGGACATGGAGAAGATCCCAAAGTGAAAAGGAAAAGTATTCAATTTCTAATGGTGTGTGTTGACAACCGCCCGCTCACAAATTCTCCTCTTCGCGTAAAAATTGGAAAACAGCTGAAAAGTCCTTCTGGGAATATCCCTTTGCACACATGATTCTGTAAACTTGATGTGATAAGGATCCCAATGGTGTGGGCGTTTTAGTAGCGGTGGCAGAATCTTGTGCCAAGCCTAGGTCCTGGAAGGAGAAACAATAAACGTAATCAGGTTATTTAAGCAACAAGAGGGGTTTGCTGTTATCAGTCTCCCCAGCAGACAAGGTCACAGATTAGAAACTTCATCACTGAACACAATCATTGCTTCCCTTTATCAAGGGTTAGACCAATAACTTTCTTCATTCGCAGTCACCAACATTAAGCATTTGAATTTTTGTTTATGCTTTAGTCCTAAATTTTAAAATCATTGACCATGAAAAGATAAAATAAGTTGCTTATCCCTTTCTGTCGAACTGTGCAGCATGCTTCACTCCTTCTTGCCGACGCGTGGTATTCTTTGCAACTCAGAATCATATTTGATTTGATCTGGGGATTTGGCCCCACTATTACTACTGAACCAACAGTCATATGGATTGTTCATATTATTTGCGGCCCAGATTTGACAAAGGCTCAAGGCAGCCGAAACATGTGTAATCGCATATGGGCTTAAAAGAGTTGTGTGATTGTTCATTAAAATCAAGCAGATTTAAACTTGATGGCGCTGGGTCCTGGATTCACTTTAATTTTTACTATTTTTGCCGATGGTTAGGCTTTTTCTACCATCCGAATCCAGTGACCTGCGACATCCACTGGACTTTTTGGCTGTAAGGTTATGGCCTTTCAACAACAATTTTGATTTGAAGATTATTCAAGGGATTGTAAGGAGTCGCCTATCAGAGCAACCAATACAAAAGCCCTTTTTTTCTAAATGCTTCAATCTTATGTTACGTAGGTGCAGTGCTGTCAAGAGTGATGTTGGCAGTGCCTCAAACAGGTTAGTTTAGTCTACCTCCCAATGTGAAGTGAGAATATTATAAATCCAGCCAACGCTGACACAGCACACAAGGACGGCATACTATCAAGCATAACAGTTGAATGTAGAGAGTGAAGTTAGTGAATGACTTTTCCAGGAAGGGATTCAAACTGGTTTATCTGTAGGACAAATGATATGTCTGATGTTGTACTTCCCTACAACACACTATAGAAGTGATCATGCCACCTTTTAGACATACCTGGTTCCAGCAACCAACTGCTTCGGGTATGGGGGGGGGAGAGGAGAGAGAGAAGCGAGAGAGAGGGAGGGGTGTGTGGGTTTCTTCAAGAAAACACCCTGCAGTCAGCTTTAATAATCATCCCCACTTCAGGTTTAAAGTGGATTCCAGACTATTATGGTGAAGAACCCCATTATGTTGTAAAGTGCGTGGATGCCTTCATTTAACGTTGCAGCTGGGGTGCTTTCAGCTAGTAGATGGACAGTGCAGCTTTGACAGGCGTCTAGCTGGTGAAGTGTTGGACTTTGTCGAAGCTGTTTGGGCTTCAGCACAGGATAGACACTGCAGTGTTGTCAGTTTGCACACAGTCCTATGGAGTGCTGATATGTTGGTGTTTGGCTTCCAATAAGGATCCCAGCCCTGTGTGTGCACCTCTCTGTAGGTACTGCTACTATGATTGGTTCAGTTGCTGAGTATTTGTCTCAGAGGGAGCTGGTGCTTGTTGCCTTCAGGCTGGGTAGGTCTGTTAGGTGTTGCAAAATATAGCTGCCCGGCAACATTCTAGCTGGAATGAAAGCAGAGCTATCCTGATGCAGGTTTCCCTTTGTCGTGGAACAGATATGCTTTGGAAAGGATTAAGAGTGAAGACCTGGAACACCAGTGTGTTCTCTGTGACACGCATCCAGTGCCGTTACCTCAAAGCGATATAAATAACTGAAGGACTACGGTGCATGCTGCTAAAAGTCGTTACGTTGAGGTTCAACCGCAAGACTCATTACACTGATTAACTAGAAAGGAAGGGTGAAAAGGGCCTGTTGTCATAATGCCATGTCCTTCTAGACAACAGAGAAATAAGAACTTTAAGCCCAGGTACTGTATCTCTCCAGCCCTAAGATCTCTCCACTGGCTCCTGGTGGCAAAAGGATCAAATTCAAGACCCTCTGCATCATCCACGAGGCTTTCTGGCGCCTTGGACCACGCCATCTCCAACTCTCTCTCCCTAAATACTTTCCTCCTAGAGCCCTCCGGTCCTCTAACTCCAACTCTCTTGTCAAATGCTTCTCCAAGCAGAGTGGGGGGCAGGTCTGGTGCCGCTCTTTGGAACAACCTCCCACCCCTCTCAGACTTGAGCCGGACCACCTTAAGTTCTGGAACCTCCACGAAACTATGCTTTTCTCTACCTCGTTCCATTCCCTGCAAATCACTCCATTGCGACTGGCAGCCTGCACCTTCATAAACCTTACAGGTTACCAGGCCCCTGCCCAGTCAACACCAGCATCCCCCACAACCCCAACACTGCCCTTGTGGGCCCCCTTCCTGGCGGATCATTCCCCCACCCTCCAGATTCCCCTGCCCTAGCACTTAACCAGTGGCCTCCTCCCCTGGCACCCCTCAGCACTTCCCTCAGCAACACTTGCTGATTGCTTGCACCCTCCCTTCCCTACCTCTTGCACGTCTCTTCACTAGACTTGCATGTATGAATGTCACAAGGCCTAGTAGGACCACAATTGTGTATTCTTGTTTTTCCCATTATTGTGTACTCCCTGTGTCCCCCGGTCCCCTTGCCTTGCAGCGCCTGGAAACACAATTTATGTCGTATAGGCGCCTAACAAATGCTCAATAAATATAAATATTCTCTGGTAACTGATGCAATGTCCAATGGAGACCAGTTGTTTTAAAGTGCGTGGCTGTGGAGTTTTATTAAAGACCGTAGGAAGTTATTTTAGGGTATGGGTTATGCGCATATGTGGACCATGGCACTGTGTAGGGGAAGCAACTGCACTTATAGGAATTGCTCCAGCAATAATGGAGAATATTTAGCAAGGTGACACTGCAGTTTGGGGGGGGGGGGAGTACACTGATTTCCTTACCACTTCCCACCCCTGTAAAAAATTAAATATCCTGAATGCTTATGTTTATTGTGCATGTGCGCATTCACATGTGCACATTCCATGCGCTGCGTCTACGGACTACAGTTTCTCATCATCTAATGCTTCGTTTCGTGTTCCCCTCTGCACATCTGGCCCTCTTATGCTGCCGTTTACTACCTACTGCGTTATTGTTATCGAAGTAGCCTGATACACATTCTATGTGGACATTTATATGTCAATTCCTTTCAATTGCTACATCCCTTCTTTTGTATCTTTACATGTAATATGTAACCCCTGGCTCCATTAGGGCTTGGCTAGGCTGGGTCGGTTACATAGAAATACAGGTCTAAATACAGGAAACAACTATTGGGGAAGACGGTTGGGAGGAGACCAGGTGCAGGAGGGTGGATACCAGGCTTTCTGGAGTACTGCTGCCGCAGTTATCTCCCCCGCTTCTGGGCCAAAAAATATTTAGAGGCCCGGCCACCTGTGCTGTGCAGTAGAGCTGAGAGCGGAAGCCCTGTCTGCATACCCAGGTGTAGTCCGGGGAAGCAGTAGCTCCCAAGCAGAGTGTCAGGGGCGGCCCTGAACCATCCGGCCAGTGGTGCGTCAGCCCGCCCTAGGGTCAGATGGGGCAGGCCCAGAAGATACCACCTCATGCCAAGGGCTGCATGCATGGTGCAGCCCAAACAGATGACAGGCCAGTGAGAGCAAGTCAGCCCACCACAGGTTCAGACAAAGCAGGCTGTGAAGATCTGCAAACTTCTCCGGCCCAGGCTGCATGTTTGATGCAGCCAGCACCGATATAGTTGCCCGTGATATCTACGACTGCGCAAGTCGGCGCAGCCAGTGAACACTGGAGGAGTGTGTTGTGTCTTCTGGAGTCCCCACCCAGGTAGGTGTAACGTAGGAGGGGGTCTAGCGAGTGACTCGCTCGCTGCAGCTAGAAATTTGGTGGGTGGGCCATACAAGCCAACCCATCCACGAGTGTGGGATCTGAAACAATTAACAAGCATGGTAAAAAAACGGGCTGATCTACCCTTTGTGCAGTACAGTAAATTTATTACACTGCCATGGAGGGAATGGTCTGATTTGGGCCTATATATTAAAACTATACCCTCACAGAGGAAATGTATAGGTTGAATACATAAATACAACAATTAATGCAGTCCCTTTCTAATGAGGAGGTGTGAATACTACCTGTGGCAGACACCAGTGGGAGAGCAGGTGCAGATACCAGCTATGAGAGAATTTTACAGGACGAAAGATACTGGGATCTGTGTATAGACAATGGCAGAAATGCTGAGGGGGGGGGGGGGCTCTTAAGGACTCATGACAGGTAGTAAGGGCAGACTGCAGTTGCCAGTGGCAGTGGCAGTTTGAGAGAACAGTGCTTCAAGTGATGAAGAATGTGTTAACTGTTGGAAGGTGGGTAAACCTAGGGAGGAGGTAAGTTGGGGACCTGCTCAAGGCCCGCCAAGTAAGGGGCTATCTAACGGGGGTTATCCCTTAACCCCACTGGTGAAGGGACAGCCTGAAAGAGAGCCATGTCATGGGAGGGTCGCACAAGGGATATTTTATGTGAAGGATTTGTTGATTTGTATTTTGCCTTATATAATCACCTGTAAGGGTTTAACCGTTGCACCCCGCTCCGGCCGGTAGCCTATCTCCTGCGCACAATGTTACAGTTGTCCTCTCTATGTTGCATGTCACCCGACTAACCTTTCTCTTACAGGTGGACTGGGGCAGAGGGTTGGTTGCTCAGTGGCCCTCCCCATGGTCCTCCCCAGGCTTAGGGAGAGGGTGCGCAAATGCTGCCAGGCAAGGGCAAAAACAGCAGGGGCTACAAATAGCTATTACTTACTGGTCATAACACCTACAAGGTTTTCAAGTCTTGTGCACGACAGGAGACTGGGGATTTTCTTAGCCATTCCATCATTTATTTACCTACTTATAGGGAACAACAATGCTATTTTGATTGCAAAAGAACATACAATAGATATGATATCAGAGTTGACAGGAAGGAGTGAACCGTGTACGATGTGGTGAGTATGAGTGACATTCTGACCAGGTTGTGGTGGGGAGTAAAACGCACAGTCGCCAAGGATAATACATGGATGGACTTACAAAGATTAAGGAAAAATCAACATTAGACATTCTTACATGCAGGTAGGTAGTGTTACCATGATGGAAGAAGTGATAGTGTGGAGACAGAGAAAGTGAGAGACGGAGGCAGTTTAGAGGCAAGGGAAAATTGTTAGCACAAAGGCAGATGAGAGGTAGGTTAAGAGGATAATTTGGAGGCGAGGAGGTAGGCTTTCTGTTTGGCTTTGAACAAATCAGTGTGGACTGTTTCTCGGATGTGCAGGTGAAGAGAATTCCATGCAAGCGGAGAAAGAAGAGTGAAAGAGTGGAAGCGATACAAAACACAGAGAGGGCGAGGTGCCACAACAGTAGTCGAGGAGGCCTCGGAGATTACAAGAAGGCTTGTAGAAAAGGATCGATATGGTGGTGCCGTACAGTAAATAGATTTGTGAACCAGGAGAAGACATTTAAATCTGGCCCTTTTTGCATCATCAGCCATCCAACCTGGTGACAGTAAGAGGAAGTAGGTGTGAAGTGAAAGATTTCAAAGAGAATCCTGTTAGTTAAGTTCATGATCTTGTTGAGAGGACAAAAAGCGTAGTTCAGGGAGACCACCAAGAATGCTGGCACAGTAGTACAGTTTAGAGAAGAAAGTAGTGGTTAAGAGATGCTTGGCGGTGTATAAAGGAAGGAGGTGCCTGATTTTCCTAATATTTAGGAGGTTGTGGCGAGCCACCGTTGCAGTTTTGGAGATAAAAGTAGAGAAGGTGTGAGAAGAGTCAGATGAGACAGAGGATTCTGATGAGGAGTAGGGGAAAGTGTAAGGTGGGAACTTGACAGACAGGGGAAAAGATGGGAGAGAGTATTTGGCAGGGAAGAGAGTGCCTCTGTTTATGAATAATTTAACATCAGAGGGTGCAAAGCCATCCAATATTTAACAAAGAGACAGTTTGACATTTCTATAGGGAAATCAGAAGAGAGTTCAGGAAAAGAGAAATGATTTGGGTGTCGTCCGCAAAGTGTTGGTACGAGAACCCAAAGAACGCGATTAGTGTTTCAAAAGCAGAGGTGTAGAGTGTAAAGAGGAGAGCAACCAAGACAGAGCCTTGTGGAACACCAAAAGTTAAAGGATTGAACTGAGACGTAGTGTTGTTCCAGGAGACAGAGAATTGGCGAGGTGCTAGTTAGGATTCAGTCCAGGCAAGGGCTCGATCGTGAAAGCGAGAGAGTATTAAGGCGATCAGAGTGATCTACAATTCAAAGTCAGCGGACAGGTCAAGGACAATTAGGATCGAGGAAAGGTTGGAGCACTTAGAGGCGATAAAGTTGGAGACATTCATGAGAGCAGTTTCCGTGGAGTGACAGGAGCAGAAACCTGCTTGTAAGAAGTTGTGAACGTCTAAAGAAATTTGGTAATACGGATGAACACATGGACAACGAGGGGGAAGTATACAATGGTTTTAGCATTGTAAACAACCAATGGAATATGTTTATTTCTTTGTACGTATGAGGGCATGATGTATATACTTCACTTCAACACCTGTATTTTTCTAAAGTTAGAAAACAAGAAATATGCACTATCTTGTACTTCATTAATGTTCTTGGTTAGTTATATTATTGATGCCCTCGGTTATTTATATTGTACAAAGGAGCCCTATGTAAACATGGGGTTACTTGGTGAGCACAGAATGTAGAGGGATTGGAATTTGAAGACAATGGTTGAGGGGAACAATTTCATCTTATACTGAGGCAGGGCTTCTCACCAAATAAAAGTAATTTCTGCATCCTCGATGCCCATGTCCACCTAATTAGGACAAAATTGAATTTGAAAAAGAAATTACCTGAACACCGTTTCTGGTTAATTTTTGTCAAAAAAGAAAATTCTTCTCCTCTCATTTTTATGATGTCATGATTAATCAAGAGTCAGAAGCAAGGTAGCTTTGAGCAGTGGGCTCCGTCCAGACTTCCCTCCAGCTAGACCTTCGGAAACTGACCACCTCAGTACCCACAAATTTATCATACTTTCTAAGATTCCAACATTCTACCGAAGGAAGAGGTAAAGGCAGGGAAGCCTGGGGAATTATGGAGATGGAAGAGTGGAGAATGCACTAATGAAGCTTATGGAACAGCAATGTGGGTGTAACACTTTCTTGAACCTTTGTGAAGTGGGCCCACAATCTCTCCTGCCTGTTGCATCCTGCAGTATGGAATTCCTCTTTGGATTCTACATGTGCCATAGAATAGGCAGTCCCCACACACATTTCCCCCTTATGTAATCCACCCCATGACAAGTCCTTGAACTTTGGGGGTAGTTGACAAAAGCGAAGCAGCCATTTCAGGGTTACACCAGGACATGAGTTGCTGTATTAACTTGCAGGAGATGCAGAGGGATCAGCTTCATGCTTGGAGGAATGAGGGTCACTCTGAATTGGTAACGCTGTGTTAGAGTGTGTAAGGCCGGGACTGGGCTCATGAGGTCAGCTATGTCAGAGAGCGTGGTTGTGGTCATAGCATCGGGGTGTGGATTTGGGGTCAGTGGAGCACCAACAGCTCCTGCTTTGGTAGACAGGCCAGACTGCCACTCCAATTTATAACACTTGACATTTGACTTGGGCTCCTATTTCTTATCGCTGACCAGGATGGCCACTGCACCTAGTACCTTGTGAGCTCCCTTCAAAGGTGAGAGACGGAAATCACCCTACCCCACAAGCTAAGGTTTTCCACTCTGAGCCAGTCGCCGGTCTCGAGATGATCACTGCATGCACTTTTTGTGAGAAACCAGAAGGCGTCCTTGCATCTACTCCTGTTCAGTCCTCTTTTCAGGTGGCCAGGGAAAGGTCATCGCTTCTGGATCCTGACCCTGGGCGTGGGGAAGCGAGAGAGGATTCCCTGGGTAGAGGGTCCTTGGGTATTGGGGATGAGATGTCCTCAGGTGGGAAGCAGTATTCTGCCTCTCCCTTTCAGGAAGACCACTCTCTCCCAGAGGCAGTTATGGGGTATTGCTATCCCTGTCCCACTGACCAAGGACACGGCACGAGATATTGACAATCTAGAAACACTAGAAAGAGGGTGAAGAAGGGGAGGGGGTTAAGGGTAAAGTATGCGAGACATGGCATCCCCTATCCCCTTTCCCTATTGAAAACCAACCTAACCCTCCCCTGGCCTTTATGGGCTATTGTCAAGCATCTCCCCTCATTTTCCCACACTTTACCCATGACAGCACGAGGAAGAGGAGACTAAGAAGGATGAACACGAGTGGGTTATTTCATCACTCTGGTACTGAGACGAGGAAGAGGCATGTAAAGTTTTGTAGAGATCAGGAATGTCTCCTTAACTATGGCCAGGCACTTAGACCAAATGATCCACACCCAAGGTCATTTAGTAATTGGAAGGAGTATAGCAAGGCAAGCAGTTAGGAGACGAGAGAGACTTAACAACCTGCTGGCGGGAATCAGGAGCTGTGGCACGCTGCAGGAAAGAGATCAGCCTGCAGCCTGGAGGCTGGAGCACTTGGCGAGGCAGAGCGGAGAGAGGGAACAGGCGACAAGTCGGCAGGCAAGAGCAGATGGGGCCGCGAAAGGACCAGAAGTGAAGCAACCGCTTCAGAGGGTCTGGCCGCTCACCTGCCGAGAGATCGCTGCTCCGCTTGCAGCGAGAAAGCCAGCAAGTGCGCGTGGCTCCATGTAACAGGTGGGAGAGGCAGCTGGATCTCCCCAGTGAATGCGCAGCCGACACTGCATTAAGCAGAGGCCATGGAAAGTTGCAAAGACCGGTGAGCCTACCACACACCAGTGGGGAAAAGGTGGTCTAGATGGGGCAGAATGCAATCATAAGAGTCCAATACATGCAACCATTTGAATACTGAATGGATGGAAACACTATTGAATACCAAAGTTAATGAAAACTTGAAGCAACGTTTAATTAAGCATATTGAATACTGAACTGAATGAGAACTTGTAGCAAAATTAAATCACGCACGTTGAATACAGAGTTGAGTGAAACCTTGTGGGCAAAGCTGGTAGCTGAAGGTCAAAAGGGAAATTGCCCATTTGAAAATCACCCACGGAAAAGAGAGCAATTGCGAAAGAGTGTGACAGAAAGGTGAGTAATTAATAAGACCCCCACAAAGTGAACTGTCATGATCTCTGCTTCCAAAAGATCAGGACTTGCCCGACTCCCTTGGAAGCAGACCCATAACCCCAGTTCCGAGTGCCAGCCAGTCCCAATTGGGACCTTTTGGACCCTGTCCTGGCGCCAGTGGCACCAGGCTCATAAAGATGCCCAGTCCCAGCGCTGGAAGCGCCGGGCTCATAATGCTTGGGCGGACTTACCTGCAGCAGACCATGCTGCATACTTACCTGCCAGTTGAGCCCCTGATCCTCTTCTGTTTGGGACTACTTTTCCTGTTGGGTGGGGCAGGAGCCACTCCCTAGGTTCAGAACACTGGAACTCTTCTGGAAAGCAGGAACTCTTTTCTTACCTAGGCGAGGCTGTGGAAGGAGACACCCAAGCACTACAGGAGGCTATTTAAACCACACCCGATGGATGAATCTTGCTTTGCGTTATTCTGCATTCTCTGCAGCAGAACGCTCATCGTGTCTTCTGCTTCTGATCCTGGGCCTAAGGGAACAAAGGCTTACCATCCTGGAATCCAGTCTTCAGCAGCACCTGTAAGGACAAAGAAAGAACAGGTTAGCACTACGGTCTTCAGTGGCAGCGCATCTCTTACCTGGTCCATCGGCTGTCACCAACGCTTCGCGCTGCATTCCGGCATCTGAAAGACAAAGGCTTACCTACTCTTCGCATGCTCCGGAGGTCTTCGCACTGCATTCCGGCATCTGAAAGACAAAAGCTTACCAGCTCTTCGCACGCTCCGGAGGCCTTCGGCGCTGCATCCCGCATCTGAAAGACAAAAGAAGGTGCGTTTAAAGACATTGGGCAACTTTATTACTCACGTGCCATTACTCCTTCCCACGCCGAATCCAGTGGGTATTCCAGCACCCTTCAGCTTCTCTAAAGCTCCGAACTTGTACCTGCAAGATAAAAGGGACAGTTGGTGCGCATCGTGAAGCAGGCGACAAGCGCTTACTTACGTGCTTCCAGGCGCTTCTATTCCTCACGCGGGTTCGATCCTCAACTCTCATCAGCCCGCCATCCGCCATCGCCGGAACCCTGCAAATCAAGAGATATCATTACAAAAGACTTTTAAGACATTTGAAGTGCCCAGAACTTACCGTTCGTGCAGTTAACGACGGACAGCAGTCCTCTGAGGTCAAGAGGCCTGCACCCTTATCCAGTGAAGAAACTGGTTACGGCACCCTGCCCCGAGGCAGATGGAGAGCTCGGCGTTCACTTACCTAAGGTGAGGGCGTTAACCTTTGGGGTTCTACAGGAGAAGAGAAAGGGAAGAGGAGGGAGGCACCCAATAACCCCAGTTCATTAATCCCATATTTTCTATCTGCAGACATCTTACTCTTCGAGTCAGACATACAGTGCACAGAGGTCCAGCCCAAAGAGCCAACCGTGTGTTACACATCACCTTTGAAGATACGGCATTCACCCAGTCAAGACCGGCGCCTCTGCGGGAATCAGGTGAGCGTTACAACTGATGGCATTTGAGAAGGCCCAATCTGACCTGGTCTCTTCTGAGCAGAGGCTGCAGAGAAACCAGCGCCTCTGCGGGAATCAGGTGAGCGTTACATGAACTATGTGAATGGAGACAGTGTGGCAAGGCCAAAGATTGGCATAATATGTGCAACACTTTATGGCAAAGCCAAGAGGCTGACCAGGAGAAGTCAGGAGAGTGTAAAGCTGCACATAAAGCCAAGAGGCCGACAAAGAGAAGCTTAGTGAATGCGAATTGGGACACAGTGCAAATGCAGAAGAACCTGTGGGAGCCAAGAGCCTATGGCTCCTGGTTTCACAACCTGTGAAGGGTAGACCATGTTTTCCGACAACTGCACCTAGACCAGGGAGCCCTAAATTGTGAAAACCAAAGACATTGTGAAACACACCAAGAACGAGCACTGTAAGTGAACAGTTGATGCCACCCAGAAGGAGGTTCAAGATGACCTGGAGTTGTGTTGAACTTTGAAAACCGGAAACAAGGACAAGTTGCTACGTTAAAGTCTTGGGGAAGGGGACCCTGAGACTTGATGAATTGCAGATGCTGTCTTGAGGACAGACTCTCAAGACCCATTTCTTTTGAACTGTGCTGCCTTGAACTTGGGTAAAGGAACCCCGAGGATTGTGTGGAACTGTAATGCTTTGAACCTGAGAAGAACAAGTTACTTACCGACTGGTAACTTTCTTTCGATTGGATGTTCCTTCAACGTATTCCTCATTTTAGATGTATTCCATCCAGCTTTGGTGCTCTTCGGAATTTTTTTTCGGCACAGGGCGCCGTGCGTCAATGTCGTCGAGTCGATGATCCCTTGAAGGCCTCCGTCGAGGTGACGTCATCGGGTGTATAAGTAGCACGTGCGACGCCTGTTGGCCTCAGTTCCGTTTTTCCCCTTTTTTATCTTTGATCTTGTACTGTGAAGATTGTGCCGGCAGATACGTATGCGCCTTGCGAGATTTGAGATGGCAATAACCCAGAAATTCTACAGAGGGGTAGGCTGGGAGGGCGATGAGGAATACGTTGGAGGAACATCCAATCGAAAGAACGTTACCAGTTGGTAAACTTGTTCTTCGAGTAGATTGTGTCCTCCAACGTATTCCTCATCTTAGATAGACTCCCAAAGCAGTATGGACAATTCCTCTGGAGGAGGGGGTAGATTTTTCGATACTTTTAGATGGCCGAGTATAGTACTGCATTTCCAAAAGTTAGCTCCCTAGACTGGGAAGCATCCAGGTTATAGAATTTTGAGAAGGTGTGTAGCGAAGAGCAAGTTGCTGCTTCGCAAATGGATCTTATTGGAACACCTCTTTGAAGGGCCGTGGAGGAGGCGATGCCTCTTGTGGAATAAGCCCTTAACCCTTCCGGAGGGTCTTTTTGAGCTAATCTGTAGCATTCTGAAATGCAAAGTACGATCCAGCGTGAAATTGTCTGTTTTGTCACCGATTGACCCAGTTTCCTTCCTGTGTAACCTATAAACAGCTGGTTGTCCACTCTAAGTCTGGAAAGTCTAGAGATGTAAAAGCTTAAAGCTCTTTTTGGATCCAACCTGTGTAATCTTTCCTCCTCCTTCAAAGGAAGGGGTGGAGGATAGAATGCGGGTAAGACAATTTTCTGACTTAAATGAAAATCAGATATTACTTTCGGTAAAAATGATGGTTTTACCCTCATCACAAATCTGTCCTTATGGAACACAGTATATGGTGGCCCAGAAGACAGTACCTGCAATTTGCTCACTGTTCTTGCTGATGTTAGAGCAAACAAGAAGGCTGTTTTCCACGTTAGTAATCTTAATGGACACGTGTGCATAGGCTCAAAAGGAGCACACATTAAGAATTTTAGGACTAAATTTAGATCCCAGATCGGTACTTGAAATGGGTGAGTGGGAAACACATTAGTGAGTCCTTTTAAGAATTGTATTATCAAAGGAATTTTGAAGTAGGAGCATTCTTCCGATGAGCGCTTGAAAATGGAAAGCGCCACAAGGTAACCTTTTATTGTTCCGATATTCAGACCTCTATGTGCTAGGGTCAGAAGGAAAGCTAATACTTCCGGAATAGAACATAGAAAAGGATCGACATTTTTTTCTCTGCACCAGTTGCAAAACTTTTTCCAACGGCAACGGTATAGAGACTTTGTTGCTGGCCTTCTTGCCGAAATGAACACCTCCATAACGTCATCTGGAAGGTTCCAATCCCTGTATCTCAGCCTTTCAGATACCAAGCATGAAGGTTGAGCATTTTGACCTCTGGATGGAGAACCTGACCCTCCATTCGAGAGAGAAGGTTCTCTCTCTGAGCAAAACGTTCTTGAGGACAGATGGACATGTCTAGAAGGTCTGGGTACCACGTTCTCCTGGCCCAATCCGGGGCAATTAGGATCATGCGGCTCCGAAACCTTTTCAGCCTCCTGATGACCTGAGGAATGACGGGAATCGGAGGGAATGCGTACAATGGTGGGAAATTCCACTCCACCACGAACAGGTCCCCCAGGGCTCCTCTCGGGGGAAATTCCCTTGAGCAATACCTTTCGCATTTTCAGTTGATTTCAGTTGCAAACAGGTCTACTTGAGGGGTTCCCCAAAGGGCAAAGATCTCTTGAATGACTTCCTGAGCCAGTTCCCATTCGTGGGATACCGTGGTCTGCCTGCTCAGAGCATCTGCCCTCATATTCTCTTTCCCGGCTAGATGAATTGCTGTTAAAGAGATTCCTTCCTGAATTGCCCAATACCAGAGCTGCATTGCCTCTCCGCACAGAGGTAGTGACCCCACACCTCCTCTTTTGTTTAGGTAATGCACGGCCACCATACTGTCCGTCATTATCAGGACATTCTTTCCCCTGACAGATGGCAGGAAGGCCTTCAGCGCTAGTTTGATCGCCCTCAGCTCTAAAAGGTTGATATGTAGTTTGGACTCCGATGGAGACCAACGACCGTTGATTGTTAAATCGTTGGCATGAGCTCCCCACCCCATGAGCGAGGCGTCCGTCACTACTGTGATCTCCGGCCATGGTTGCCAAAAAGGTTCTCCTTTTAGGATGTTCTCTGTACAGGTCCACCATAAAAGGTCTTGTCGGACCCTGTTCGGAATCTGAAGAAGATCCGTCATTTGACCCGAAAATTGAGACCACTGAGTCTTTAGAGCCCATTGGAGGGATCTCATCCTCAAGCGTGCCTCTGGCACCAGGAAGATGCAGGATGCCATGAGGCCGAGCAACCTTAAAAAGTCGTAAGCCTGGAGATTTTGGGCATTTTGAAATATGTAAACCATCTGAAGAATGTCTTGAGCCCTCGACTTGGGAGGCGAGCTCTTTCCCAAGGACGTGTCTAATACAGCTCCTATGTACTGAAGCTGTTGGGAAGGTGTCATCTGTGACTTCTTGAAATTGAGGGAGAAGCCCTGTTTGTGGAGGAAGTGGCAGGTGATTTTCAGATGATCCAGTGCTTGCTTGGCAGAACGCGCTCTGATCAACCAATCGTCCAGGTAGGGGTAGACATGAATCCCCCCTCTCCTGAGGTGTGTTGCCACCACTACCATTAACTTGGTGAAGACCCTCGGGCGGAGGTCAACCCGAATGGCAGGACTCGAAACTGATAATGTGAGTCGTCAACTATGAACCTCAGGTATTTTCTGTGTTTGAGATGAATCGGCAAATGAAAATAAACATCCTGGAGGTCCAATGACACCAACCAGTCCTGAAGTTGAAGGGCCTGAAGGATCTGAGAAAGGGTAACCATCTTGAACTTGTCCTTTCTGAGGAACTTGTTCAAGTTTCTTAAGTCCAAGATGGGTCTCAATCCTCCGTCCTTTTTGGGGATCAAAAAATACAGGGAGTACCATCCCTTGTTCCTCTCCTCTGCAGGTACTGGTTCTATAGCACCTTTCTCCAGCAGGGTTAAAACTTCCTGCTGTAGGAGCGGGTTTGAAGACTTCAATGGGTGTCTCCCTGGTGGATTGCTTTGAGGTTGCGATAGAAAAGGAAGGCAGTAACCTTGGGCTATTATTTCTAGAGCCCAAACATCTGAAGTAATGGCTCGCCATTCTTGCAGATGCTGTGACAGCCTGCCCCCTACAGGTGTTTTGTGATGCAAGTCCTCAAAGCGGTTTTGTGGCGGATGTTGCAGCCGCTGATGGCAGAGAGGCTGCAGCTGCAGCTGGTTTAGCGCGTTTTCCTCGTCCACCACGAGTGGCCTTTTTCTGGCCCCTTTGACTGGCCATTCCTCTCGCCTTTCCATATGAGGTGCAGTAACGATAGGATCGTCCCCTCCATGACTGTCCTTGCGCACGAAAAGGCTGAGGTTGCCTAATAGCAGCTCCTAAGGATTTGGCAGCTGCTTTTGAGGTCTGCAACCTCTCAAGGCTCTCTTCAGCCTTGTTGCCAAAAAGGTGAGACCCGTCAAAAGGCATGTTCAGAAGGCGGTTCTGTACGTCCGGTGTGAAACCCGACTTCCGTAACCACGCAAATCTGCGCATTACCGTGCTAGTGCCCATCGACCTGCTTACACTATCCGCAGTGTCCAATCCAGATTGAAGGGATTCCTGCATGGCTTTCTTTCCGTCTCTAACGATGGCTAGGAACCCTTCCCTTTCTTCCCCTACTGGTATGTGCTCCGCCGCCATTGCAATGCACTCCCAAAGAGTGTATGAAAATTTTGCCAAGGCACATGTGGAGTTGGCAGATTTTAATGCCATGCTCCCGGCTGAAAATACCTTCCGTGCCCAACCACCCACACGCTTATCGTCCCTGTCTGGAGGGATAGACGGGTATGCAAGTTTGTTAGAAGCTGTGGCTGCCTCTATGACCAGACTCTCGGGAGTAGGGTGTTTGGACAGATAGCCGGGGTCGCTACTGGCCGGGCGGTATTTTCAGGTGAGGGATTTATTTACCGGAGGAATAGAATCCGGAGTTTCCCAATTCTTGGCCACCCTATTTTGCAGGGCTACATGAAAGGGTAGTACTGGGTCTTCGGTGGGACCATGGTCCAATATATCTGTTAAATCATCCTGGATGAATTGGGCTGATGGTCTAGCCCATCTTAAGTAATCTACTACCTTTGTCATTAATTGACGGTATGATGGACTGGCATGCTCTCCTGGTTCTGGTCTGCCAAAGTCGTTTTCAGGAGACGTGTCAATGCCACTTGCATTGTGTAATGATTGCACCAAGTCCCTCATTCTGCTTTCTTCTGAAATCAAGCATTCTGGGACATTTGGGGTGCCATATTCTAGCCCAAAAGGTACATTCTCCTCATCAGATCTCTCCTGTTCCTCAAAAATTGAGGTCATGGATTTGAAAAACTCCTTTCTGGGGAGAGGCTTGAAAACCTTCTCTGGAAGAGGAGGAAGAGGTCTAGTACCTGGCTCTGAGGACAATACCGGTTGTGTAACCTTATCCTTCTCTTTTTCTCGCTTCCCTAGCTTGGCTGGAGCCTTTGGCGCTGAGGGTTTCGGCGTCGATGTCGATAACAGCGTCGACACCGTGGTCGTCGACAGGGTCTGCTTCGAGGGCATCGAGGCAACCTTTGAAGATTTTCCCTTCGAGGTATGATGGGTCTCGGACGGTGTCGATGACCTCGAGCGGTCGACTCGAATCAAGCGTTTTTCACTCGGCGTCCTGGAAGGTTCCCTATCCTTCCTTTTATTCGACCACCCGGGCTCGAGGGCGTGCGAGTGTCGGAGCGATGACGCTCCCGGCCGGCTTCCGAAGAAGGCGCGGACCGAGGCTTTGCTTTTTCAAACACCTCCATCATTTTGACCCTGAATGCTTCCCACTCTTCGGTAGATTAATGTTTCGTGGGGCATTTCATCTTTTTTGGAGACTCGTCTGACAACGAGGTGGAGGGAGACCTGTGGTGTTGTTTCTTCGATCTTTTTGACGAAGACGACGAGCGACGGGAATAGCTACGGGACCTCGATCGATGCCTTTCGCATCGAGGAGAATTCTCCTCACGGGATCTCGACTCGACGCTAGAGGTTTTCCGATCGTTTTTTCGACCTACCTGTAGCTTTCCTCTCCTCTCTCGCAAGGCCTTCCCCGTCATCGCCTGACACTTCGTCCAGGCCTCCATGTCGTGTCCTTCTCTGAGGCACCACAAATCCTCTCAATGCGGGTCCGTGATCAACATTTTTGACCCGTACGATTTGCACTTTTTGAATCCCGAGGGTCGTGGTCGGTGTCGATGACGAGGACATATTTCATTTATTATATATTCTCACAGAACCCGAGGAGCGCCGAATGTCCGAAGCAACGTATACTGTGGAAAAACGGAACTGAGGCCAACGGGCGCTGCACGTGCTACTTATACACCCGATGGCGTCACCCTCAACGGAGGCCTTCGAGGGACCATCGACTCGACATCGACGCAAAGCGCCCTCTGCCGAAAAAATTTCCGAAGAGCAGCAAAGCTGGATGGAATACATCTAAAATGAGGAATACCCTGGAGGACGCAATCCACTCGAAAGGTCATTTTGATAATTTTGTGGAACTTTCTTGAACTTGGGGAAGGGGAGCTGAAGAGGAAGCCAAGAGCTGTAAGAAGCATAGAACTGTGTTAAACACAATTTCTTTTATTATTGACATCCCTACACATTGTTTAGCTTTAGTTGTGAGGGCAAGGATAGGTTTTGGACACATGCAGACGTGTAAGATGAACTCTCTGACTCAGACTTTCCTTAGTTTTGTTCAGGTAGAGAAATCCCACCTTAGCATAGGGCAAGTTATGCCTTCAACCATCCTGACATTTGATTTAATAAACCATTTGATTTTGAACTTTGAATCTGTTGTCTGGGTCTTGCTTCACGATGCCTTCATACCTTCGACTGATCAAAATGGAGTTTGTATCTTGCTTGGCAATCTTCCTTACATCTCAAATGTTGGCCCCTGTCCACGCATACAGGACCCTACACTCTCAGCCATTCAGGTGCAAGCTTACATGCAGGTTTCCATCCCTTCCATGGAGTGAATGATGCAATGCCCATGGTCGAATACGGGGTGGACTTGTAAGTCCAGACATTTCTTTCAGCAATGTCTACACATCTAGATTCGAGGCTTTGGCCAAAAGGGACGGTGCCTTTCACTACTCTGTTAAACCCCTCCAAGATAAGTTCTGGACAATAAAATGCAGATGTTTCATGGCATTATCCAGCTTTATGGAGAAAGTATGAGCTCACATTTGAACCAAATTTGATGCCAATATCAGTCAGTAAGATTGTGTGAAATCCTTCCTACACGGTGTGAGAATTGGAATACCAGATCTGCAGTGGCATCTTCTGCCCAAGCCACAATCTGCCACGTGGTAGCCCATTAAAAAAAATATGAGTGTGCATTCCGGAGTGGATATCGCTATGGGCCAGATGACTAGAGCCAACTTCATAGGTTGGGAGTTCGGTATTTGAATAGGGTGCAGGTGTTTTTAAAATTAATTTTAATTGTTCATTTATAACGCGCTTAATGCCAGCGAGTGGTTTGTAAGTGCGGGATCGAGATTCGAACCTGTGTTGCC
This sequence comes from Ambystoma mexicanum, assembly GCF_040938575.1. Classification (NCBI taxonomy): domain Eukaryota; kingdom Metazoa; phylum Chordata; class Amphibia; order Caudata; family Ambystomatidae; genus Ambystoma; species Ambystoma mexicanum. The sequence goes on from NC_090924.1 coordinate 928,529,632, forward strand.
AGCATTGTCTTGCTTCCAAGACAAACACATTGCCCCTGAGCTATCCTTCCTCCTTCCATTCTAACATGAGATTTGTTACTTTGTGCAAAGGCAAACATAACGTCACTGCTTCCTTAAACTGTGTGTCCTAGACCTGGCTACCAATACCATTTGCACAAACTGCGCTTACTCATACTTCTTCCTAGTTGTCCTTTGTGAGATTATTCAACAAAGAGGGGATGTATTCCCTTAGTTGGGATTATCTGTTTGCCTCTGAATAGCAGGTCACCTGCCAACCACAATTCATTGCTGACCTGTTGGAACTGCTCGCACATGTCTGTGGCAACCCCACAACCAGAAGCCGCAGGATCATCTGTCGCTACTCATCTTTGGTGCTTTCCGTCAGCTATGAGGCTTAGTCTATAATCGCATCTACTATCATTTTGACAATCGCGGCCCATGTGCCAATTTCTGCTTCAGTTTGATCTGGCTGCAGTGAAAGACAAGACAGGAGCCTGCCACCACGTTTTTTGGGTCGGGGCACGTATATTACTCCACTTGCGCGCCACTTTTGATGAAGCCAATATTTAACATTCTCCCATTGGCCCCTCTTACTAACATTTGGTACAAAACAGATAAAGTCTGCTGTCCTTAGAGTACAGAATCCTCTGAGGATACTGACGTGGGAAAAACCTCCTACGAATAAAGTGCGAAAGGATGGAGCCGGGTAGGCTTGTTGGAGGGAGGGGTAAGGGAAACAGTACACATTGAGCACAAATCCGCGACATGTAACATAATGTAAAGTACTGTGGGTATTGTTGGTTTATTGTTGATTGTTAAATGTAATGTTTGTTTGGAAACCAATAAAAATTGTTTTAAAAAAAAAGTCTGCTGTCCTTTCTGTGCCAACACCAACATGTTATGTTCATTTGCCCGGGCTATTCTCGAATTCCCTCGGAGAACCTGAGATTGTGCTTAAAGAACCATGGAGTACGCGCACAGTGCAGAGATCTAATGTAAGAATTCTCTACCTTATGTTGTGTTCCCAGTTTCTAACTATTTAGTTAGTGCATGAGAAGGAGGAAAATCAAATAAAAAACCTTGTGACTAACGTGTTTACTCAAAGATTGCGTGCTAACCCACACCTTGATGTATCGCTCTTTTGGATGAATTTGTATATGGAATTTTTTACGGGTATTTTAAGGGCTTGTTTTTGGCTCTGATATGCATTTTGATTTTATGGTAACAAGCCGAAATAAAAGTATTGTTTGACTGACTATAATCTATATACTGCAGAGAAAAAACCCACCTACTAATTGTTGATGAGGTGGATATGCCCATTCCACGTGAAATGAGGTGGATAAGAGGTTTACAGTCGGTCTAAAGAGGATACTTCAGAGAAAGAATGTAATATGTTTGACTGCCCTTCTGTAGGAGAGGGACTCTTTTTGTACCGTGGAGTAAATGCTTTTTGCACCTGCATAGAGAGTGAGATGCAAAAACTAAAATCTCATCATGGCTCTGCCACATTAGTGTGAGGGCCGACCTCCAGGCTGATGTTGATTGTGTTGGTCATTATAGCACAGTATGATCCAAGGGGTTGAACATGATAAGTATGTCCTTTTTGATTTGGTTGAAGGCTTCCTTGCGTACTTCCACCTAGACCAACGTTTGTGTTCATTTAGTTAAATATATTGCAATGGGCTGTACTTCACTGCAAAAATCGTTAGGAATTTCAAGTAATACTTGAATATCTGAAAAAGACATGAAGCCCATCGTCGTGTTGTGGAATGGGAGTTTTTCTCAAGGCATCCACCAAGTTCAACTTTGGCCAGATACCTTAGTCATTCATGATAGGGCCCAACTATATTGGGCACTTATTGAGTTTTCTCGTTATGCTGTCCAGCCCTAAAATAGTTATAAAGTGTGTGAGAGTGGTATTGTGTTGTGGGATGTCCTTTGCTAATAGTAAGATATTGTCCTGGAAGCAACAGACACTGACGCAGCCTCTAAAAGTTCTTCCATGACGCATTGAAATAAGGCCAAAGCTGATGCAGAGCCAAATTGCATTCCATTGAATATATATGTCCCAAGCAGGGTCATTAATAAAGTTGGGTGTTTTAATTATCCTGTAGATCAATCTCATGACACATGCTCAATAGATCAAGTGTCGCGCAACATTTAGCAGCCTCCAGTGGAGCTACCATCTCTTGCACCCTGGGGATTGGGTAGAAATCAATCCAGATTCTTTCTTTGACGGAGCTTAAGTCCACACACTTCCTGACAGCCCCGTTTGGCTTGCAGGCAATGACAATGGAGGACCCCTTTTATGTGGCTCTAGACTTTCAATGACATTGTAGGCACATAATGTGTCCATCTCATCTTTTCGTTGTGTCTGCAGCAAAAGAGGAATGGACCTTATTCTATGTGCAACTGGGGTCACCCTTCAAAATACAAATATTGTGCTTGAAAACATAGATGTCATGAGCACTACTCCCGAGGAGCCAGGACTGGCCCAGCGCCCCCGGAAGCAGACCCTTCTTCCACAACTCCGGACCCAGCAGACCCCTACAGGGGCCCTTTGGACCGTGTCCTGGCGCCTTTGGCGCCAGGCTCATAAAGGACTTCAGTCCCGGCGCCAAAGGCGTCGGGCTCATATTGATAAACTTTGTAATAATGCTTGGGTGGACTTACCTGAGGCAGACCATGCTGCATACTTACCCAGAACAATCCAGTCTGGCTGAAGTCCCCAGCCATCAGGGCTGGGAGGAACTATTTCCTCTATTCAGGAACTCTTTTCTTATCTGGGTGGGGCCGGTGGAAGAACACACACTGAAGCACTTCTCTGCTATTTAAACCACGCCCGATGGAATACACGTTCTTCGCGTTATTCTGCATCAGCAGCAGGACGCTCACCGAGTCGGCTCCTGCATCCTGGCTCCTGACACGCCCGCCAGCACCCGGAACACCTGAAAACAGACAAGAAAAGAGAAGGCGAGCATTAGAAATTATACTTACCGGAATCCGGTCTCAGCAATCCTACCTCCGACGATCCTGCAAAGGAAAGGTACAAGATTAGCAGCGCTCTCAAACGCTTGCAGCCGCGCCGCCTTGCCTTACCCATCCGTGGCCTCGCCGAACTCCACCGCGGCCATGACGCCGGCAGCATCTCGTCACCTGAAAGACAGAAAAAGACAAGTCATTAGAGGTGCCCGCTCTAAAGCGGCCACATTTCTTCCACTTACTTACGTGCCTCATCACGCGCGACAGCGGCTGTGTCGCCGGCAGCATCTCAGCACCTGTAAGCAGAAAAAGACAATCATTAGAAGTAAGCAGTCGCTTTTCTTTCACTTACCTTCCTCCACCGCGGCAATGACGCCAGCTACATCCCAGCACCTGCATAAGAGGAATACATGGTGAGCACTAACTAAGCACGGAGAACAAGTACTCACCAAGAGACTTACCTGCTTTAGGTTTCTGGGCTCCGGCTCCTGTGGAGAAAAGACACTCATACTTACGGCTACCGCAGGAGAGACGAAAGGACACAGTGTCCGCAACTATTTCCCATCCAGTGACGTAACTGGATTCTACGCACCCCTGCACCTGAAGCAGGATGGAGAGCTCATCTTTACAATACCTAAGGTGAGAGCTCGCAGAAACCAAGTTGGGGGTCAAGAAGAGTGAGAAACGGGAGATTGGTGGGAACACATATCCACCCCAGCTGGTAATCAATCCCTTTTCTTCCACCTGCAGAAAACTTACTCTACAAGCCAGGCAATCCAAATTCGGAGGCCCCATCCAGAGCATCTTCCGGGCCCTGCGCCTCACGATAGAAGAAACGGTAGCAGTCCAGCTCGGGTCAGCGTCTCTGTGGGAATCAGGTGAGCGTTACAGTAGGCACCCTAGAAAGTGGCTGAACATGTCTGGGAATCCATTGCATATGTTGCTTTTGATCTGCATCACTGGTTCAGAGGCACTGGGATCTAGTCTAACTCGTATGCACTTTATGGTGCCACCAGCTCAATAAGGAAGCACCCTTCTTGGCCACGTTAAGTTTGCTACGTATCCTCCATCCTTTGAATTCGGTGTGCACCATTTACAAAACATAATCTATCGATGGTAACACTCGACACGCCATGGGATTTGTATCAGGTCTTGCCAGGTCCTTAAGGTCCCATCCAAATTTGAGGTAAGTATCAGTGTCTATTACTGTAACGTGGGAACATGAGTCAGCCATAATTTGTAACTTGCGTCCAGTTTATGTTCACATTGGGCCTCTACATCCTCATTGACCATGCTGATGGGGGGGGTCACTCATTTTATCCCTTACAAAATGTACTTCTTCAGTAAGGGATCTAATGGATCCGGTGCTAAAGCGGTAACACCCTGGCCACATGTCCCCTTTTCCCATATTTGTGACAAGTGGCTGTGTGCCTCAGTACCCACTTTCGTATATGTGATCCATAGCACAACATGCAAAGTATGTACGTCTTTCTCTCTTGTTTTGGGACACTATGGAGTTAGGGTGCTACTGTATTCCTTGGGCCTACTTAACTGACCTCTCCACACCATCATTTGTTGACAAGGCCTTGGTGTATTCAGCACACTGTTTTGTGATGCTGCCTGTGAAATGGCTTGCTCGAGGGTAAGCTCTTTCACTAGGAGTCTCCTCTCAAGTAGTTTCTTGCTATTGCAGAAGTGTACAATCTGCTCTCTGATTAGGCTCTCGTCATTGTGCTGAGCTCGTAGTCGTTGGGCAGTCTGCAAATGACAGCCATGTAAAATGCTATTCTTTCATTGATTCCTTGGCTGCGCGATAAGGACAGATGTTCCACTTAGGCGTAAATTGTTCCTCCAGCAGCTCTGTGGCTTGGACAATGTCCTGGGCAATGCTGCTGTGGTCCCTGATGGGTATAGGAGGCAAGGTTTCAAAGACTCCACAACTCTCTACTCTGATGCACAGGAACAGCAAGGCTCGTTTACGTTCAACAGCATAGTTTCCCTCCCTATTGTGATGATGTGTCAAACCGTTTCTTTCAGTGTGCCTATAGGATGATTGGGTCACATGTCAAGGGTTGGAATGCTGATGTGGATTTCGTGGTTGGTGATGATGACAAAACAAAAAACGAATACAAAGTACAAAAATAACTAACCAATACAAGTCAAAACAAGGAATTTAAATAATAGGCTAAAAAAAAACACACTGCTCGCTGCTCTTCCTTTGGAGGGTTTGGCAAGTGGATTGGTAGTAGATGGGAGCATGCCATGGCGCAATGGAGAGGAGCATCGGAAGCGGCCATCTCAGTATGTGGCTTGACGGTAAAACGGCTGTTGCGGCCTTAGGTCCCTTCCTCTAATTGTTGGAACGGCTGGTTGCCAGGAAGCGAGATGCTACTCAGCGTGCTGTGAGATCAGGGGTGTGAGCTGGGAGAACAGTGGTGCCTGTGTCAGCGTGCCCCGAGAACCCCTGCGGACTAAATTGGCAGCTAGTAAGCTCTAATTTTGATTGTCAACCACACCTTACTTCTACCAGGTATTGTCTTTCTTTGAGTCGGTTGAGCTTTGTGTGGCCCATGCTATTGGTGTGCTGCCGCAGCCACTATTGCCCCTGGTTTCCCGTGTTCATTGTGTGTTTGCTTTAGCACAGGAGGTCTTGGGGTATATTTGCATACATGTTTAGTAGCCAACAACTCGAGGTGCCCTGTAGCCTCAAATGGCTGATTTTCATAGGTGCTTGTCCAGGCTTTTGATTGTGGATCTTTTTTTGCCTATTTGTGTTTCTTGCACAGCTTTTCTTGGGCTTGCTAGTAGTCAGAGGTGCCCAAAGGCTGGTTTGGCTTTTCAGACAGGTGAGAATTCGCCTGTAAGTCATGGCTGGACTCAAAAGGGGTGATGTGATGGAAATTACCACTCCCACCAGAAATAGGTTATATGAGGCCTTGGTCGCCAGTGCATGTAGAAGGCGGCGACTTCAAGCGAATAAATACTCACCTTGGACAACGACTATGTGGAAATTGTGAATGAGGGCTAAGTCAAGCAGGGAGTTTACAGTTCAACATGTAAGCGGGAATAGTGCTTTGGCGATCGATAGTCTTTATTATTTGGTCCCATTGCTGCAGTGTTCCGATTAGACCCAGCAATTGTGTGGGAAAAACAATGATATGATATAAGTAATTTATAACGCGTCTGTACACACGTGTTTCTAGACATGACAAGACAAGGGAGGGAAGATAGAGGGAGTACAAAACAAACTATCTCACTAGGCCTTGTGACATTCAGATTGTGCAAGTGCGACAAATGCAGAGTGCAAGGAGAAGGGAGAAGTGCCAGGTACAGGGAAGGGGCAGTGCAATCAGGGCAGCATTGATCTGAGTAGTGCAGCCAGGGCAGCACAGCTCTGGGTAAGTTCAAGGAGGCAGGGGACTGTAGGGTTACAGTTACAGCCCCTAAGCGTGTGGCAGGCCCGGAGGCAGTGCAGGGGAGACTGAATATGGAGGAGACTGGTACAGAGTGAATCTCTGAGGGTACCAAGCAACTAGTCGGAGGGCAGACTTGAAGGTCAGTAGGGGAGAGAGAGAAAGCAGAGGAGAAAAGGAAGGTCTTGAACTGATTCCGGAACTTTAGGTGGTCCAGCTCAAGTTTTATAGGGGTAGGGCATTCCAGAGGGAGGCACCTGCAGAGGAGAGAATCTACCCCCCTACTCTCTGCCTGGAGAAGCATCTGACCCTTAGAGTTTGAGGTCGCTGAGCGAAGGGCTCGGGAAGGAAGGTATTTTGGAAGAGTGAGTTGGATTTAGTACGGGCCCTGGCCACAAAAAGCCTTGGGGACGATGCAAAGGGTCTTGAACTTGATCCTTGCAGCCACCGGTAAACGAGATACGATCCCTGGGCTTGGGGCCAAGGACAAGTCTTGCAGTCCTGTTCTGGATTAGTTGCAGGGGGCAGAGAGTAGAGGAGGGCAAATTAAGAAAGAGGCTGTTGCAGTAGTTCAGCCGAGACAGAACCAGGGCTCTGGAGATGGTGAGCTTCTGGGGGAAGTGAGAAAAGTAAGAATACCTTTGAGGAGGTGCAGCTGGTAGTGTGCCTTGTTGGCAAGGTCTGTGATGTGAAGAGAGAAGTAGGGAGTGGAGTCGAAGATGATACCAAGGTTTTATGCCTCACAGGAAGGTGAAGGAAGAGGGCCCAAGGAGGGCGGATAGAGTGAGAAAGGGAAAGTGGGAGCAAGGGTCCCTATGAGAAGGATCTCCATCTGACTGGCATACAGGCAGAGATTGTTGGAGGCGCACCAATCCTGAATCGCGAATAGACAGCCAGAAATTAGCAAGAGAAGGAGGCTGAGGGGAGCCTGAAGGAGATCTGAGTGTCATCCGCATAACACTGAAAGTTAAAGGAGAAGGTAGAGGTCAGGTGAGCTAAAGGGTTCCAAGTAGACATTGAAGAGCCAGGGTGAGAGGATAGAGCCCTGGGGAACAACATATGGGGAGAGAGAGGTGGTGGAGAGAAAAGACCAGTGTTGGACTTGGGAGGGTCGGTCCAGGACGAAGGAGGTCAACCACTCCAGGACCTGATCCGTGATGGCCAGGTTCTCACGGAGTCGATTGATCAGGATGGTGTGATTGACCGTGTCAAATGCAGAGGAAAGGTCAAGGAGCACGGGGACAGAAGGAAAGCTGGAATCAAGATTAGTCAGCAGATCTTCACTGGTCTTCAGAAGAGCAGTTTCCATGCCTCTGGCTGCTCTGAAACCAGACTGATGGTCATGGAGATAACCAACAGATTCAGTGTAGAGAGTAAGCTGGGAGATGGCCAGCTTTTCCAGATGTTTTCCCAGGAAAGGAGTGAGATCGGGTTATAGTTTTTCAGGCAAGTAGGATCGGCAAAAGGCTTTGAAACGAGGGGGTGTACAAGGGAGTGCTTGGGAATAGGAGTGGAAGATCCAGTGGCAAAAGAGCTATTGCAGAAATCAGTCAAGGCTGGAGCGAGGGTGTCAATATGTTCCTTTATGGTTCTGAAGGAGCAGCGGAGCACCTGTTTGGACGATACTAACATAGATCGGACTTGTCTAGAAACATTGAGAAAGGAGGAGAGGGAGAGATGGCTGGAGGGGAAGGCGAGGGGGGAGAGAGGTAGAGGAAGATGAGAGACAGGACAGGATGTCCTGAGTTGTGGTGGTGAAGTGAGAAGCCAGAGCTGTACAGAGGGCCTAAGAGGGAACAGGAGAGGTGGAGACTGCAGAAGGAATGGCCAGCTACTTGCAGATTTTAAAGAGTTGGACCGTGTTGTTAGAGGCCACAGAAATACAGACTTGGATGTAGACTCTCTTCTTGGACAGGACAGAGCAGAGAGTCTGTATTGCCTTGGGAGCAGGCGGCAGGCCAGTTTGTCAGAGGATGCACCTGGGGCCCTCCACTTCCTCTCAGCCACCCAGCACTTGCGTTTCAGGGCAGCGAGGTGGGAGTAATACCAAGAGTTTCACTTGGCGGTAGGCTTCAGATGGATTCTCATGACAGGTGCAGTGACGTCCAGAGTGTTGGAGATAGAAAGATGCAGGTTAGAGAGGGCTGTGTCAGAATGAGAGTCAGCCGGAGGAGGAGCAGAGAAAGGAGAGGCAAAGGCATCCACTGACACACCCTTCATGGGTCGAATGACCGAGAAGGTAGGAGGCAGTGCTGGGGTGGGCTTAGCCTTAGGGACAGAGTTTCAGGTGAGAGGAGAGCAGAAAGTAGTCAGCCCAAGAGAGGGGAGTAGTGAGAGGGCTAGAGAGGGGGATGTCTGAGGAGATGAGAACATTCAAGGTGTGTCTGGCAGAGTATGTTGGACTAGAGGGTACAATGGAAAGAGAAAGTGTCGCAGAGGTTGCGGAAGAGCCCAGAGGAGGGAATAGAAGCATCCAGGGGGATGTTGAGGTCCCTGAGGAGAAGTTGAGAGGTAGAGGCAAGGAGAGAAGAGGAGAAGTCGGCCCACTCTGAGAGGAAGAGAGCAACCTGGCCAGGTGGCCTCTAGATGGTGGCCACAGCCAGAGAGAGGCCAGGAGAGATAGAAAGCCTGCAGACCATGCATTCAAAGTATGAGAAAGATCAGAGCTACTCCACCTCCGGGTCAGTTGGTTCTGGGTTCGGGGAGGATCTTGTACCCATCAGGGAGGAGAGTGTCAAAACTCGTGACAGAGCTGGCCGTGAGCCATGTCTCAGTGAGAGCGAGGACATCCAGGTTAAGTTGTTCGAGGAGATGGCAGGTGTCGGAGGGGTGTTTGACAGCAGAGCGCGACATGCCACATTTGAAAGACTTCCGGGGTGGGGTAGAGGCTTGAGGTACACCCAGCGGAAGTGGTAGAGGGACCCAGGAGTGGGCAGAGGTGATAGCAGGAGGTGGCACAGTAGCCAAAGAGAAGGAAGGTGCCAGAGAGGCAGCAGAGGAAGGAAGTGGAAGAGGAGCCTGAGAGGTGCTGGTAGGAATAGCAGAAGGAAGGAAGTTGATAAGACACGGGAGACGCCTATCGAAAAGGAGGGCCCTGGACCAAGATGGTGACATTCATATAGACATTAATGATGGTCTTGGAGGAGTGGAAGAAGGCCAAGAGGACCTCCCACCGAGTGCCACCATTAATGGGAGAGGAAGAGAGAGAAGAGACCATATGAGGGGCTAGGTCCGGTGAGGGAACGACAAAGAGAATGTTAGTGAGAGTGTCTGGAGGAAGCACTGATGTAGGTATTAGCGATAGAGAGGATGTCCCTCTTGAACTTCTTCCTTCCAGATGTAGTGAGAGGGATAGGATAGGACAGAGTAGCAGTTCGTGAAGATGGGAGAAAAGGAAAGCATCACAGAGGGTGTGAGGAGGAAAGTAGGAGGAGGAGGGAGTGAAAGAGAGAAGGAGAGATGCACAGCCCAGCGCCGTGCAATGCAGGATGCTCAGAGGGGGGTCACACAGTAGTGTAAGGATGACATAGTATCAAGAATAGACAGACAAGTGATCACAGTTCAAGGGTGTTTATTAAACCGTATAGGTAGGTTGGAAAAACACCTAATCTAAGCCTAAATCTAAGATGGGAGCAAGCTACGGCCATCAAATAATAATAAGGCAGTCTTAGTGGTGGTGTGTCAAATAAAAGGGCCTATACTAAGAAAAATCTATTGCCAATCCTTACGCTAAAATACAAAAGTGTGGGGTAGGGTTCACAAGAAAGAATTAAGTGTTCACAAATTATAAGTCAGGATGTGTTAGCAGGGGGGGGTCTCACTTCCCCATGTTTCGAGCAGGGGACCTTTGCGGCTCCCCTAGGGCCTTCTGGTATCAGTAGTTTCATTCAACGCAGGGACAACCAAAGTCTCTTGAGTGAGCACTGACGTTGAGCCGGACCCCTCTGCAGCAGGTCTTCCCATAACAATTTCCAGTTCTTTGACCTTTCCTCAATGTTCCACTTTGCGGCTTTCATTCAACGCAGTTCGGTTTCTTTATCGGTTCCCCTTCGACTCACCGGCTGTGATGAACCGCTTGGCTTTTCACTCTGTCTGGAGTCAAGGCCGGCACCACGGTAGCAGGCGTCTCCCCCTGTCCTGCTTATCAGCGTAGGCATGCTCCATGTACCATTGACATCTGCTGCAACACACTCAGGCTATTGTTCGCGGTCTTATGTTTCCTTCAGCTGAGGCTTTGCGGGTCTGGGTCGGAAAGGGCAAGGTCGCTGCTCTCCTTGTCGTCCCTTCGATACTCGCCGCCTTTCTCCTCCTCTTGAACTGCTGTGCTTGGATAGCTCTCTCGTCGCCCGGTGTGCCTTCCTTGTACTGTGTGCTCGTGCTCCACCTTTCATCCTGTGGGGAAAGGAAAGGGTTGTCGGGTGTGTGTGATTTTGGTCAATTGCCTGACTCTGCCTGACCTGTGTGTCAGGACATATCTGGTAAATAGCTCTAGAGTTAATCTGCCTTCTTCCACGGGGTAAGAATGTGTTTGTGTCAAGGGGGGGGCGTCATGAGAAGAACAAGTTACTTACCCCTGGTAACGTTCTTTCGACTGTATGTTCCTCCAACGTATTCCTCATCTTTGACATGTAGTGTCCACAGCTCGGCTGCTTTGGAAATTTTTCGGCAGAGGGCGCCCTGCGTAGACGGCCTCAGGTCGATGTTCCTCAAAGGCCTCCATCGAGGGTGACATTATCGGATGTTATAAGGAGCACACACTGCGCCTGTAGCCTCAGTTCTTGTTTTTCCCCCCTCCTTGTGTAGCAGAAGTGGCCATAAAGCGCGCCTGACCACACTCAGCCTTGTTGGAACGAAAGCTGCAATAGCATGGGACATTCTACAGAGGGGCAGGCTGGGAGGGCAACAAGGAATACGTTGGAGGAACATCCAGTCGAAAGAACGTTACCAGGGGTAACTTGTTATTCGAATGGATTGTGTCCTCCAACGTATTCCTCATTTTTAACAGACTCCCAAAGCAGTATCCATAACTGGAGGAGGGTGAAGAATTTAGAAATCTTCGAAATCAAAGGGCAGAATAAAGGATTGCCTTACCAAATGCCACATCTGGAGCATGGGAAGTACCCAGGGAATAATGCCTGGTAAACGTGTGTATCGAAGACCAGGTTGCTGCATCACATATGTTCTTTACAGGGACACCCCTTTGCAGGGCCGTCGACGTAGCCATGCCCCTGGTTGTATGAGCACGCAAGCGTCAGTGCCCGCCAAAGTATAGCATTCAGAAATAGTGAGGATGATCCACCTAGACAAGGTCTGTTTAGACACAGCTTGGCCTAGTTTGTGCCCGGTACAGCCCACAAAGAGCTGGTCATCCACTCTCACCTTGGACATTCTGGAAATATAAAAGCTCAAAGATCTCCTAGGGTCCAACCTATGAAGCCTCTCCTCTTCCTTATTAGGATGCGGAGGAGGATAGAAGGCAGGTAGTACAATTTTCGGACTCAAATGAAAGTCTGAAAATACCTTAGGCAGAAAGGAGGGTCTGACGCAACACAACCCTGTCCTTGTGGAAAAAAGTAAAGGGTGGCTTGGAAGAAAGTGCCTGCAACTCGTTCACTCTTCTTGCAGATGCAAGAGCAATCAACATCTCAGTCTTAAAGGCTAACAGCCTCAATGGACATGAGTGCAATGGTTCAAATGGAGCACCCATCAGATACTTTAAGACCAAGTTAAGGTCCCAAACCGGAACCCGAAATGGTGAATTTTAGAAATTGAGTAACTGAAGGAATCTTAAAATAAGAGCATTTATCGGATGAGCACTTAATGATTGAGAGTGCTGCCAGGTAACCTTTAATGGTTCCCACCTGAAGACCCTTGTGGGCTAAAGAAAGAACATCCAGAGTTGAACACTGAAAAGGATTATCATCCTTTTCTCTGCACCAGTCGCAGAACTTATTCCAACGGCAACGGTACAGAGAATTCGTTGCCGGCTGCCTGGCCGAAAGCAACACCTCCATTACGTCATCCGGGAGGTCCCAATCCTTGTATCTCAACCTTTCAGAAACCAATGCGATAAGGTTGAGAGTCTTGACCTCTGGATGGAGAACCCAACCTCCCTCTCGTGAGAGAAGATCCTCCCTTTGGGGAAGACGCCTCGGAGGACAGATGGACATTTCCAGAAGATCCGGGTACCACGATCTCCTGGCCCAATCCGGACCAACTAAGATCATGCAAGACCCGAACCGTCTTAACCTCCTGAGAACTTGAGGAATGACAGGGACTGGAGGAAACGCGTACAGTAGCATGAATTCCCAATCCAACACGAACGTGTCTCTTAGAGCTCCTCCCGGAGGAAATTCCCTTGAGCAGTACTGCTCGCACTTCCGGTTAGCACTGGTCGCGAACAGATCCAACTGCGGGGTCCCCCCCCAAAGGGCAAAGATCTCTTGAAGGACTTCCTGAGCTATTTCCCACTCGTGGGAGGCTGTGCTCTGCCTGCTCAGAGCGTCCACTGCCGTGTTCTCCTCTCCGGCCAGATGAACCGCTGTCAGGGAGATTTTTTCCTGAATTGCCCAGAACCAGAGCTGCATTGCGTCTCTGCACAGTGGTAGGGACCCTACACCTCCTCTCTTGTTGAGGTAATGCATGGCCACTGTGTTGTCCGTCATTATCAGGACATTATTCCCCCATACAGACAGCAGGAAAGCCTTCAGTACTAGCCTGATTGCCCTCAGCTTCAAAAGATTGCTGTGAAGTTTGGACTCAGACAGAGACCAGTGACCGCTGATGGCCAGATCGTTGGCGTGAGCTCCCCACCCTGCAAGGGAAGCATCCGTCACTAAAGTTAACTCTGGCCATGGCTGCCAAAAAGGTTCTCCCTTCATGAGGTTTTCCTTGCAGGTTCACCACAGAAGATCATGTGAAACCCTGACCGGAACCTGAAGGCGATCCAACATCTTGCCTGAGAATTGGGACCATTGAGTCCTGAGGGCCCATTGAAGGGACCTCATTCTCAGACGAAAAATGCAGGATGCCATGAGGCCGATCAACCTTAAGAATTCGAAGGCCAGAAGACTCTGGGCATTCTGAAATTTGGTAACCATCTGGAGAATGTTCAGAGCCCTCACCTTGGGTGGCGAGCACTTCCCCAAGGACGTGTCTAAGACAGCCCGATGTACTTGAGCTGTTGGGAAGGTGTCATATGGGACTTCTTGAAATTGAGGGAGAAGCCCAGTCTGTGAAGTGAGCGACAGGTAACAGTGAGATGATCCAACACTTGTCCGGGACAAGGCGCCCTGATCAGTCAATCGTCCAGGTAGGGGTAGACGTGAATTCCCCCCCCTCCTGAGATGCGCTGCCACTACCACCATCAGTTTGGTGAATACCATCAGGGCAGAGGTCAACCCGAATGGCAGGACTCGAAACAAAGTGCGATCCGCCAACAGCGAATTTCAGGTATTTCCTGTGCTTGAGATGGATCGGCACATGAAAATAAGCATCCTGAAGGTCCAAAGACACCAACCAATCCTGAAGTTGGAGGGCCTGAAGGATCTGAGAAAGATTGACCATCTTGAATTTGTCCTTCCTGAGGAACTTTTTCTAGTACCTCAAATACAAGATGGGACTCAGTCCCCCGTCCTTTTTGGGAATAAAAAAATAAGGTGAGTATCAGCCCTTCTACCTGTCCGCTACAGGCACTGGTTCTATAGCGCCTTTCTCTAGCAGGGTTAATATTTCCTGCACAAGGAGCGGGTTGGAACCCTCAAAGAGTGTACTCCCAGTGGATTGTCATGAGGCTTCTGTAGAAAAGGAAGGCAATACCCGTGGGCTAATGTTTCCAGAGCCCAAGCACACAAAGTAATGGTTCCCCATTCTAACAGATGCTGAAAGAGCCTGCTCCCCCAACGGTGAGCTGTGACCGAAGGCCTCAGAGCGGTTTTGTTGCGGCAGTAGCAGAGCCCGATGGTAAAGAGGCTGCTGCTTGAGCGGCTTCGTCACCTCTACCTCGTCCACCACAAGGAAACTTACGTTGGCCTCTATGACTGGTCGTTCCTCTCACCCTTCCAAATGAGGAGTAGTAACGAAGGATCTACCCCTCCATTGCTGTCCGCTAGGACAAAAAGGCTGAGGCTGCCCAACAGCAGCTCCCAAAGACTTGGCGGCTGCCTTAGATGTCTGCAGCTTCTCAAGGCTCTCGTCAGCCTTGCTGCCAAAAAGGTGAGACCCGTCAAATGGCATGTTCAGAAGTCTAGCCTGCACATCCGGTGCAAAACCCGACTTCAGCAACCACGCAAATCTGCGAATTACGGTGCCATAGCCATGGGTCTGCCGACACTGTCAGCAACATCCAACACAGACTGAAGGGATTCACACATGGCTTCTTTGCCGTCACTAACAATAGCTAGGAAGTCTACCCTTTCTTCCCCTTCGGGAATATGCTCAGCCGCCATAGACATGCAATCCCACAGAGTGTACGAAAATCTTGCCATGGCACAAGAGGAGTTGGCTACCTTCAACGCCATACTCCCATCTAAAAATAACCTGCGCGCCCATCCAGCTTATCGTCCCTATCCAGAGGGATGGTAGGGTATGCAGCCTGTTTCGAGTTGGGTGAGACGACAGATAGCCAGGGTCGCTAGTGGAGGGGCCGGTATTTTCTGGTCAGGGACTTGTTTACTGTCGGATTAGTCTCTGGGGTCTCCCAATTTTTAGCTACCCGGTTTTGCAGCCACTTGAAATGGCAATATGGGATCTGTAGGCGGACTCTGATCCAAAATGTCCGTAAGATCATCCCGATCATAGTGGGCAGTAGACCTGGCCCAACCCAAATACTCCACCACACTCGACATAAGGCGCCGGTAAGAGGAGTCGGCATGCTCACCCGGGTCTGATCTGCCGAACTCCAGTTCAGGAGAAGTGTCTATACCACTTGCATTATGCAAGATATCACAAAGATCCTGCATCCTCTCACATCAGGAGTCCCTAACTGGAGCCCAAAAGGAGCCTCAACTTCATCAGAGTGTTCCTCCTCCTCACAAATGGAGGTGAGACTTAAAGTCTTTCTTCGGCAGAGGAGTACACCTTTTCTCAGGAACCACAGTCAGAGGCTCCAAAGTCGACGACTTGGACACCGACACTGCCTTTTTAGGTGGTTCCACCATTGCCAGGGGCTGCGCAGGTATTTGTGGCACTGACGCCGCCGAAGGCATCAAGGGCCGGATCGGGGTGGAGGACCCGACAGGCACTAGTGACTGGGGTGGCGTTGACGGCTTCGATGGCATCAAGGTTTTGGATGGTTTCGATGGAGACCGTGACCTCTCTTCGTGTCTCGAGCGATCCTTAGTAACCTTGCCTGAACGAGGCCTTGAAGGCTCTCGATCAGGATCGTGCCATTTACCTGGGCTTGAGGCGCGCGAGAATCCGGCCGAGACCGGTCCCTGCTGGCTTCACCAGAAGGCGCGGACAGGGCCTTGCCCTGCCTTTCATAAATGTCAAGCATTTTAACCCGGAAAGCTTCCCACTCCGCAGGCGTCGGATGTGTGGATGGGCAACTCACCCTATCGGGGGTGCCGCCTGAAGACGACATCGAGGAAAGTGACTGGCGGAGCCTTCTCGAATGCTTTGATGAGGCGGATGCATGGTGGGAACCACTCCTGGACCATGAACGATTTGCCTTCTTCCTCTGAGGAGAGTCACCTCTCGACTCATCGGTAGAAGACCCAGCAGGTCGGGACTTATGGGGCTTGGACACCTTGCTTACCTCGAGTTTCCCCTTTCATTCCTGCAAGGCCTTTACAGTCATCGACTGGCAAATGCAGCATGTATCTGTGCCATGGCCCCCACCGAGGCACCACAGGCAGACATGATGCAGATCTGTGGTGGACATCTTGTGTCTGCAATCCCAGGAATTTATTGAGCCCGGACTGAGGTGTAGTTGGAGTGGAAGACAGAGACATATCGCAGCAAATACTAGAAAGTATGAGGCGCGCCAAGTTTCACAAAGCAATCACGTTTGCAGAAAAACAGAACTGATGCTACGGGCGCTGTGCGTGCTACTTATAATATCCGATGACGTCGCCCTCGATGGAGGCCTTCGAGGGACATCGACCGGACGCCATCGACACAGGGCGCCCTCTGCCGACAAATTTCTAAAGCAGCCAAACTGCAGACACCACATGTCAAAGATGAGGAATACGTTGGAGGACACAATCCACTAGAAATTAGGGGAGTTGGTAAATTCAGAAGGGCGAGATTGGTAAAATGTGTGAAGTAAACAGGAATGACCGGGATAACCATCTTGAAATGAACAAGGGGGATTGTGGGAACAGTAGTGTTTTGTCACAGTAGATTGGGTGTTCGGAAAATAACCAGAGGGACGTGGAGACCAAGGATGGGGAGTATTTGGGTGAAAAACAGGAAGACACAGATTCTAGGAGTTGTGGTTTTTGAGAGTAAGGGGATTTGGTTTCCTAGTTGGTTTATCATAGTTGTTGGGGTGGTAGGATTTTATTAAGGGAGCTTCTTTGGGTGGAAAGAGGGGTATATGTGGAATAACCAAAGAAAATCCCAGGGTCTTAGTCCTCCTCTCCGCCAGCAGTAAAGTACTGTTTCTCACCTGTGGCACTTCCCCCTACCCAGGTGATCCTCCCTCGATCGTCCACCCCCAGGGCTGGGATCTAAGAGCGCCAGCCCTCCCCTGGCCACCTGTATTAGGGATTCCTGAGGCTTACTTGGGAGAATACCCTCAGGTTTCTCACAGTAGGGAACATACAGAAGGAGCAGACGGGTGACGCCCAACGGTACAACAGTATCCTCAACGGGGTGGGGACCTAGAGAATGGGAGATAGCCTAATGGGACACAATTCACAGTACAACAGTAACCACAGTTGATGGGAACCTAGAAAGTTGGAGAGCACCTAATGGGACACTGAACACAGTACACAGTAACCGCAAGTGAAGGGGACCTAGAGAAGGGACACAAAACACAAAGTACGGCTAACCGCTAGAGGGGAAGAGGAAAAAGAAGAAGACATTTGTTTGAATATCTCTTCGCAGTCCTTGGTGGGCCCAATGGGGATGTATAATGTGGATCTAGAGAATATCCAACCAATGTGGCAGATAGGTAAACACAGAATTATTGCTGATCTCCAGAAATGTAGTAACTTTCATGACTTTTGCATATGGATAGTCCTTCTGGATAAATATGCACAATATGTAATACCTGTAAAGATAGACAACGCATGTCAAACTAATTTGTATTTAGATGCTAAAAAGAATGATAAGAACTGCCAAACCCATCCGATGGTTTGTGGTGAATTGGCAGGGATACTTAATACTGAACTCAAGATAGTGGACTCAATTAAGTACTTTAAAGCGGCTGAGGACAACTTTTGTCAGACTGAGTTGGATGCGTTAGATATGGCCAAACTACTGAAATTCGCAAATGATGCTCAGACGCATACCCATCGTAATTCCCCTAACACAATCGCTTTAGTTGAAGAGCAAACTCAATCATCCATAGGTGGGGATCATAGCACAGTGGAGGATTTGCATCGGACATCGTTACCTGGTGCTTATTGTGGTGATAAAAAAAACTAAAGGGACATCTAGTATGATATCACAAATGATCAGAGTACAGATGCCCCTTATATTGGATAATTACTTAAGAGAATTTGTGTTTGATCAGAGAAATGTAGTTATTTCTAATGTCATTACGCCACTAAGGCCTGATCCTGAGGAATAAGGTTACAAAGGATTGACAATGGAGTTGTAAGAACTTTTGGATTTTAAGGTTTTTCAAAGAATTAAGATCGACCAATGGTGCTCAAATGATAGCATATTGGTCAGCTGTGGTCGCAGCAACCTTCCATTGTTCTTAGCAAAGTGCAACAACTTCATTAATGTGCCTTCAGAGCTGAAGTTGATTGTACATTCTTTTGCATAAGGGTATTACTGCATTACGGACTGCCTTTTGGTATGGCTTAGTTTATTTTATCCTGTCCCTATACGGTTGTATTTTCTTGATGTAGATAGTTCCTGATTTGTAGGCTATATTTTATATGTATTAAGTTTATTTTCTTGTGAGCTTGTCTTTGTTTCAGTTTTTACATTCCTGTATTATTTGTTTGTGTTTTTGTCTGTTTATTCGGTGCCTGTGTGCCAATTGGTGCGCAATAAAAATATATATTTTTTTAAAACAAATGGGCCAGTGCATGCCCTGGGCCTCTTGCTGCCCAAACCAGTCCTCCCCTAGTTGGCTGCCCTGCCTATCATGTGGGATTGACAGGTAACCTGCTGCAGTGGCATGTGGCCCTCTCTCACTCAACACAAGGCACAATCAGATGGTGCAAGGCACAGCACTGGCAGACTCTTCTTTATGGTGTCCCACTGGTACGTGCTTGGCACCACTATAGCAAAGAGGTAAATAGGGCAAGGATGCAGGTGAAACTCTTCTTTATTGAACCTTTATAAAGAGGGTCCAAAAGCAGCCGGGCACAAAAAATAAATCACTCCTCCTCATAGCAACTGCCTGTGTTAAATCTTGATCCGATTCAACACAAGCACTGCAGAACGGCAAGCCCTACAGAGAACAGGACACAACACACCTGCCCCTTATTGCAGAACAAGAAAAAACCTTACCCCCAGAGGAACTTATGCTGGTAACTAATCAGAATGTCAAGCCCGCTCATGCCCCCAGCAGGAGATCCCTAGGGATGCTCATCTTTCTACCATTCTCATGCCCACTAGCACCATCAGGTCCCTCCTGATCTGACACTGACACACACAGACACACACACACAGACACTGACACACACACACACACACACACCTCCCCCCCACGATCCCCCTCCCGCGATCCCCCGCCCCCCCCGGGCCGCCCGCCCCCCCACCAGCATGGTCATGACAGAATTCTCCTGCTTCTCTGCAGTGCTGTTATGCCGAATCTAACATTGTTGCTGCCCACACATCTGTGACCATCCCGTAACTCTTATTATACAATGTAAACAATGTACCCAGTGGGTACTTTGCAACCCTTTTAGCATTCCAGATTCTTCAGCCGGTGGTGCTGATAGCACTTCCAAAAACACGTTCAATTCTCAGTTAGCTGAATTTCAGAATGCCTTTCTAAACATGGCTTGGCAACCATATCCTGACCAGTTATCACTCCTGGAAGTCAAGCACACTAACAGATCTCCTGGTATCGTACAAAGCTTACGCTGTAATTGGTTTCTTGGAAACCCTTCTGCAGCTCCAGGTCGGGCCTAAAACTCATACCTGTTTCCGTTACTAACGACAACATTCAATATGCAAAGTATTTTTCATTCCTTACATTATTTCAAGGGGGCACCCTTTGTGATTATTAGGACTGATCGGGTACATCTTGACCACTGCATAAGACCGCCTCAATGGTATACTCATTCAATAATGCAATTTGTAGCCTGTCCTTCAACAACCTGCTGAACCACGGTCTCTTGTCTGTTATATGATTGGGGCTCCCTCCATTCAGGAAATGCACCTGAGGAAGAGGTTTGTTGAAGTAATAATCTGGTTGACAGATTTTACTTATGACTAAGCAATCTATCAAGACAATGGCATTTCCATTTCCCAGTGGCCGCTTTCGGAAGGGTCCTTCCAGGCCCAATGGGAATTTCTGCCACAAGTCCGCAAGGACTAGGACAAGAGTCATTGGGACCTATTAGGGTCAAATGTCTTATTTGTTGGCATGTGGAGCAGTTTCCCACGAAACGGTCAGTCTCGAAGTGCATGGGTGGCCACCAAAATTCTCCCCGGTTGATTCCTTTTGTTAGGGGGCCCAGAGTGTAAATTACCCCTTT
The DNA here is from genome assembly GCF_040938575.1 of Ambystoma mexicanum. Lineage (NCBI taxonomy): Eukaryota > Metazoa > Chordata > Amphibia > Caudata > Ambystomatidae > Ambystoma > Ambystoma mexicanum. Next base: position 928,549,859 of record NC_090924.1, read on the forward strand.
CTTCCTGAGGAGTATTTCCTCTTCTCTGCCGAGATCATCTGCCACTTTATGGCTGGGTAAGAGGCTCTCTGCAGAGGGCAACCATATCTAATGTGATGCCTTACTTCTGCTACAGCTGAGTCAGTCTTGTTTGCTTCTTCCCACATTAGAACTTAATGGCCTTCATGTTTCAGACACGGTGAAGTAATGATACTTTCAGTTTCATAGAGGCAAATCTGTTTACAAATTTTGAATATTTGTAAAGTCCTAAAAATTAAGTTAGTCTTTTTTTAAAATTTGGTTTTATTGAGTTTTCATACAAAACAGTTCTCTCGAAGACGAGAGAAATAAACACACATATATGCATTTGGTTATACATCAAAATGCAACTTCGAGTGATCCAATAGCTCCGTTTAACATCAACTTAATTCACTTTTTCATTTGTATTCAAGCAAGTTCAATAATCCTTCCCGCTCCAGTTTCTTCGATTCCCCTCTCTCCCCGCTCCCCCCTAGCGCTGGGCTTTTATTTCACAGGAGTAACGTGGTTTTATGTGCTTTGTTATATTCTTGTGTGTCAGTGGTTTCTTTTTCAACATTCTCGGGGTCTCCTTTGTTAGGGGGTACTTCTATATGTTTCTTCAACACCCTTTGGAGTACACAGCGGGCGTTGTCAAGCGTTGAGGGGGATATTTGTATGGCAGGGGGTTTTCGTGTTTAAGCTCTCTATATGTTGCGTTCTCTCAATGTGTTTCCCCCAGCATGTATTTGTTCAAAACATCCATCCACAGAATATCGCATTGTGTTGCTTTTCCATGTAGGGATGACGTTATTTTTTCCATGCTGCATATGTTCGTTGCCACATTGACCCATTCTTTCTCGGTTGGAGTTGTGGCAGATTTCCACTTCATAGCTAGGAGACCCTGGGCAGCAAGCAAAAGGTGCAGAGCCAGGCCCTGGACTCTCCTCCATTCATCCTCGCATTTTTCAAAGCCAAACAGGACGAGGTGGGGGTCTGCCATTCTCTGGATCCCATCCAAGTTCCTGATCCATCCCAGGACCTCGTCCCAATAGATCCTGATTCGAGGGCACGCCCACATGTGCCAATAGTCTGCGGTTTCTCCACATTCACGCCAACACAATGGACTAGCTGACTGGTACATTTTGGAAAGTTTATATGGATCATACTGCCACTGGTGTAAGAGCTTGATGGTGTGCAATTTATATTGACATTATATGGAAGTTCGGGATGCTGCTCTGCACATTTTGTCCCATGTTTCTTGGTCAATATCTGTCCCCAGATCTTTCTCCCATCTTGCTCTGAGCTATTCCGTAGTCCCCCCACCCGCTCCTATCAGTGTTTTGCACATGGCGGATATCAGGCCCTTCATATCTGTTCTGGAGTCAAGCAGCTTTTCAAAGGGGGTGAGTTCTCTACTCAGTTTATCTTTCCATTCTGGCTTTGTCAGAACTCGGAATGGAATGTGGACAATATCCCTATCCCTAAGGCCTCTGTTAGTTCTTGGAGTGTGATAAAGGATTCGCTTCGCAAGATGTGGCCTACTCTTTCCAACCCTGCTTCCTACTAAGCCTGAAATCTCTCCACATAGAACGGATGAGTTTGTAGAACGGACGAGCGCAGATTGCATGCAGTACTGGTGATTACATAGAACAGACGAGTACATAGAGCTGCTGAATGCATAAAGCGGATGGAACGAGTGAAGCATGTTTATGGAATCTATATAGACAAAACAAATGGAATATGTGAATGGAATCGATCACATATATGGATCAAACGGGTGCGGGACTACGAATTAAAAAGTCGTAAAATGGAGCATCCAATGCGATGTGTGTGACGGACAGGAGTGTGTGTGTGGCTGACAGGAGTGCATGCGTGACCTGACAAGAAGGTAGGGATGGGGCAGACATGAGCGTATGCATGGGACTGACAGGCGTGTATACGTAGAGCAGACAGGAATGTATGCGTGGGGCAGACAAGAGTGCATGCGTGGGGCAGACTGGAGCGCTCGTAGCGGACTCGAGCATGCATAGCGGACTGGAGCGCGCGGGGCGGACTGAGTGCATGCGAGCGTCGAGCTGACCGGAGTGTGTGGAGCAGACAGGCATAGATGGAGCAGATAGGAGTGCATGGAACGGATTGGAGCGCATTGAACTGCGTGACGTATATAGCATGGTTTGAAATGCAGAGAACTCTTGATAGAGCATATAACCCATCATATCACACCACCACGCTTACTCTCCCCTTTACACCACCACTCAACTAGAACACAGAGATACTATGACAACATTCGGTATAACTGTTCTCATACCAACATCTGCCACATATTACCCATTCTAAGTAAACACTGCTGGTTACACCCCCCCCCAGCCAGGCGTTTTCCTCAGGCCTAACGCAGCCACATTCGGTCTGGATAAATCCTGCCAGAACGAACACATACTCCTGATCTCTCAACCACTACACCTACCGCACCAGCTGCACACATACACGGTGCTCACACTTCCTTTGACTATCTCTGCTCTCTCTACTGATCTGAACTTCGGTTCCCAAGGGCGTTCAACCTACCAGCGCCTTCAGACCATACCAATGGTATATAAGGCACTATATAAATGCAAAATAAAATAACATAACATTGGGGATATGATTGTTAATGACTGGGGACCATAAGTGGCTCAGCGGTGATGGCCATGCTGTGACCTTCCTCATCTCTGCGCCCTCCCTCCATATTTCCCATATAGTTTCCAGGATTGGATGTGCCTTCGATCTATTCAGTAACCTCCTTTGTTGAGCCCATAGCCACTCTGAGACCGTTGCCGGGTGCAGATAATGGTTATCCATTGCAATCCACTGTGGTTCTTTCTGATTGCGCAGGAGGGGAATAAGGACCCGTAATTGAGCTGCTTCGTAATATCTCTTGAGATCTGGAAGGCCCACCCCACCCCTGTCCTTAGGCAATGTCAAGGTGTCAGGCAATTCTAGCCTTTTTCCCTTGCCAAAGGAATTTTAGAATCGCTCTCTTGACCTCTAAGTAGTAGTGTCCTGGTATCTTGAAGGGCAGCATTTGGAAGGGGTACAGAAACCTTGGGAGACAGACCATTTTTATCGCATTGAGGCGTCCTTGCCAGGATATTGTCAGTTTGTTCCATCTAGCCAGGTCTGCATGAAAATTTTCAAGGAGTTTTGGGAAATTGGCTTCATATAGGGTTCCTATTTGTTTTGTGATTCGTATCCCCAAATATTGTCACATGCTATGTTCAATCGTTAGACCAAGGAAAGGATATTTGGCCTCATTTACATCTGCGGACCCTTGTAGGGGGAACAAGATTGACTTAGTTCTATTAATTTTAAATCCAGATATCCGGCCGTATTCCTCAAGGAGGAGTATGGCTCTAGGGATGGACGTTTCAGGATTGACCACATGCAGGAGTATGTCATCGGCGTACAGTGCCACTTTATACTCGGTCTGGCCTAGGTGCATTCCCTCCACTTGGGTGTCGTCTCTCATCTTCTGTGCCAGTGGTTCCAGTGAGAGGGCGAAGAGAATGGCTGACAGGGGGCATCCCTGCCTGGTACCTCGCTTTAGTTCGAACCACTTAAGAGTATTCCCCCTTCACAAACACCGAAGCTTTAGGTGCCATATAAACTGCCCGAATCCCTCTTCTGAATTTGGGCCCTATTCCAATCTTGCGCAAGACACTCATTAGGAAATCCCAGCCTACCCTATCAAAGGCTATTTCTGCGTCAATGGAGAGCAGGGCGGGGTTGTTGTTCATACCTCGGGAGGCGTGGACCAGGTGTAGGGTCTTGTGCATGGTGTCGGCTCGCTGGCGGCCTAGTATAAAGCCCACCCGGTCAGGGTGGATAAGATGGGGCATAAGTGACTCAATTTTAGCGGCCAAGACTCTCGTGTAGATTTTCAAAACTACGTTAAGTAAGGATATGGGACGATACGATCCGCATCTTTTGGGGTCTCTGCCTTCTTTTGGGATCACCGATATGAGGGCTCTAACAAAGGAGTCCGGCGGGTTTCCTGTTTCTAGGATCTCATTGAACAGTTCAACCGGAAAGGGGGTGAGCTGAGCACTACAGTATTTATAGAATCCGGCCGTACATCCGTCTTTTCCCGGGGACTTGCCTAGGGTTAGCCTTTTTATCGAATTCTGTATCTCTTCCCCTGTTATGGGAATTTCTAGGTAGGCCGATTCAGTGTACGATATTTTGGGCATATTGACGTGAGCTAGATAGGTTTCGATGCTAGGCGGATCTGGGTCTATCTTTGGGGTGTAAGTGTTTTGTATAAGTCTGCAAAGGCTTTGGGGATGGTGGTTTTGCTCATCTCTGTACTAGGCCCTCCATCTGATATCTCTTGCACCCTACGTTCCACTCGCTGTTCCCTTAACCTAGCCGCAAGTAGTGCATCCGCTTTGTGCCCTTTCTCGTAAACATTTTGTTTCAGTAGTAGGAGTTTGCGTACGGTATGATCGTGCGCTAGGAGGCGGAGTTCCACCCTCTTTTTCTTTGCTTCACTAATTTTGGTGGGATCTAGCGTATCTCCTTCTTTAGCTTCCTTATCTACCTGACAGATTTCCTCCCGGATTCCATTTTCGATCAGGGCTCTCTCCCTTTTTTTACAGGCTCCCTCTCTCATGAGAATCCCCCTCCACGTTGCCTTTCCCGCATCCCAGACCCCCTGTTTGGAGACCTCCCAGGTATTATTCAATCTAAAGTATTCAGTCATTTCTGTTTCCATCTCGGTCTTGAAGATGGGGTCTTTCCATAAGGTCTCATTATACCTCGATTGCCCGCCTCTTGCTGGCAAATGCTCCCATTGTATGTCAGCGGTTACCATATCGTGATCGGACCATGTGATTGGGGCGATCTCTGTGTGTGTTGTATTGTATATATCTTTGGAGAAGTAGCTATAATCAATGTGAGTGAAGGTGTTGTGTGGGGTTGAAAAGAAGGTGTAGCCTCTCTCATTGGGGTGCATTCGTCTCCATACATCATTCATTCCATACAGGTCCATCATATCTGTGAAATTGGTATGTTCCTCTCTGGTTCTATCTCGTATTTCCAGGTTGCCATATTTTCGATCCAGTGTGGGATCAGCCCATATGTTAAAGTCACCCCCTAGGATGACATGACCAGTGGATTCTAACATGATTTTGGGAATGGTCTTGGACAGGAATCTAGCTTGAGTTACATTGGGGGAATAAATTGTGGCGATTGTGGTGGACACATTCCCAATGGATCCTGACACTAGTAAAGCTCGGCCTTCTATGTCCGACCACGTCTTGGTAATCTGAAAGTCTATCCCTTCCCGATAAGGATTCCCACTCCCCCTTTTCTCAGCAGGCCGGAACTCCAGAATTCTATACCACTCCGTTTCCCCAGTACTGACCTCTCATCGCCCTTTATATATTTAGTCTCTTGTAAGAGGAGAATGTCAATTTTTACTCTACGGAATTCTCTGAACACAAGCAATCTCTTCGTCAGTGAGTTAAGACCCTTAACATTAAGCGTTCCCACCCTTATGGAGCCCCTTCTGTAAGATTCAGCGGTCATCGCAATTATGGAGTTTCAGATTGTACATAGTGTTCGACTGCATCCACCAACATGCCGTCTTTTCAATTGACCACGTAACATTTCTGTTTTTTCCATATTCTGCACTAGCCCTTCCCTTAACATTTTCCCCTGGCCCTTTCTCCCACCACCCCCCCAACTCCCCATTTGGTGGCGTCCGATCGAGCCCAGTTGAGAGCACTGGCCCAGCATCGAACCACCAGTGGAAACTGTTGCCTCTCGGTCCCTTTGCAAAAATAAAATCAATATAATGAATGAGCCCCCACTAACTTCCCTTTGGAATCACTGTGTTATCTCTATTGCATTTCAACAATCAGCGTTCGAGCCCTTTGTTATCAAGAGACATTTAGATAAAGTATACCATGCTTATCTTGGGCTAGTTGCCCCCGTCGGGGGAGATGTTGCCTCTGCAGTATTTCTTCGAACCTTTCACCTTTCTTCTCTTTGGGCCTTGAATACGCCATTCTCTTCCATCCTTTGTCGATTCATCTCGATCTTCATTGTGTCCTTGTGGACCCACCAACTCCGATATACACGCTTTGATTTCTTTCTCCGAACTCAACCTGATCTTTGTGCCTTCATGTTCAAAGAAGAGGGAGAAGGGGTATCCCTATCTATAGCGAGTGTCCCGTGCCTTCAGCCATTTCGTGAGGGGTCCACACATTCTCCTGGGAGCTAGAGTCAGGGAGGAGAGGTCCTGGTATATTGTTATTTGTACTCCCCCTAGGGTGATGGCGCCCCCATTCCTCGCTTTCTCCAACACCCTGGCTTTATCTTGGTACCGGTGAAACCGGGCAAGGACTGATCTTGGGCTTCCGGGGACGGGGGGAGGGTCACCAGCTCGATTGATGCATTCCATTTTGGGTTCATCAATGGCTTCATCTGCAACTAGCAGTTTGATGATGTCGTGGAGCGTTCTTTTGAGATCCTCTTCCGTCTCCCCTTCTTGTTCTGGAATCCCAAAAAAGCGTAAATTGTTTCTCCTTTCCCAATTTTCCAAATCGTCCATTTTAAGTTTGAACTCCTCTTCTCTCTGCTCCAAGTCTGTTATTCTGTGGGCCACCTGTGTTTCCAAGGTGTCTATTGAGGCTTGGTTGTTCTCTGCTCCTTCTAGCCTGTCCTCTATATGGTCTAGGCGTTGCGTGGGTTTATCAATTTTCCCGCCTATATTGGTGCCCATGTTTTATATTTCTGTCAATAAAGCAGCAATGTGTCCTTTCATGCCAGCAGTTTATACAATCGGGCTTGGTGTAGATGCCATTCTGGGGCCCGCGGTGTAATGAGTTGTTGGGCCGTATGCGTAGATGGCGAGCTTCTGTTGCACGTTCATACACCATGGTCGCACCCTTCAGTGATCTCTTCGGGGCTCTGCGTGGTGGAGATTTTGCGGTTGATGGCCTGGGGTCATACAATAGGGGCGGCTTGGTCTCCAGTGTACGGCAGGTTGGTTGGTCTTTGCTGTCTTCCTTCGACCTATGATCAGACCTTGGGAGTTGTGCCACGCTGTGGCTTGGTCGTTAGACTCGATGGGGAATGGTCCGGTTCCGAGTCTAGTACCTAGTATCTGCGCCCTTCTCACTTGTCTTCTGATGGGAGATGGTATTGGTGGTAGGAAGGGCGCACAGAGCATGGGATTGGCGAACACCGGCTTTGAGTTTGTTCTTGCCCCTTTGAGTGGAGGTTATGGTCACGAACGTGGGCGCAAGCTGATCACTGAGGTTGCTTGATCCACCCCAGACAAGTTTCCTAGTTGCTTAGGTGTGCTGGTACAATGGTGTGCTATAGTGCAGGTGTTGGGTCAGGAGGCGGCCTGATTCGCGTGGAATGAATGGGCTCACTTGCAAAGTGGACATTCACTCTGGTAGGCGGGGTCGTCAGGAATATGTATTTGAGACTTCGGTAGCTTTAATTGAGAATGTGGTATCCGCTGTTGCAGAGCTCCCTGTGATGTCCTCTGGTCACTAATTATCAGGAAGAGCAGTATCCCTGGATCTGCGTTATGCCAGGGGCGTATTTTACTTGTATTCACACAACTCCATGGTGAGTGTATTCTGCACCTTAGCGGGCATAAATCAGCGACTGCCACTTACTGTGTTACTACAGTGCTGTGTGCGGCCCTTTCGGCTACGTCCCCAAGATTGCTGTTCTGCTTTGGGTGTGCCCCGGTTGCTTAGTCCTACAGGGGGCCCCACACCCTCGCCGGACACATTAGTTTCACAGGTTGTCCTCGATCATTGGGAGCAGTTGATTTCGGGACTTGCGGGATCCGTTACAGGCACCTGTGCTGGGGGCGTATCTGCTACTTGCTTTGTGCTCCCGCTCCATTGTGGGAGAGTTGTCTGGGGCTGAGTTATGAGTAGGGGGAAAGTTGCGGCCTCAGGTCTCCACTTCGGATGTGGGCTGATGGGAGGAGATGTTATAGCACAATTGGGGCTATGTGTTCTATTACCGAGGATCATTGACAAGAAGCATGGGCCATCATGTTGTCAGTTAAGCTGCAAAAAGTCTCTCAATTTGCCCTAAACCCCACACCGGGTCAGACTTGCCTGTTTCACCGCTGCTGGTGTGTGCTGATAGTGTGTCCCAACTCAGATGTTTTGTACGTGGGCTCTGGGGCGCTGCTGCGTGACTGCTTGGCGGGCCTGTAACTGTCCTTTATTAGTATGGCGGGCTTTTCGTCCAGGTCCCGGGGTGCGGGGATCGGTGCCTGTCCGCCAAGGTCTCGATGCGTTTCCGGCGGGTGCTGATGCGCATGTCCTTGGGCAGCTCCCCTGCTGATGTGGTAGGCCTGTTGTGTGGGGAGCACCGGCTGCCGGGTAGGGCCGGTTGAGTCTCCAGCCCGGGTCTGCGACTTGCAGTGCTCGGATGCGCCACCTGGATTTCGCACAGGGCCGGCGGTAAGTACGTGCCTGATTAGTTACCTTTACTCTGCTGGTGAGGGGTGCAGGCGTCCAGGCTTGATTCTTCGCTGCTACTGAGCCGTGTCACCTGGGTCTGTCAGCTCGAGTGGGGCCCTGTGTCCTTCATCACTTTATTGCTGCGTCCGTTTGCTTGGTTGCGTGGGCCCCGGATGGCTCTCCTCGCGCCTTTGGAGAGAATATAAATCGCGGCCTCCGATCACTGATTCTCCATGGGGGATCTTACACCGCCGCCGTCGGAGACGAAAGGCCTCAGGGCCTCTCCAACCCTGCGGGGTCGGCAATCACAGCTTCCACCCGGTATATTATGCGCGCCGGAGCACGGTTGTCGAGCTGTTGGGAGCGTGTCCACTGTCCGCTCCGTGCCACCAGTTCACCGTGGCAGGGCTCCCAGGAGCCAGACCGTTGACAACTGCTCCAAGGGATTACAGTGCAGGGGGCGGTCTCCAATGTTTCTCCTCACCTCACCTTCTGCGTCAGCACCGGACTCGGCTGTGGGCCTTGCTCACAGCGCGGCAACTTTCACCCGTTGGTTTCGTGGGCATAACTTGTCCGATTTTCTAATGATTTTTTCCCTTATGGGGAGGGTTCCTTCATGAAGGGCTGGACTGACTTTACTCTTGTGGGGGGGGGGTCCAAAAAACGGGGGCTCATTCCGTTTTTCGGACCTAAAGGCAGGAGCTCACACAGAGGAAGTGTGCATCCGCGCGCCCCCTGGTGGCCAACCTATTGCCTTCTTTTTAACTGGGCCACTGGCATTTCTATCAGCGGCAACTAGTTCCAGTTTTGCCCATCTCGATAGGCACTGACACAGTAGCCTAAATAGTCTGCTTGCTGATAAAAGAGCTTGTACTTTTCTTCTTTGAGTCTTAGCCCACTTTCATGGAGAATTAGAAGCACATTTTGTAGCGCGTGTGTATACGTGGATGGTCTTCGAGTATTGTAGGATATTGACTAGGAGAAAACAGGACATTAGTCCACTCCCTTTAAGAAGTTCCCTATCAACCGCTGAAACATTATAGCTGTGCTGGCCAACCTGAAAGGAGAGCAGCGGTTGGAAGGTGCCGAATGTTGTCAAAAGCTTGGTTTTGTGGGGGCTTGGGCAACAATGCTGCAGGAAGATTCATTCTACCAGAGCTCTAAGCCCTGGTTCCTCTGTTGGACACTTTTACCCATGTAAATGGGCCACAGGCACGACTGAGTGCTCTTGGGAGGCTGGGGATACAGGTATCACGAGTCCTTAGCAGCATTTCTTTTATTGTAGGGGTAATTTATTGGTCACTGTGCATACTGAATGGCTTCTTTAAGATGGTGGTGGCACTGAAAGAAGAAGCAGGCCATGCAACAAAAAAACGATCATGCTGCAGTGAGATGGAGGGACGCCAGACACAGTGTAGCAGTGAAGGCTGTTGCCTACACCGTACAGGTGCAGGCCCATTTGTAGCAGAGTTGATGAAGGTGAAGACTGTGACCCTGTCACTATACGAGTGGAGCAGAGGTGATCTTTGTTCGGAGTCCGTCGTCGCCTGACACAAGGGAGCAGCGCTTATCTACGGGCGTATACCGTTCTTTCATCGACTGCTATTTTTTTAATGGGTTTTTTAACAAAAATGCTTCACCAAAAAAAGCCCATTGGAAAATATATGGGGTCAGGGGTTGGGAAAGGGCCTATAAAGGGATGGGGCGTCGGGAATAGTAAAACAAATAATAATAACAGGGGAGGGATGCTTGGGGGGGGGGCAAGCACCCAAATATAAAAAATATATTTTCTGATGGTTTTTTCCTTCGTAAAATGTTCATTAAAAAACCCATCGAAAAAATTGCTGTTGATGAAAGAACAGAACCATCTATGGGGTAGGTGTAGCAGAGCATGCCTCTTGGGAAACCAGGAGGGGGCTTCGCACCTGAAGCAGGCAGGCAACGTGGGCGGGGAGTGGGCGATGGGTACAGACGAGCCATTTGGTTGAAGCCTATCCTATTCAGAACATTTTGGGACAAACAATACTGAACAATCAAAGGGTGACGTGAGGGGGGAAATGGCCAGCATGCACCTATGCACACCTAGATGCCATTTCACAGTCTATATATACTTATAACAATGGCAATAGGTGCTATAGAAATATCATGTAACATAACAAATACAGAGGGGCATCGCACTAAGCTCTACGGAAACAAGGCTGTTCCTGCGTGCGGATACCGATTCTTCTACAAAAGGCTCCTCAAAACCGTGGTTGCATACAGTGGATCGACTGTCGGGTTGGCAAATCCCTTGACAATACTTTTGCTGAGATCTTAATAACTTAGTTACAATATTACTTCTGAAGCAGCTGTTAATAAGGTTTACAGCAATGATCCAATTAAACCTCCCTGGTGTATACATGAAGTGCTTCAAACCAGTGGGATGGCGCGATATTTGCAAGTGTTGTGGTCAGCCCACTATGTACACCGCCTCAGGGATAAACATGCACATATCAGCTCAGCCTGGTGCTCTATTGACGAGACAAGACTTAACAGTGCCTGTAGTTTTTCAGAACAAGTGGGCCCAAACGCTTTAGCCCCAGTTTAAGGACTTCAAGACCAAAATCACCACGGTTATCTAAGAAATGAAGACAGAGCTTGGTACAGTAGGTGAGAGTCAATAACTCAGAGTGGGCTCCAGGACTTAGCACCTGATTAGTATGACATCAAACGGGAAAGGGAGGTTTCATCACATATAAAAACAGTTCATTTGTAGATGACATTCCTTCTCCCACTCACAGACCTGTCCCACTGACTTTCTAATTTAATTTGAAGAGTTTTGGGGATATTTCAAGATTTTAAATAAATTGTAACAAAACAGATTCTGAATGTGTCCTTACCCTTAAATGGAGAGAACACTATCAAACTATGGGCTCTTTTTAAATGGGCAACACATTCGATAAAATACTTTAGATGATCTTTACCTGCAGACAATGCTCGGCTTCTTTAAAACATTGAATTAAAGTTTTCCAAATGGAAAAGACTTTGGGGCTCATCCAGATTTTTGCAGTAATTCGGTGGTAATTCCACCAAATGACTGCCAAAATCAGATACCGTTAGTGCCACTTAGCCCCCTGGGTTACCGTGGGATTACAAGCAGTGGTAGGGTGGTGTTAGGCCCCATTTGACTCCATTGGGGATTTTTGTTAGAAGTACCACTGGTGGAATTACAGCGTTGTAATTCCTCCAAAAATCAGCAGAATTACCACTCGGTAATTCCGCTGGTGATAATTCTGCCAAAATTTGCAGTTTGGTGGTGCGGGTAAAATGGAGGTAATTCTGGTACTGCCAAAAAAAGTGTCAGTAATGGAATTACCACCATTTTTTTTGACTGCACCACCAAACTTGGAATGAGCCCCACAATATTTCTTGGCTGGGTAAACTATTTTTCCCCAAAAATAGGAAATATAAGGAGGAGACAACAGATGACATTACGAGAAGTGGCTCTGCAGTCTTCACCACTGTGATTAACAACTTAGTTCAAGCACCATGTTGCAAAAGTGTAAGGGTCCCTTTAACAAAAAATTACCAAGGCCCAAAAATCTGTTCTATGTGATGTGCTCAATCGGGAGGGTCTAGAATGCCGTACCAGAGGAGAAATATCCATTTGCATACCTCACATTTTTGGCAGCAGTTGGAAATTCAGTAAATCTAATTTCAAATGCATGTTCTTCAGTTGGGAGCCATCACTAGCTGACTGCTTACTCCTCGTGAAGAGGGTTTCCTGAACGAGTCCCCCTATTTATTGCCGCATCAGATGACACTCTTGCGGAAAGAATGCAGGGGCTGATGTAGCATCATCGAATGATCCTCACTAGTTACCATGCATGCAATGTAGATCAAATGTCAGCAAGTTACTGCACATCATGTTAAATTGAGAATCGTGCATCGAGCAAGTTGTCATGCCACATCAAACCTTTCCAACTGTCAATTAGCTGCCTGGCGAGTATCATTCTCACTAGCACATTGCAAGGTAAACGCGCGGTGTCTGCAAACAGGCAGAGTGGCTGGCAGCTAGAATGCATCATTACGCCTATATGAGAACAATCAACGAAGAATATGAAGTAGGCAAGACATTACCTTGACACTCTCAAACCACTTCCGCGGAGTAGATTATGCCCCCACGAGCAGGAGACACCACCTGTTCGCTGTTATTTCTGTTGGTATTTCATTTAAATTGCAATACAATTTAAACTGATTGGATGCTTCAGGGAAATCTGTAGCTCATTGCAATGATGTGACAGTAAGCGAATAGGCCGCTGGATGACTCTAATTGAAGAACGCTGACGCATGGCACATGTTGCCCAGGGCATTCATTTTATTAAATGATCACTCGAAGGAGCAATTGTGCGCATCCTCTTCGATGGTGAATTTAACTAAAGCTCGGCCAAGTCATTTCTCCGCTGCTTCCTCCAAGTTTTAACCCCTTCACATGCTTCACATTCATAAAACAAGTGGGTTTAACAGCTTACATTAAACAAACAAATTATATTTTTCCATAGTGTCAAAAATAAAGTATGTGGGTCCAATGAACAACCTAAATTGTGTGGGAATTGGTCCAACCAACAGGGGCCAATAGAGGGCTTTGGGTACTGTCTCCAGACTCATATTATGTAGCGCACCTGCAGAGCCACGGCGGATAAATGGCATCCTCGAAGCACCACCGTTTAATGTCGGCAGAGCTGGCGGAAATGGGGGGAAACCGCGTGATGTGCCGGTTGAAAGGCACAATTTACAATCGTTCCTCTTTGTACTGCATGACAACGAATTACCCCAACCCGCACTATTCGAAAGGCGCACATTTGATACACATTGCATATATAACATGCTTCGACAATATATATTACAAGAAACAGTTAACATGTTACATTTTTTCAGACATGACATTCATGTGATATGACTTTACTACGTCAACCTAAATACTAAGATTTTAACTTATGCAAAGAAAAAAAAACATAACTACAATGGTGGGAGGAAGGCACTCAAGTGTTATAACAATAGGCAACACGCAGGGACATGTGTATCTTCCAAATTTCTGGCCAAACGATTTGTAATTTGAAACATTCGAATAACGCGTTTCTAAAATTCCCAACAAAACATTACAATGCTAACTTTTTTTTATAAGGAGTAAGCTTAGCTTTAAAAAAAATGTTGCGGTGACCAAAACAGCTTGTGTAAACTAAATGCATCACACCGCTAGAACAAGAACTCAGTTATTAATGAGCCAAAACCTCTCCCACTCAATCATCAATCTTCAAGTCACTACTCCATTGTTTTGTGTGTCCACTACATCATCTTTTGTGTGAAGGAAACGCATTGTGATGCTACATGCCAAGGTGAATACAAAATCATTAAAGAAAGTAACACATCTGAGGCATATGTTGATACGATTCCATTAGGGCAGGTGTTAAGAATCGACATTTGCAAGCTCTTGTAGTTCTCCTTCCTGTGAAGACCAAACTTAAAGTGTACATGTTTACAACTGTGACAAATATTACCTGAGCAAAGATTATTTAAGAAGAAAATGACACTATTCAAATATTACACACATGTAATCAAAATAGTTAGAATGTATTATCAGTTTTTATGCCTAATAAGGAAAAATCACCTCCAAAAACTGATGGGTAATTAACCCAGTAATCACTTCACCCATAACATTCTTCCAAAAATGGGGCTCATCAGCTGTAGGATACTAAATATTAATTCAATTAAATATATATTCCCCAATCTTAACATTTGCTTACATAGATCTACCCTAAATACCACAATGTTGGCAGAGAAACTGTACTACTATTAACTAAGCAAATACAATGGCAACCCCATTTTCTTCCTCTTTGAGGAAGAGGCAGAATAACAATGTACCCACCAATTGGCCGTCGTCTTACTATATTTATGTGAAACATGAGTTTCTTGTATGAAAAATATCAACTTTGAATCTACGGATACATTCAGGGATTATATTTCTATTTACTAGATGCCTCAAGCCTTTAAAATTTAGAAAGCAACTTTAACACAATGTAAGTGAATAAACAAAAGAGAACAGCAGCAATGCCAGGCATGTTTCTGAAAAGTAGCAACATACAACATGTGAATAGGGGAGTTGAGCGAAAACATCAGGTACACAAGAGAACAACAAAAAAAACAACACAAAAGAAAACCTATGAAATCGGAAAGCGCTGAGGCAACCAAAGAGGCACGTGAAGTGATCTGCTTTGTCAGTAGGACATATGCTGGATCCTTGAATATGGGCTCAAGTAATTTTATTGTACAGTTACAGTAGGTCACATAAGATACAATAGGTAAGTACGCAGAAAACAACCACTGTCCATCCACAGCCTAGCCAGCTAAATCTCCAACTGCCTTCCAAAGGAACACTCGTCCAACATTTCACACCAAGGTTGTAGGAATGCTTGCAGCACTCCAAGCACAAGCTTACATGCACCGGCAGGCAGACTACTACGCCTCTCCCTCCATACACTGATGGAAGATATAAAGGAATACAAAACCACGATGAGAGACGTGGGAAGAACACATTAATCAGAACAAGGCTGCAGCAAAGCCCACAGTATGACTGCTACACACACACGCAGTGGGGTTTAATCATAGCCCAAACAAACATAACTGAAAGGCCCACTGGAAAAATAACCTGCCAGCCTTCAGACACTTCTACACTGAAAATGGGCCTATTAATGCAGACTGTGTGTGTTTCTGCAAGTAACACAAGGAAGACCTATATGAATGGCCAAGAATTGGAAATCAAAAGACCTATCTTTCATTATAAAAGGAAAGGCCAAACTGAAAAGCAGCCTTTAAGTTGCATTTGTAGAACAAAATCAAAGGTTCCTTCTACATGAAAAGCAGGGTTTCAAACAACGAAACTAAAATGGCTTTGCATGTGCATTATGTAGTTTTAAATCAAGACATGAGAAAAATGTTCCTCATCTAAAATACCGATATCAGGGAAAATACTTGGTGTGTTTTGACAAGATGCAATGTGTTAAAATGTATATTATTCTTCACATGCAAAATACCGAGAGCAATGGAAAAAGGTTATTTTGTTTCCATAGGCCTGAGACAGACCCTGTTTGTTGTTGGACAGAATTTCAAGACCTGATTGGCTCCTTATCTGGAAGGGAATTCTCAAAGCTGATGTACACTCACTCCAAGTATTTACAACAGGGCCAGATCAACACAGACCCAGACCTAGATGCGGAAAAATCCTAAGAAATGTAAAGTTTTGCGATCAAAATTGTGATCAACTTCAGATAATAGGACAAAGTACCAGATGTCAGCATGGCAACACAGGGCATAGGTGAACTGTCCGCTGCAGCATGATAAGGACCAACTCAGCCCAACAAATTTAAAAGATTAAAGAGGCTAATGGCATTTAAACCTGCCTTAATAAAAACATTCAGTCCAGGAGGCTCTGGTCACATGCTTGCCAAGAAATGAAACTGGTCTGCCAAAATGAGAGCAAAGATGTGCATACCTGTGAAAATGTCCCATTAGTTTAAATGGACTATCATAACTAGTGATTTTGCACTGCGTCCATTCATGGGTCATTTGAAATCTAGTAACAAGCTTGTTATCCTGATGTAAATTTGATTGACATGTGATTTTTGGAAATCATGTTATCGCTTTTGAATTCTGTTTCTGGCTGCCCCGGAAATGTCCAAAATGTAATAATTGTCGAGCTGATGGAAGGTACAATTATAGCACCTGGAGAGTAAATAGCATGTTCATAACAATTATACTTTGTGTATAAATTGCAAAAAATTGCCACGCATCCGTGCAACATGGTGCAAACACGGCTGTATAAATCATGTCATTTTTTAGTAAATTACAAACCTTTGCCATGTAGGTACTTTTTTGTTGTAAAACTGGGCATTAAAGAAAATGGGAATTTCAAATGGGAGTTGCAATATTTCTGTTCTAGACTCCTGAACCAATCCTTACAGAGGGGTTGGACTTTGGGGTTGGAGAGAAATGTGAACACCCAATCCTGGTTGCGAGATCATAAGTTAACACTGCCGAATGTTTACTTTTGATGGGAGGGGCTTAGAGAATAAAATGGTCTTGCACTATGGCTTCCACCAGCTCCAGACAGGGGTCTTTGTGTGGGCCTTGGTGCTGGAGGCTGGCTCTCGCGCCTGGCGGCTCCCGATAGGCCCACTTTTACCCGCAGATCCTTGCTCCATGGCAATCCTCGGAGGCACTCCGGTGCCAAGGATGAGGGGTAGCCATTGTGAAGAGGAAAAACAATGGCACAGATTGCGCATGCACGCATGTGTTTCTTTGATAAAATAAGCAAGTGAGGAGCAGATTCGAGGATTGGTGTCATTTGGCGAATTATGCTGCTTATGTTTAAAAATAGTAAATAAAATACCAATGTGTGAGCGTTTCCTAGAAATGGCATACCTGTAGCCAAAGACGCTCGAGATCACCCGAGCAAGGAGAATCAGCTGGGTGAAGTGGGGGAGTGGGGAGAGGCAAGCAACCACCTTGCCATGAAGAAAAGCTGCAAGACCCCAAACCAGACAAGAAATGTGGAAATACAGCTCTACCAACCCTTACAACTACACAACACTGACAACAGCCATTCCTAAGGTCCAGGAAAGCTTAAGAGCTGGGGCCCCATCCCCAGCAAACTTCATCTCAGGGAGTGCCCATCCATAATAAGGCGAGCCACCACTCCATCCAAGAGAATGCTGGGACCTTCCTCCATACTTGATGGGTGTCAATGGGTTCTAGGGAGGGACAATGGCTGTCCAGATATCTGCATACCTATATTCCCCACCCAAATAAGCACTTTAACAGTGTTCCTATACCTTGTCCACAGGTGAAGATCACCTTGTTGCCACTGAAGTGACCGGGTTCACCAACTGGACATACAATACTGGATCCTTGCATACATGTTCAAGTAGGTTTATTGGACAATATGTAGGGAACAACCAATGGTCCGGCCAACTCTAGCCAGCTCACTCATCAACTACCATTCAATGAAACACTCATCCAACATTCCATCCCATTGTTCCATGCATGCCTCATAGCACTTCAAGCACAAGCTTACATAAACAGACCGGCAGACTACAGTAGTTGTAATAAAAAATGAAGTGACAAACCAAAAAACTACTAGTATATTTAAAAGTGCACCCAAACAATATGCACAATCCTTATATAGGCAACACCATTTTTCTAATGGGGTTATTTTATCCAGAAAAGCAAGGCGATCTTTGGGATTTTCGGATGACTTTCTCGTAGCATCCATAAGAAATTCTCCTAGTGTAAGCATCATTATTATTATTTGTATATACATTCTATCAATCTAGATATCGGCCAGAAATCAATTCCTTGTGTTGACAGTTTCTATGGCAATCTTAATTAAATTACATTTTATTTACATTAAGTGCAAAACCTGACATTAAGTGCAATGTCAGGTATCTCCCTCGCTACTTGCGGGTCAACAGGTAATTAATTATACTTTCAAACTTTACAAATGACTTGCCCATGCTTCACTTACTTTGGCATCTCTTTGGATGGAATTCTGTGAGCCTTAATACTTTAAAATTGTTGCAGAAAAGATATTTTTTTTAGAAGGGGCATCATTCATGAATGGCTGTGCACTGGAAAGCCCCATGCACTTCGGCGCCTTGGTCTCCTACTTAAGGAAAAATCCCCTTTCGGAAATAACACCTGAGGCACATATGAACCAACTCTCCGGCGAACATAATAGTTAAATGGGTTCAGTGTCCACTGCAGAGGTTTGTGTAACCTCAGGTCACATTTAGTCATGATGTAGCCGACTGAGCTTTTCAGTCTTCGATGGTTAATAAAATGCGTCATCACTCAGCCTGCCATTAAAATACGTATTATTCAAGTTCCTGGTGACAATTCTTTGTGGGATGCAAGCTATTTACATGTTCAATATTATGATTGCAGGTTGCACCAGGTGATGGTGACATGATGTAAAGGCATGCATATAAGACGAAGGGACTGGATGGCTAGCGAGATAAAGATACTTTGAAAAATGGAAGCAGTCCAGAAAATAATATATTTCTAATATTCTCTTGTGCAAGGAGATAGAAGGTACATACACACTGATGAACGGCCTGCGCCTGATACGATAATATTATATGCATAGATTTCGGTGCTCTCACAAAAACAGATTGGCAGCTAAAGCCACATTCCTCTAACTTTAATAATGGTATCATGCCTACACAAAACGAAACCCACTGCCTCCTTAAATGTGTTAACCCATGTAAAGAAAATAACGCGTTCCAACCCCTACTAAGCGTGCTAACTCATAATAATGGGAATATTTTGCTGGTCATTCTCATAGTTCGAAAGCACACTGACAGCAACAGAGTAACTTTGAGCAATTTCTCTTAATATAAACTCTTAATAATGGGGTGTCTTCTTGAACAGGGCCGGAGATGTTTCTATGTTGTTTTGCAGAATTAAATTACTCTGTCGTCGACAAAAATAACTCATTTTTTTTGGGTGATCCCCACATACCCCCTTTACTCTCCACTACCAATACCATGACGCAATACCACCTAACCCTTTAAAAAAAATTATTTCCTGAACAAAATGATTTTTGCCAAAGTAAATTACCACAAATTAGTACCCGGCGTGCTGTACACCGGGAATACCATTTGTGGATTGGCTCTTTTCCAAGCCATACCACACGGTATTCCCATGTACGTTAGTGCACCTTGCGCTAGCCAGGTGCTCTGTTCCCGGCGAGGGGTGTGGCAGCCCCTTAGCCAAGGAGGAGGCTCGAAACAGGGCAATCCCCGCTCCTAGCCTCCCCATGGTTGGAGGCTGCCTTCGTCCCCCGCCGGGCACTCTGGTACATTTCTTTTCCTCCACCACCCTCCCCCGCAAACTAGCCCCTCCCAACCATATACCATTTACTTTGGCAAAACAATGGTAAACACTGGAGTCACCATTGTGGTTACTTGGGCATACCCACGTAATCTATTAAAGGAATGAGGGTCTATCACTGCCTTTAGGAAGTTGATATGGGACAGGACACCTCAGAAATGAAAATGTAGAGCACCTTATATTATCAATGTTTATTTATAGTGCATTTATATACTGCTAACTGTGAACGCAGTCACTTTAAAGTGCCCCAAGAGTAAAAGGGAAAAGGATACGGAGAGGCTTCAAAGCTTTGGAACATTCAAATTAAGTCAACGCAGAGGTCAATGGAAGGGGAAAGAGCAGCCTAAGAGCTGGCAATACAACAATTCAGTACCTTACAAAATAATAAGTGCAGGAAAGAACATGGATGAAAATGGAAGGACAAGTATCCAATGTATATGAGTAGAGAGTAGGAGGTAGCAGTAGACCTACAACTGGAAAGGTAATACGTCTATACAAGCATGACAGAATCATGGGATTCTGAGGTATACAGCCATCTGTAATACAATGGCCATCTTTTGCTAACCTATACATTGGAAATCTATATTCTGTGTTAATGTTGTGCGTAATGTAAGCATACTTGCATATCCTATGTTGCCCTAAATAAGTGTGTCCAGTGTTACTTGTTTCAAAGTATTTGCCTTAGATAAGGGCAGCCTAGCTGCCTCAATAGACAATACTCCTAATTTGTATAATGTTAGACAGGAGAGCGGGGTCTTAGCCCTACTTACCATATTTACCTGTCTGTAAAAAAAAAGCGGGGAGAAGCTGCTCCTCTACACTCTCATTCTTGAAGAACCAACGATTACCCTACCTTTTCTTACCAGGGATAGCCACACTAATAGTCACAGGTGCATGATACAACAGTGTATGAGCCAAAATAGTGCATTCTGTAACCCAACCTGCACGCCTTGCAGAAAACAGGATATAATCTAACCTGAAAGCTGATTGGTGTACTGCAGATCTGTAAGTATAACCCCTAACATGCTGATGTCGGTCCCTCTAGACATCGACAAGTTCACTGGTGGTGCAGATCTGTTGAAGTTTCTGCATAGCTTTAGAGAGTGATCTTTGCATCCCCAGTCCTGTCCATGTCAGGGTCCAAAACAGCATTAAAAACACCCACCCAGATGATGTTAGCAGATTACTTCCATAATAAAGTTTCAGCCAATTCCGGTGTGCCAAGGGCGTCAGTGTTGGGGCCATTGTAATTAACCATATTAACGACTTAGCCCTGTAGCACCCCTGTAACTATCAATACCTTTCCAGCAGTCTTTCTCCATGTCTATGAAACAAAACCCCAGTGCTCCGCCCACAGCAATGCAGACACCTCTTGTGTAATGGGAAAAGGAGGAGAAATACCTATAACAACCCGAGACCTTGGCAAATATTGTTTCGTCAGTGGGAACGAGGTGAGTCTCTTGCAAGAAAGCAAGGTCAACATGGTGTCAGATAGAACTACACCTTCTGTGGTTTCGAGGGGCAGATAAGACGACGGATATTCCATGTATACAGTGTACCAAGTCAGTCATAGATCGGAACCCACAAGGTTAATCGCAACACAAATCTACAAGCACATCGTAGCAACCCCCCCAACAGGAGCATACAAATAGAGGAACTGAACAGCCACCCCATCCTGCTGCCATCAGACTGCCCATAACTCTGAACAAGTCACAGTTCCATCATGAAAACAAGAAATTACTGTCTGAGGTACCAGAACATGATACCCAAAACTCAAAACAAGAAACACCCCATAATCCACCCCGTCCCCCACCAGCAACCCCACCTGCCAGTTTGACCCACACACCGTAAACCATTACTCGACATGCGTCGACGCATGAGGACCACTCAAAGCCCCGCCAACCCAGCAACCTCATTATCTGCTTCAGCAGCACTGCAGAGCGGCAACCAACAGATTCTCATCAGGTGCAAGATACACATGTACATCAACCGGAACCCCCACCAGAGTGGTCATCCGGTCTGTTCCTGCACAATGACATTTTAGGATTAGTAGAAATGGAGTCCAAAAACTGCAAGCATCTTCAAGGGACTGGAAGAATGTCGCCCGGCCATCATGTTCCACACAGAGCTTTGCTGGAACAAGCATGGCATATTTTAATCCTCTCGCCTCTTGACTTCTATAAATGTTCTCCTGGAGGATTGAACCTTGTTGGAGAGGTCCAGGAAGAGACGGATTTCATCACCCTTGTAGGTAAGGCTGCCTTTTTCCCTTGCACAGCCCAATGAGTTTTCTCCATCTCTACAGTTGAGCATCCTGGCTATTATCGGTCTGGGTGTTGCACTCGGAACTGGTGGTTTCCCACCCGGGAACACACTGAGCCCGTTCCGCTACAAATGCTGTTGAAAAGCCCTCTTGGCCCAGCGGCTCATGCAGGATAGATTCCGTCAGGTGCTCCACGAATCTGGAGTCCGCTGACTCAGGAACCCCAACTATTCTCAGATTATTCCACCTAGATAGCGATTGAAGGTCATCGTGCTTATCTGAGAGTTCTTTAAGTGTTTTTTAACTAGGGGCTTATATTTTGACGCCGCCCTGGTGTCGTCCTCCAACATAGAGAGATGAGTTTCGGCTTCATCCAGCCTGTCACCGTTCTTTTTCAGACGATCGAGGTATCGAGTTTACTGTCCATTGAGTGACGACTTGCCTGCAACTGTTCGAACATAGCCTTAATATTTTGCATAGCGCCCACAGGGGAAGCAAGTGATGAACCCCTTTCCGCTTCTGCACCCGAGTCCGGTCCAGTAGATGAATTGCCTTGGGAAGGGGTCGCAAATTGAAGTCTGGTCTTGACTGACCAATATGTATTAATCAGGGAAGTTTCGTGTATCCAATCAATCAGACCCATGCAAGGGTAAATCCGGGTAATCCAGAACAAATATCTAATAGTGGTAAGGACGACAGCGATGATGATTAATGGACCTTACGACCATGCAGGAGTGTACAGCAAAGAATGAACAGAAGGCTCCCCCGGAGGTCACACTGTCAACATAGCGAGCCACTGCAAGACCTCCACATCACAACTCAGCCAACCTTCCCTTATACACTGAAATTGTAGCAGCAGGCTAATGGAAGGTGTGCAGGAGCTGGGTCCCCTCCAGCTCTCCCCAGGTAGTGGCAGCAGCTACTTCTCAGGGTCCTGCTCTGGGCACAGTGTCAGAGCTCACCGACCCGTAATTCACGGGTCACGTTACGCTGTGGTCATTGTCTGGGGGTTGCTTAAGAGCTTCACTGCATACCTGCAGAGGAAGTCGAACGTCAGCCCTCATCCGATATAGATCCAAAAGGCCCTCCTCCCTCTCGATCATCGCAGGCTTGGGGGCAGCCAAGCGAGCTCTCCACCAGCAAAGCAGTCTCCCCCAGCCCGTGATCGGGCATGCAGTATCCCAGCAGGCACTCGTAGATAGGAGTTATAGCGAAGAACTCCACTTCAGGTGGTTCAGGCTGATCGCCGACGGTCTCCAAGCTAGGTACACAACGAAATCGGCAGTCATCTAGGTCACTGAGCATAGTATCGGGTGCCCGCACCTCATGTGTTCCTCACACGGTCACCGGATCTCGCCGAGCTCACGCATGGGCGCAACCAAGCAGCGCAGCGCCGTCCATGATTTCCACCAGATCTAAGAGGGTTCTCAGGATACCCTATGTTTTACTGCAACATATTCAGCAAAAAACACCTCTGCCATGCCGTCTAACAGATATATTCCTGATTTACTGGAGTTGCCGGGAGCTCACTAAGAAGCGCTCATTTAAGCTTGGCTCGCAAGCGCCCCCCAACCCCACCAGCTAGTATCCAATTCATTAAAGCACCTTATGAAGATCTTTTCTTCATCATTCAAGAGAATTATACATATCAAAGCCATTGAATATAACCAGTTTAACGTTTGTACCCAAGAACCAGCGCAAGCCCATGTCCATTCATGCTGAAATTGTTTGTTAGCTGTAGGCACTTGGTGATGTGCCAACAGTGGACAATCCCTTGCAGCAGGTGCTAATTAGTATTTTATTGCACAAAGGCTATTGATGGAGTAGGTCCAGTAGTGCTCTCACCATTGTAAGCTAAATTGAAAATATAAGAGTCATACTTTTCAGCAATGACAGTGATAAGACATTTCAGTAACTTGGTTTAGGGTTTTGCATGGAGGCACAACCACTGCCCTCTGATGGTGAGCTCTTATGCCCTTTTAGACCAGACCACTGCATTCAGTGTCATGTATTAGTCTAGACCGCAGTATAGCTCAATGTTGGTTTGCAGAGGAATGTTTGCAGCCTTTGCCTAAATCCCAACCGTTCCCAGTCAGTCAGGTTTCAGCTAAGCTGCACAGATTATGGTAAGAGGTTTTAATAGGTCATTTAAAAGAATAAATGTCCATTAGATGCTGAGAGAGTCATGGGTGAACCTATTCGCACAAAATCTAATCACTCATATTTCGAATGACTTGAGGCAAATTTGTATTGGCATTCAGGCAAAAAGCTTTGTCCCAATGGAAGCATGTTTTCTAAGCATCCCACACAAGAAATAATGTTTTTACATTCATAGCAGAGGACGTCTAATATTCCCTGATCAGGGAAAAAAACGGAGGAAAAAATACTATTCCAACTACAGTCACGCCTTACACTGGAAGATGTGGCACAATCAGGGTCATGACCCTGTTAGAGGGGAGCAGACACCCCTCTCAGTCTGGGGCAGGCATCATACGAAGACTTTGCCGGAGTCTGACCTACCCCATAGGTGGTGGGAGGGATTTGAGCGGGACCCCAGTCCCTAACTCCCCTGTTCTCTGCAGTGTCAAAGCATTGGTACCACTGTCACAGCCACAATGCCTAGTAGCCCGTTTTTGGGGGCAGATCTCCATTTCTTCTTTTTCAGGACAACATTGCCCAGATGGCCCTGAGACGCAGTAAAAAAAACATTGAGCAGACACAACAGACTACCATAGAACTCCTAACATCAGAAATTCCAAACACAAACCTTTTCTATGCCACGATTTTCAGGCTATGATCGAACACCAAACAGTCAGAAAGGATAATCTCATCTGGTTGCAGGGAAGTGGCATGGTGAACGTAAACCAATTCTGGTCACTGACACAGACCTGATGCCGGCGACCAAGAGGGGAGGTAGGGGGGGTGGGATTAGCAGACTATTTTAAATGTGGGAAAGGAAAACCCAACCCCTCTAACATAAGAACAGAAGTAGGTTGGTCTGATAAGGCAGATGACAGGAAATGCCAATGGTGGTGAGAGGGAGCACTTTAGGAGAGGCTGACCTACACAAATCCAGGACAATCAAAGATGTTAAAAGGGGAGTGGGTGAGGCCAGGAGGGGAGTTGTTGGACTGAGAGACCGGCAGAGGAAAGCAGATGTGAGGAGAAGTGCTGAAGACATTGTGGCTGTGTTGAGAGAAAGTGCGGGTTAGGCCTAGTGTGTGTGAGAGAGCGGTACCAATTGAATCGTGCAGAATGTGGAAAGAGAGTTGCTTGTTGTGGGAGAGTGTGAGAGGGGGAGAATAAGAGTAGAGAGGGCATTAGACAGTATGAGAAAGTGAGTGGAAATCGTATGGGAGTTGGAGAGGGAGAGAGAGAGAGAGAGAGAGAGAGAGACCTAGACCAGAGGGTGGTGGAGGAGTGGAGGTAGTAGTAGTAGTGGAGGATAGAAGGCAGGAAGGTAGTAGGATGAGAGTGGAAGAGAGAGCATGTGGAGACAAAGGGACAGAGAAGCAGCAGCAAGTAGGGCAAGATCAGGACACGGATAAGGAAGAAAGAGGAGAGAAGGAGAAGAACAAGTTACTTTCTTACCTGGTAACGTTCTTTCGATGGAATGGTCCGACAATGTATTCCATATCTATGACAGGTAATGTCCACAGCTGTGCTGCTTCGGAAAATCTGTGGCGTCTGCGTCCTGCGTCGATGACGTCGATGCGCCATCCCAGAGGACCTCCTCCGACGGGCGACGTCACCCGATGTGATAAGTAGGACGCACGACGCCCATAGCCTCAGTTATAGTTTTTTCCCAGAACGTGTGCCACCAGTTTTCTGCCAGTCAGACACACAAGGCCTTGCGGAACGCAAGCTGCAAATGCAAAAGAAATTCTGCAGCAGGGAAGGCAGGGAGGGAGCGATATGGAATACGTCGTCGGACCATCCCATCGAAAGAACGTTACCAGGTAAGAAAGTAACTTGTTCTTCGAGGGGATTGGGTCCTCCGACGTATTCCATATCCATGACCGACTCCCAAAGCAGTACCAAGCAAGGAGGTGGGAAAGAATTTAGAATACAAATTTTGCATGCCCAATTAAATTGCGGAATAGAGAACTGCCTTGCCAAAGGCCAGATCTTGCCCTCTGATGGAATTGAGGGAATAGTGACGTACAAAATTATGTACTGAAGCCCAGGTGGCTGCATCACAGATGTGACGAATAGGAACTCCCCTCTGCAGGGCAGTAGACGCAGCCACTCCTCTAGTAGAATGGGCCCGCAAGCCAGCCGGAGGGTCCTTACCCGCCAAGCAGTAACACTCGGAGATAGCTAAAATAATCCAACGAGACAAAGTCTGTTTCGTCACAGCTTGTCCCAAACGCTTTCCAGCGTAACCAATGAAAAGTTGATCGTCGACTCTGACCCGGGACATGCGCGAAATATAAAAGCTCAACGCTCTCCTAGGATCAAGCCTATGGAGCCTCTCCTCTTCCTTACCAGGATGTGGAGGAGGATAGAACGCCGGAAGAACAACCTTCTGGCTCAAATGAAATTCCGACACCACCTTCGGAAGAAAAGAAGGACGAACTCTAAGGACAACCCTGTCCTTGTGAAACACAGTGAAGGGTGGCTTAACTGAAAGTGCCTGTAACTCACTCACTCTGCGAGCGGAAGCAACCGCAACCAAAAACACAGTTTTCAGAGTTAACAGCCTCAAAGGGCAAGAATGTAAAGGCTCAAACGGAGCAACCATAAGAAACTTAAGAACAAGGTTCAAATCCCAACCTGGCACCAGAAAAGGTGACGGAGGGAACACATTAGTGAGCCCTTTCAAAAACTGCGAAATTAAAGGAATTTTAAAATAGGAACACTCTTCAGACGAGCGCTTAAATATGGACAGCGCCGCCAGGTAACCTTTAATGGTCCCCACTTGCAAGCCCCTGTGGGCCAAAGAAAGCAAAAAAGACAGAACCATGGCAATGTCACAATCAAAAGGATCCACATTCTGAACTCTGCACCAGTCGCAGAACTTTCTCCAACGGCACCGGTACAGAGACTTAGTTGCCGGCCGCCTGGCCGAGAGCAACACCTCCATCACATCTCCAGGGAGGTCCCAATCCTTATACCTCAACCTTTCAGATTCCAAGCGTGAAGATTGAGGGATCTGACCTCTGGATGGAGAACCTGACCCCCCTCCCGTGCGAGCAGATCGTCTCGGTAGGGAAGACGACGTGGAGGGCAGATGGACAAGTCGAGAAGGTCTGGGTACCACGTCCTCCGGGCCCACGCCAGAGCAATGAGGATCATCCGGGAACCGAACCTCCGTAACCTCCACAGCACTTGCGGGATGACGGGGACTGGAGGAAACGCGTACAGCAGTGGGAATGACTACTCCACCACGAACGCGTCTCCTAAGGCTCCTTTTGGAGGAAATTCACGCGAGCAAAACCTTTCGCACTTCCGGTTGACACTGGAGGGGAAGAGATCCACTTGAGGGGTCCCCCAAAGGGCGAAGATCTCCAGGAGAATCTCCTGAGCCTGCTCCCAGTCGGTAGAGATCGAACTATGCCTGCTCAGAGCGTCCGCCGTCTCGGTGTCGTCTCCGGCCAGATGAACAGCCGAGATCGAAACTTCCTGCTGGATGGCCAGAATTCGAGCTGCATCGCCTCCCTGCACAGAGGAAGCGACCCTGCACTCCCCTTTTTGTTGAGTTAGTGCATGGCCACCATGTTGTCCGATAGAATCAGGACACTCTTTACGCGCACAGTCGGCAGAAAAGCCTTCAGGGCTAGCCTGACGGCCCTCATCTCCA
The DNA here is from genome assembly GCF_040938575.1 of Ambystoma mexicanum. Lineage (NCBI taxonomy): Eukaryota > Metazoa > Chordata > Amphibia > Caudata > Ambystomatidae > Ambystoma > Ambystoma mexicanum. The sequence goes on from NC_090924.1 coordinate 928,577,328, forward strand.
ACAGATTGATATGGAGTCTGGACTCCGACGGAGACCAACGACCGCTGACTGTCAACTCGTTGGCATGAGCTCCCCATCCTGTGAGGGATGCGTCCGTCACGATCGTCACCTCCGGCCAGGGCAGCCCAAATGGGGCCCCTTTCATCAGATTGCCCTCGACGGCCCACCACAGAAGGTCCCGGGCAACTGAGGGCGGCACCTGAACAGGGTCTGACAGCCTGCCGGAGGACTGAGACCACTGGAGCTTGAGTGCCCACTGCAAAGATCTCATCCGCAGATGAGCCTCTGGCACCAGAAGAATGCAGGATGCCATGAGGCCGAGCAGTCTCAAGAACTCGGACGCTGGGAGATTCTGGGCAAACTGAAACTTGTGCACCATCTGCTGAATGTGAAGAGCCCTCACCTGAGGAGGAAAACACTGCCCCAGGGACGTGTCGAGCACTGCTCCGATGTACTGGAGCCGCTGCGTTGGTGTCAAATGGGACTTCTTTAAATTGAGGGAGAAGCCCAGCCTGTGAAGGGAGTGGCAGGTGACGAACAGATGTTCCAGGACTTGCTCGGGAGAGCTCCCCCTGATCAACCAATCGTCCAGGTAGGGGTAGACTTGAATCCCCCCTTTCCTGAGATGCGCTGCCACCACCACCACCATGAGCTTGGTGAAAACCCTCGGGGCGGAGGTCAATCCGAACGGCAGGTCCCGAAACTGAAAGTGCGAGTCGCCAACCACGAACCTCAGGTACTTCTTGTGCTTGGGATGGATCAGCACATCGAAGTAAGCATCCTTGAGGTCGAGAGACACCAACCGGTCCTGAAGTTGAAGGGCCTGGAGGACTTGAGAAAGAGTCACCATCTTGAACTTGTCCTTCCTGAGGAGTTCGTTCAAACCGCGCAAGTCCATGATGGGTCTCAATCCCCCGTCTTTCTTTGAAATCAAAAAATAAGGGGAATACCATCCCTTGTTCCTCTCCGCTACAGGCACCAGTTCTATGGCGCCTTTCTCCAGCAGGGCTTGAATTTCCTGCGCAAGGAGCGGATCCGGACTCTTCAAAGAGAGGTTCCCTTGTGGATTGTCGTGAGGCCTCTGCCGAAAAGGAAGACAGTAGCCGTGGGTTATGATCTCCAGAACCCACACATCCGAAGTAATGGCTTGCCACTCTACAAAATGCTGCGCCAGCCTTCCCCCAACCGGCGAACCATGGGACCTGGCCTCATGACTGAGTGGTAGCGGCTGCGGCGTTGCCTGAGGGCAAAGAGGCAACTGCCCGAGCGGCCTTGGCACCTCGAGTACCTTTGTTTCCACCTCTGGCACTCCTACGATGGCCTCTTTGACTGATAGCTCCTCTCGCTTTACTGAAGGACGAGTAATAGCGAAAGGAACCTCCCCTCCATTGCTGTCCCCTAGGATGAAAAGGCGGAGGTTGGCGAACTGCAGCGCCCAATGACTTTGCTGCAGCTTTGGAGGTCTGCAACCTCTCAAGGCTCTCGTCAGCCTTGCTGCCAAAAAGGTGTTCACCGTCAAAGGGCATGTTGAGGAGCCGGGACTGCACATCAGGAGCGAACCCAGACTTCCGCAACCACGCAAACCTGCGCATTACGGTGCTCGCCGTCATGGACCGGCTGACACAATCCGCCAAGTCCAACCCCGACTGAACGGCCTCACACATGGCATCCTTGCCATCCTGAACCATAGCAAGGAAACCATCCCGTTCGTCCCCTTTGGGAATATGATCAGCCGCTAATGCAACACAGTTCCACAGAGTGTGTGTGAAACGAGACAAGGCACATATGGAGTTGGCCGTCTGAAGCGCTATACCCCCAGAAGAAAACACTTTCTTCGCCCAGCCGTCAAAACGTTTGTCGTCCCTATCCGGAGGGATGGTAGGATACAACGCCTGCTTTGCCGGGGCCGTAGCCGCAGCCGCCTGCACCACCAAACTCTCCGGGGTAGGGTGCCTAGACAAGTAGCAGGGGTCGCTACTGGCTGGACGGTATTTTCGCGACAAAGACTTGCCCACTGCCGGGAGACTCTCCGGAGCAGTCCAAGCCGCCGCCACCCTTCTCTGCAGAGCCATATGAAAAGGCAAAACCGGGTCAGTGGGTGGACCGAGATCAAGGATGTCCGTGAACGAACTCCCCTGGGGAAGCTGACCAACCCAAGTAACCGGAGACATAAGGCGCCAATATGACAAATCGGCATGAGTGCCAAGCTCCGCCCGACAAAACCCCACCTCCGGAGAGGTGTCCAGTCCACTGGCATCATGCAGTGACTGCCTCAGGTCATCAAACTGGCTATGGCCCGAGATAAGGTCATCTGGAACCGTAACCGGAACTAGGCCGCCATCAGAGCCTTCATCACCCTCTGAAATGTACTCCAGGCGGGGAGAGAAAGACCTCTGCGGACCAAAGCAGTGCCGGACCTTAGCCATAGCCTTTTTAGGGGAAAACCCCGTGCCACGGGGCCCATCCGACACCACCGCCTCGAAAGGCGTCGAGGGCGCCGAACGAGTTGGCGCCGACAGAAAAGGCGACAACGTCGAGCTAATCGGCGTCAACGTCAGCTGCAACGCCTCCAGCAGCTGCGGCGTCGACACAGTCCTCGAAGCCAGAGCTCCGAGCGTGTCTCTCGACAACCTGGGTGCCGACGGCATCGACGACCCCCTCGAAGACGGAACCTCGAGAGAAATCGTCGACGACCTTGGCGCCACAGGCGTCAACGTCTACTTCGAAGACGGCACAGGATCACGCGGTCTCGAGCACGTCGAGGACCGGGACCTGGAACGGGCATGGCGAGAACGGCTACCCTTGTCCGAGCGGAACCTCTCCCGCGAGCCGTGCCGACCACCCGAGCCCGAAGGCATACGGGAGGTGTCTCTCGACCGGTGCCGAACGACCCCACTCGGAGGCGCGGACGGATCGGTGCCCTGCGATTCTAGAATCGCTAGCATCTGCTTCCCGAAGGAAGCCCATTCCTCTGAGGGATAAGCGACCCGCCGATGGGCGGAGTCCTCGGAAGAGGACGGGGAAGGCGACCTATGCCGGCGCTTCCTGGAATGCCTAGAAGAGGCGGAGGAGTGGCGTGATCGACTCCTGGAAGGAGACCCACCGGACTTCCGACGACGACGCGGAGAGTCACCCCTCGAGTCATCGGTCAAAAGCCCCGCAGACCTCGACTTCCAGGGCTTAGACACCCGGCCTACCGACAGCTTCTTCTTGCGTTCCCGCAAGGCCTTTGCAGTGAGCGACTGGCAGTCCCCGAGGCACCAGAGGCAGGCGTTGTGCGAGTCCGTGACCGACATCTTGGACCCACAGTCCCTGCAGTTCTTGAAGCCCGGACGCGGGGTCGAAGATGAGAAAGACATTGTCACGAACAGGTCTTCACAACCAACCGAACAGGTTCAACGAACCGAGAATAGAAAACAGCAACTCCAACGAGTCGAGGCGTACCGAGATTCACGAAGCGAACACGTTCGCGGAAAAAACGGAACTGAGGCTATGGGCGTCGTGCGTCCTACTTATCACATCGGGTGACGTCGGCCGTCGGAGGTGGTCCTCGGGGACGGCGCATCGACGTCATCGACGCAGGACGCAGACGCCAAAGATTTTCCAAAGCAGCACAGCTGTGGACATTACCTGTCATAGATATGGGATACGTTAGAGGACCCAATCCCCTCGAACATTAAGATCAAGGAGTGAGGATTGTAGAGATAGAGGAGTAGTAGAGTCAGGAGAGGAAGAAGGTGGGTAAGCAAGAGTCGGACAGAGAAGAAGTGGAGAGAACATCAGAAAGTGAGCATCAGAATACGTTGCATACAAGGTACTTTCAGGAATAAATGGTTATTTATCATATCGACAAGGAAAGCTCTTAGGCGAGCCAATGAATGTTTATGCGTCAGCAAAGAAATGGAAGGATAAGACACCCTGACTTCAATAGATTTTATTTGGCTGATGTCAGACAATGCAATCATGACAATAGTGGTCTCTGCCCTTTGTAACAATGCATATGTATGTAGAGATATTTGAAGATATTGCTCCATTTTCTGATGACACTCCACTTGGGATAAAGCTGACTTGCCATCTTCTTTACACATTAACAGCACAACACGTTGGCATAATTAAAGCATTTAAGGGTGTACAAGGACAATGTAACCTTCCAAAAGCAGAATATTTTAAACACTTATTCATTTTAACTCTGAATTATTTTGTCTAAATGTGAACATATATGTTAGGCCACTAGCGACTGCATAGTGACACTACAGTAGTTGTTTGGTAGAGATTTAGAGGCTTTATTAGGGAAATGGCAGAAGGAATTTACAGGCACACACGTTAGGCGTAGTTAAACCAGCACTATACCTACTGTTCATCTCCCTGCCAACTCCAAACTTCATCAATATAAAACTGCATATAAGATGTATACTAATCCTGCAAGCATAAATAAAACATTAATAAAATGATCCACATTTGTGCTAGTACTCACGCCTCCCTTATGTGCTCCAGCACACACTAAAATTAATCTTTAAAGGATTAAGAGATTTGACAAAATAACTTTGATTTCAGGCACCACTATTACTCCATCAGTTTAGGGAATTTAGTAGTTATATCAGAAAATGAAAGGCAGGTTAATTGGGGAAACTACTCAATTCCTGGGAGTGCACCTACCCACAGCTTCCCTCTGCTAAAATGTGGTTCTTGGAGTTGGCAAGCTGCTTTTATATTAGCCCCCTAGTGGGGGGAAGCCAGCCAATCAGGTGGCTAGGAACTTGAACTGCCAGTGAAAGCCTGCGTTCCATCCCAGCTGACGGGCAGCTCCCCCTGCCACCATCTTCCTCCCACTCTATGGCCTGTCCTTTTTTTTTCTTCCCACCCCCCAATTTACAGCATCTCTGCTGCTCCTTCCTCTCCGCACATGCAGGCAACCATGGAAAGGTAAGAGGTGCTGCACTTGGAGGCAAGCTTCCCTTTCCATGGTGGCCATCTTAGAAATTGATTTTCCTATGTACAACGGGAAGTCGCGCATGTTGTATGAAGGAAAATCCATTTTTTAGCACCCCAGGTTACCGCTTTAGCAACCCGGGGTGCCAATAGCCTTAATACCCCGTTGCAAGTGCTGGAAAGGGGGGTAACGGCCCAGAGCCCTCGTTACCCACCCCTTGCTTTGCTCGGGCCAATAACCTAGGCAGCCGGTCTATTACCCCCACCGCCACCCCCGTTCCAGCACTTGGAACGGAGGCTTAACGCCATATTGAAAAAAACTATATATACACCATAAACAAAACAAAATGCACATGCTTATGTTGAAATGGAAAGACTTGTCATTATTCCTGCTTAAGTACTAAGCACTTAACATTTCGCTTCCTGCACTACCATTCTTATTTTCCATCCTTACATTTTAATCACTGTGTAAGTTATCCTGTTAGGATACATTATTTGTGATATTGTATATCACTGTACTAACAAAACGGTTCAGCAAACATTAAAAAAGGTGAAAATTGGTAATCACTTCGGTGAAACTCCTACTGAAAATTCTCCCTTTAGCTGTCAATTCATTTGGTTTAAAAGCACACGCTGGATTTGAGCCTTTGAGAGAATATATTTCTGCATGCTCCACAGAAAGTGTTTCACAGCATTTAGTCAGCAACTCTTCTCGTTTGGAGAAGTCACAAATCCCCCTGCCTGACCCAGGAGGTGGACTGTCGAGTTGCAAGGGGGCATGTTGCCTCCACCAGCTGCATGATGCTGGCCCCGGAGCGGTGTGAGGACTTCCCCCGCCATACCACAGATAGGAGGCAGGGGATTGTCACACAAAAGGCACCATGGAATAGTGTTCCTTTAAAGGACACTAAATTCTGCCCCAAAGATTATCTTTCCATCTCTTCCGAGGAAATAAAGTTTCTAAAAGAACCCCCAATTTCCACACACTCCCTCACAATAAGATCATCCCAACCATTAACAAAGAGAATGCAGAAAGAAACCACGAGCGAGGACAAGCTCCCACTCATGCCATCCTCTCTTAGGAGCTAAAAGTGTGGAGAAGGTATCCCAGGCACCACACCACACTAGTACAGAGAAAAGACATACAGCTGATTGGCAGAGTGCCAGTCCAAGCAAATTGCTTTGCATGGTGAAAAGAGGGGAGAGAGTAAATAGAAGATGGTGATGGCCATGCAAAATTTCTTGGCTCCTGGGCTTGTGATGCGGAAGTCTGAGGAGCTGCGCACACCTTGGGGGAATGAAGTTACAGTCCCATTCAGTCAAAGGCCCTATACCAAGATCGCCACATTTGAAAACAATACTCTTGTTAGGGTACCAATTACCAGACATTCAGCACTATACAAGAGGAAAGCTGAAACAGGGCTTTTAGAGAAGGCGTTCATTCAGAGAAGGCTGGAGAAGAGAGCAGATCGAGCAAGAGCATTAGGCATAAGTTGGAGAGTGGAGGAGGAGGCTAAGAAGAGCAGAAAGGTGGAGGAGAATACAAAGAGGCAAGGCGAAATTCAGGAGTTTGAGAGAAGAGGAGTAAGGTTTGCGATGAGAAGAAGGAACACCAGGAGTTGGTGCAAGGAGGGCGATGATGGAGAGAGACGGGCAGGATGGAGAATTAGTGAGAAGTGAAGAGCAGAGGAGGGTGACCTGCAGAAGAGAGGAGAAGCACATGTTAGCCTCCCAGTAGGCCAAGGTGGTAGTGTGGAGAGTAGCAAACAGTGAGACTGACAAGTGTGATGAATCTGGAGGTTTCATCCCTTCTTCCCCCTGGGGGTGGGGGAGCAAACCCTTTTGAGGCTAGGGAGGTGTGCCTGCTGATCAAAACCCTCCCTGTGTGTTTTAGAAAGCAGCGCAACACTGGGAGCGACTCCTCAAGGGGACAAGGACTCCCATTCCCATGGGTAACTCCCTATAACTAAAGCCTTATCTGCATACATGATAATTCAGGAAACTGATGGTATATTCAACTGTGGGACTCAAGATAATACTGAAAGTGCCTTTGGACGTTTGGCTCAAGACAATACAGGTAATGTTTGTGTGCTTGACAACTGAACATTAACAGCATGCCCCTTTTTGGTCACGGAGCAAGAATAGAGGCACAATCCCCCTTGAATGGAGGAGAACAAGCAATATGCACAGGCAAGCCTCCGATGTGAGCATGTCACTGAGGGGCGGAGCCGCACTACACAGCAGGGCCAGTTGTGGTGTGGGCTGAGACTGATGCAGAGATGATACGCTACCGACCCGACACAAGATAGTGCAGACTAAGAGGCAAAGGCAGCTTAAGGAAAGCCGTACCTGGAGACGTGACCAGGCGGAAGACGTAGTGGGCCCAGTGCCTGCAAACCGCTGCCGAGATTAGGGATCGAGAGACGAGCGAATCCTTCACTCTCAACGGGAAAGTCCAAAAGCAGATAGACGCCAAAACGAGTGGAGGAGAACACCCACTTGCATCCAGACTGAAAAACCTGCAAGCCGTGGGGAACGCTACCACTATCCAAGAGATGCTGCCTCACAAACCCAACGGAACAGAAGTTATCTGGGTTGTCCAGGGTAAACTGAGGCAGAGAAAGGAGAGAACGAGAGGGGAGGATGGAAGAGTTGCCTTAAGCCCCTACGAGGGACAGAGACCCGGAAAGAGAGAAGGAACAAGAGAATGAAGGGGGTTATGGGAGCCCAAGAAACCAGAGGATTGTAAACCACCAGGCAGCTCAGAGAAACTCCCAAGAATTAAGAGAGCCACATAACGAGAGGGTTACCAATACCCCAGAGAGATAAGAGACATTAGGACAATAAAGCCAGTGGGGGCAGAGAGGCCCACTAAACACAGTGAAGAACAAATTCCCAGGGGAACACAGGCACCCAAGATCAGTAGCAATTGCGGGAAGGTCAGGAGAGGAATCGGAAATATCCCTCCACTTAAAGAAATTGTGACACTTTGTTTTTTCAGGGAGTCAAGATTTTCTTTAAAGAACTTAAGGAAACTTTGGAACTTTGAAAGACTGCCAAGACTTGTTAAAAAGAACCAAGAATTGTGTTTCTATAGATCCTTAAGATCACAGGGCACTCTGCCTAGTTTCTCTTTTCTTTTAAGTGGTAGGGCCAGTTTAGGGGATAGGTTTGGACCGAGGACTATTTATTTTTTACTATTGATGAGCACCGTAGTTATAGTTTTGATAGGAATGGAACAGCATTAGAAAGGCATTTTGTTTTTAAGTTAAATAAAACGTCTTGATGACATGACCTCTGCTCCGAGTCCTCCTTCTGGCTTGACAAGTAAGGGAGAGCGTAGGATGGGTGGAGGAATGAGCATGTGGGGAAGCATTGGTGAGAATCAGGGCAGGTTCCAAAAGTATGAGAATGTATCAAAATGTTGGGAAGAAGAGTGAGAGAGACAGGAGACAGTGCGAGAGTGTGCTAAAGGGCATGGGAGGAGACGCCATGCTGGTGGGGCATGGAGCCAGGATCCCAAGAAATGGGGGTGGTGAGAGGCCAGAAGCAAAACACCAGTGTAAGTTCTAGGGTGGCATCCTGTTTGCCCACAGCTCTGTGCCTTTGTAAGAGATCAGTTCAGGCAACCTTTGGTACAGATCCTGCAGGCGATCACTACACTTCACCAGAGATGCCTGGAAGAGGTGTCAGCACTATATTCAAGCCAACTAAAGACATAGCCAAAAAAGCAGCAAATTCAAGAGAAATACCTTGCACAAAGACTGTCTGACGGGCAGCGGCCCATGGCAGAGCTGGAGTGTGGATGATGTTGATGCCATATCTCCAAATGCTTCTCCAGTAAGGAGAGTGATCCTTGAAGATCTGCTCAGGGACACTGTCTGCTCAGCAAGAGAGAGAAGACCAGGCACTGTGAAGCTACTCCCAGACTATGCAGAGAAACTTTCCGTTTAGGGCTGCTTGCAGAAAGCAGGATGGTGAGTAGTTTGGCCATACCCACTCCACTGAAGGTGTTGAGAAAGTGCTTGAAAGGTTGAAGATGAGAACACCAGGCTGGTGTAGGTCAGCCCGCAGAAAAAGAAATAAAATCTACACAACTCAGGTTATGCTATGTGGTAGATCAGACACAAAGGAGACGGACAACTAGACAGGATTCCAACCGGTTCACTTTATTGAATTGAAGAAGAAATCCCTCTACTAGCCCTACTGCTATGATGAAGGGTCCCTATTCTAAAAAAAGAACAAAAAAGTGATTGTCAGAATGTCTAACAAAAGTATAAGCTTGTCCTTCATCCAAACCAATGCTATCATACTAACTGACCCTACCACTAAAAGTAAAAACAAATGTTGGCCTGGAGAAGTATTTCTCCTTCCATTTCCCCGCTTTTTCTGGTTGGTGTTTGGCCCCTTCCTCCTCCCACAGTCTCTCCCTCTCTGGCCTTCATTGGCTCGTGAAATCCAAAATGTCTCTCGGCTCCTCTTTGGAGCTTCGGGCCAAAAGCCTACCTGTACAGTTCAAAATGTCAAGTCCCTTGCTTTCCTATGCATGAGGGGACTTGTGACCCATTTCAACAAAGTCTCAATCAAGATAAATAGTTATTTTTTTAGTTCAGCAATTTTGCTTTGCAAGACCTGTAGCCTAGGTCCTTCCTCTCTATCCCGTAATTTTGGTTACTCTTGATGGGTTGTTGCTCTCGCTTTCACCGCACCTGAGTGTTCTCTTGCCTCATGGATATTCAATAACCTATCTTGGGTTATTATTCTCACTTTCACCTCCATGGAGTGTTCTCCTCTCTAGCTGGTATTTGGTAACCACTCATGAGTAATTATCTTTAGCTTCATCCACTTGGAGTGTCCTTTCCTCTTTTTTGTATTTAATAACCCCCTGTGGGTTATTCTTTTTAGCTTCACCTTCTTGGAGGGTTCTCTTGTTGATATTTGGTAATCCCTCGTGGGTTATCTTTAGCTTTGCTACTTTCGAGAGTCCTTCCCTCAGTGTCTTGGGGGGTGGAGAAGGTTATGTTTAACTTCTCCAAAGTGTTCTTTTCTTCTGTCCGTTTTTGGTAATCCTTTATGGGTAATTATGTTCATATTCACCTCCATTGAGGACTTCTCTCTCGTCAGTATTCGGTAACCGCTCATGGGTTATTACTCTTGCTTTCACCCCCTTCAAGTGTGCAGATTAATCATGCTTTTCTTATTGCCTCTCTTCAGGATATTCATTTTGCTTTCACCCTCTGTGGGGTTTTTCACCAGTCTGTTTTTCTATAGCCCCATCAGGCCCCAGGCATAGCTGATCTACTTCCTTAGCGCTCTGAGCTTTCTCTGGTTAGAATCGAGCTCCGCCACCCTCCTCTCTCTCCTTAGGGGGGCGTACCCGATGTCCCGTGGTGTCTGCTGTCAGCAGAGTAGGAGGAGGAGGATGAACCTTGCATCCGGGAACCACACTTCTCCGTTCTTTGGTTGGCTTCTGTCTCACTCGGGTGCCTCAATTCGGGCACATGGTCTTCTGTCGAGGTTGCGGCTCTGTCTCTCCGCTCCCGAGGGCTTGGGATTCGAGATGTCTGCTGCTCCTGTGATCGAATTCTGCGGACTGCCAAGACTCTCCACCCACCATGTATATGTCATAGCCCTGCCTTCAGGATGGGTCCCTTCTGCACTGTAGCAGCAGCCTCGGCTATGCGCTGCCGCTCTCCTACTGGCGCTTTCGATGTGCCAGCAGTCTTCTTGCTCCGCACAGGATCTTTCCATCCAGGTAAGAGTCTTTTCTGTTATATGCACAAGAGAGAGCTGTGTTGTGGGTTGAATGATGGACACAAGGTCACAGGAGGTAAGTTTACTTTATTGGTTCATGTTACAACTTAAGTCGGCAGTACTTATATAGAGTAACTGGCACCACCACCACACTGAGCACTCCCTGCAGCCAACTGATTCCCTAGAATGTGGACACTCAATCAACCCACCCGGAAAACACCACACACTCAGGTAGTGCCCTCTACACACATTCACCCCAAATACCACAAATATGAGGAGTCAGAAGCAATTAGCTGAATTGAAAATACATCCCCATACTGCACACATCTCAATAATGACCTCAGCTGAGCAAATGTAGAAATAAATGAAACAAGTGAAAAAGATTCCATCCGCTGGAAATATTAACATATGTCCTATGCATCTTAACTATAAATTTGTTCCATGCCCTGGAACCTTCTTGCCAATCCTAACACTAAAGGCTAATAGCAGTATACTAGTTGACCTATACCGAATTCAATTCACTGTACACTACCCAACCCTGTACAGGTTAACTTCCGGAAGCAAGTAAAAATTTTGCATGCACTTCATCAAATCATTTACAATGGTCCCCAGACTAAGGAAACAATGCCTAGTAACAGATGGCACAAGTAGACGGAACATTAACCACTCTCGTCACAACTGCGGGCCCTACAGTTTGTGACTGCTAAAAACGATACCGCAGAAAAGACTAGGGAAACGATAGAAGACAAGAGGGAAGTGAGAGAAACCTGAAGGTGTCTCACTCACTAGTCCGCAGGGATCTTCCATCCAGGTGGCCAGGACACGGCCATCGCTATTGGATCCAGTTCCTGGGGGTGGACCAGCGTGGGAGGATCACCTGGGTGAGAGGTTTTCGGGAAGTGGAAGTGAGACGCAGTGCCCCCTTCCATATGACACCTTCTCCCCACATCCTACCCTGTAGGATATCTAGAAACTCAACCCCCCCTTGACACACTTTCTCACAGACCGATTACCACGAAAGACAGACTAACACCAGAGCCGTACACCTGACATGTCCCAACACAAGGGTCAGGCAGAGTCAGACAACTGCAGAGAATTACACACACATGACTTCCCTTCCCTTTCCCCACAGGGATAAAAGGCAGAGCACAAGAGCACACGAAGAGCAAGGCCAAACGCACGAGGAAGCAGCTATTCCAGGACAGCAGTTCAAACGGAGGAGAAAGGCAGAGAGACCTGAAAGGACGATGAGAAGGGAATTGCCCTTGTCCTTTTCAACCCAGACCCGCACGTCATACGAGATGGGAAACGTAAGACTGGGAATTGCAGATGGCGAATGATGTGAAGGATGTCAGCACTACATGGGACCCTTCCACACTGATAGCCAGGGTGGGGCGAAGGGCTTGCCATTGCAGTACTGTCCTTGACTCCAGAGGCAGGAGATGCCAACGGAGTTCGGCACAGCCGGCGAGTCGGCAAGAGTTGATAAGTCGGACTGTGTTGGGCTCATGGTTGTGAAGCGCAACATTGTATGAAGAGCAAAATAGGTATCAGAGTGGTACAGTGCCATGTGGGCGCTCAATCGATGGCCTCTGACTGATGCCCAGCTCCTGAGCAAGGAGAATGTGTTGAACTGAGAAATCGAAGTGGTCATACGAGGGTCAAGCCAAACCCCTTGTACAGTCGAAAGTCTTTGGTTGTTGAAACTACAAGTATCAAGAGGCCCTAGGGGAGGCTGGCGTGAGGTGGTCATACAAGGGTCAAGCCAAAACCCTTGTACAATCCACAGTCCTTGGCACGTTGCAGAAGTCTTTGAGAAATATGAAAGTGTAAACCTGACTAAGGGACGTGAATTCCGAATTGTGAGAAAAATAAGTGAATAGTGTTATTTTTGGCAAATGTGAACCCGGCTGAGGGATGCCTGCGAATTAAGGTGAAGAGTAATACACCCGTGAACATTGTGGTTACAAATGTGAACCCGACTGAGTGATGTCCACAATGGGTTGTTGGTCTGAGCCCGACTGAGGAAGGCTAATGTTTTTAAGAAGGATCAGAGCCCAGCTGAGGGGGATCCAAGGGTGAAGTGTAATCGTCCGATGTAAAGATTAGTAGAAGGAACTTTTGTATTGCTGTTTACAGCATATAAGGCCCTCTAAAGCAAGATACTTTACATGAAAGGGACTTGGACACAGAAGGTCCCGATATAGAGAAAAGGAACTGTATCCTCATGCTGGAAAAGCCCAGTAGTGTGCTGTGCTCAAGAGTCCCGCCTTGTCCCGTGCTAAAAACATGGTTAAGGGAGACCCAGGTCATAACATCCGGACGTCATCATTTTGTGAACACTTCTTCCCTTTCTTGTGAACACTATCCCACACTATTTTGTAGCCTAGCGCTAAGGTTTGGGAATAGGTTTTCTTAACAAAAGCCCTTTTTATTTGACTAGTCTCCACTTGAACAATATTCTTATTATTTGATGGTTTTAGCTTGCTCCAATCTTAAATTTAGGTTTAGATTAGGCGTTTATCTAATCCATTTTACATTTTAATAAACACCCTTGAACTGTGATCACTTGTGTCTGTCTTACGTTGATACCATGCCTTGCTTACAGAGGACAGGAGGGACAGCACACTACGGGGAACACAAAGGTGGATGTACCAACAGAATCCTTCTAACATCCACAATTCACTACAAGATGAAACCCTTAAATTCTTTAAGCAAGAACTCACTCCATATCACGGCAGTGTGGTTACTGGATGCCGTACCAAAGGGTAGGATGCATGAGGCAAATAGATTCATACTTCTTCAACAGCCGTCTAGGAAGCACCACCAGACCACAGCCTAATAACTCAAAAGGTTAAAGTTACTGACCTGTAACTATTGTTCTCCAGCATGGGTCTGGCATGGATTCACATGCTCATGACTATTCCTCGTCGTTAGGCTGGGAATCCTTTGTAAAAAAAAAAAAAACTCACTTTAAAACTGTATTTCTGGAGGCCACCAGGGGGCCCAGGAAGGATGGCTGCTTAAGCATCGCGCTCCCCACATGGCCCCGGGAAACATAAAAATAAACGCCTTATAACTACGCGACCCCCAACAAGTTGTGGAGACCTGAGAGGGGACCCGCATGGAGCCCCTGAGCGCTGTAGCGGCCTTCCGGGGTGCCCCCATCGCAGAGTTATCCGCGTGCGGACCGCGGCCCTCCCCCTCCTCCAGCCGACGCATAGAAAGACGCGGCCTCAAGCCCGGTGCACTCCATACAACCAACATCTGCAGACACCGGGGAGGGCCCCCCGCCATGCCTTGGAGGTAACGCCACCCCCCGGGACTCGCCGGCGCGGGGACGTCTCGAAGTGGGGACCCTCTCCCTGCCCCTCCCCCACCCCCCGTAGTGAAGTGCAGCCTCGAGGCCCCGTGAGGGGAGGTGGCCAGAGGAAAGTGTTGCGCGGGCGCCTGGGCGCCTTTGACACGGCACCGCGGGGACGCTGGAGCCTGCGCTCCCCTGGCTCCCCCACTCCTATCGGTGTGGACACCACCCGGCCTGGGCTGATGCGGGAGCGCCCCCGGTCCTCTTCTACCTAACGCATGCCAGCGGCTGGGGTTCCACCAGGCCAGCCCAGAGAGGGGAAACAACAGAGGAGGTGAGGCCGCAGGGGCCTCGGAATCGCCAGGGGTCTAACCACCCCTCCCTGCAGCATTTCCAACAGGCCTGGGCTATGGCGGGAGCGCTCTCGGGCCCCCTCCCTTCTCCTCCCATCGGGACGTCTGGAGGGAGGTCATTCATGGGAATCAGCCCCTGCAACGAGCAGACATCAGGTCATTCTCCCCAAGCCACGCACTTAAAGCAACAAGAAGAACCAAGAGCCACACCACCCTGCCATTCATCTAGCCTGCAGTGCCCACACGGCGGAACACTCACAGGGACCCAAGCACCTCAATGCGCACCTCCAGTGGTGGGGGCATCACACAGCACCCCGCTCCTCCTCCGAGGGACACCCCCTCCACCAGCACCAAGAGCTACCTGGTATTCCCCTGGGGGCAACATCTCCTTCAACATCAGGGGGTCGCTCTGACTGCCCCCCCTGTGGATGATCCCAGAAAACTACACAGGACACCACCAGCCTAGCGAGCCCTCGCTGGAACCTGCAGAGACATCAATACCCTGCCACAAGCGGCGCCCGGCCCGGGGGATAGCACAGGAGGCCTCCTGGAAACTCTATACCTCCCCAACACACTGGGGGGTCACAGGGAGGAAATAGAGAGGTGACCATACAGAAAAGCGGATCCCTCACCATTGAACTCGCTGACGCCAGCTGGGATCCACCCAGGCCCCCAGCGGGGTACTACACAGGGTTCTGGACTTTCCCCCAGATCGCTGACTCGCAACCAGCACACCAGTGGCGGCCTGCCCCGAGGCATCAGAGCGGTAACTTGTAGAACGGCACCCTTGGAGCACCATATACCGTGGGTACGAGGAGAACACCCCAGAGACCTGCTCCGCACAACAGTGCAGACAAACCCAGGGCACCGGAACACCACCAGCGGACGCACCATAAATCACAGATAACCAGGATGACTGGGGGCCCATGAACTGGAAAGAAACTCTTGCGAGATATCAGTTCACACCAGTGCAACCGAGGATGGAAACCAGCACCCCCTCCGTACCAGCCTCTGACATGAATACCATGCAGAGCAACATCCAGACAATCCTCGTTGAAATCAGAGGCATGAGGATGGGCATGGGCGCCAAGCTTGGTGACCTCACGGCCATCGTCTCCACATTGGAAGACCGGATGGAAGGGGTGGGGAATAACCATGCCTCTGCTGACCTCCTTGAGACACAAATGGAAGTAAGGTTCAAGGAGCTGCAGCGCCGTGAGGAAGACCTCCGTCTTAAGGTCGACGACATGGAAAACCGCGAAAGGAGAAATAAGCTGAGGATTTTCGGCCTGGCAGAAGCAGAAGGGGAGACCCAAGTAGGCCTGGACAGGAAAGTTCAAGACATTATCAGGATCGTCCTGGGGTCGGATTCCGGAGAGACGCTCCTGCTCGATAGGGTCCATCGGGCGGGCGTGAGAGTAAGGGGCCTGCGGTCAGTGTTGGCAAGATTTCATTATTATAGAGACAAGGCCAGACTTTTGGAGAGGGCAAGGACTTTGAGAGACATTCAATATGGGAACTCAAGGGTGACAATTTACCAGGATCTCTCGGCCCTCACGCTCCAGATGAGGAAAAAATGCAGATCCATCGCCAGATGGCTGCAGGAGAAGGGGGTTTGTTACCGCTGGGGACACCCATTCTACCTTGCTTTTGAATGGCAGGGCCAGAGATACCAGCTAGTTACGGAAGGGGACATTCAGAGAGCCACGGACGACCTGACAGGGGACATGGCAGGAACATCCAGAGATCAGAATGGAACCGACAGGGATCTCAGCCATGCCCCCCAGGGCCCTGACCTTTCTCAAGGAAAGCTCAAAGTGAAAGGCTCCAGAAAGTTTAAAAAAAACAGACATCCCTCAGCAGACCGCGGCGGCCCTACATCAACACACGAAAAATGTCAAGAAGGTTCCACCATTAGACTGTAGCTTGAAATACAACCCCCGGGGGGTCCTAGTGACCAGGGGAGAGTGTTGGCTAGATTAAGTCCTAACCACAGTTGGGGTGTTCTTTGTTCAAAAGTTGTGAGTTAAAAGTTTCACAGTTGCTTGACGAGAGGACGGTTCAGCTTTAAGTGGAGTGCTTTTCAGTGCTTCGACCTCGAGAACAGACGTGGGCCGGCGGATCCACGTCGGGAGACATCCGGCATGGGATCCCGTGTCAATCGGGGCTGATTGCATAACACGAGCATGGGGGGACAGAGGGGAGGCCCTCGTTGGGGCTCCGACGCTGACGGAAAAGAGGGGTCGCCCCAGAGTTTGGGGCGTGAAGGAACGTCCCATATGTAATTTATTCCCGGGGCCAGGGTAGCAACCCTGGTGGTTTATTGTTAGTTCCAGAGAAGTCTTTGAGTGGGTCAAGGGAAAAGGGGAAAAACAGTTTGAGTCATGGGTTTTTTGTTTCACAACGGGTTAGCTATTGGAACTACATAGAGGAGTTCAAAGAGCACAAGACGAGGAACAACAATGACTAAGGGGAGAATTGGCACACTGAATGTTAAGGGCCGAAAACTCCCAGAATAAGAGATCTCTCACGAGTAATATGTTTTGTAAACAAACATTACTGGGCCTCTTCCTACAGGAAACGCACTACAAACCGGGAAAGGAATCCACTATAAAGGGGAAGGACATTGAGAGTAACTACTGGGCCTCCCATAGAAGTACCAAGAAGGAGGGGGTGGGCATCCTCCTGGGCAAGACGTTCTGCCTCACGGAAATAGAAACCAAGAGGGGATTCGGGGGACGGTTCCTGGGAGTTAAGGGCTCCCACGAGGGGGAACGCATCACCCTATACGCACCCAACTCAGGCCAGATACGATTCCTTACTCAAATTTTCAAGGCGTAAGCGCGAAAGGGGCCTAATTGAAAACAGAAACCGCACAGAACTACGGGCCTTGAGAGCTAGGCTGGGCACGCCCGGGGAGGACCGAGAGGCTCTCTTGGTAGAGATGCAGGGCAAAAGGCAGGCATTGCACACGGTCCTCATAGGGGAAGTCATCAAGAAAGAGCGATACACCAAACAAAGGTACTACGAAAAGCAGGATAGGGTGGGGACCCTCCTAGCGCATAGGGCTCGGGGATGTAGTGTGGAGAGAGGGGTGGGCCTCCTCAGGGACGAGGAGGGAGGGATCTGCAAAGGTCGGGAGGAGATATCAGAGGGATTTGCTGACTTCTATAGCAAACTATATTCCAGGCCACAAGGCGAGTCACTGGAGGACATCCGGACTTACCTGTCCGAGTCCCCCCTGCCCCGACTGACTGACCCCGAACGTGAGGTCCTGGAGGTCCTGGAGGGGGATATTTCAGAGGATGAGGTGGAGGGAGTCATTAAAAGACTAAAGGCCGGGATGGCCCCAGGGGGAGATGGTTACACGGCAGACTTTTATAAACAATGCCAATCGACCCTGGTGAAGCCGCTGACCAAATTATTTAACCAAATTAGAGATCGGGAATACATTCCCACAGGCCCTAAACACTGTTATACCTAAGCCAGGCAAGGACCAGGCAGATTGTGGGTCATATAAACCCATCTCGCTCTTAAATCTAGACACCAAAATCTTCCCAGAATTCTGGTGACCAGATTGGAGGGTTGCCTCCCCCGCTTAACACACCCTGACCAGGCAGGATTTATTTTAAATAGACAGGGCTCCGATAATATGCGGAAAACCCTTCATGTTCTCAATTCAAGGGTGGTGCGGGAGGAGGGTGCACTCTTGTTGGCCCTCGATGCGGAGAAGGCCTTCGATAGGGTCAGCTCGGCCTTCATGGGGGAGGTTTTCTCAGCCTTGGGGATGGGGCCAAGGTGGTTGGGATGGATATCCGCTCTATATTCTTCTCCCTCAGCTAGGGTGGTCGCTAATGCGACGGAATCAAGGACGTTCCCTCTGAGGCGAGGCACGAGGAAGGGATGCCCATTGTCCCCTCTGATATACGCACTTGTAATGGAACCCTGGGCAATCTCGGTTCGTAAGGTTGAGGCCATTAGGGGGGTACAGATTGGGGACACAGAGTGCAATATCTGCCTATTCGCTGATGATGTGTTACTTTACATCACAAGGCCATCCCATGATTCTCCAAGGTCTGAAACGATATGGGGACCGATCGGGATACAAGGTCAACCTCGAGAAATCAGTGGCATTCATAGGGATGGGGGTCTCCCAGACCTAGAGATAAACTACTTGAAAGGGCTTCCCTTTTAAGACTTTTTTTACGGAAACAAAGCGAGATCTCTTGAACTTCCTATGGTCAGGCAAAAACACAGGATCTCCTACGAGGTACTAACCAGGCTAAAGGAAGACGGCGGGGCGGGTTACCCTGACTTGGAGACATATTATAGGGCCTCCCAGTTGAGAGTACTTACTGACCACTCCACCCCAGGTACTGAAAAACAATGGGTGGCTATGGATAACAGAGTCCTCATACCCGTCACAGTTGAGGAATGGCTCTGGGTCCCCAGAAGGAATATCCCCAGGAGGGTCCTGAACCACCCAGTCCTGAAAGTCTTATTTATTTTCAAATTTGTTTATTGGCATTTTCGTTATAGTTACATATTTCAAGGTGACCGATTGGTCAGCGACATTCAGCCTTTGTGGTCAAACAACAAACTTTACATAACATGAACATAAACAATAGAAACATTAACTATCTCCGATTCAAGGGTGGGTGATGACTGATGAAGTTGTAAGCGGGGAGGAAGCGGCCGGGCAACATGGACACGGGTATGGGCTTTCCGAGAATGTTAATGCTGGAGGGGCTTGGTTTCGAATGTCTTAGGCAATCATTCAGGTCCTGTGCTAGGGCCGGTAGGTGGTTCAGGGGGGCTTATCATCCGAGGAGTGAAACAGTCTAGACATGGTGTCTTTCCAAGCAGCAAGGGCCATGCTTGACTCATCCGTAGATCTAGCCACGCTGTCCTCCCAAGCTCTTGTTTCGGCGGTCGCCCATCTTTCAAATTCTTTGCGCCATGCCCTTTGACTTGGTCCTGCCGGTCGTTTCCATGCCATGGCGATGGTTCTTTTGGCTGTTATGCATAGCAAGTCCATCAGCTTAACCGCATATTTGAGTTTGGCCAGTCTGGGGTAGCAGCCTAGAAGGCATTCTGCTGGGGTCCATTTATATCTGGTGACTTCTGCCTCTTCGCAGGTTTTTTTTACCGTCGACCAGAGGCTACGGGTTTTGGCGCAGTTCCATAACATATGGATTAAGTCTGCTCCCTCTATCCCACACCAGGTGCACTGTGTCTGGGCGGTTTTGTTGAACTTAGCGATCCTGCTTGGGGTTAAGTAGGTACGATAGAGTACATTTAACTGGAGTAGCCGAAATCTCTGGTTTCTAGAGACCTCTTTCGGGAAGGACAGCGCTCTGGCCCATTCCTCTTCGGACAGCTCCAGTCCCATGTCTGATTCCCAGCGGGTCTTTAGTATATCACCGCAGGGATTGGGGATGTCAACAAGGAGTTTATATATCTGAGATATTGCTTTCCCCTCTTCACTCAGGGTGTACATCAAGGCCAAGAGGGGAGTGATCTCTGGTTCTTCTGGCCAGGTGTCCCATTTTGTGCGTGCTATCTTGCGGATCTTTTGATACCACAGGAATTGGCCAGCGTGAATGCCCTCTTCCTCCTGCAGCTCAGCGAACTCCCTGAATGTGCCTCCGGAGTATAGATCGCCCCAGGTGTATACTCCTTTTTCCTCCCAGTGCCTAATGGTGTGGAGGGTGGTGACAGATTTGTCGAGTCCCGAGAGTATTGGCACTTCTTGGAAGTATGGTTGCTTCAGGTGTAACACCGTCTTGGTTCTGCACCATATTTTCCTGCCTAGGATTGTTAGAAAAGGCTGATCGTGTAGCAGAGTTTGAGGGGCCCAGAGCAATTCCCTCAGGCGAATTGGGGAGATCATGGCCTGTAGGAGGGGGTTCTCCGAAGTGGTCCCGTCTGCTAGCCATTTGGTTACATGGCTTAGCTGAGCTGCAAGGTAGTATTTCTCTAGACTAGGTAACTGGATCCCTCCTTGGCTGTGCGGTAATACTAAGGTAGACAGTGCCACCCGATGTCTGCCCTTACCCCATAGAAACTCCTTAATTATTGTGTCGAGAAGCTGAAAGAAGGGCTTGGTGATATAGAAGTGCACATTCTGGAACCCATATAGGAATCTAGGGAGAATGATCATCTTGGTTATTGAGGCCCTGCCCATCATGGATAATGGAAGCTTAGACCAGAAACTAATGGATTTGCGCAATTTGGGTATCGCAGCCATCGTGTTTCGTGTATGCATTTGTTCTGGGGTGTGCATTATCTGGATCCCAAGGTAACGGAAAGATTCGGTCTCCCACTTTATGCCCACTGAGGGAAGCTCTTCTGCAGATTTATTTTTCAGGGATGCTAATGGAAACATGCAGGATTTCGTTTTGCTAAATTGTATGCCCGAAACTTTGGCGTAGTTATCAAGGATCTCCAGTATTGTCGGGACATTGAGATGAGGGTCGTTAACATATATTAGGACATCGTCTGCATATAGTGAAACAATATGGTCAGTCCCGCCCAGCCTAATTCCTGCATCAAAAAATTGCTGCCTAAGGAAGATCGCAATGGGTTCTAGACCCAGGATGTAGAGCATGGGAGAGAGTGGGCAGCCCTGCCTAGTGCCCCTGCGAATTTCCCATGTGTCTGATACATATTTCCCAGATTTTATCCTGGCCCTAGGTTCATTATATAGGATCTCTACCCATCTGATAAATCGTTGACCGAGCCCAAAGCCTTCCAGGACCGCTATCAGCCACTCCCAATAAATGGAATCAAATGCTTTAATAGCATCCAGGGAGAGTAGTGCGAGTTGTTTTCCGCTTGTATTGGTTTCAGCTATAATGTGCTGTAGCCTGCGTAAGTTTAAGGACGTGTTACGTCCAGGTATAAAGCCGTTTTGGTCTTCATGTACTATGTCACCAATCACTTTGGACAGACGTCTCGCTAGTATTGTCGTCAGTATTTTCACATCATAGTTAAGCATGGCGAGCGGGCGGTAGGAGTCGCATTTATCGGAGGGTTTATTGGGTTTGAGCATCGGGACCAGTAAGGTTTCCCTCATACTGTCAGGTAGGATACCAGTTTCAAATGTCTCAGAAAAGACCTGGTGTAACAGGGGCGTCAGGGTGGGTTCGTATTCCTTGTAGAATTCTGGGGGGAGTCCATCGCATCCTGGGGTCTTACAAGTAGCGAGGGACCTAATAGCCTCTGTTATGTCTTCCGGTGTGATGTGGGAGTCTAGGGCTTCGGACTGCATTGGTGACAATTTGGGTAGGCCAATTTCCTCTAGGGTGTCCAATATCTGGTCCTGTGGGACCTTGTGTGTGTGGGAGTATAGTTGTGCATAGAATCGTTGGAAGGTATTGTTTATGTCTTGTTGAGTCCTGTGTTCTATGCCTTGTTCGTCTTGTAGTGCTGTAGTAGTATGCCTAGGGTGTTCTTTTTTGCAGAGCCACGCTAGTAGCCGACCTGGTCTATCGGCCTCTGCATGTGCTCTATTAGTTCTAACGCTAAAATCAAACTTAGCCAGCCTGTCCCATGCCCTGGAGCAGTCCTCCCTAAGAGAACTCAGTTCTTCCTCCCTCCCCAACGTGCCAGTAGGGGTGGACTCTAGTTGTTGGACTGCCAACTCTTTCTGGTTCAGTTCCTCCCGTAGTAGTTTCCTGATGCCTCCTGCTTTTGCAATTGTTTCTCCCCGTATTACCACCTTTAGGGCATCCCATAGCGTACCTATTTGGTCCACACTGCCTGTGTTTACCGCTATATAGTTTTCTAAGGACTCCTGGAGCTCATCCCTGAAGGTCGGGTCTTTCAGAGCCTCCGCAGGCATTCTCCACATAGGGATGGGCGGTCTAGGGCTGTTGTGTTGCCAGTCTAATAGGAGTGGGGAGTGGTCGGAGATGGTCCTTCCTAAGTATTGTGCGTTAGCCGTCTGAGGCGTGTGTTCTCTGCTTATGAAAAAATAATCTAACCTCGTGTGTAGTTTGTGTGGGGATGAGTAATATGAGTATGTCCTTTCGTTTGGGTGGAGGTCCCGCCAAGCATCTATCAGATCAAATTCGTTGACCGTTGCATTTAGGGATGAGGTGGCAGCGGGGAAGCCGCTTGCCGGTGGATAAGACCTATCTAGTTCAGGATTGTGAACGCAATTAAAATCACCACCCCACAAGAAGAGACCATCCCGATACTGTGACATCTGGGCGCTAAGTGTTTTTAAGTGAGCTGGGATATTATTGTTAGGGAAGTATGAGTTTACTATACATATTTCTCTTTGTTCCACTGTTCCCCATATGATCAGATATCTACCTTCAGGGTCCCTCACCAACCTGCGTAGGAGAAACGGTACCTGGGGGTTGAACCAGATGAACACCCCTCTGGCGAATTTAGAGTAGGGGGCTCCGTAGCCTTGTCCCCCCCAGTGTTCTCTGAGCTTCTCATCCGCTTCAGCGGTGCAGTGAGTCTCTTGTAGGAGAGCAATGTCCACTCTCTTCCTCTGTATGTAGGATTTAATCCTGTTCCTGCGGGGGTAGGTGCCCAGGCCCCTTACATTCCAGGTCAATAGTCTAATGTGTGTAGCCATCTTGTTTCCGCAAAACACTAAGAGAGCCCCCACTTCCACCAGTGAAGCAGATGGTGGCGACCGGCATCGCCGGTTCGGCACTGTTTTGTGCGGTCCTGCCCATCCCGGCCCTCCAGCCAGTTCCCCCACTCTTCAGTTGTAATTTTGCCTTCGGAGATTTATCAACATTAACAACCTCCTTCCCGTGGGATGGATCAACAGAAAAGAACAACAGTAAACTGCCCCCAGCAGTTGTTATGAACTCACAACGCTCGGGGACTCCCGGGCCTTCCAGTCCTCTCCAGGTCTTCCAGCCCGGGTGATGTGTAGGTATTTTACCTGCACCGCTTCGGTTGGGGTGGGTCGTCAGTGTATTTGCACAAGAGCCTCCGAGCTCCTGCCCGATTGCGTCGCCTTCTTGGTGTGGCGATGCGATTTATTCCGAAGTAGTAACCATGGTTGATGTGTCCTTCAGCTTCTCGCGTGATCTTTGTCGTTGCCCTGGTGTTTATTGTTTCTCGCTGTACCCTCCGCATCTTCAGCCAGATTGTTGTGCTCAAGCCATAGATTTGCCGCCGCTGGGGTTTCAAGGAAGATTGCCTTCCCGTTGTGGAGCACTTTGAGTCTCGCTGGATATAGCAGCATATATTTAAGGTTGAGTTTCCTTAGAGTGGCCTTCACTGGTATAAAAGAGTTTCTCGCCCGTTGTACTACTGGGGTGTAATCAGGATACATGACTATTGACGCTGCGCCTCTTTTGATCTCTCCGCCTTCTCTCGAGAACCTCAGAATGGCCTCCCGATCCCTGAAATTTAGGATTTTAGCTATTATGGGTCTCGGATGTGAGCCGGGGGGAGGTCGCTTTTGAAGGGATCGGTGAGC
The DNA here is from genome assembly GCF_040938575.1 of Ambystoma mexicanum. Lineage (NCBI taxonomy): Eukaryota > Metazoa > Chordata > Amphibia > Caudata > Ambystomatidae > Ambystoma > Ambystoma mexicanum. The sequence continues at coordinate 928,601,125 of NC_090924.1, forward strand.
TCGCTCCACAGAGAAACCCTGGGTGAGTTTGCCTGCCCCGATTTCCTGCAGGAACAGCGTTACAATGTATTCGGTGGGGTCGGGGCCCTCTGAATCCTCCGGTATCCCCAGTATTCGGACATTGTTGCGGCGGGCACGGCCCTCCGCATCTTCTGAGCGCGTTTCTAGCCGGGCTACTGTGGATTCCAGCTCTTTGACTTTCGCCCTGAGTTCCTGTGGGGTCTCCGTTGTTTCCCGCAAAGAGGCTTCAGCAGTGACCATTCTGTCGGTTAGGTTTCGCGCTTCTTGTCTCATCAGTTGAATGTCTGACTTTATTTCGCCGATCTTGTCTTCCATGGATGTTCGCAGTGCTGCTATCGCTTGTAGGATTTGGGAGTCTCTAGGATCTGTTGCCTGAGTCGGAGATCCTTGAACAGCGCTCATCTCCTGTGGAATCTGTTGTCTTGGTCGGACTGAGGTGAAGGCATCCATTGTGACAAGTTTGGGTTTGTGCTTTGGAGGTGGCATTCCTTCTAGAGATGGCTTTGATGAGGTGCTATATGATGTTCGCTTCAAGCTCGTCCACCAGGGCTCTTAGGAGAGTGTACCGAGAGGTATGTGCAGTGTCCTCGCTGCCTGCAGTGGCAGCGTATCCGTTGAGTCGTTTATGCAACTGATGCCCTCGCTTCTCGTTGTTGTTGGGCCAGACCGTGTTCACATGTTTTAGGGCAGGTTCGCACAGTGTTATGGCCCCTCTCAATGGCCTGTTTCTCGCGGTGTTACTTTTATCGGGACCACTGGTTGTCGGGAATATGGGGCCGTCGTGGTTCGGTGAGCTTGTGGCCCTGTGGCTCCTCAGGTCGTTTTCAGTGAGGGAGGGTGCCAGTCAATGGTTTGTTGTAGGCGCTGTCTTCCTGCATGCAGCAAGGTGCTCCCTTTCACTCGTCTCGTTACTTTAGGATAATGATCAGGTAGTTGCCAGCGGGTCGTTCTTCCTCTTGGGGGTTGCGGGGGTTATGGTGCTTTGCTGGTTTCCCCAGCCATGGGTGTATCCCTGGGCAGAAGGTGGGGGAGTGTCCGCTGGGGCGAGGCCACTCCCGGCCGCCGGTGCGGGACGTTCCTTATGCTGGGGCCCGGCACTTCAGCGTTGTGTGTAGCTATCAGTCCGCGTTATGTGGCTGGGCCGTGTGATGGCCCTCACCGCGGGGCTCACAGGCCCTCGTTGTGGCCTGGGTGCTTCTTGGTGTCTTGAGTGGCCCGTATCATGTGCGCAGGCCCCCCACCTGTCGGGTCCAAAGAAGGGCTGGAAGGCCCAGTCTGCCCCTCCGCGTGGTGTTCCTCGTCTGTTTAGGGGCCCGTAGCGGCCCAGGCCACCAGCCCCGGCCTTCACCTCCTCTCTTGCAGCAGCGGTGTGTGGCGGTGTGCGCCCCGCGGCGGTCTCAGCGCAGGGATGAGAGGTGCAGTGGTCTGCTCACCGTCTGTGGCACAGATGACCAGTAGATCATCACCATCCGGAGCCGCAGGTGCCGCCTCCTTCAGTTCCCGGGCTCTCCTCGTCTGCGGGCTTCGGACGAAGTCGCGGCCGCCATTTTGGATTCTCGGGGACCGAAGCGCGGAGGTCGCGTTTTCGGTGTTGCCGGCTCCGTTTTCGTTCGGATTTTTTCTCGGGCGAAGCAGGCTCGGATGAGGCAGCTGGAGGTATGCTTATTTCCGTCCTCGGTTCGGGCTGGAAGTTCCTACGAGGATCGGTCTCAGGATCAGGGCAGGAGCTCAGGAGAAGTACGTCCTCAGTCCATGGATCTAGACCACGCCCCCCCCTGAAAGTCTTATGGTCCCTATGGAGGGTGGGAGGTTACTATCGCTGGCTCACAACCTGGCCCTCCCCATTGAGCTGCATCTGGGCCCCCCTTCATAGACAAAATAGCAGAGCCAGCCGCGTTCTAGAAATGGTTTGAAGCCGGCCTATACAGGACTGGACATCTTTGGGTGGGGGGCGACTTTCTACCCTTGGGAGATCTAGAAGAGGCACTGGGAATAGGCACCATGTCGCCATTCTGATACCTTCAACTCAAGGGGGTCCTTACCGAACCTTCATGGGGTGACACCCTCAGGAGAGATCTAACCGATTTCGAGAGAATTATCTCCACCTGGAGTTCCAAAGGGGTGATATCTCGCCTTTATAAACTCTTTTTGTTCTCCGCCCCAAGAGACCCACCATCAGCTCGCTTGCGATGGTGTAGGGACCTAGATAAGGAGATAGATGACGAAAGATGGTTAAAAATGTGCAGACGGGCCAACCGCTCCATGGCCTCGTTACAATTCCGGCATCAGGCTCTAAATGTTATACACAGGTGGCACTACACCCCCGCAAAGGATAGCCAGAATGAGACCAGGGTATGACGCACACTGCTGGAAATGTAAGAAGTTAAAGGGGGACTACATGCATATGTGGTGGAGGTGCCCGAAGGTCCGGATATATTGGGGAGAGGTGCTATCCTGGATCAAGGGGGTTGATGGAGTGGAGAGGTCCCTGTGCCCCTGGCTCCTCCTCTTTGGGATTGATATAGGGGACAACCATGAGGAATCCCAGGGTTACCTGTTGCAGGTTATGTTGGAGGCGGTCAGGTGCTGTCTGGCACAGAAATGGAAAACTTCTCATATGCCGGGGGAGAAGGTATGGGTCACGAAAGTGCGGGCTATTTGCGACATGGAGTTCCGCACCCATCTGATCGATGAGTCCAAAACAAACATCGAAGAACTATGGCCCCCCCTTCTTTGAAAAATACGGTTGCACGGCTTAGGGGGACATAGCCAAACCAGGGGCCTCCCCCGGATGTGAAATGCCGCCACTGATTGGACCAACTGAAAGCGGCTCAAGGTTGGGCCCAAAACTCCAGTGTGCAATTAAACTAATCGACAAACATTGTTATGCTCTCCATTAACTCGTTATGCGGAGGACGTACGAACGCTCAAACTGGAGATGGGTGGGGGAGGGAAAAGGGGGACGTGTTATAATTGTGATTTGGGGATTCATGTTCCATTATGTTATGCACTGTTATAACGCAAAATCTTAATAAAATATGATTTAAAAAAAAAAACAAAACTGTATTTCTCCTCTAAACCAATGGGTCATACTACCTCCATCCAATGACCGTCCTCTCACTAAGCTCCGCCTCTGGTAGCCATCTTCAGATTTGGAAGGCACGTAAAGTGGCAGTATGACCAAGAAGAGCTGCAGAGGGGCCGAAGGGAGGGTTCGCATGTGAATCCATGGCAAACCTATGCAGGAGAACAAGTTACAGGTAATGAACTTAAACCTTCTCCAGCATGAGGTCTGGCATGGATTCACATGCTCATGAATAACAAGTACACAGCAGTACACACTGCACAACCACGGGAGGTCGCAAGGCCCAACAGAATTAACACCTCTGCAACAGACTCACCTCAAGCGAACAGGTTGCATAGGGCCGACTCTGGACTCCTCCTTGGAATCCCTATCGACGCAGTAGCACCTCGTGAAGATATGCGTGGACCTCCACGTCGCAGCCCTGCAGATGTCAAGCAGGAGCACACCAGAAAGGAACACCGTTGTCGCAGTGATCGCTCTGGCGGAGTGGGCACTCGGGAAGGGCCGGCAGAGGCCGGTTAGCCAGCCGAGGACAGTGCATGATGCAGCTGGAAAGCCATCTTAGGATGGAAGCCTAGAACAAGGCCTTCCCATGATTCAAACCATTAAGAGGTCTTCCGAAAACTCTTTTTGAGTGCCACGTGGAACTTCAAGGCACGAGTAACGTCCAGAAAATGCAAGGTCCTCTCCGCCGGCAAAGAAGGATTCAGGAAAAAAAAAAGCAACACCAAAGGCTTGTTGAGGTTGAATTCCGACAGAACCTTCAGCATGAAACTGGGGTGCATATGCAGCACCACCCTCGATTCGTGGAAAGTCAGATACGGCTGCTTGCAGGACAGGTCCTGGATCTCTCTCCACTCGTCTGGCTGAGGTGATGGCCACTAGGAACGCTGTCTTCCACAAGAGAAACTTGAGTGGGGCTTGATGAATAAGTTGAAAAGGTCAGGACTATGTTGAGTTTCCATGCCAGAGCAGGCAACTACACCGGCAGGAAAGATCGAAAAAAGCCCCTTGAACTCCTTGATGAGTCTGTGGGACCACAACGCGGACCTTCCCGGGATCTGGTGGAGCATGAGATGGCCACCAGGTGTAACTTGATGGACACATGAGCCAGACCAGCTTTTGTCAAGGAAAGCAAGTACGCAAGAATCTGTGAGGCTGTGACTCTCAGAGGGATAATTCTCTGCGAACGGCACCACAGAGAAAAACACTTCATCTTATGGCTGTAGCACTTTAGTGTGGACCACGCCCTGGCTTTGGTGAGATCCTCCGTGCAGTCCGCTGGCAGCTCCTAACATCCAAACTCCAAGGCTTCAATAGCCATGCCGTCAGGTTCAGAGATCCTGGGTCGTGAAAGGATTGTGCCTCCCTCTCTGGTGAGCAGATCTGGAAGTACCTGCAACTTGACGGGAGGTGACACTGACAGGCTGAGTAGGTCCGGATATCAAATCTGCCTCAGCCACGCCGGGGTAATGAGAATCATCTTGCAATGACACTGTCTGATGTGTTGATCACATGTAGCAGGAGAGGACACGGGGGTCGGGGGAGCCTACAGAAGTAGACATTCCTACGCAAAGGAGAACGTGTCCCCCATGCTCCTCAGTTGGTGGAATCTGCTAGCAAACCTCTGGCATTTTGAGTTCGCCACCATGGCAAAAGATTGATTGGAGGTCTGCCCCCTTTGACAAACAGACGGCTCAAGTTCCCACATGTGGCTGGAGCACAGTTCCCTGCTGAGGGAGTCTGCAATGGTGTTCTTGACGAGTGCCAGGTGGAACGGGACGAGGAACATCCCCTGTCCAATGGCCCAATGCCACAGGCCCTGAGCTTCCTTCGAGAGTGCTGGGCATAGAGTGCCCCTTTGTTTACTGATGTAGAACATGGTGGTGGTGTTGTCCGTGAAGATCCTCACCACCTTGCCTCTCAGAGACTGTAGCAAAGACTTGAGGGCCCAGAACAGTGCCCATAGCTCCAGGATGTTGATGTGCATATCCTTCTGCTCCAGAAGCCACAGACCTCTAGCGTGTAGACCAGTGTGAGATCCCCAACCTTCCAGAGATGCGTCTGTGGTGACTATCTCCTGGTATGGTTTGGAATCCTGCCCCCTGGGCGATGTGGGAGTGTAACCCCTACCACTCTATCGCCCGCCAGAACTCCTCGTTGAGGGGGACCTTGTCCGCAAAACTCCCGGACACTTGTATTCAATGTGCATCCATGATTCCTGTAGGGGTAGCACCTGCAACCTACAGAGATGGACGAGATAGATGCAGGATGACATCATGCCCAACGACGACTTGATGGCCCGAACCGTGGCCGTCTTCGCAGACAGACGCTGCACCTTCCCTTGAAAGGCTGCTAGCCTCTCCTCTGAGGGGGATACCTGACAAGCCACTGTGTTGAGTCTGGCATCGAGAAACAGCACTTTCTGCGATGGCGTTAAGCAAGACTTCGGATAGTTTACAGAGAACCCCACCTCCTTCCGTAGTCGGACGGTCTCCTTCGTGTGCTCGTCTGCCAGTTCCCGGGAGCGTGCGCGTATCAGCCAATCGTCCAGGTACGGGTATATGGTTTCAAGTTCTTTCATCGCCTGCAATTACAACGGCAAGCATTAGAACGTGTACATTCCAATGGAAACGTTAATCATATTTTCTTTTCTTTCTTTTTTGGGGGGTGGGGTGAGTGGGGTTCCCCACCAACCTCCCCTCCCCCACCCATCTTTACCTATTCCCTACCCCCCACCACCCTAAAAAAATTTGATGAACGTTTTCATTATAATATACACTTCGAAATGCATGGCGTTGCAACTGGAGGCGATGAAAGGACGTCGTACCTGGTATAAGTGTATGCCCTGGAGACACAGCTGGGCCGCCACCGGGACCAATCATTTTGTGAACACCCCTGGAGACGACTTTAAGCCAAACAGTAGGGACTTGAACTGGTAGTGTTGTTCTTGCATCACAAACCGTAGGAACTTCTGATGTTTCCTGTGGATGGGGACATGGAAGTACACATCCTCTAGGTCCAACGACATGAAGAAATCCCTTTCCTCCAGTTGGCCGAACACGTGTTGCAAGATGACTATCCTGAATATTTGAGACTTCAGGTACTTGTTCAGATGGCATAGCTCTAGGATGTCTTGGCCGGTTCAGGCTTGCTTGGGCGCCCTGCTCTGTGGGCGACGCTGACCTCCGCTACTGTAGGCCTGGGGCTGACCCCTGTAGGCTTCCTGCGTGGAGGATCGGGGAGGTTTCCCCTGGAGGAGCGAAAAGATGAGTGATGAGGCTGCTACAGAGTGCCAAGGGAATGTGCCGTCTCTGTGTCCATCTTTATGGTTTGAAGGGATTTGTGGACCGCCTTCCCAAACAGATTTTCGCCGTCGAAAGGCATGTCCAGGACCTTTGCATGAACATCCTGACGAAAGTTATTGGCCTTCAACTATCCCTGCCGACGAAGGTTAACACAGTTTCCCATCTGTCGGAAGCCTGCGTCGTTGAGGTCCACTGCCACTGTAATGGCATGGTCCGACACCACCTTCCTTTCTTGGAAGAGGGCAAGAGCCTCGGTTTTCTTGTCGTCGGGAAGGAATTCTAGGATAGGGCCCAGCTTGTACCAAAGCTCCCGGTCATTTCGGTACAAGATAGCCAGAGCATTAGCCGCTTTGATCGTGGATGCCGCCGTGTACATGACTCTCTTCCCTATGGCGTTCATCTTCTTCCCCTCGTTGTCTTGGGGGGATTGATATGGAAGCCAGGTTGGCTTAACCTTTTCTTACGGCGGCTGACACTAACGAGTCCAGCAACGGTTGTGACCTCAAGCACTTGGGTGTGCAGTCCGGCACCCTGTACTACTTCTCCAACCTGTCTCGTTTGGGTGGGGCCGTGTATGGGTTTTTCATGAGGGCCAGGCCATCCTCGCAAATGTCGTCCAAAAAGGGTACTGATCTGATAGTCTTCCTCTTGCACTCCCGTCGCTGGTATAAGAAGCCCTTCTTTTTGGTTTCCTCAGGCACTAGCTGGAACAGCTCGGAGGCCCTGGAGATCGAGTGAAATAATCCTACTTTGTCTGGTGGAGAGCCTCTATGAGGGGCATCGAAGTGCAGTGATTGGTCGTCCGCCAAGACAAAGTCCTCCTCTTCGTCGGCTCCTGTGGCCGTGTCCGTACCATTGCCTGTCTGTGGGTCCGCTGTTGGAGTCGGATCGCGACGTGGTGGAGGAGGCTGATGCGGTGGCGTCAGGTGACGCTTCCTCTTCTTACATGGAAGCTGGTCAGCGGCCTGTGGTAAAACAGGTGTCAGTGTTGGAGGCAACCTTTTCTGGATCTCTGTCACTAGGGTGAAGAGAGTTAACAGGATGTCCATGGATATATCCATCGGCTGTGGAGGGAATGATGGAGTGCTAGGCCCTGTGCCGCCATCATCCTCCTCGTGGACTGTATGGAGGGGCGCATGGTCATCGTCATCCGTGGAGTAGATGTACATTGGCTGGTAGTTTGGGACCTTGGAGGGCTTCTTTGGGGCCTCCTCGCACCCCCCTCCTTTTTCCCTCCTGAGGGCTGTGTACCGGGATGTCAACCAGTCCCTTCCCCCTAAGGGTGCCCGCAGCATTCTCTGCTGCCTCGGCAGCCGTGTCACACCTGGGAGGCAGGGATACTCTCTATGCTGTAGGGACCACCCCTTGTCGGGTCAGTACCACCCGCCGTAGCGGTCGGCACAAAGGATGTCGACAAATCAGTCGACGATGTCTTCGGCTGCACTGGTTGAGTCTGCTGCAAGGCCTTCTTCTCTTCCTCCGGCTTTTGGTTCTCTGATATGTCCGGTAACTTGGCCGGGGTGGAGGGCTTCCTTAGCTGGTGGACGCGATAGCGATCGCGGTCTAACCGATCTGGGACCTGCATCAGCGGCGAACCCAGCGGAATCGGTCATGCAGTTCCTGGCCTTCTCTTGGATCCCCATCGATGGGGAGTCCTCATAGGACTTCGACCTCATCCGCCAGTCCTGGGTGAGGCATGACATATACCGATCTTTCTTCGTCTTCTTTGAGAAACCTAGGCATATCTCTCACCCATACTCATTGTGGTCTGGGTGAAGGCAGTACAGACACTTGATGTTTGTCCTCCACAAAGACGTTCCTTAGCCCGCATTGAGTGCAGGGCCTGAAAAGGTTCCTTCCCTCCCTTTTTATCCTCGGTCAGGGTCAGAGGGTGCAAAGTAGGCCCAAGACGGCCTTCCAGAAACCTCGACGAACAACCACCCTGGAGAGGCGCTCAACTTCACCGACAATGATCCCCGTTGCCAGACGATGAAGGTAGGAGCACACAGGCTCTGATGGAACAAAAATAGAACTTTTCTGCAAAAAATGTGGGGGAAAAAGTACAAAATAGCTCGGAGAGCAACTCAAGGATTGAAGCTTGCAGTAAACATCTGAAGATGGCTGAGATGTGTGTGGCATGAGTGCACAGGGGGACTCAAAGAATCCAACACCAAACAGGTGCCCAAACCAAGGACATCGCAAAACACTAAAGCCTTATCGAAGGCTTCTCTGCCCTCATTGCAGGCACAGGACCGGTGTCCAGTCATAATGTCGAACCAATAATGTCGAATTACAAAAATGTCGAATCCAAAAAGTCGAAAACAAAAATGTCGAATTTTTATTTTTTTTATTTATATATTTTTTTTGGGCTCCGGGGGTAAAAAAAAGGGGTAAAACAAAAAAAAAATTTAAAAAAATTTATGTTGACGCAATCTTTCGAAAAAAAAGCAACCAAAAAAAAAAATTCGACATTTTTGTTTTCGACTTTTTGTTTTCGACTTTTTGACTTTCGACATTATTGGATTCGACTTTTTGACTATAAACCGGTCACCACATCTCGCAGTAGCCTCAGGGCCAAGAACTACAATAAACAGGCCACATTGACAGTGGCACGTTCGTGCGCATGCGCGTTGAGCAAAGCACAGAGCTTGTGCTCGAAAATCCGTCCAAGCAACATGCATCCAGAGCAGCTCCAGCCACAGGGATACATGCGAGGGGCCACGCCCCCACAGGATAACATTCACAGCCCCTCACCTACACAAGATAAGTGCTACAGTGTTACCTGAGAGTGGGAACACAGGGGAACATGTGCAGGGCGCACAGCCCCACCCAGAAAAGGCCCCTGGCTCCCATAAAGCTAAGTGCCACGCGCCGGCATAGGCATGCCCAGACTCCCCGCATGACCGGCGCTTCTAATTCAGCCCCATAATGCAGCGCAGCATTGAAACAGCATACAGGCTGTCAGACATCCAGATCTCCACACCGCATGCAAAGTAGCCACGTGCGGATCCCGAACTACAGTCGCATAAAACAAGCCACATGTGGTTCCTAAAACATAGTCGCATAACCAAAGCCACATGTGGCCAACCAAAGAAAAGCTGCATCATCAGAACCCCATGCTGCCCGCGAAAATAAACGCTGCATGTAGCCACATGTGGCCTCTAAACCTCAGACATTGCATGCCAAGCCATATGCGGCCGACGCGGCCCCCGCATGGCATTAACATACCTAGGATACTAACTTAACTTAGTCCTCGTGCTCAGCACGTGTGAGCCACGTGCGGCCATAATCCATGCAAACTAATTGAGCTCTCTTTGCAGCATTTGAAATATTCCCGTTTCTGGACCAGAGAGCACGCAGGCGAGGAGTCAACAAGGGAAAACTCCAGCAGCCAGCAAGCATAACCACAGCTAAGTGCCTTACTGGTGCAAGGCATTGTCATTGTTTGTTATTCATGCATTGATGGGGATGTATGCATTTGTGGGTATGAGAGGGCTTGGGTATTACGTTATGTACATGCTCTTAACCTACCCATCCACAAACTCTTCCTAAACCTCTACCCAGTTACCCTCTGTTCCCGTACAGATGCAGAACTCTCGTTGGAATGTCTGAGGCAAGCGTGTGTCTGGCTCCAAATTCGGAACAGTTTTCTATGCCACGGGTGCGACTGGAGTGCGTCATCATACTGCAAGCCCTTCCACTGGCAACTTCTGTTCCTGATGCTTCCCCCCTGCGCCGTCACATAACAACTGACGCAGAGCATGGCCAAATGCCAAGAACGCTCTAGGTTCTTTTCTTCATACTCCCAGCCTGCACACTCCATGATGTCATCATTTGGAGTAAGGTAAGGCCGGGTGAAGTGCTCAGTCCTCCAGGATATAAGGTAAGTCCACTTTATTGGTTCATGTTACAACTTAAGTAGGCAGGTCTGATATAGGTTAACTGGTACCACCATCCAGGCTATTGAGTCACATGTCATCACCACCCTGACATCACCACACACACAGGAAGTGCCTTCTACAAGAGACACTCCCATTGGTCTTGTGGTTCACGCCTCCAGGAAAGGTCATCAGCACCACCAGGCATATTTAAAGGTCCCTTGACCTTAATATTGTTATCGGATGTAAACAAGCCATTTGGCACACAGATAATAAGGGAGGTGTTACAGATTGGTTCACTGGGGAGTCCTTGTCCCCTAAGGAGGAGTCACCCCCAGTGGCACTTGTCCAATCCCCTAGTGAGTATTTTGTATAGAGGGCGCACCTCCCTAGGCCCAAAGAGGGTGGCTCCAGCTTGGGGACAAGGGACAAATTCCCTGTTTTCATCACACCTCCCAATACATGTTTTTTCCAGCCATAACAGCTCAGAAAATGTTTCAGAATTACATATCCCTTTTACTTCCAATGATAAAAGCCCAAATAAACTAGTAATTTAATTATGTCACCAAGCTTCAATGGTTGAAATACGCTGTTGTACAAGGCACATCATTTGTAGTTATAAATCTTTAGACACAGACCAAAGCCATTTACAGTCATCTAATGGAGCGTTCCCAAAACATTTTAAGAACGTAGAAGAGATGCAATTCAGCAATCCATCAAGCAATATTAAGAATATTAAGAAAAGATAACCGTAGGCCTATTACAATCACAGCTACTGTAAGGAAGGCACAGTATCAACAGTAAGACAGACACAAGTAACCACAGTTCAAGGGTGTTTATTGAACTTTCACAACGGTGTGATAAATGCCTGTCTAAACCTAAATCTATAGATGGTAGCAAGCTACGACATCAAATAAAAACTAATTTACAAACAGTGTGGGGCAGACTACTCAGGAAAAAGAACCAAGTGTTCACAAAATAATACGTCGGGATGCTCGTGCCGTTGGCCACCCTTCCCACGTTTTCAGCAAGGGGCAAGGCGGATCACTCGAGCAAAGCACACCCCTTTGCTTTTATGGCACGAGGATACAGTTCCATTACCAGCATCAGGACCTTCTGTGTACAAAACTCTTTACTTCTTAAAAGTCTCTTGATTCAGAGGGCCCGATATACATAAACAAAATACAAAAGTAATTTTCTTCTTACAAGTATCCAGTTCGGGGGATTACCCCTGGGTCCCCCTCAGCCGGGCTCAGATACCTTTTCTATCATGATCATTACCGTGGATCCCCCTGTTCCGTGCTCAGATCTTCTTTTTACAAAGTTCAGAGAATGTTATTTCTCGGGTGACTCACGGTTCTCCCCGTATCCCATTAGTCTCCCTCAGCCAGACTCAGACCAGTTGCAGTTCACATTTAGCTATCGAAGACTTTCGAATATGCAAAGGGTTTAGCTTTATCCACTGCAGGACCACTTCGGTTTCAAGATTCGCTTTTCTATACTTAGCCTCAGTTGGATACCTAACAGAGACTTTCGAATGAGCACCCACATGGCGCCGGCCCACTTGGTCTCCCAAAATTCAGTCACTCCTATGGTTTCCAATTATATTTGCATCGCTCGTCACATATGTCTCACACACAGTCCTCTGTGGATTTCTTCATACAAGGTTGCCGCTTGCAACCTGGGTTCAAACACAGGCTGGTTTGATATCAGTCTCTCTAACTCACTGTTACGCTCACCTGACTCCCACGGAGGCGCGGGCCTGGTTTGCGCTGCTGTGACCTCTTCTAAGGTGATGCGCAGGGTTCGGAAGACGGACTGGACCGGGCGCCCAAATCTGGCTTGCCTGGCTTGCAGAAGTATCCTTCTGTAGGCAAAAATAGGGGATTAACTGTCTGCGGGGTAATGCAATCGGCCTCCCACTTTCCCCTCTCATCCTCCTCGAAACCCTTCTGCGATTTCTCGTAGCGTCTCACCTTAGGGTCTGGAAGGACGAGCTCTCCATCCTGCTTCTGATGCAGCGGCGCGTTGGTATCCAGTTACTTCACTGGATTTTCGGATTGGTGAGAACCAAACTTGCTTGGCTTCCAGGTAAGTTTTTTGATAAGAGGTTCCCCTTGTGTCCATGCATTAATGTACTAATGCTAGTGTCTTTTTCCCCATAGGGGCCGGGGTACGGAATGCCGGGGAACAGGCACCGACCCGAGATGCGAGGTGAAATCCTTGTAGAAATCAGGTAAGTCTTTAATGAGCGTTTTTTGGTAATATCTTTTCATTCGCTCATTAACGCTGATGTCTCTTTTTCCCCTTAGGGGTCGGGGTCCGGAAATTCCAGGATGCGGCGCGGACCCGAAATGAAGAGGGAATGAATCAACAGGTAAGTCTTAACATGGAGATTTAGCTTTCCTTATTCCCTTCTCTCTCTCTCACCTTTTGTTCGGGTCTTTTTCTCCCTAGGCGCTGGGGCGTGACTGCAAATCTGGATGATCGCTGCTGAACATGGAGGCGCCCTGTAAAGGTGAGTGGAATGCGGCGCTGCAGCGATCGACGCAATGAGCTCCTAAATTAAAGTCTTCCTTTTCAGGATTGTCGGCGAGATGTCTCCGGGATGCGGTATTTAGCAGGTAAGGACTTTTCCTTCTTCTGTTCTCTTCTTCTCTTCCTTTGCAGGTGATCCAGGATGCTGGCAGGCGTGGCAGAAGTCAGGATGCAGGAGCAGACACGGTGAGCGTCCAGCTGCTAGATGCAGAACAACGCAAAGCACGTGTGGCTGTTCGGGTGGGGTTTAAATAGCCTTGGAAGAAGTTCCAGGTATGTATCCTTCCTCCAATCAGGTATGTATCCTTCCCCGACCACGCACGGATGGTAAATTAGTCCCACAGGTAAAGTAGTTCCTTTTAGGCCTCAAGGAGGCCGGGATCCTGCAGCATGGTCTGCATCAGGTAAGTGCACCCAAGCACTCCCATAATGAGCCTGGCGCCTATGGCGCCAGGACTGATGTCTTTTATAAGCCTGGCGCCATAGGCGCCAGGACACTGTCCAAAGGACCCCTATATGGGGTTGCTGGGTTCTTCCTTGGGGACTGGATGTCCGCTTTCGGGGACGCAGGGCTTGAACCGGCTCCCCGGAAGCGGGCATCATGACACTCACCGGCTGTGTTGTTTTTACTGATGCTGCTTTGTTGTAGGAGCCAAGGACAGTGGCACAGCGGCAATCGCTCCTCCCTGCCTTGGTTATAAGCACGGGAGAGCACCGGGTACCTTTGATGCAGAGTGTAGGTTTGTTCAGCTTTAGTTCCCAGTGTTAGGTTTCTTACTTTCCAAGGTTCACGAAAGTAACGGTCTGAAAAGATCAAGGGCACTTCCCTCCTTGCAACCCTCTCTGGTCTCGCCATCTTTCTCCTCGTATTAAACTGCCATTTTGGAACTGCTGTTTCCTCGTGTGCTTTGCCTTGCTCAGAGTGTGCTTTCGTGCTCCGCCTTTTATCCGTGTGTGGAAGTGCGATAGAATTCAGGTGTGCTTAATGATGAGTAATTGCCTGACCATTGTATTGGGACATGTCTGGTATACGACTCTGGTGTTAGTCCGTTGTCGCTCACAGTGAGCTGTCTGCAAGAAAGTGTTTGTATCTAGAATGGGGGCGGGGGTTGAGTTCCTAGGTATGCTACCTGGTAGGATGGGGAAAAGGTGGTACAGGGAAGGGGATGTCGCATCTCACCATCCGGTGTCCCACTTCCACTCCCCCAAGACTCCTCTTCCAGGCGATCCTCCCGCACTGGTCCACCACAAGAGGAACTGGATCCAAATACGATGGCCGTGTCCTGGCCACCTGGATCACAGATCCCCGGGGACTAGCAGGTGAGACACCTTCAGCTTTCTCACACTACGAAAGGTGTAACGGATGATACAAAATATATAAACATACATCATTGAATCTAAAAGGAAAACATATAATGTACTCCTCGACAATGATAAATCTAGCTCAAAGGAACTATTTAAAATTCTTAAAGAGTTTGAAAGCCTCCATGTGGTGTCAGTCTATTCAGAATGAATTTGTGAATAAAATTACTGGACACCGCCTATCTTTATCTAATCAATTGGCTAGCCTCGAAATCACTAACTTAGAGAGCACACACTAGGCCAATTCAGCCACCTTCCCTAAATTTGATTTTCATAGTTGCTCGGAAAGTGAAGTTTTGTAGATTGTTACCAACATGAAGTCCAAATCCTGTTTGGGGGACTCGTGCCCTGCTGGCATCTTGAAAGGTTCTGTAGATGTCCTGTTCCCATGGATCACCAAGCTGATTCCTCATTTGAGACAGGCCTTGTACCCGCTGCCCTGCAGGACGTTTGGGTCACCCCTCTTCTAAAAAATAATGTTCTCGACCCTGCAGTCTCCAAGAACTACCGGCCAATTACCAATGTACCATACGTGCCAAAGATTTTGGATAGAGTGGCTTATCTGCAACTCCAGAAATGTATTGAAGAAAATAAACTTCTTAATATCCACCAATCTGGCTTCAGATCCAACATGGAACACAGAAGGCCCTTCTGGATCTTAAATCCTATATTATGGGAATTATAGAGAGGAGCCACCCAGCCCTACTTCTACCATTAGATCTTTCGGTGGCATTTGATCCTATTGACCACAATTTATTACATGAGAGACTGCTAACCATTGCCAACTGTTTAGAAAATGCCACCCAGTGGATTGCATCTTTTCTGGATCCTAGAACATCCAAAGTGGCCATTAAAATGGCTCAGGCTCCACCCATTTTTCAGACACGTGGCGTACATCAGGGATCATGTCTGGCCCCCTTGCTGTTTAATATCTTTGTCAGGCCATTCCTTGATCTTCTAGGCGGACTTGGTGTCCAATCTGCAAACTATGCAGATGATACCCAGATCCTTTTTGAACTAACTGGAATTTACTCCAAGGACTCCGACACAGTGAATCAAGTCTATAGTATAATCCAGGTTTGGATAGTGCATAACTCATTGGTATTTAATGACAAAAAGACCGAGTTTCTCATCATGGCCTCTGGTTCTCGACTGAAGAAGCGTAATACTCAGTACGCCCAGTTCGTGTTCTCTGGCAGCATAATCGCTGTGAGTAAATCAGTAAATAAAAACCAAGATGCTGAAATGCACTTGCACACTAAATTGTTAATGACAATTAAAGACAGATCTTTTATAATGATTAATGATAAATAACTTCAGACAAGAATTTGAGGTGCAGGGGAGAAAGACTCAGCCTTAGTATCTAGGCTGGAATATACTAGAGAACAGAAGAAATCCAAATCTTGGAAAGCTGCGTCCCCTGCACACTGTAAATGAGGCAAAAAGCCTAAGGAGATGTAAAAACAGGTCTGACTGGTTTCGAGAAGACTTTTTGTATATTTTACACACATACAGTGTATACAATTTTTAGAATGACAGTGATATGTAGTTCAATACATCCAAAGAATGACATACAATGATTCTGTTCGTTTTTAGAGGAAAAGATGTCTTCTCCTTTTTTATTATTTTCAGGTTGGCCCAACGCGTTTCGAGATTCATATTCTCTTCATCAGGGGCATAAATCTTCAATAATTCTTTCACTTTAATCTACAAATAATTAATCAAGCATTAATTACTTTTTACAGAAGGTCAAAAGAAGAATAATTAACCAAGTTGAATCACTTTTTATAAAAAACAGACAATTCTTAAAGAGGGGCATCCCCTTACGAGTTCCTCAATGAACCTGACCTTGCTAGGGTACAATTGTTAAGAGTGCAATGATTTGATTCATGTTGTACATTTGGTACCGAAATATTATGTCATGTGAGACCAAGATTGAGAATAATGTAGTTTTAACAAGATTTCTACACATTAAGAACCTTTAATTTACATGGATATACTATCTTGAGACATAATAATGCCTAGAAAAAAATCAAATAAATAAAAAGTGCCTGAATATAAAGTAGGGAAGAGATGGGGAGAAGGAGAACTCACCCTTCTTCCGGTAAAATAGTGGATAGAAGTCCACGGAGAGAGCAGTGGTTGCTGAAGATAGTCTAGTCAGAAAGCTCCGTTCTCCTATGGGAGAATAAGAGCATAAGAGCCTGCAGTCCGTCTAGGCTTAAGTAATAGCCCTATGATGTGAAAGAGAACTTACTTTCAATTAGATGCAAGAAGAAGCAACAGTCTACGGCAGGATTGCGGTCAGGAAGCCCAGCTCTCAGACCGCATCTGCCCCGGACTGTTTGTTTATACTCAATGATGGAGCTGTGACGCCACTCCTTAGGCTTTTTGCCTCATTGACAGTGTGCAGGGGACGCAGCTTTCCAAGATTTGGATTTCTTCTGTTCTTTAGTATATTCCAGCCTAGATACCCAGGCTGAGTCTTTCTCACCTGCACCTCAAATTCTTGTCTGAAGTTATTTATCATTAAGCATTATAAAAGATCTGTCTTTAATTGTCATTAACAATTTAGTGTGCAAGTGCATTTCAGCATCTTGGTTAGTATTAGTTTCCCACCACGGTGGGTTGGTATCTCTATATTGCACTAGCACCTACACAGAATATGTCATTCTCGAGTATTAGTACATTGACAGACAAATCAGCTACAACATTAGCCTTCTCAGACGAGGAAGCAACCAGAATTTTACGATTAATCAAAGACACAAGTAAAATATCATCAGCTGACAACAATCCAGACCGATTAATCCAAAAACTAGAACGCCTGATTCGACGAGAAATCTTGCAAAAACTTCATCCAACCACACTCGCTCAGTACTACAGAGCTAAACGAATCCTGCGAGGCTTGAGAATTTACCTTAAACCAACACTTTGTAAAGAAAATAAAGAATTTGTAATTAGATGGGAACACATTCTTAACAAGTGTTCACTTGACTTGATTTTGCTTACCATTGAAGAATTATCAAAATCTGTCATAACGCTACAACAAGAATTAGAGGAAGTCACAGTACAATTATCAAAACTCAAAACGGCAACTGAACTGAAACAAATCTTGGAGGATACAAATAATAAATCGGATTTCTACAAACAGGACATTGAGCAAAGAAAGATCAGAAAATTTCGCTGTGACACCCTAGATTACGCCAGAGATATCGTTTATTCCTGGCAGGAGTTCTATGTCAATACCAGACCTCGGCCAAGAAGACCACAGAAACCTCATAACACACCAGACAGCAATACGGATAGCAGCGAAGTGCTAAGTGGAGAAATCGATTATAGACCTCATCCTTCAGCAGCATCAACCTCCGCTAATACTCCAGCAGTAGACCAACCAGAGGATACCAGTAATAGACTGATACCAGAGAATCGACCCGTTCCTTTTTTAGGAAACGGAAAAAAAGACGAGGAAAGAAGGAAACTGCGTCAAAAAAAGAAATAGATGAACATTTGGTCATCAATATATCATCCAAACCGCCGACTTCTGCGCAAATTCAGACACTCAACCTAGGAATATCCTTCATTCCAACAAATTCTACCTCGTTCTTCGAAGAAGAAGTGAACTTGTTTAAACTCATACGGTAAATGGAATTGAAAGTATTCTTTACCAACATAGAGGAGAATATACGATCTAAAGACACGCCAAGATATCTGGAGTTAAAGAACAAGAGTACATTTCATCCCCAAGTCAATCACCCTCTCATTTTAAACAAAGAACTATGAAAGATTTGAAACGTCTGAAATACGCCCAGCCTAGGAAATGCAATATCAGGAAACACCAATTTAAATTAATAAAACAACTAGCAGAAGATACCACATTCACACTAAAACAAGCAGACAGATGTGGAGCACTCGTCCTGATGGATACCTCACTCTATGACAAAGGATGTTGAAAACTACTGGAAGATTTACGGACTTATAAACCACTAGACAACGACCCAGTCATGGGAATTATCTCAATTATACAGACAACTGTGGACAAGGCTGAAATTATGATTTGGATCTCCGAAAAAACAGCAGAATACCTTATTCAAAAACATCCCGTCACGCCGGTGTTCTATGGACTCCCCAAAATCCATAAAAATTTGAATGATCCACCATTCCGCCCTATTGTCGCTGCGACAGACAGCATTTTCGAACCGCTTGCCATCTACTTAGATACTGCTCTTCAACCAGCAGTTCAATCGATCAGCACATATCTTGAAGACACCACTCACTTCCTGAGGAGCTTACAAGCACTACAGTTGGAGGATGAGACTGTACTTCTGTTTACAATCGATGTAAATAGTTTATACACTTCCATCCCTCATTCGGAAGGTATAGAAGCCATGGAGTGGTTCCTACTGACTCACAGAGATGTGAACATCAACAAAGTCTTTGCACTAGAACTGCTACATATCATACTTTACAACAATTATTTCAGGTACAATGGACAATACTATTTTCAAATCTCAGGTACTTCTATGGGGTCGTCAGTAGCCCCATCCTATGCCAACATTTTTATGTACCACTTTGAAAAAACACACATACTGGACAACCTCAGATGGCAGAGTAAGATACAAACCTGGCTACGATACATCAACCACATATTTGGAATTTGGAAAGGTACAGAAGCGGAACAACTTGAATTCTGGAACTACCTTAACACCTGTAACCAAAGAATTGGCTTTACAATGGATATCGGTAAACCTACGGTTAATTTCCTAGATGTCACAGTGGAATATACTGGCACGCATATGAAAACTAAGATCTTCCGTAAACCCACAGATGTGAACAGTTGTCTGCATCATGCAAGCCATCACCCTAAACATCTCAAAGACAATTTACTATACAGTCAGTTGTTAAGACTCAAAAGAATTACCTCTGAAACTGACACACTACAAGAAGAATACAATACCATGAAAAAAAGGTTCTTAGACAGAGGATTTCCTCCAGAGACTATCCACAAAGCCATCATACGCACTGAGACACATGACAGAAATGTACTCTTACATGCCAATCGAAAGAAAGAAGAAATAAATCTAATACATACGCTCAAATATTCAAGCCAAAGTTTCCAAATTAAGAGAATCATCCATAAAAACTGGAACTTGATTAAATCAGATGAAACCTTATTCAACTTATTTCCAGATCCCCCAATGATGGCCTATAAACGTGGAAAGAACTTCAGAGACCAATTGATAAGAGCGGAAAGGAGCAATTCAACAACACAGAAGACCCTAAGTAAACCAAAATTTGGCACTTTTGCTTGCCTACATTGCCAGCATTGTAATAACCTAATTAAAGGAGACCACATCCGTCACCCGCATACTGTTAAAAAAATCATGTTGAAGCACTTTGCAACATGTGACACCAAAAATGTCATCTACGCAATTCGCTGCCCTTGCGGGAAATACTAAGTCGGCAAGACAAACAGAAGGGCAAAGGATAGATGGACGGAACACAAATCGTGCATCAGGACACAGAACATAAAATCACCAGTCTTCAGACATTTCCGTGACTCAAGACACAATGTCTGTCAAATGCGATTAGTGATTCTGGAGGTTCTACATCCCCTCAGCAGGGGAGGTAATCTACCTAAACTATTGGCCCAGAGAGAACTGTTCTGGATAAATAAACTTGATGCAATGACCCCACTGGGGCCTTAATGAGGACTATTATTTAGGTCCATTTCTGTAAACATGGCTATTTTTCACATTCAGACAATGCTTGCCTTAATAATTGATAATTTGTTTCTAGGATTCTCTGATTATAACACCTTTTAGGATGGTATTGACAATAGATTATACACCCTTCCGTTTTTGGGTTAGACCAAATTTGTACAGGTGTCTGTTCTTCCTTTTCTTTGAAATGTTGATATGTAAAAGTTGGATATTCTGGATAGTCAACATTGAATCACAACAATGCTCTCCAGTGTACTTGGATTGTTTTTATTGCAATGATCAAACCATTGTTCTTATCTTTTTCATTAATGCAACTTTAGCCGTTTACACCATTATTTTGTGGAAGTACGCTGTTGAAGTTTGACATGCAATATAATATCTGTTAGATTACTTCTCTTCATTTTTTTTCATAGACACACAGTAAATAGTGAGCCTTTATAACATTCTACTTTCACGGACCTGAATAGCGCGTGACAACAGTTATGTTATCACGTCTCGTCTACTTACCTTCATATTGATTACAGGGTGTCGGGTGACGTGTCATTGACGCCGCCCGTGCACACGTATTCCTGACATTACGCCGCGCGCGCGAATGACGTCATGGTTGTTGCGACGCCGCTCGCGCATGCGCGAGTGGCGTCACAGCTCCATCATTGAGTATAAATAAACAGTCCGGGGCAGATGCGGTCTGAGAGCTGGGCTTCCTGACCGCAATCCTGCCGTAGACTGTTGCTTCTTCTATCATCTAATTGAAAGTAAGTTCTCTTTCACATCATAGGGCTATTACTTAAGCCTAGACAGACTGCAGGCACTTATGCTCTTATTCTCCCATAGGAGAATGGAGCTTCCTGACTAGACTACCTTCAACAACCACTGCTCTCTCCGTGGACTTCTATCCACTATTTTACCGGAAGAAGGGTGAGTTCTCCTTCTCCCCATCTCTTGCCTACTTTATATTCAGGCTCTATTTATTTATTTGAATTTTTTCTAGGCATTATTATGTCTCAAGATAGTATATCCATGTAAATTAAAGGTTCTTAATGTGTAGAAATCTTGTTAAAACTACATTATTCTCAATCTTGGTCTAACATGACATAATATTTCGGTACCAAATGTACAACATGAATCAAATCATTGCACTCTTAACAATTGTACCCTAGCAAGGTCAGGTTCATTGAGGAACTTGTAAGGGGATGCCCCTCTTTAAGAATTGTCTGTTTTTTATAAAAAGTGATTTAACTTGGTTAATTATTCTTCTTTTGACCTTCTGTAAAAAGTAATTAATGCTTGATTAATTATTTGTAGATTAAAGTGAAAGAATTATTGAAGATTTATGCCCCTGATGAAGAGAATATGAATCTCGAAACGCGTTGGGCCAACCTGAAAATAATAAAAAAGGAGAAGACATCTTTTCCTCTAAAAACGAACAGAATCACTGTATGTCATTCTTTGGATGTATTGAACTACATATCACTGTCATTCTAAAAATTGTATACACTGTATGTGTGTAAAATATACAAAAAGTCTTCTTGAAACCAGTCAGACCTGTTTTTACATCTCCTTAGGCTTTTTGCCTCATTGACAGTGTGCAGGGGACGCAGTAAATCAGTAAATACTCTGGGGGTTATTCTTGATGCCGAGTTATCGAAGAGGCAACATGCATCACAGACTCGGTCATCATGTGGACACGTGATTAAACTGCTTCACCAGATTAGGCCGTACATTTCTATAAAGAATGGATCACTCCTGGCATCCTCCTCAGTGAATTCACACCTAGACTATTGTAATAGTCAACTAACAGGCACCTCACAGGGAAATCTACATCGTGTCCAGACAACTCAAAATGGTGCAGGGAGGGCTGTGTTTGGATTGTCTAGGCATGATCACATTACTGCATTCAGGAAGAAACTGCATTGGCTTCCAGTGAAGCAAAGATCGGACACAAGATCCTGTCCCTTACTTATAAATGTCAGAACCTGATTGCTCCCCAATATCTTATGAAGAGGCTATGAAGAGGAGTGCTGCGCTCCACCGACAACCTTCATCTAAACCAGTGGTCTTCAAACTTTTTTGGCCGGGGCCCACCCTGAGCAAAATTTGGGCAGGTCGGGACCCCCCAGAAATGCCAAATGGACAGTATATATTGTGCGCCGTCACCTGCTCCCATCACAGTTGCTGGGCTCCCTCATCCCACTTCTACCCAGTCCCTGGTCTCTCCCCACCCCATCACACACACTGGGCTCTCCCCACTCTGCTCCCACCCATTGTGCTGCCACCATAGTCCCTGGGTTACCCCCATCCCGTTCCCAACACAGACTGAGGGCCAGTGGCAGCTGGTGATTTTTTTAAGTGGAGAGGCATAACTATTTCCCCCCCCAAAAATGCCATAGCGACCGAGCATAGTGAGGGAGCCCTAACCAATATAGAGGGGTTCGGGGGGTTTCCCCCCCTGTGATTTTTTTAAATTTAAATAATGGGTTAAAATGTTGCATTGTAGAGCATACTTTTAACAAAAAAACAGTAAATAGCCAAACAGTTTGCAATTGGTGCTGGGGGGGCACATTCATACAGCAATCACTATCATTCACACGAGCATCCATCACCATACACTCACTCATAACAAGCATACACGCATCCATACACATGTTTAAATAAAAACAATGAACATAAACGTACCTTCTGCATTGGCCTGCGCGTCATTGCTGAAACGCCCTACTCCAGGCTGCTCAGTCCGTATGTGCGAGGAGGCGCAGGAGCTCCCCCTCGGACATACAGACATGCAGTGCCCCAGCCAGCATTTCCAATGAGCTATGCAATGCTCACGAATCAAAACGCCCCAGCACTTCCATGGCTCAGTGAGCATGTGCGGCTCGGGAACTAAACTGAACTGTCAAAGGGAAACAGTGTTTCCCTTTGACAGTTCAGCCAGCCCAGGAGCACTCCATCAGCTGCGAAAAGCAGCTGAGTGCTCACTGTTTCACTGGGCTGGCGCCTTAGCTCCTCCATAATGGGTGAGGGGCCACTGGGTGGGCGCCCCCTCGCCATTAGGGATGAGCCGCCAGGCTCGGACTGGCCTATAGGGCAATGCCTGTACCAAAACTTTCAAATGCTAGTGTGGGCCAGTCAAAATGGGCCACCATGTGGACCAGTTTGATGAGTTACTTAACTATGCAGTTAGTAATTTTGACCATTGTTGCTGAATATGTCACAATTTACTTACATTTTAACACAAAGCACCCCCTTAGGTACTATTGAAACAGTGGGCCTCATTACAACCCTAGCAGTAGCTGGGTAAAACCGGCACGGCAGTCGCCGGAGTTGCATCCGGGTCCGGCACCTGCAAATGGCATTACCGGGTCATGCAGAGTTAGGCGAACCTGATAATTGCCCTTTCGCGGGTGCCGGTACCGGTAGACCCCCATTCCAATTTGAGCCCCATAGGGCTCAATGGAATGGGGAGCTTGGATGCACCGGCACCGTTAATAACGGTGCCGGTGCGTCCGATGAGCTGTGCTCGCAGGTGCCGCACGGCCTGCCAGGTCAGACCTGACAACGGGGAGGTTGGCACACACACATTGTGGGACGCCTTTAAGGCAACCCTGAGGGGAGTTCTCATAAAAATAGGCGCCCAGAAGAAAAGGGAGAGGGAGGCACGGGAGAAGACCTTGAGAGAAAAAATAGCCGGGCTCCAGCCGGGGGGCCCTCCGTATCAGCCCCTTGAACGCGATCGGGTGTCCACCCTGGAGGACTACAGGCTCCAGCTGAAGGACCTCCTTCTACACAAAACAGAAAGGAGCCTCCAGCTGGTTAAGCAAAAATACAATGACAAAGGGGATAAAGCTGACAGGATCTTGGCCTGGAAACTGAGGGAGGTCCAGAGAAGTAGAATGGTGAAGGCGGTAAGGAACGCCCAGGGGTAAATGGGTTATGATACTCCCCACATAGGAGAGGCCATCCGCCAATACTATGAATAATTGTATGCGTCAGAATATGAAGGGGGCGACGCCCAGATCGAGGCCTTCTTGAGCTCCATCCAAGATCCAGCCCTAACGAGGGAGATGTCGGGGAGGTTGGAAGTCCCGGTCACCGAGGAGGAAATAGACAGGGTGATTAGCGGTATGAAGGTGGGGACTTCCCCCGGGGAAGACGGTTTCTCAGTGTATTTCTACAAAAGGTTCCACTCCACCCTATCCCCGTACCTAGCAAGGGTTTTCAACTCCGTGTTGGAGGGGGGCATTCTCCCCGAATCCATGATGGGCGCCTTATTAGCAGTGCTGCCTAAGGAGGGCAAGGACCCCGCAGAGTGTTCTTCCTACCGCCCTATATCGTTGTTAAACATAGACGTAAAGATCCTGGCCAAGGTGGTGGGGAGGCGGATGGAAGGGATAATGCCGAAGTTGGTCCATGGGGATCAGGTGGGTTTCATAAGAGGAAGGCAGGGGTCAGATAACATTTGCAAAACGTTAGATCTGTTTCACTACGCCCAAGAATCTGAGCTGGAGGCATGTGTCCTCTCCTTAGATTCAGAGAAAGCCTTCGACAGGGTTGAATGGAGATACATGGACCTCCTCCTCCAAAAAATGGGTTTCGGCTCTCACTTTAGGAACTAGGTATCCGCACTCTACAGAGCCCCCACAGCAAGGGTCCAAGTGAACGGGAAGTTGTCAGTGTCCTTCCCCCTCTCACGAGGACCAAGACAGGGCTGCCCTCTCTCCCCCTTGCTATACATCCTTACGATGGAACCACTAGCCATAGTGATCAGAGCACATCCAGACATCAGGGGGATTAGTAGAGGTGAGGTAGAATTTAAGCTATCCCTGTTTGCGGACGACATCTTAGCCTACATATTAGATCCCGGCTCCTCCCTCCCCCCCTTGTTGTCCCTGTTGGCCAAGTTCGGGCGTTTCTCTGGGCTGAAAATCAACACAACGAAATCGGTTCTACTCCCAATGAGAGCCCCAGACCCTGAGTTTGACCCCCTGGACAGGTACAACGGGATTGCGGTGGGGAAGGTTTCCATACGATACCTGGGCGTCCTGCTTACTAGGGACCTCTCAAAACTCGCCACCACCAACTACGACCCCATAATGGCAGGGATCACATCAGACCTGAGGAGATGGGGCAAGATGATCCTGTCGTGGTATGGCCGGATGACAGCGGTAAAGATGAATGTCCTGCCAAGGCTTCTGTACCTCTTTACGGCACTCCCAACCAGAGTCCCCGATCAGACCTTTAGAGAACTGCAGAACGCAGTACGAGATTTCATATGGCAAGGGAAGACCCCGAGGACCGGGCGGGCGATCCTGGGTGGAGGGAGGGTTTGGATTACCAGATTTTCATCTTTATTTCCGCGCCGCGCAGCTGCGCGTCCTCCTGGAACACATGAAAGAAGGGATGGGGACATACTGGTCATACTTAGAGGACATGGACACCCATCCCCTGAAGGTTCGGGACCTCTTGTGGGCCACGCGCAAGTCAATCCCGAGAAACCTGAGAACCCATCCGACCCTGGGAGTCCTTTGGGAGATCTGGAAGGAGGGCCCATAGACTGCTTATCTTACTTCATGGCCGTCCCCGATTACCTCTTTCTAGGGCCATCCTCTCAACCTGGGTAATAGGGGATTCCGGAACTCCCAGACCTGGTCAGACATGGGAATGGAATGGGAGGGGCAGATGTTCAGAGAGGGCGAGTTTCTAACATTTGAGGAATTGAGCGACGCTCTCCGACAGGGGTCTCTTTCCATCTTTGAATACCTCCGCCTCAAGGGCATACTCTGCGACCAGTATTTGGGCCAAACCTGAGGAGGCAGTTGACCCCCTTAGAGAAGCTCCTGGACACGGCGACCTCAAGGAAGGGGGCTGTATCCGAATGTGCAAAATTTTGAACACCATTAACCTTCCGGGGAGAAGGAGTTTTCGCTCATTCTGGAACGACCTGGAGGGGGATCCTATTTCAGAGGACGCTTGGTCGATGATATTCAAAATTGCCTTCCACGGGAACTTATTTACCTCGGACATGGAGCATAACTTTAAGATCTTGCAGGGGTGGCACAGGGACCCAGTGAAACTGTCAAAAATGTTCCCCGGGGTGACACCAAGATGCCCGAGGGGATGCGGCGAGGTGGGCACCAGGAGCCACATGTGGTGGCTATGCCCTAAGGTCCAAGTCTTCTGGGGGAAGGTGCGGTCCTGGATTGCAGAGGTAAGATGACCCTCTCCCACTAAACCCTCTGACTATGGTGTTGGGCCTCCCCCCGGAGGATACGGAAATATACAGATATCCAAGGATGCTGGAAACAATGTTGAGGGCGGGTAGGGTGCCCTGGCACAAAAGTGGCAGAGCCCGGAGACCCCCTCCAAGGAGGACTGGTTGAAGAAAGTAAAAAATATGTTCTTGATGGACAAACTGACAGCAATGGTGAATAACGATTCCGGTTTATTCCTAGCGAATTGGTATGGGGTCCAGCAGACCTGGGGTTGGGACGTTCACTAACACCAACTGATGCCCCTGATCGAGAGGGGGTGGAGGGGCAGGGCCAGAGACGTCCTGTTAACAAACCACGTGCCCATGGCCCAGGGGATGGCGACCTCAATTCAGCCGGCAAAAATGGTCGCCAATCACATCATCTCCTATGTACAGGACACAAAGAGAACATTCAGAGTCTCCCAAGATCAAAGTTCTCGTTCGAGCGTGGGTATGGGGGGGAGGGTCGGTTTTGGGGTGGGAGGACGGGGGGAGGGGTAAGGGTTTATTGGGTTAGTAGACTGTATTCTTTTTTTATATCCGCATTGACCCTGTTTGTAACCCTAAGAAAATGCTAATAAAACCAAAGTTTTAAAAATAAATAAACAAACAAATAATAAAAAAAGATGGCTGCTAAATCTTTGTGCGCGCAAAACCCCCTGAAAATCGCGCTTTTAAATGCACAAAAAGATGGCTACCCAATCTGCCACGCATGTTGTCAGTGGTGGAACAGAGCTCTCACAACTGAAATGTGTCATTGGGCTCCACAACAATTGAAAGTGGAGTGCAGAAGGGAAAAGCAGTGCCTTGGTAAATGAAACTCCCAATCTTGCTTTAAATCACTTTTCCTTTGTTGTTGAAACTTCAGAATGCTGGCACAGAACACCTTTTAAATATTCTAAATTATTGCTGGGTGCTACAATTCACTTAGTTTAAGGAAGCATTGTGAACTTACAATGTCTTGAAAAGCTGAGAGTATAAAGAAATGTCCACAGCAAAAGTGGCCGGCCTGTGAATCTGTGTAAAAAATCTCTGTGCAGCAGAGGGCTACTGTGATGACAGCTGTCAGAGGCCTGCCTGATTAAACTTTAACATGTATAAACTGAAAATCAAATGTTTGCAATTTAAGAGGCCTGTTACAGATAGTAATTCATATTGTAATTGTTTTGATCCCATGTTTTAAAATCTTGAATGAGAATTCTAGCTGCTATTTGATTCAACAAGTTTGTTTTGTGCTAAGGAAAAGGCCACAGAAATTAACAATTAATTTAAACCTGGCTGAAGCTGCAGAACTTGAATAACAGGTTTTTCTCACAGAAGGAAGGTCTTTCCCCCCAGGAGGAAATCACAGAGAAGTGTCAATTACAGTGTAGGAAAGAACCTAGTCTACAGAGGAAAAAGGAACAATGACAAGCTGCGGAGCAGGACATTGGAAGTGTGAAGACAGTCGTAAATGGCCTCTGCAAGGAACAAACATGGGGGATGGCTCCTGGGCTTCCAGGGAGAGACCAAGGGGAGGAGCAAAACAAACATTTGTTGCTTAACATGGACAAATAACATTTTAAAAAACTGATAACTTACTGTTTAAAATTGTGAAAAATAGAAAAAATAACGGAGATGTTAATTTAATTTCTGGATGCACGGGTGAAGAGGCGCTAGAACTGTGTGACATGTTCTGGACAGAAGTGGCAAGAAATGTGATTTTATGCAAAATGTAGTTCCGCCAGAATTGTGAAACTTTATACACTTATTCCCATGTTAAACACGCACACTAGTAGAAATGTGCTTAAAAATTGGACATTGTTTTCCTAGTGAAAAGTGCAAAATTCTGTGAAAAGCGGAGACAAGATCCCACAGTTACGGGGTTTTGAGGAATAGCTGCAATGTAAAATATGTAATCTGTATATGTGATTCTTATAGAGGTTGCACAAGTGGAAATATGTATTTTGCCAATGAACAAGTTACTTCTTACCTGGTAACGTTCTTTCGATGGGATGTTCCTCCGACGTATTCCTTATCTTTGATAATTCGTCTCCAGCTTGCTGGCCTCAGAAACATTTTTCTCAGTAGAGGGCGCTGCGCATCGACGTCCGTCGAGTTGGTGTCCCTCGACAGCCACCGTATCGGCGCCAACATCACCATGCCCATAAATAGCCACGCGCAGTGTCCGTTGCTCAGTTCCGTTTTGCAGCATAAGTTCTGCATGAATTGGTTATTGACCTTAAAGGAGCGTAAGCTGCAACCACAAGGGAAGTTTTACTGCGGGATGGATGGGAGGGGCGATAAGGAATACGTCGGAGGAACATCCCATCGAAAGAACGTTACCAGGTAAGAAGTAACTTGTTCTTGGAAGGGATTGTGTCCTCCGACATATTCCTCATCTTTGATAGACTCCCATAGCAGTGGTGTGTAATTGGAGGTGGGAGTAAAAACACCATGTTTCCCTTTAGGAATGAACAGAATGTAATACGGCTTTGCCAAACCTAGTCTCTTGACTAGAGGAGGAATCCAGGTTGTAAAATCTTGTGAAGGTATGTGCGGATGACCATGTGGCAGCCGCACATATGTCTCGAACCGGAACCCCTCTTTGGAGGGCCGAAGAGGCTGCGATACCCCTGGTTGAATGAGCCCTAAGATTTTGAGGAGGCTCTTTCCCTGCTAGTTTGTAACATTCCAGAATGGTCAAAATAATCCATCTGGAAATGGTCTGTTTTGTTATCGGTAGTCCCAATTTGTGCCCTGGGTAACCGACGAACTGTTGGTCTGCTTGCCTAATCCTAGCAAGTCTGCTGATGTAAAAGCTTAAAGCCCGCCTTGGGTCCAGCCTGTGTAGCCTTTCTTCCTCTTTCCCCGGATGGGGAGGAGGATAGAATGAAGGTAAGATAATTTTCTGAGTGATGTGGAATTCAGAAACCACCTTTGGGAGGAAATTAGGCTTCACCTGTAGGACAACTTTGTCTTTATGAAAAATTGTATGAGGGGGTTTAAACGATAGAGCTTGTTATTCGCTCGCCCTTCTAGCAGATGTTAGTGCCTCTAATAAGACAGTTTTAAGGGTGAGAAATCTTAGCGAACAAGAGTGGAGTGGTTCGAAAGGAGTACCCATCAGGAAATTTAAGACTAAATTTAAGTCCCATGAGGGAACTTGGAATGGTCTTGGAGGATAGACATTAGTTAATCCCTTTAGAAATTGTATTACTAAGGGTAATTTGAAATACGATGGCTCCTCTGCAGTGCTCTTGAAGATCGATAGCGCTGCGAGATAGCCCTTCATAGTGCCAACTTGAAGGCCTGAATTGTCACGCTCACCTGATTCCCACGGAGGCGCAGGTCTGGCTTCGAGTGCTGATGCTTCTTCAATGGTGAAGCGCAGGACTCTGAAGATGGACAGGAAGGGGTCCTCTACTCTGGCTTTTCTGGCTCGCAGGAATATTCCCCTTAGGGTCTGGAAGGATGAGTTCTCCATCCTGCTTCTGATGCAGGGGCGCGTTGAAACCCAGTTACTTCACTGGATTGAGGTTTGATGGGAGTTCAAAATAAGCTTGACTATTCAGGTGAGGCGCTGTAAGAGTTCTGTTGCAAGTTCAAAAGTTCAAGCTTAATAATAATGTTCATTGTCTTTTTGCAGCAAGCGCTAATGCTTATGTCTTTTTCCCCTTAGGGGCCGGGGTTCGGAATGCCGGAGATATGGCGCCGACCTGAAGTGAAACGTGCAGTTCCAGTAAATGACAGGTAAGTTCTGGATGAGCGTTCAGGTAATGTCTTTGCATTCGCTCATTCAATGTCTGTCTTTTTTCCCCATAGGGGCCGGGTTCCGGAATGCCAGGAAGCGGCAGGACCTGAAATGAAATGGGAATGACCCAACAGGTAAGTCTTAGAAGGAAACTGAGCTTTTCCTATTCCCTTCCTTCTCTCACCTTGTTTTCTTGTCTTTTCCTCTCTAGGCTCTGGGAAGTGGGTGCAGATCCGGATGATCGCTGCTGAAGATGGAGGCGCCCAGGAAAGGTGAGTGAAATGCAGCGCTGCAGCGATCGAAGCAAAATGCTTTTAAAATGATGTCTTCCCTTTCAGGATCGTTGGTGTGATGTCTCCGTGATGCAGCTTTAGCAGGTAAGGTCTTCTTTCTCTCCAATCTTCTCTTATCTCCCTTTGCAGGCGACCCAGGATGCTGACAGGCGTGGCTGAAGTCCAGATGCAGGAGCTGACACGGTGAGCGTCCAGCTGCGAGGAGCAGAACAACGCGAAGCGTGAGTTGCTGATCGGGCGTGGTTTAAACAGCTTTGGAAGAAGTTCCAGGTATGTATCCTTCCACCGATCAGGTATGTATCCTTCCCCGACCACACCCAGGTGGAAAGTAGTCCCACAGGTAAAGTAGTTCCATTCAGGCCTCAAGAGGGCCTGGATGTAGCAGCATGGTCTGCATCAGGTAAGTGCACATTAAAACATTTGAACACATGTCTAGCTTTATGAGCCTGGCGCCTAAGGCGCCAGGACAGGGGTCCAACATGAGCCTGGCGCCTAAGGCGCCAGGACTGTGTCCAAAGGGCCCCAGCTTAGGCCCGCTGGCACTTCCTTGGGGGGAATGAAGCCTGCCTCTGGGGTTGCTGGGTCGGACCTGGCTCCTTGGAGGTAGGCATCATGACATGAACTTGCCAAATAGAGTAGAAAGGATAACACTGTTGGTGTACCACATGAAAAGGGGTCGATATTCTCTTCTCTACACCAACTGCAAAATTTGTTCCAACGGCAGCGGTATAAAGACTTTGTTGATGGCCTTCTGGCCGAAAGCAACACCTCCATGACATCATCAGGGAGGTCCCAATCCTTGTATCTCAACTTTTCAGAAGCCAAGCGTGAAGGTTGAGGGTTCTGATGTCTGGATGGAGAACCTGACCTCCCTTCTGTGAGAGAAGATTTTCCTTGAGTGGAAGGCAAATTGGAGGGCAGATGGACATGACCAGAAGGTCAGAGTACCACGTTCTCCTGGCCCAGTCTTGGGCAATTAGGATCATGGTCCTCTGGAATCTTCTCAACCTCCTGATCATTTGAAGAATGACAGGGACTGGTTGAAACGCGTACAGGAGTGGAAACTCCCAGTCCACTATGAACGCGTCCCCTAGAGCTCCTCTCGGGGGAAATTCCCTTGAACAAAACAGATCGCACTTCCTGTTGGTACTGGTGGCGAACAAATCCACTTGAGGGATTCCCCAAAGGGTGAAGATCTCCTGAAGGACTTCCTGAGCTAGTTCCCACTCGTGGGAGACTGTGCCCTGCCTGCTCAGAGCGCCCGCCATCAAGTTCTTCTCTCCGGCTAGGTGAACTGCTGATAGAGAGATTCCTTCTTGAATTGCCCAAAACCAGAGCTGCATTGCCTCTCTACACAGTGGCAGTGATCCCACGCCTCCTCTTTTGTTGAGGTAGTGCATGGCCACTGTGTTGTCAGTCATTATCAGGACATTTTTTCCCTGTACTGATGGCAGGAAAGCTTTCAGCGCTACTCTGATCGCTCTCAGCTCCAATAGGTTGATGTGTAGTCTGGACTCCGATGGAGACCAACGATCGCGGATGGTCAAGTCGTTGGCATGGGCTCCCCACCCCGTGAGTGAGGCGTCCGTGACTACTGTTATCTCCGGCCATGGTTGCCAAAACAGTTCTCCTTTCAAAATGTTCTCCCGATAAGCCCACCATTGAAGGTCCCGGGCTACCTTGTCCGGAATCCGAAGGAGATCTGTCATTTTTCCTGAGAACTGCGACCACTGGGTTCTTCGTGCCCACTGGAGAGATCTCATTCTCAGGCGAGCCTCTGGCACAGGGAAGATGCAGATGCCATGAGGCCTAGCAACCTCAAAAAGTCGAAGGCTGGGAGATGTTGGGCATTTTGAAACTTGGTGACCATCTGCAGAATATCTTGAGCCCTCACCTCTGGTGGTGAGGCTTTTCCTAGAGAAGTGTCCAGGACCGCTCCAATGAACTGGAGTGTCTGTGATGGTATCATCTGTGACTTCTTTAAATTGAGGGAGAAGCCCCGTTTGTGAAGGAAGTGGCAGACATAATCTAGCTGGATCTGAGCTTGTTCCGAAGATACAGCCCTGATCAGCCAATCTTCTAGGTAGAGGTAGAACTCCCTGCCCTCAGACTTGCCGCCACTACCGACATTAACTTGGTGAAGACCCTCGGGCGGAGGTCAGCCCAAATGGCAGAACTCGAAATTGATAATGAGAGCCGCCAATTGCGAACCTCAGGTATTTCCTGTGTTTGAGAAGGATTGGCACATGGAAATAAGCATCCTGGAGGTCCAGAGATACCAGCCAGTCCTGGAGATGGAGAGCCTGAAGGATCTGAGAGAGAGTTACCATCTTGAACTTGTCCTTCCTGAGGAACTTGTTCAATTCAAGTTCAAGATAGGTCTCAGTCCTCCGTCTTTCTTCGGTATGAGAAAGTAGGGGGGGGGGGAGTACCAGCCCTTATTCCTCTCCGCTACAGGTACCTATGGCACCTTTCTCTAGCAGGTCTACAATTTCCTGCAAGAGGAGCGGATCTGGAACTTTCAGAGAGCTGTTCCCCGGTGGATGACTCTGAGGGATGCGTAGAAAAGGCAGGCAGTAACCTTGGGCAACTGTCTCCAATGCCCAAGCATCTGACGTAATAGCCTGCCATTCTGTCAAATGTTGAGTTAACCTGCCCCCTACTGGTGTCTTGTGAGGAGAGTCCTCAGAGCGGTTTGGAGGCGGCTGATGCAGATGCCGAGGGTAAAGAGGCACCTGCTGCGGCTTTTGTATTTTAAACCCGTCCACCTCGGGTGAATTTTTTTGGACCCCTTTGAACCGGCTGTCCTCTGCCTCTTCCGAATGCGGAATAGAAGTGAAAGGACTTACCTCTCCAAGAGGTTCCTGAGGGGCGATATGGTGTCTGACGGATTGCAGCACCCAGGGATTTTGCTGCTGCCTTTGATGTTTGTAGCTTTTCTAAACTGTCATCCGCTGTAACGCTCACCTGACTCCCACGGAGACGCTGACCAGGTCTGGGCTGCTGCGGCCTCTTCTAAGGTGATGCGCATGACTCGGAACACCGACTGGGCTGGACCCCCAAACCTCGCCTGTCTGATGCGTAGGAAGATCTTTCTGTAGATGGGGAAAAGGATTTTAATCACCTGCGGAGTGACGAGTCAAACCCCTCCTTTCCCCTTTTACTCTCTCTTCAAACCACCTCTGAACCTTCCCGATAATTCTCACCTTAAGATTTGAAATGACGAGCTCTCCATCCTGCTTCTGGTGCAGGGGTGCGGTAGAATCCAGTTACTTCACTGGTTATCGGACGGGCATTCAGGTCCAGTTGCTTCACTGGTTTTTTGGATGAATAAGGTGCTTTCGTAAGTATATGACTTATCAAGTTTAAGGGTTGTTCTCCCTTCCTGTTTGGCCTTTATTTTCAATGTACTGCTTTTAGTCTTTTAGCGCTGGTGCTAAGCGAAGATTCCACGTAGAGAAGACAATTTGCTGTGGATAATTCAGGTGAGCTTATGTTGGGGTGGTTTTTCTAATGTCTGTATGTTCACCCACTAATGCGCGTGTTCTTTTTTCCCCATAGGTGCCGGGGCGCGGTACTGCCAAAAGGCGTGCCGACCAGAGATGAGGAAGGATTCTCCCCCACCAATCGCCAGGTAAGCCTTCGGGCAAATCAGTCTTTTCCCAATGTCTCCTCTGGCTCACCTTTTGTTCTTCTCTTTTCCTTCCTAGGTGCTGGAATGCAGCGGAACATGCGGATGGTCGTAGGAGTACGGAATTCCTTATGGACAGGTGAGTTGAGCCCAGCGCTGCAACGAACGACGCAAGGAATCCTAGAATAATGTCTTTCCCTTTAGGATCGTCAGCGTGTTGGCTCCGGATCCCATGCAATATCAGGTAATGTCCTTTATTCACCTTCTCTTCCTCTGTTCTTCCTTTTAGGTGTTCCAGAACTGAAGCGGGCGTGGCTGGAGTCAGGATGCAGGAGCAGACACGGTGAGCGTCCAGCTGCTAGGAGCAGAGCAACGCGAAGCGTGAGCTGCTGTCTGGGCGTGGCTTAAATAGCCTCCAAAGAAGTCCCAGGTATGTATCCTTCCCCAACCAGGTATGTATCCTTCCCTGACCATGCCCAAGTGGCACAAATAGTCCCACAGGTAAAGTAGTTCCTTTCAGGCCTCAAAGAGGTCTGGATCTGGCAGCATGGTCTGCATCAGGTAAGTCCACCAAAAGCACTCCCTTTATGAGCCTGGCGCCTATGGCGCCAGGACTGATGTCCAAAATGAGCCTGGCGCCAAAGGCGCCAGGACTGTGTCCAGAGGGCCCCTATTTGGGGTTGCTGGACCTTCCCTTGGGTACCTGATGTGTGCTTCCGGGGCTGCCGGTCTTGGACTGGCTCTCCGGGAGTATGCATCATGACATCCGCCTTCTTACCAAACAAAGAAGAGCCGTCAAAGGGCATATTCAAGAGTCTGCTTTGCACATCTGGAGCAAAACCAGACTTTCGCAACCAAGCAAATCTCCGGGTTGTTGTACTTGCCGCCATAGCCCTGCTGATGCTGTCAGCAGAATCAATGCTAGTTTGAAGGGATTCGCAAATTGCGTCTTTACCATCCTTAATGATGTTTAGAAACACTTCCCTTTCTTCTCCCTCCGGGAGGCAGTCAGCCGCTGATGAAGCACACTCCCAAAGTGTGTAGCTGAACCTTGCGAGCATACACGTAGCACTGATGGATTTCAACGCCATGCTACATGCAGAAAATACTTTTTTGGCCATAGAGTCATATATCTTGTCATCCCTGTCCTGTGGAACAGTAGGGTAAGCTGATTTACTACCTGATGAAGTTGCTGCCTGAACAACCAGACTCTCCGGAGTTGGGTGCCTGGATAAATATTCAGGGTCAGTATAGACACCCTATACTTGGCTGATAATTTTTTGTTAACCGCCGGGATAACCTCAGGGGTTTCCCAGTTTGCCAATATTTTCCTTTGTAATGCCGCATGAAATGGCACCACAGGATTCTCCTGTGGACCTTTAACCAAAATGTCTGAGGTCGTCTTGCTGAAAAGCAGGTGAGGGTGTAGACCACCCCATAAACTCTATTATCCTTGTCATCAAGGTTCTATAAGGGGTTTCAGCATGTTCCCCTGGGTCTGGTTTGGCAAATTCCACTTCTGGGGAAGTGTCCAACCCACTTGCTTCATGTAAGGATTCTTGGAGGTCCTTTAACCTACCTTCCTCAGAGGTAAATTCCTCTGGTACAGGTGTTGCAGATCTCTGCAACTCAAAAGGTCTCTCCTGATCCGAATTCTCCCCTTCTTCATAAATAGATGCTAAGGCTCTGGAATGATCAGATCTTGGAAATGGTATAAATCCCATTTCCAGAGCAGAAGGGGCCAAATTCGTCATAATTGGCTGAGAAAACGTCGACGTTGTCAACGCGGACGTTAAAGGCTTCGAAGCCATCGAAAAAGGCATCGAGAAAGTTGGTAGAGGCCTCGAGGAACTGGAGAGTATCGGAATTCTACTCGAGGTTGTCGACGACATTCTCGTGATCGAGGCTCTGGGTATGGCCACTGGCTGTGAGGTGGCCGTGGGTGTGTCCTTTCTCGGCGTTGACGTCGGCGTCGAATCGACTGACCTGTGCGTCGAAGAACCCTTCGATAATTGCGTCAAAGACGCAGATCTATGCGTCTAAGGGATTTTCGACGACGGCGTCGAAGACGTGACCTTGCCTTTACTCGAGGGTTCGTGACGCTCTCGAGTAGCTTCTTTCGCCGGGTGCTGCGACTCGCTGTGTTTTGATTTTTCGGGTCTTTCACCCAGGGTATCACCCTCAGCAGTCTTTGAGGGGGTCGAGGCCGCTTTCTCGAAGACGCTAAGCATCTTTTTCCTGAATTCCTCCCACTCAGCCTGAGAGCTATGTTTTGTGGGGCAGCAGACCCTTTTCGGGGAAACGGAAGAAGACGAGGAAGGGATCTTCGACGTCTCTTTTTTGAATGCTTAGATCTCGAATAATGATGGGAACTGCTTCGAGACCTAGAACGAGAATGTCTTTTGTGATGGCGAGGAGACGAATGTCTCGACTCCGCCGAGGAAACTTTCGAAGAAGTTTTAACTGCCTTACCTCTCTCGAGCTTCCCCTTACGCTCCTTCAAGGCTTTCGCCGTCATGGACATGCAGTCCTCGCACTCCGAACAATGGTGCTCGACTCCCAGGCACCACAAACAGATCCTGTGAGGATCCGTCAACGACATTTTCTTTCCACAGTCTCGACATTTTTTGAAGCCGGACCGTGGAGTCGTCGGTTCGGATGAGGAAGCCATCGAGTACGAGTCGGTATTCTCGAGGAATAATGAAGTATATTTGACTGAAGAACTGTACACGATATTCCGAGGCACCACGAAGCGCGGAAAAACAGAACTGAGCAACGGACGCTGCACGTGGCTATTTATGGGCATGGTGACGTCAGCGCCGATACGGTGGCTGTCGAGGGACACCAACTCGACAGACGTCGATGCGCAGCGCCCTCTACTGAGAAAACATTTTCCGAGGCCAGCAAGCTGGAGACGAATTATCAAAGATAAGGAATACGTCAGAGGACACAATCCCTTTGAAAGTAGATTTTGTGTTCCAGGGGCTAGGGGTGCAATCTCAGCCTCATAAAATCACACCATAAAGATGACACTCTGTTTCCCTCCTCCTATCAAGGCAGAGAGTAGACTCTGACCCAATCACCTTTTTAAAGGGGCAAGCTTAGGCTAAACCAGCCCACATACCCACTTAATGATGTCATTTCATAGCATAAATAGAGACAGCTCACCACACATAAGGACAGACAGATTCACTCACTATCCTGATGCTGCCGGAGTACCCTGCTGTTGAACTCTACATCTTCCTTGCTCCAGACTCCAGAAACTTGGCAAAGAAAAAAAGGCCTATTGCATAGCTGAACCATTCTCAGCTAGGCTTCAAATCCCAGAACTGAACCGCACAAGCCTAAGGGGAAGAAACATAATACAGCCGGGCTGTGCTGTTACTGCTTGCCTGCTGAAAAGAAATAACCTCAGAAACAAGAAGGGCCGATCCGATCCAGTCCTGTGTTGTGCTATGACCAGAGCGCCTTGCAGATCCTGACCAGTCTGATGTGCCCAGCCCTCTTTCCTAAACCAGATCCAATTCCCTGATCAGAACTGACGGTCCCAATTAGCATTGGAGTCACAATTGACTATCACAAGTGAGTATCAATAGCAACAATTGTGTCCCTAGATTATTTACTTTGCATAGTCTTATCCCTATCTTAGACCCATCCTCTCTTGTATTCAGAACCTGTATTGTTAGGAGTATCTTTGCATTGTCTGAAACCTCTCTCCAACCCATCCTATCTTTCCTCCATAACCAGTATTGTTAAAACTATCTCTGCGCTGATCCTTTTCTCATCTGAAGATGGCGAGTTTCCTTAGCAGGCAGTCACCCTGATCAAGTGACTGTGTTCCTGTGTGGCATTCGTCTTGTTCATAGTCATCCTTTAGTGCAAGCCATCCATTTGTCATTTTTAAAAGCGCATTCCCGTTTTCCTTTCTTGCGCCTATCTCGAAAAACTACCACTACTAAAACGTCTGAAGCGCCCTCAGTTTTTGTGGTAGAAAACAAATGCCAACTTCTGCTTGTAGCTAACATTCCTATCTA
Source organism: Ambystoma mexicanum (assembly GCF_040938575.1). NCBI lineage: Eukaryota > Metazoa > Chordata > Amphibia > Caudata > Ambystomatidae > Ambystoma > Ambystoma mexicanum. The sequence goes on from NC_090924.1 coordinate 928,638,972, forward strand.
TCCATCGCACCTAAAACCGCACTCCTAATCAATGCAATTCTCCCGTTATCGCGAATATCCCGCAGTGAAAGGTTTGCCCCAAATTTTCGTTTTGGGAAATTTTTACGTGTAAAACAGTTTTTAATTGCTTCCGACTTGAATTTTAAGATTTCATATCTTTTCTTTGGATTAACTCATTGTTTGTGTTGGTGTGCAACTATCCAAAGCGCCTCCCATAAGAATTTATAACAATTTCAGCAATTTTGACCATATTTGGTGTTTTTGCCTAGTCCATTCTAAAGACAATCTGAAAAGCCATTCTGACAGCTTGATAGTCAATTCCGTTTCCTCTTGTGTGTGAAAGGGGGAAAGTGGGATTGATATACTGTTTGAATTCTGCCAGACCCGCCGGAAAAAACAAAGAAACTCAGCCTCCCTGAAGATTGATGAAGTCATGAAAACGTGCGTTAGGAGGAGAAGCTAAAGACTGGTAACAGAGCGCCTGCCTTCACATCTTTAAACCTTGTTCCAGGAGTCCCGGGCTCACAAGGCAATGCAGCAGGGCCATCATGAATTACATTGGAGAGCCACAACCATGGCTTTCCCCCTCCCCCAATTAAGGGGAAGATTTGTGCTATGGAGGGAGTTGTTTCCAGTCACCTGCCAGCAAAATCAAGTGTGAAAAATACAAGTACCAGAATCCTCGGAGCTAATTAACTTGTCACACCTGAAACAGAAATGCAGACCCGCCTGAAAAAACAAAGAAACTCAGCCTCCCTGAAGATTGATGAAGTCATGAAAACGTGCATTAGGAGGAGAAGCTAAAGACTGGTAACAGAGCGCCTGCCTTCACATCTTTAAACTCAATTCCGTTTTCTCTTGTGTGTGAAAGGGGGAAAGTGGGATTGGGGGGGGGAGGTTTCCAGGAGAAGGGCGTGATAGGAGTGGTATATCGTTCAGAACAATGAACTTTTAGACAAAAATAAATAAGGATTTCAGTTGTGCACTACATGCTAGGTGTTCACTTGGGTGTGCGCCGGATTGAAATCACTTACAGCTTGACAATTTTTAAGAGAAGTATTAAAACTTTACTCTTTAACTCAGCCGATTGTTCTCCTTTTAATCCCTATTATCCCCCTTCCCCATGCTACTTGTTTCCCTGGAGTTATATGATATGGCATTTATATCGCGCCTATACACAAGTGTTTCAACCCTGTGTTCTGTCACTTAGGTGTGCTCTGAGGCCCATGGGCATGCAACGCTTTATTAAGAATTAAAATAAATAAATAAATCTTGCTGGGTTGCTGGTGTTAACTGTGTTCATTAATTCTTGCATCGAGAAAGGCTCCAATTGACATTTTTATGGTTCTGCAGGTTCATAGTCCATTACTGGCATAGTAATTTACTTCTTCTGCCCAGGTGGTCTTGGATCTCGACAATTCTGTTCTGAAGCATATTGAGATTGAGTTATTGGGATGGAGTCGGTGAGGTGTTACAGGCTGAAAGCTTTTAAATTCAAAGATTATTTTGAACATTTCCTGATGGGTGAACTGCAATGCCGCTCCAAAATTTCATAAGTGCTGAATGTGGCCGAGAGGTACTAATGGCAATGCATGTGCAAGTTCGAGAGCGCTATCCACAACTAGGCTCATCCCCCAATAGTCTCAGTGGAACAGGGAAGGTGACAATTCCTGTTGGAGGCAAACAGTCGCCCTTAGGAAAAATCAATTTCCAAATGTTATAGTGATCTGTTGAAGAGTATCATTTGTGCAACGTATTGCCTCTTGGCTGATCAAAAGAGCCACCCTGCTCAGGAGAAGAAACCAACACCATTGCTCTTGTTACGCTAGTGTATCATCGTGATACTGCTGTCACTGTGTGATTAAACGCTGCTTGGAAAGTGGGTACAGTTTCCGGGTGCTCCATGAGATTGACGTACATCTATTGTCACGGTCATCCCCTTGGCAGCTTAATGACCCATCAGAAAGGTGGGCATCACAACCAAACAGGGAAGCATACATTTCTGCAGTAAGTTATCAGGTTAGCTGGAAATTGCTCACCCCACAAGTTGGCTTGAAAAGTCCAGCAGATACCAAAAACACATCCAGGATGTCATCCCATTACAGAAGCTACTGAGTTTATAAAGCTTGCTCCAAGAGCACATACTCAACCAAGACTCTAGCATTAGGACTGTACGCCCCTGCAGGTACGGTAATGCTTCAGACTTTCTATCTGGGTTTGGGAAAGCATAAGCTGACAGACTTCCTTATCAAAGAAATATATTTCTACGGCAATGTATGTCCCTTTGTGGAAATCATGGGTGGGTTTTCTTATAATCAGTGTTTTGCCTGCTTCAGCGAATATTACTATTCTGAACATGGCATCAAGCAGGGTCCATTTTGATTTACTAATGGAGACTAATCAAGCGGAATTAGCTAGTTGTTACATTTAAGAAGTTTAGGGTTGTACAGATACTCAGGAGTCTTAAATGATATAGGTGGTCTTTAATGGGTTCTTTTAGTTACAGGTAAGTACACAGGGATAAATAAAGCAAACATAAGACAAGTTCATGGGAGGGTCCCCCTGTGCCAAGCATCAGTTCCCAACTGACTTTTCTGGAATCACAGCAAATTACATCATAACATTCAGTCAACACTCCATACTCAACACTCTAATCGTAGACACACACACATACATACAGGAAATAGCATGGTAGCCAGAATAGGTAAAACCCAACAATAGTCAACCTACAATCAGGCTTGAATCCTTGCACCACAGATTCTTTGACTTAAGAAAACTGTGGGCAGTTCGTCCACCGATGTTCATAGTTTCAAGTTTGTATGTAGTACATCCGGCCATACTGACAGCTAAACTGTCACTGCTACAATCAGAGTGTTGTATGATTTCACTGGTTTTCTGTGTCGTGAAAACCTATCTTCTTAGAGGGTCCACATTCGTATGTTCCATTTATAAAGTTAGTTTATGTATGGTTTTTGGCCCCATATAGTTGCTTGCTCATGCAACCTGCTCTTAATATCACTATATATCAACTAATTTACATGCAAGTTCGAATGATGCAAAGGTCTACTTATTTTTTCTCAATCTCTTGGTTATATCGTCAAGTGCTTAGAAGCATTCAGGTTCAGAATTCTGAGTGTTCAAAAATTATCGCTCTTGCGCAGATAACTACACATTAGCCATCAAGATAGTCATTACAAAACTGAAAATAGAACAATGTCTCAAGCTGAGAACTAAAACGAGCACTGGCGATGCCAACAGTTCGGGCTTTTGTGTAGGCATGGAAAAGGCAGTTGCAAAGCACTGCCGCCGCGGTGCTACTAACTGCCCATCGATGGCAGCAGGTGAAAAATGGTGCAAATACCTGGGCATCTAACAGCAGTGCCTGGCAAATGCCCAATACTTATACACAAGCCAAAACTGCTGATTTTGCCAATGCTTATTTTTAACATTACTTCATTGAAGGACTGGATAGTGCTTATAAATTGAGTGGCTGAAGGCAGACCTAGTTTAGACATTTATTACAACAGTAGCGGGTTTACAGCCACAATTAAGTCATTAACTCTCAGAGGACTGCATCAAAGTTTGATAATAAGGCTTGATTAAAGCGAGCCAAAAGAGTTACCACGAGGAGGTGTTTTGGGCGGGGAGGGGCAGGTACGGTCCATAGGGGTTAGCATGGCGTGGGCAGTCACTGGGTGGGCAAATAACCAAGCTTCGTGTCCCTTCTCATACGCCACGTGTCCCCATCTGTACTCGAATTCAATAGTTTGGGCTTATAAGTGGCTCTGCCATCTAATAGCCAAAACTAAAAAGTGAGCAATATGTTAGATTTATAAATAATGCAAATGGTTTTAGTCAATCGTTGGAAGAAAAAAATACCGAAATATTGCAATATGTACATTTCGTTTGAGTTTCAGTATAATATTGTAAAATGTTAGCTTTAGAAACCAGCAATTAGTAATTTGTGTTTGCTGCACACGCTAAAGATGGAACACTGGGTAAGCTGTGCTTCAGATACTTTACCTTAGCCATGAGTGTAGTCGCGAAGCCACCTTGGTAATTATTGCTGGAGGGGACGCCTTCCATCACTCCTGGTACAGGATTATAGGTATCGCTTGACCAGCAACGACCTGAGCTCATATTCAGAATTTTGGCCAACAGCTTTGGGTCAAGCCCTAGCCTGTCAGGGGTCAAAGAAGAGAAGTGTTAATGCCAAGATGCACGAGACACGGGTGAGTTGTTTTTATACATGAGAACAACGCTGTCATTTCTCTCCCTTTATTATGTGTCTTGAAAAATGATAGAGTATTGATGTTGGGGGCTGGGCACCAGATCTGAAATTAAAGAACATCAATCTACCATTTAAACAGCACGCTTGCTGGGCTCCAGCCTTTCACTGCATGTTGGGGGTTTGCTACGTTTAAATTGGTATAAAAAGGCAGGGAATACAAGGGTCCTCAAAACACGGGGGGCCTGCATTTGGCTCCTGTGACAATCTCACTTGCCTCTCAGCTCGCGATTCACGGGCTGGGAAAACGGGGCCCCACCTTCACCATCTTGTTTGAAAACCAAACTACAGCACAGGTCTAGGCAGCTGCTACTCCCGCAGGAAAATCAAGACGATAATAATCCATTGCGACTGCCTTGTTTACATGCTTTGAGGTTTCCACTCTTAAAACTATTAACGGCAGGGAACACAGTACTGCCCTAAATTGGCTGGAGCTTCCCCCCTTCTGATACTACCCACCACCATCACAACACACTCGCCTCACAGACTTATCCCCAGCTGTTGAATACACATCGCACTAGTTTCCCCTGGCTTCACTGAAAAATCACTCTTATATAAGGATCTACTGGAATGCTATAATGTACGATAGGGGAGACTTTAGCCTACTGGAAACCCAGGCATGTGCAGTGATGCACTTCCAGAACGCACAGTGCTGCGAAGCCACCCTGGTTTCGATTTAGCACTAATCTCCTGGTAACATAGCAGTACATTAAGCTTCCCTAGACTCAAAAGTGAACGTAACTCAATGGACAAAGTTCATTTTGAGTAGAGGCCAAGATTGCCTGATAAATCGATAGGTAATTTAATCCCGTAGTTTGAATGTGAGCAAAATAGTAGAATGCACTCCTAAAGGGGAAAGCTATGCTTTCATAATCCTGACTACAAAACTAGAATCAAAGACCGAGGACAGGTGCTGGTTCAAACAAAGCGGGGCAATGTGCGACCTCCCTAAACCACACCATCCGCTGACATGAGCCTCACACCAGTTTAGTCAGCAGAAGAGGACTGTAGCAATGTCCTAGAGAAACAGAAGTACATTCCTACCCACGTACGAGCAACTAAACAGGCAGGTACTATAGGCAAGATGGCTGGATGGAACTACGGACATTCTTAAATTAGGGTAAACATTGATTCTTCTGGGAGCTATGCTTTAGGTATTGAGGCCTGCGAGCAATGGGGATGTTTCTAGTGGTGTAGAAGGCCGGACCTCTCTTAGGGTGGCAGTGGACTGGGAATTAACTGCATAAGCAAGCTTTGGCCACTTTGCTCTTCCTTTGCTGTGATTATATAATCTCTTTACATGAAAGCAGTGCAGTATGAATGCAAGTTCAGCACGGCAAAGAGACACGAACTTACCAGATGCGAGAGTAGCGCTTGACCTGGGAGGGGGTTGTCCCAATAGTCTCTTGGCTATTATGACTAAGCTAAAGAATGACAGACCTTACAGGATTTTGCGGCATGAAAGGGCAAATTTTGCGGCACAAACCTTTATTTATTGAGGCATTTTTGTGGGACATTTTGTATTAACTGGAGGGTGTAAGATTGCCACATTGCAGGACATAGGCAGAGTACAAGGCTACAAGAGAGCCAGGGTATCATTATTATGTATCTTTTGTATTAATTTAATGGGAAGAGTCCCAGATGTCCCTGGCTTGGCAGAACAGTGTTTGATTTGGCTACATTTCTGGTTTCATGTTCATGCCTATTTAATAGTATTAAGTAAATTTATCATTATCAATTGTAATGCTGAAAATATTCCCCATCTGTGTTCTCCAATCCCCCAAACACCCACACACCTCTCTCACCAACACACATCTCACCAACTCTCCATCACAACTTACATTCCTTAACCTCTAACTCTGTCATACAAATACTCATGTGCTATGTCACACTGTCAAGTCACAATTTGCACTGCCCAGCCCCTGCCAAATTATACTCCCAACTCGAACCTTAAACTCTACAATTCCCCCCGCAATATACAGTCCTTCATTCTTTTGTGCTGCTTCTGCATCTTGCATCCTTTCTCCCATTCTATCGCACTCTTCCCTCATCCTTTTTCCCAATCTGCAGCTCACTGCCTCTTTCTGGCCAACCGCTTCCTCTCTGCTTTCTGGCTCATTGACCACATGCTCCCTCTACTTTCTGTACCTCTGCTCGTTCTCAGATTTCTGGACCACCGCATCACTGCTTCCTCTGCTCTCTTGTGCAGCGCTTCCTCCTCTGAACCACTGCTCTCCCTCTGCTTTGTTGCCTATCACTTCACATCTCACATCTCACCCATCACTCTCCCTCTCTCTCATAGTGTAACCATTTTTTTGTTTTTTTAAATGTAGATTTTGACCCAGTTCCTCAAATAATGGGGCATTAAAAAAAGAACGGAGGATATGCTATTTTTAGACAACCCATTTTTGGAAATGAGCAGGTCACCTTATTCTCAAAGGTGACTGGTGCATTTCCACAGGCTTGAGCTGTAGCGCAAATTGTGTGCTGGCCAGCTGCCTTGAATGGTGTTCTGGGTTGTTTGACCGAAGTGTAATTATTTGCGGCGGAATTGACCGTAGTCAATTTCGCTGCGAATTGATTTGCACTTCAGCCAAACAACCCAAAATGTACCTTTCACCACCACCCCACCCTCTCCCCTACTTAACTGCTTGGTTGCTGCCGCTTCCCCTGCAACCCTGCGGTGCCAGATCCGTTCCTCTAACACGGGTCGGAACCGACTCCGCAGGGTCCCTTTTTTGTTATTTTCTTTTTTTTCTGTCCCCGCCTCCAATTTTGATGAAAAAGGGGAAAACACTTTTGCAACCACCCTAGACCAAAAATACTGAACATGGGGAGCGGGTGACACCCCCGCAACACATGTTCAGTATTTATAAAAATCGATCGAATAATACTGGATGAAATAGGTCAAATTGTAACATTCAATAGATTTTTGTCATCAAAATGGGCACTACTTTGAATAGAATCGCTCTCCCGACAGTGTTCTGCTAGCTCCCAGCACCTTTCACAGGGACAGGCCCTCCAGGGGCCTGCCGCTGTAAAATGCGGCCCAAAAAATGCATTTTTATCCTGTTTGAGGAACAGAAATGCAAGCGACACAGCAGTGGTCCATACCTTAAAAGAAATGCATGACAGGGTCAGGAAAGACCATGTCATGCAGTGGCAGCCCCACATCCCGTGCGCGTGGGGGTGCCTACAATTTCTGCACATTTAAAAGTGCATCTTGTTTGGAAATGAGGGATGCGCTTTTAAATTGACAGAAACACCACTTTATTTGCTCAAGGAGGTGAAAAAGGCCATCTGAATGGGCGCACGTATAAAATGTGCCCATTCATGTGTCCCTTGTGGATTGGGCTACACTTTTTTGGGGCGCAAGTGATGAGATGTGTTAGCGCATTTCATTTCTTGTGTAAAAAAAAGTTGAGAACCTGGCACCCTGAGTATTATTTTTTTTAAAACAGTAATTTTTGCAGATTACTTACAAAAAAAAAAAGATCTTTTTTTTTAAAAGATGCTGTTTTAGCACAAAACGACCATTTTTGCGGCATTTTGCGCAAAACGGCTGTTTTCGCAGCATTTTGCGGGATCGCAAAATTGCTATAAGCTGGAGAGTCTCAGGTGTAAGAAACTAAAAATATATAATAAAGATGGACCACAGGTAAGTATGACAGAATTTAACGTTAGGCTGGGCTAGGTAAAAAGGCCTGAAGGCATGCTTTTTCTAAAACGTGTGTTCACTTATTAATCGCTTGGTTGCTGTAGCAGTTGGTAACACACTAAGGGCCTCTTCACGAGTCTGGCGGTAACCCTTAAATGCGGCGGTAGCGCTATTACCGCTGCATTTAAGGGTCTGCCAGATCATGGCTTTGGCGGATTTCCCCCCAGCTCTGGGGGAAAATCTGCAGCAAATTTGCCGATTTTCGGCACTATTACCGCAGGCGGTAATAGCGTGAAATTTCCCCATTAGGCCCAATGGGGAATGAGGAATTCCGGAATGGGCCCAATGGGGAATGGGCACTAACCGCTCCGCCAAACAGCGCCGGGTAATACCACCAGCGTTACCGCCCAACTCGTGATGAGGCCCTAAGTCTCACGATCCTAAAATGTCATGGTAAGAGGTAAAAACAATGTTTGTTACTTTCAAAGTCATAATGGGAGCTCACAGGTCTCGTTGAAAGGCACCCACCCCCTTACCCCCGTGAGTGTGCCTGTGCCCCCCCACTGACCCCCCATTCCCCCGTGACTGTGCTTATGCCCTGCAACCACCCCCTTGCCCCCATGAGTGTGCTTGTGCCCCCCAACCATCCGCTTGCCCCATGAGTGTGCTTGTGCCCCCCAACCATACGCTTGCCCCCATGGGTGTGCTTGTGCCCCCAAACCACCCCCATGAGTGTGCTCGTGCCCCCCTTCCACCCACATTCCCCCCGTGAGTGTGCTCGTGCTCCGAAACCACCCCCTTGCCCCCATGAGTGTGCTTCTGCCCACCAACCACCCCCGTGGCCCCCTTGACTGTGTTTGTGCACCTCTGCCCACCCCCATGCCCCCGTGACTGTATTTGTGCCCCCTACTTCCCCTGACTTTCCCTCCTCATGTTAATTTCAGGCACTACCCTCAATTGCCATCAGGCATATTAATGGTAGCTGCCTGTCTTCGCAGCCACCAGCCCTCTCCCTCTAACCCCCATCACCTCTCTTGTTAAAATCTGGCATTACCCCAATTGGCGTCAGGCATAGTAATCGCAGCCGCCTGTCTTTCGCAGCCACCTTCCCCTCTCCTCCTCCCCCCTCTTCTTCCCCTCTCGCCTGTCTTTGCAGCCACCTTCCCCTCTCCCCCTTTTTATGTCCATTAGCACTTACTCCCATCATTTGTCCCTTGACCTCTGATAGCAGCTTGTCTGCCCCCCTTCCCTTCTCCTCCCACTCCCCCCAGCACTATTCAAATTGTCACCTGACCTATTATGATAGTCACTTGTTTGTTCCTCTCCTCCTTCCTCTCTCGCCACACACCCCTCCTGCCCCTCCCCCTCCTCTTGTTATTCATGCACTATATCAATTGTCAGGCATTGTAATGTAATTGCTGGTTGCTGTTTTTTTCTCACTCTTCCCTCCCCCTTTTCTCCTCAATTGTTCCTTGCACTATCTGAAATGTCGCCAGGCTGATTATGATAGTTATTTTTCACATTCTAAATTGTTTCAAGGACTTGTAAGAATGTAATTGTATTCTCCGATGTTCCCTCCATCCTTGAAGCACTTTGTTTATTTGTATAGCGCCTATACAGAGTGTTTCAATCAATCAAAGAAAGCACACTTATTTTATAATTCAGCATATTTAGTTTATGACACCTTGACTAATGGCGGTTTCACAAAGCCCACAGCAGGTACACATTGTCCATCCAATACATTTCTGCCTGGAAAGAAGTCAAAGAGTTGTGTTACTTTAATGCAATAACTTGTTCTTAGTTCAAGGCTACGACCAGTGTCATGGTAGAAGGCTGTCTCATGAGAATAAAGATCAGATGACTGGGACAGATGAAAAAAGTTCCACTGGTCATCTGAAATGTTTCAATGGTTTGGCATACAGTGTAGGAATGGGAAGGTTGGATTGTGACGTCACATGGGCTAGCCAGGGGTGGTGTGGTAGGTTTTGGTGAACCCAATCACAACACAGCAATGTATATTATTTCATAAGGGTTCATATGTGCTTACCAATCAGCTGTTTGGAGAAAGACTGTGTCGCAAAAGTACTACTGCTAATTATTTGATTTAGGGGCATTACTTTGACAGCGCCTTTTCATGCAGTTCTGTTCTGTGCTCTGTTTTGGCCCTGAACAAAAATGTGTTACTTCTTGCTCGGAATACACTCCTTTTTGGACTAATTTTGTAATTTTTACTATCAAATTATGCAGTGACCCCCTGCACATTTTTGGAGGCCCCAGCGAGATAAGCTAGCTTTCCCAACCAGGGCATGAGAATTCCAGCCATATTCCCGAAGGAGTGCGGGACAGCGCTGGCTGGCCAGTCCAAATTGCTCAAAATAACCACGAGGCCCGCAAAGCTGAATTCCCAAAGGTCCGTCTGGTCCGAGCGCTGGCTTCATTCTGACGGTGTATTGGCCTTAGAAGGACGACCCTGAGGTTGAGAGAAGTGGAGCATCTCCTAGAAAGTATACGTGAGTGTACCTGTGCATGAACGCACTGGGAGCGGGAGGGATTAGTCTTTTTTAAGGTGTATAGGACGCACCCTCAAGAGGAGGAGGGCGATTGGCCGTAGTAGTCTTGGCTTTTAGGCCCATTTAATCCGACAGGGACAAAAGTGGACAGTGACACATCTGCATTAGCGCAGAGGGTTGCGTAGTAAGTGGCGGACCTTGTTAGATGAGAGTTGCGCGTAGTGCAGGCAATTGGTATAGTTGAGTCATTTTGAATGAAATAAGGAAATAGGGAAAGAAACCTATGTGATTTTTTTTGAGAATAGTAGCAGTTTTCTTGTGGCAAAGTGAACATTTTATAGATTTTATTTGTTCATTGTGGCTGTGGAATTTATGGAAGGGCCAGAGCTGAACTAACTTGTAAATTCTATAAGACCTGTGTGTAGCACATACAGGGGGTACGGTCGAACGAAGGGAGGAGCAACCGCGCCTCTCAGTATATTAACATAGGGCAGTCTTGGTAAGGTGGATGGCATGTGGAGAGGGTCATTCGTGTACTAATTAAAACTAACAAGACGGGTCTGTGGAGAAGGCCATTGTATATAAGAGTAAAAAAGAGAAGCGTGAAAGGGTGGGGATCTGAGGAGGCAGCCAGTGTGAATGAGATAGGGCGAAAGAGCCCAGTGCTAAGTATAAGAGTGAACAAAAGTGAGTGAATAAGGGTAAAGGAGTTTGGGATTTAAACAGTATAAGTATAACTTCCAGTGGGTGGGGTACACAGTGGGGGAAGTGTTACCAGTAATGGCCTGGTGAGGGAACATTCGACAAGAATATAATAGACAGTATGTATTCATACACGTCAGGTACCAATAAAGGAGCAAAGCTTAAAAAGAGGCAAGATATTCTAGGGCTCTGAAAAGTGTATGAAGAAAAGAAAAAAAAAGAGCCACAGAAGGGAAACAGGGAGGAGGATCAGGGGAGTATGCCACCTCCTCTACGCACTGTACCGGCTGTGGAAACAAGCTGCAGGTCACACAAGTTCTAGGCGAGGATCACAAGATAAGGTGGGAGCTAGCAAGAAAGAAAATGATGGCAAAGCCAACTCTGTTAGTAAAGATGAGAAGGGGAGAAAGAAATATTTAGCGGACATTAAAAGGAACACACAACAGCAACTTGACCATGTTCAGGGAAGCAGAAAAAGCTGTGGAAAGAGAGAAATAGAAAAAGTAACAAGGAAAGGCAGTTGACGAGCAGGGATGGACAGCAGGGCGCTTAACATTTAAAATTGACAAGTGGGGACGGGACTTGGACGATCGGGAATTAGATGCAACAGAGGGTGAACACACTGCATCCAACTGGGAGGACAGTAACGACAGTGACCAGGGGTGTGATGAACTTGACACATGAAGGGAAACGAACATAGGGTGGGGAAGGAAAAGACTCAAGAGGGAGGAAGAGGGAGAAAGAGGAGTCACTGGGGGACTAGAGAACAGGCTTTGGAGTAGGAAAACGAGAATAGCAGTAGCTAAAAGATCACAGTGAAGGAATAAGCGGAGAACACAAACACAGATGCTTCTCTCACAGAAAGCAGGAGGTGAGGTGCATTATTACCTTGGCAGACGATGGACAGAGATAATTTGGTTCATAGCTTACCCTTGTTAATGGCGGGAGAGAGTAAGTGGATTTATGTTCCCGGGAGGATAGCACAGCGGCAGCGTGCGCGTCTTGGAAGCAAGACGACACAAAGCAACAACAGGTTCGATCCCCGGGTCCGCGCTTAGAAACCTCTGAGTGTTTAAGCGCGTTATAAATACGTAACTAAGACAAAGAAAAAACACAATTGCACAACTAAGAAAAACTAACAATTCCTGTAACAGCGCCTCGATGCCTGCGGGCTGTGTGAGCGCTTTATAAATGTAAATAAATAAATAAATAAAAATGTTTTTGAAAAGGAAACAGCAGGGTTTCCATTGGCCATAGGGGACATTATGGCCCTTATTCACAGAGTGTTTTCCAATGGGATTTTACCATTATAAAACGCCTGTGTGAATTAGGCCCCAAAAGTTTATTAGCAGTGTTGGTAGGGGAACGAAGTGAGACAATTTGACAACAACAGGGTATACAAGAGTAAAATTAACCTACAATGTACATAATGGAGCACCTTTTAAAAATTATTGAGAACACCTATGGAAAGCTGTATCCAGACACCTCAGATATTGGGTCAATACTAGCGTGGAAAATGAAATCAGATGAGGACACTGCAATATATATACGATCCATACAGGAGAAGTGTACACAGGAAAACCAACAGTCCTGTGATGAGAACATACCATTGTTTTATCACATATTAGTGAGGGGGGCTCCCCACGGATGTGCAGGTTTCCCTAGAAAATAATTGCTGGGATTGAGGCAAAAGAGTGGCCTGAGATACAGGCAACAATTGTACACTATTGTAAAAGAAAGCAGGAGAAAGACAAAGAAACAGATAACGAAGTTAAAGGAGAAATTAAATGAGTGCAAAGGAAATTGGCAAAAATAAGCATGGAAGGAGCAGTGCTCACAGGACTAGCTATCATCCTACCTGCCCAACAACGGGGACTCCCAGTAGCAGCGATAACACAACATGGAGGATACACACAAGCATCTAATAATCAGCAATGGGGGACAGTGCATAAGCAACAACAACCTGCATTTACAAATGTACAACAGCCAGCTTTTTCATATGCAGGCGGCTATATGGGTCAGTTTCAGGCGGGAAGAGGATTTGGGTACAGGAGTATGAGGCCAAGATTTGGAGGGACAGTGTTTCGCATGCATCAACTTTGGACATTTTGCCCAAACCTGCCCTCTAATAGTATCTATAGGGCAGCAACAGCAGGTTTATATACAGGCACAGACACCTCTTCAGATACAAGTGATGCAGCAGCTATCCCTGCTACCCATGCACACACAGCGTATGCCAGCACAGGGACAAGTACAAGTGCAAAGTGGGGAGATGGCAGGAACACAATGTACAGTCAATACACTTCAGGCACCAGCAAAATACAAGGAGAAGAAATAGTAACAATATTGGAACAGAATATTGTCCCCCAATCCACAGGAGTGACAATGGTGGGCGGTAATCCATTTATGTCTGCCGCAAATACACTTTCCCAATAAGGGTGCCCACGAAAGGTGCAAGTGTGTTCAGTACTAGCACATACTGAAGACCCCTGAGATGAACCTGAGGCAACAGTTCAAATAGGACAGAGGGGATTTTCCTTTCTCAAAGATACTCGGGTGACCAGATCATGCTCAAAAGAAGATAGATTCCATTATCCAACAAGGGTTTGGACACAAAAGGCTTTTCGGGGACCATTTTGAGGGTTCCTTTGACAAAAGATTTACAGCTGACAATAGGGACACAACATATTGTAGGACCTTTATTATATTCAAAAGACACCCTATCAACATTATAGTAAGAGACTAGGTCAGCAAATTGAATGCCACAATTTCATTCACAGAGAAAGGGATGGTGTGTACCACACCTGGGATGTACCCAGCGAGTGCGGCAGTGTTGATGCAGGCATACTATGCACACATCACAATGAAAGGGATACCCAAACACACTCAAGTGTTTCTGTACGGGGTTCAGGTGCTGTTGGGATGGATGCCAGGAATTGAAGGAAAGGTGTTTTGATTGCCCAATTAAATCTTATTCAGACCAAAGTGCCCTTCCACTGTTACTACAGACACACCACACGCTGCTATACCTGGAGGAGGTAATGGTAAGAAATGACATGATAATATTGGTTGCTACTGACGATGACAATATGGAATGGCAATCAATATTATGCATTGATCGAACACTAACATTAACAGAAATAACAGACACAATTGTTTGCTACTAAAGACAATGAGGAGGGAGAGGTAGTGTTCAAGCTCAGCATACCATGTCCATAACATATGAAAGAAAGAGCAGTGTCTCTAATGACACAATTATCAAATAAATAAATAAAATATTTACAGGACGATTTGGAGAAAGTTCCTAAGATTCCGTGGACACAGAGGCCCCATGATGTAGGAATACTAAAAGGGGCCGGGGCAGTACACATTAAACTAAAAGAAGGAGCACTGTTACCACGAGTGAAGCAATAACCCCTCTCCCGAGAAGCAGATGAGAGCATATATGAGACATTGCATGCCCTATGTCATCAAGATATAAAACAGGAATCAACATCACCTTGCAACACTATCTATCCGATCAAGAACTCAAAGGGAGGGGGGTGGAGTTTTATACAGAATTTACGCCCTCTTAAAAATATTATCGAGGCAAATATCCATTGCTTACAAACCCTGTGAATTTTTTGCAGAGGCACACTATTTCACAGTGATGGATTTGAAAAACGTTTTCTCTTTTGCCCTACACTCAGACTCCAGGTAGCTCACTGAATTTACCTATTGTGGGATGGGATTTCAACGCACAAGGATGCCTCAAGGGTACTGTGAAGGTACCAGCATATTCAATACAAATGGACTTTAGCAATCTGCAAGTTGAAAGCCCAGTTCTAGAACACACTGAGGACCTTTTGGTGTGTAGCAGGACAGAAGAGCAATGCAGGACGGACTGTGACACTACTGACACTGCTAGCGGACAAAGGGTACAAAGTGGATAAAGAAAAATTGCGGTATTGTCAAAAAGAGGTGGTATAATTGGGCCAGAAAGTGTCAGCAAATGGGAGGAAAATAACACCAGAAAGAGTTGAAGCAATACACAAAACCCAGAGATACCCAAGACAGTGAAAGAAATCCAACAGTTTCTAGGGCTATATAATTTTTGCAGAGCCTGGGTTTTTGATTATTCCACTTACACCAGGCCACTGCTGCATGCATAGAAAGAAGCACAGAAAACAAAAAGTAACATAACATAGGCAACTGAAATGGTTGAAAATGTTGATGAACTCAAACGTGAGTTAGTACACGGAGCAGTGTTAGCTATACCCAATTACAGGACACATTTAACTTATTTTCCCATACAGATGGTAAGGTAATGACAGCTGTATTGACTTAAAAGAAAGGACAGTGACAAAAGCCACTAGCGTATTACAGTGGATCACTAGACCCAGTAATGCAAGGACATATTTCATGTGAGCAGGCAATTGCAAAAGCTGTCACAATTACAATAGGGTGTTCCACAGTTTTGCATGCATGCACTATTTGCAATATTAGAGAAAATAAAGTCAACATTAACTAGAAGATCTTCAGGGTATGAAATAACATTGACAAACCCTACAATAGATGTAGTGAGGTGCAGAACAATAAACCCAGCCAAGTTCATTGCATAGAAAATTGAAGAGGGAGATTATGTACATTATTGCATAGCATGCAAAGACAGGAACAAATGGTAACCCCCTGGTGAAAGAGGAACTCACTGAGGGAGGGGACATGCTTTTCATCGATGGAAGCTCAAGTATTGACTAAAGTATGGGACAAACGCATTCAGGCTCCGTAGTGGTGGGACATAAACAGGGGATACACAAAGGTGAAGAGTTGATAGTGTATTCACAGATATGATTGCCAAATCACTATTCAGCTCAAGCAGCAGAATTAGTAGCACTAATTGAGGCGCTAAATAGGTCAGAGGGTCAGGCAGTTAAAATCTTCTCTGATTCTGCCTAGGTTACATCCAATGTGCATTCAGGATGGGCAAGATGGGAAAGGAGAGGGTTCAAAAGAAGTGTTGGTACACCTGTACAGCATGCAACATTATTGAGCAAGCTATGTGAAGTGTTATCACTCCCAGTGGAATTGGCTTTGATAAAATGTAAGGCTCACACAGGAGAGCAAGACTATTTTGTGGGTAACGAAAATGTAGACAGAGCAGCAAAGGAAGCAGCATATTTGCCAGAAGGGACACATGCTGTTCCCTGGCGAGAAAGAAAAAATATCCCTCATGGCTTTAATGAAAACAAATAAAGATAAAGACGACCTACCAGAGAATTTGAACGCAACCCCAATAGTACAAATAATTGAGTTGCAGGGAGAAGCTCCATATGATGAAAGAGTTATGGAAGAGAAGAGGTTGTTCCTTGTCTCCAACAGACTTAATTTGGCGACATGACAGTACAAGAAAGGTGGTAATGCCAAAAAAGTAGCTATAAATTGCATTGGACCAACTTCACTAACATGCACACATATAAAAAGAGCATGTGGCTGCAGGGATTGGGGAAGAATGGTTTGTGCCAAATCTATATGAAAATGTTTCAGAGTTCAAAAATAAGTGCAAGATTTGTCAGATGTTCCTGCCAGGCCACACCGCAAGAGTTGTACGGGAAACATTGCTGTGACCGGAGGGACCCTTCCGGCACTTGCCTGTTGATTATATAGATATGCAAGAGAGATGTGTCTCGTACAGATACATGCTTACAGTTGTATGTCCATTTTCACTTTGGCTTGAGGCTGGCTACTGTGCCCATAATGACGCCTGTTAAGCGGCAACATTTTTAGTGAGGGAGGTGTTCCCGAGTTGGGGAATCCCAGACCAAATGTGTTCTGAAAATGGTCGACATTTTGCTAATTACTTAAAGAGATGACAAACCTTCTGGGGATAAGGCATAAATTATGCAATATTTATCACCTGCAAGCCAACAATTTGGTGGAAAAAATGAACGGGCTGCGTAAAACGCACTCAGCAAAGCTTACAGAGACTCTTGGAAAATCCTGGGTGCACTGCTTGCCTCTTGCACTTTTTGAATTGCGCATCTCGCCTGGAGGAAACCATCACCTTATCCCCCATGAGATTGTTAAGGGCGGAGGATGCACGCACATATACCTCCATCACGTACGCTCGCTGATGCACAATCTTCCTCTTCTATTCTGGGGGTGAATACGATACGTATCTCCCAGGACTTACAAAATCACTTCGATATGTATACTTGCAGACGAGACCTCGAATGCACACTGAGCTAACAAGTGAACAAGGACAATTTCCACAAGCATCTCCCCTTTATGCGAGGGACAAAGTACTGGTTAAGAACCACATTCAAATGTGGAAAGAAGCATGCTTTACAGGACCTCATACAGTCATCTATTCAACATCAACAGCAGTCAAGATCGAATGGCGACGGGGATCGATTCACATCAACGACGTACGCAAAGACAAGAGCATGTTTCCCATTGACGAGAGGAGCAAAGCAAAGTACAACGGAAAGTATCTACGAAATGTCATTAACTTTTGTTTCAGCGCTTAGACTGTATAAAAAAACTGTGAAGGAAGTAGAAGAGAATAGGTTTATAGGGAGTGGCATGGTGGAGAAAAGGTAAAAACATTCAATTTTATGGAGTGTGATAATGTTAACATGTTTTAGTATTGGTTTAATGTTTTTTTTATTTTGTTCTAAAAGAAAAAAAATGTTATGTAGATAAATGATAAAAGAGGAAAGAGGGGTTGGGTGGAAGAAAGGAGTTTTCATCATGACACTGACAAAGAGCAAAGTTTATAATCTGGAAACATTTGGCACTACGAGATGTTCCGTGTGGGCAGGGAAAGGGCGAATGGCACTTGCTACATCTGCTCTCTCATCCCACACGTAATTGGAGTGTCCAAAGTTTTCCTACCCCGAGGTGTGCCCTATGAGGAAGCAGGATGCCCAATGCGCCTGGCCCTCTGTAAAACTAGAGGTTTATTTAAAGGAGAAAACGTCACACTACAATGGGTGGATGAAGGGGAAAATGTGTATACAGATAACTATGTGAAATAAAACAAAATGCCCGAAAATAGGGAAACCCAAAATATTGTGGTACAATACATAACTGAAGCATCTAACAAAGGGGAACTGAAAATAAGTGAACACAAGAGATTGCAGTGCATAAATAAAGTGGGGCAAAGCATTCCCTGTTGTTATACAAGACCACAGATGAGAATGAAAGGGGCAGTATGGTATGAGGGCGAATTGAATAGGGGAATAATGCAATGACGGGCTGTAGGGCTGGTGGGATTTGAACAAAGTGTGGTAGCTAAGGTAAATGGCAGCTGCAGGAAAATATGTACATGCACTAACTTGGTTACATGAAAAGCATTCACCAGTTGACAAAGAGATTTACACAATCTCCTCTGTTTCAGGTCCAGTGGGTCTATTCATTTGGGCATTAACACCAGCTGCGCCAAGGGGATGAGGAGTGCGGCGCCGACGCAGAGGACCGCTGTCATTATGGACGTTTGGTAGGCCTGTGGATCGAAGGCCTATGCCCAGCTGCCTCCTGACTGAAGCAGACTTTGTGCAATTGTCACCTTGCACAACCCCGCCTTGGTGGTGGCCTCAAAACAGCACGGGCAAGAAAATTGTAATGTGGGAAACAACAGCGCAGCAAAATGAGAGGCAAAAGTTGCTGAGCAGAAAGAAACAGAACTACTTTTCAGAAAAAAAAGTGCTAATAATTTGGCTGCTATTCCTGACTAATTCCGGCTCTTCTCAAAGGCTGCAACATTTTTTTACATCCTTGCTACTTCCAGGTGTGCAGGCTGCTGCCAACATGAAGTGGATACAACTTACACGCTAAGAGTTGGTGCAGCTGGCCAATTCAACAGCAAAAGTGTCAAATGCAATGAAGGAAGAGTTGATGGCACTACGTTTGGAGGCCCTCCAAAACAGGTATATATTGGACCCATTAACTGCTATTGAAGGAGGTGTCTGTGCTAAGTTTTAAACAAGGTGTTGCACAGCAATATCTGGTGGAGAGGCTTCAAAAGGAACATTGACAGCAGCAATACGTGAAATACATACTCTCTGTGAACGAATGACGAGCAAAGCTTGTGGAGTGCAAACCAGTAACTGGCTGGACAGCATTTTCACATGAGTTCCCACCTGGATTTCTGGAGTATTTCAGGTGACTGACCCCGCATTGTTTCTGCTGCTTATCACCTTCTGCATTGGCAAATATATTTTTACACTATATATTATAACGCAAAGGACGATTAATGATGCCTCTGAGTGTTGAGATGAAAAATAAAAAAGAGAAGGGTACTAATAAACAAATGTGTCACATTGTGGAGGATATTATTGGTGGGTGGGTTTGGACACAACCTAACTAACTAGGAAATTTTGAACAAGTTTGGATTTCATGTCTTAAGGACGGCCAGGGGTGTATATGGGTGGGGGACTTAGTGGATAATTGAGAAGATGGGGTGACATGATAAGATTGTAAAAAATATGGATTCACAAAGATAAAGTAGAAGAAAAAGCCAAAATAAGTTAGTTATTGATACATCAATAACATGGAGGAATAATGTAGTACAAATGCAAGTTCAGAACGGTAAAGAGACACAAACTAAATAGCTGCGAGAGTAGTCCTTGACCTGGGAGGGTGTTGTCCCATTAATCTCTTGGCTACTATGACTAAGCTAAAGAATGACTCTAAATAACAGCGCCTCACGTGTAAGAAACTAAAACTAAGCTGGACCACTGGTAAGCATGATAGAATTTAACGTTAGGCTGAGACGCAGTAAAAAGGCCTCAAGGCATGCTTTTTCTAAAACGTGTGTTCAGTTTTTTAATCACTTGGTAGCTGTAGTAGCTGGCAACTCTATAAATCTCACGATCCTAAGATGGCATGGTAAGAGGTCAAAACAATGTTTGTTAGTTTCAAGGTCATAATGGGAGCTCACAGGTCTCATTGAAAGTCAATGAATGCACAATTATTTTATAATTTGGCATATTTAGTTTAAGGCCTTGTCTACTGGCTGTTTCAAAAAGCCGTAAGGGTTGATTTTTGTTTACCAATCAGCTGTGTGCAGAAAGACGTGTTGTGTTGCAAAAGTACGAATGCTAATTAGTTTAGTTTGTTATAAAAAACCTTTGATTTAGGGGTGTTACTTTGACAGCGCATTTTCATGCAGTTCTGTTCCATGCTCTGTTTGAAATTGCTGTCCCAGCTGTGTTTGTACCCCAATAAAACTTGCTCGAAGTACACTCCTTGACTACTTTTGTTATTTTTTGTACCAAATTTTGTGGTTACCCCCTGCACAGCAGCATGCTGATCTTGGATCCACCAGAGCTGTAGAGCCAGCTTACACAAAAGGGCTAAGGAGGGTGGCGTAGGGTGACATTCTGATGAACTGCAATAAAGCAAGGGAACAACACTTTTCAAATGCACGCTCTAATGCGATTTAGGCAGTTTTGGCAGTAAGCATGACACACTGTCAGATGGAGAAAAAGTTGCATTGCAAGACAAATCGGGGAGTAAGTGGGTAGGATCTGCTAGGAGAGTGCAGTGTGACCGCTGTATCCGAAAGGACGGCAGAAACAGCACAAGGGCAACCCTAGCCTTCCCCTACATCCTCCCATCCAACCAGAACTAGGGAATTACTCACCTCACCTCCTCATCCAGTTCAGATAAAGTGAAAATGGGGGAATTAGCGGGCACCAAATACCTCTGCACTTTGCTTTATCGTGTGCAAAGTTGCTAATATCATGAAGACAACTACGATCACACACAAGGTAGTCATTTTGAAAGTTCCTAAAAAGTCACTGAAATAAAATAAAACTGGCACACTATCGTTTCATTCATTCAGTAGTTTCCCCATTTACACATAAACAATGTTCTTATTTCAATTATAAAAGTGTCAATCATGCGTGCATCAATGAAAAGCAGATCACATATTGAAATACAAAATAAAATAAGAAGACCCTAAACATGGGACAGCTCTGTCATTTTCTTCCTTTTTCTAAACATAATATATATTTGTGTATATCACCAATTGTTAAATTACATACCTCTAATTTGTTTGGGCACTTTATAACCCACTGCACCATTATGATATGTGCATTAATGTTAAAAAGAAACATCGATTCTAAAAGCAATGATCGCAGCAATGATTTTGATTGGTTCTAGGCGGAAGTTCAAAGTAGAAAGAAGACCAAGCAGTGTGGAAAGAAGATTTCAGGTCATAAGAAAGACATGTAACTGTAGTTGGAATTTATTTATTGTACTTTTTTATGCACCATTTGTATACTAGTCGTTAAGGGCACCAAAGAAGGGGAGGGGTAGAAGCAAGTAATACCGTACGGGGGGAGAAAGGGTGGGAAAAATGTACAATGAGAACCATTCCCCGATTGACCAATGCTCCTTTCCTACTGAGTAGAAAGTGCAACAGCAGTATTCCAAGGTGTCGAGGTTAGAGATGTCATTTAGTCCTCGTCTTAAATATCAACGAGGAGAGTTCCATAGGATACGGCTTGTTATGATTGGAGGCCATTTCTAGGGCCCTTAGTTCTGTTAAGTAATTTCACAGGACGGGACCTTTGGTGGAGAGAAGCAGTGCTCTTGTTTTCATATCACTGGTGTGTCGTTATCCATCTGCAACAGGGGACCAGAGTGTCCTGAGAGGTCCTTGAGTGGGTGGTTTTCAACTGGATCACTAAGTACCTTGAGATAACATCCTTAGAGGTCAATTTCAATTTGGCTTCTGTAGTAAACACTTCAAAGAGACTGCACTCATGCGTGTCTCCAGCTTTCTCTCCAATGCTCACAACTTCAAACTCTCTTCTATACTCATCTTTCTGGACCGCACCATGCCACCCATGACACTGTTGACTACTCATCCTCTCCAGAACATTGGGTTTATAAATCTGCTCTTGCCTGGCTAGCCTGCCACCTGGAAGGTCACTCCTTTAAAAATCTCCTGGAACGTGCACACTTCTGACCCGAATACTGTCACTGTCAGCCTCCTCTAGTATGAGTTCTTTGACCTCTGGACTTTATTCCCTATTTCTCTGCCTTAGGAAGACTTTGCTCCTTCTTTGTCCTTCACTATCACCTCTTTGTAGACAACACTCACATATTGGTTCACCTTTCCTCCCTTCACCCGAGCCATCTTGGAATGCAGTATCAACTATCTCACTGTAATAAGCCACTGGATGGCTCTTCGCTGCAACAAGCTAAATTCTTCATAAACAGACCTTTTTCTCTCAGTCCCATTTCTACTCTCACTTCTCCCATCGCCGTCCCGCCTGATCTTCTTGCTCCATCAGCAAGGCTGACAACCTCGGGGTCCTCTTTGATAGGTACTTGAAACTGCAACTACTCATCACCATCACCACTCTGAAGCTTGTGTTAACCATCTCAACATTCTGAAAATCTGTCAATTTCTTACTCGCCACAATGAAAACATAACTCCAACCTTTTGCTCAGCAAATTCGAGACCTGCTTGTGACTACTCCTTAGCTTTCCTCTCTACATACACTCTCTACCACCTACCCGAATCCACCTCCACTTCTACCTTCTAATCTACCTTTTTAATAACAAGACATTTTCCTTAACTGTTGGTACTAACTTGGGAAGGGTGGAAGACGAGTTGGAGTCGAATAAGGATCCTAGGTTGAGCTGTAGTATGATAAAAAGACATCACTTCTGTTTTTCAACCGTGGAAGCAGACCCAGTTTTGTAATCACCTCAACCTGGACAGATAAACAGTTGGTGATCAAATCACTTGATTGAGTTGTTGCAACACCAGTATCATCATTTTGGAGATGAGTACTCTTCAATAATATATACCAAGTGGTGTATGTAGTACAAAGGAAATAGTCCATTCTAAATGCAGAGGAACACGTTAACAAACAAGCATTAGAAAAGCCAAGAGGTTTGGCTTTTGTATAGGAATAGAATGGGCATTTGCCATGCACAGTTATAATAGTACTAAATATCAGTGCCCAATACCTATACCGTCAATTGCTTAGAAACTGGAGGAGGCCAGCATGGAATGCAATGTAAATCACTAATATAGACAACCCAAAACTATTGGCTTTGCCAATACTTGTTTTTAACAATACTTCAGTACAAGTAACAGATGTGAGGAAACAATGTGTATAAATCAATGGGATGATGGCAAACTTTGTTAAGACATTATTATTACACCAAAAGCTCATTTTACAGTGGCTGTTACATCATTAACTCACAAGGACACTGCTTAGAAAGAACACTGACCGGCCCTAGACAGCTGAAAGTTTGATGTTACCGTATGACAGAGCTAACCCAAAGAGATCCCTGGAAGGTGCATTATGAGTGGAGCAGCTGTAAGTGGTTACCAATGGTCTTGGGAATTAGCAAGAACATGAGAAGTCAATGGGTGCAAAATAACCAAATAACAACAAAAGGATGTGCCTCCCTCCTCACAGCCCATCTCCATCCCACACTTACTCCAATGCAATAATTTCAGCTTACATGTGGGAGTTTACAAAAACTAAAATGGAGTCTAGCCATTTGAGGGCCGCACCACCCATTTGCTAGGCCAGTGCAAGACCTACATCAGAGGTTGTGCAGAGGAGATGAGACCAAAATCCCAAGCTCCCCAGTGTGCATGGAGTCATGTATGCACATGGGTATCTCTTAACCGAAGCCCAACAGCCAAAGTCCTGAGCAGGTCTTTTTCAAATATTTCAGGTCCTTCCCCTGAGTCTCTTCATTCAGAGTGGCTGGGTGTACCAACACAAGGCCCAGACACTATAGCTACCAGCATGCACCAGCCTCGACACAATTCTGGAATAGCTTGTAGACCCCATGAAGCACCACATTACAGAGAACAATGACTAGAAGTACCACAATGCACCTGGGTCCAACTACCAAAACCAAGCCCATAGCAGAACAAAGGCAATGGTTGCCTTGTGGAAAATTGACCTTTTTCACCCTTCCCAAGGCCAAATAGGGAACCCAACGTCTGCCAGAGGGATTTACACAGTTGCAACAGAGGGACTGTGGACCAATGTTGGTGGAGTTGGAGCTAGCAGGGAAGACCAGGGAACACACTCCAAGATTCATTTGATTTACCTGCTATATGAGGGGATCACAGAGCAAACAACAGAGACCACATGGCCCGCTGGAAAGAAATGGAGGCTAAAGAGTGGCAGGGTAAGAGCCCCTTTGAAGACTCCCAGGAAGAATTCCAGCCCACACGGAGAGGAGATCGGAGGAGTTTGGAGTAGATGAGGCACGGACTGGACCAGGGAGACAGCTGCACAGAGCATCCAATGGAAGCTTACATAACTTTCTAGGCCAGAAGGGGAGGGTTATACCAAACCAGCAGTGTTCATTGAGAGGTTTGTGTGTGAGGTCAGAGGATGTGCACAAGGACTAAGAGACCAGAGAGGAATGTGCAGCAGGTGGAGTAAGAGCTGAAGGCAGAGACTGGCGCTTTTGGAGACAGTTAGGGTAAGGTGTTTGGATGTAGAGAGTAGCACTACGTTTGTTGGGGATTTGGAGGGAGGGGAAGAGAGAGAGAGAGAGAGAGAGAGAGAGAGAGAAAAAGGGGGGGGGGGAGTAAATTGGGTGCTTCATGCCAGAGTTCAGCTTCTAAGCGTTGGTATTGAACTTCCAAGACAAGCACGGTGCCCTATCCTCCTGGCCCTGCCGGAAGATCAGGAGAGAAGTGAGATGATAGGAGGGGGAGAAAGAGAAAGATCAGGGAGGAGAAGAGTAGAGGTAGGTGGAGTGAGAGAGGGAGTAAGATCAGGAAAGAGAAGGAGGAGTAAGAGGCAGACTAAGATTAGAAGGTAGAAGTATAGCAGAGATAGGAGGAGCGGATCTGTGGGATTTGTCCGTGGCATAATTGTTCACAGCGGAATTGACCGTAGAAACCAATTTTGTCGCTGCCAAAATCCACAAATCTATGCCCCCTGCTACCTCCCCAATACATAACCAGCCTCCTCCCACTTACCTTTTGCACATCCGCTTTATTTCTGACCCTGCAGCGTCAGTTCCGTCCCTCTAACGCAGGTCAGATCTGATGCCGCAGAATGCGCTTTTTTTTCAATTTCTTCCATTCCCCTGCCTCCAATCCTCAGGAAGCGGGGGACACCCCTGCTACCCGAGAAGTCCATAAATACCGAACATGGGGAGCAGGGCACACCCATGCAACCCATTTTAGGTAGTGATTACCCACTATGATCAATTTTAATCGATCGAATGGTATTAGTCGAATTCGGCCAGATGTACAATTCAATCAATTAAAATCGATCAAATTGGGTAATACCGGAGGAATGATGCGTGAAGAGAAGGTGTAAGGCCCAGAGGTAGAGAGGAGGGTCATTCACCAGAGAGGAAGGGTACATTGAGACGATCGGGCTACCTCTCTTTAGGTCACCCCGAAATTCCCAGAGGGAGAGATCTAGATAAGGCTGCGACCTTACGGCTTCCACTCGACAAGGCAAGCCAAGACAGCTGAGGAACTCTGTCTATAGTAAACCAATACAACCTATACATTTTTTGGAAGTAGGGAGCCTGGGTCAGGCAAGTGGAAGTCCCCTTCAAGGTTGAAGATAAGCATAGAGGGATCACCCCTAGTCTCAGAGCCTCAATTGCCTTTGTATGTTTGGTCTTAAACACAATTTACAGATACTGTCACATGCATTATGGACAACATTGTCACAGTAGCTTGAGTCGATTTTAGCATTATCCCTGTTATATGCATCAGACCACTGTCTTTCTGCCCGGTCAACATTCATTTGGCCTAGCACCTGGTTCATTAAGTGAGAGGGGTGATGGGGGGGGTATTGCTACTTATTCTTTTAGACATGTGGCAAACACTCAACTATGAACAGAGGCATTGCACAAAGTTGACCGGGAGCAGATCTGGCCCTTTGTGATGAAGGCCAGGCAATGATGACAATGCTGCACAGCCTTTCATGGTTTTTACTACATTGTTGAGGTTAAGTCAGAAGCCTTTCTAGTTCTGATGAAATGAAGAATGGAGAATTTAACACAGCTTGTACATTCATCTATTAGAATGTCATTTATGAGGGAGCGCACTTTGGTAGTGTTCTCTTTCAAAAAGTGAGCTCTGCTAAACAGAAAGATATTCCACCTAGGGATGGGCGATATATCGAGTTTTGGCCATATATCGATATATTTTCGAAATTCATTTATGCATTTATGAGACAATATCGTTAACATCAAGATATATACATTACATATAGTACAATTTTTATTTACATTTCGACATTTACACAGCTGTGTGTATTCTCAAACAGGAAGAGGAACCCTGTATTTGCACTTTATTTTGATCAATGTCTTATAAATAAAGGTGTTTGTGACATATCACATGTAGTTTGCGACTTACAACTGGGCATTTAACCCACATTTACAATATCGAGATATATTTATATTGTATATTGCCGTTTAGCCCAAAAATATGGAGATATAGCTTTTGGTCCATATCGCACCGTGAAAAGTATATTTCACACATGTATACTTTTCTGGGCCTGGAATGCTGACATCAGCAGCTGCCATGTGATTTGGCCCATAGCAGATACTGAGTAACATGTGCCTTCCTAAAACAGCCTTCTGGGACCAAATTCATTCCAACAGCCATGGGATCTCTCCGTTCTAATCAAGAAGAGAGCCCTTATCCAAGCCTGCATCTCTGCGGCATCTAACAACTCGGCTGAACTCTTTAAAATCTGCAAGGAGCTTGCCAACCCTGCTGCAGTCTCTACCTCTCCTGTCCCCTCCCAGGCCCTCTGCACGGCACTAGCCTCTCAATTCATCTCTAAAACTCGGGACATCCTGTCCTCACTCTCCTCCTATCACCTCCCTCAATGTCCTCCGGGCTCTTCCTCTGGCCCTTCTGCAGCCACCCCTCATCCCTCCTTCTCTGCCTTTCCCCTTTTTTCTGCTGACGAGGTCCCAGACAAGTCCGATCTATGAAAGTCTCATCTAAACAGGTTCTCCCCTGTTCCTCCAAAACTATCAAGGACCACATCGACTCCCTGGCTCCCGCCCTGGCTGACTTTTGCAACCACTCCTTTGCCTCTGGAGTCTTCCCATCCCCCCTCAGGCACTCCCTTGTGCACCCTCTTCTTAAGAAACCCTCTTCCGACCCCTCCTGCCCGGCTAACTATCGCCCAATCTCCATCACTCCCTTCCTGGGCAAGCTCCTGGAGAAACCGGCCATCTCCCAGCTTAACCTCCATGCTGAATCTGTTGGTAGCCTTCATGACCATCAGTCTGGCTTCAGAGCTGCCAGAAGCACGGAAACTGCTCTCCTGAACATCCGTGAAGACTTGCTCTCCAACCTTGACTCTAACACTCCTTGTGTTCTCATTTTGCTCGATCTCTCTTCTGCCTTTGATACTGTCAACCATGCCATCCTGCTCAACCGTCTCCGTGATAACCTGGGTATCACTGGTCAGGCTCTGGTGTGGCTGACTTCTTTCCTTTCCAATCGACCGTCCCAGGTCCAACTTGGGTCCTTCCTCTCTGGCGTCTTCTTCTCCACCTGTGGTGTTCCCCAGGGATCTAATCTCTCTCCCTGGCTTTTCTACCAGTATCTGTCACTCCTTGCCCACTGCATCGCCGCCCTCTGCCCCAACTTTCAGTGCTATGCGGACGATACCCAGCTCATTTTCAGGCTACCCTCGGCCTCCTCCTATCCTTCCCTCATCTCTGACTGTCTGCTATCCAGGAATGGTGTGCCACCAATGACCTCTGCCTTAATGTCAGTAAGACTGAGATTCTACTCATCGGCACACCCACTCCCTCCTTACCTGCAGCTCTCTGGCCGGCCTCTCTTGGCCCTCTTCCTGCTCCTACCTGCAAGGCTAAAAACCTCGGGGTCATCTTCGACTCTACACTCTCCTTACATATCTGACGTCTCTAAGAAGTCTCACTACCAGCTGCACCTCCTCAGAGGTATTCTTCCCTTCCTCTCCTTCCCCCAGAAGCTCACTGTCTCCCGAGCCCTGGTTCTCTTGAAGCTGGACTACTGTAACAGCCTCTATCTTAATCTGCCTGCCTCCACTCTCCGCCCTCTGCAACTCATCCAAAACAGAACTGCGCGACTTGTCCTTTGCCTCAAGCCCAGGGACCGTATCTCTCCAGGACTGAAATCTCTACACTGGCTCCCAGTGGCTGCGAGGATTAAGTTCTAAACCGTCTGCATTATCCGCAAGGCCTTCTGGGGCCAGGGGCCAAAATACCTTCAACTCTCTCTTCCTAAATATCTTCCTTCCCGAGCCCTTCGCTCATCCGTCTCCAACTCCCTCAGGGTCAGCCGCTTCTCAAAGCAACGAGCTGGGGGTAGATCTCTCTCCGCGGCAGGGGCCTCCCTCTGGAACAGCCTTCCTGCCTTCCTGAAACTTGAGGAGAACCATCTCCGATTCCGGAAGCACCTCAAAACCTTCCGCTTTCTCTGTCCCTCTCCCCTGCTAAATTCTACACTGAAATTGCACTGAATCTGCAACTGGGCCACTCTCACCGACCTTGGTCCTGGGCCCAGCCACTCTCCACTTGCACTGCCTCCCTGGCATCCCCTGCACTGCGGGACTGTCTCTGTATCCCTACAGCCCCCCCTTCCCAGCACTTGTCTGCACTTACCTTGCACTTGCCACCAGCTGGCCCTATTTATTTATTTATTTTATTCTACTTACTTGTACTGCACTTCCCCCTCCCCTTCCCCTTGCACTTTTCCCTTCCCCTACCCATGCACTTGCGCGGTCTGAATGATACCTGGCCTAGTACGATCGTTGTCTGTCTTCCCCTTGTTCCCCCCTCCCTGCCTCGTCGCGCCTTGAAACACTTGTGTATAGGCGCGTTATAAATGCCATATCATATCATATCATCATATGCCTTTAAAAGTTACTGGACTCCCATGTTCAAAATACATTTAATTGCATAAACTCTTATGTCTGGTGGCAAAGCTTTGGATAAAGATACATATAAACCTATATCAAAGGTCTGAAATAGTGGCACGTGGGGAAGTATAATTAAAGTTACCAAAACCCAATCTCATGCCATTTATTACTTCCAGTTGGTTCTACTAGGCCTGCAGCTGAAGACATTTGTGTATTGCGTCCGTCCTGAAGGTTTTACCCACAGCATATGATGGGGCTTGCGCAGGATCCTCTTTGCTCTTTGGTGAGAAGCTTCGACACCTCTAAGAATAACAGGACATATCTCCTCTGGGTTTGGGTGGGAGCTTCAAATGGGCCTATGCAACACAATGGTGGAGTCCAAACAGGGAGATAATTACTGGACTCTATTTAATCTAACGCAGATAGTGGAAGGGACAGTGTAGCTGGGAGAGGACATACACACTGGAGGGGGGGCAGCCATCTTAGATCCTGAGACACCACCCCTCATAATCTACCGCAGATAAGGCACTGTAGGAGCTGACATCACAAGGAATAACCCTTGTTACAGCAGAAAGGATTGGCCCCAAACAGAAGGCTTGGAAGGAATATGTTACTTACCTGTAACTCTAGTTCTCCAGCATTGTTGTCTTTCAAAGATTCACATGCTGTGAATATTTCCTGTCGTCCGGCTGGGAATCCTCGGTTACCTAGAGCAGTTTAAACTTAAACTGAAATGTTCTGTCACTTTTGTGCTCTAGTACAGTCATTTTTGGGTCATACTGCCCACAGCCAATAGGAACATCTTTCTTAACTCCTCCCCAGTCTGCCATCTTCAGATTTGGCAAGCGCACTTGAGTGGTAGTAAGAGCCAAATAATGAGCCATGTGGGGTAGGTGGAGGGTTTGCATGTGAATCTATGAAAGATACCAATTCTGCTGTTACAGGTAAGTAACTTATTCCTTCTCCAGCATTGGATATTTCATAGATTCACATTCTGTGAATAGATTACAGAGCAGTATCAATAAACAATACATACGGACACAGGCAAGCTAAACTCCCAGTGCAACTTACCAATGGAGATTTTCTAACCTCATGCAAAAAGGTTCCTCAGAACCGACTAGCTAACACTTCATTCTCCTGCCGAATCTCTGTCGACACAGTAGAACTTGGTGAATGTATGCATCAATCTCCAGGTAGCTGCATGGCAGATGTCAGGCAGCAAGACTCTGGAGAGGAAGGGAGTGGTAGCAGCCACTGCTCTGGTGGAGTGAGCCCGGGGCCTGCCTGGAAGGGGCCTGCCCGGAAGGAGCCTGCCAGCCTGTTGGGTAGAAGGAAACACAGGCCGCAATCCACCGTGATATGGAAGACTTCGACAAAGCCTTCCCTGGTCAAGTTGGGCCAAAAGACACAAATAATTGGTCCGTGAGATGGAGTGACTTAGTACATGCCACATAGTACTTCAGGGCGTGCATCACATCCAACGAATGGAATGCCTGCTCAGCTGGTGATGTAAGCGTGCTGTAAAACCCTGGCAAAACCACCTGTTGATTCAGATGGAAGGAGGACGGTTCTTTAGCCTAAACATTGGGTTAGTATGAAGTAGGACCTTCTCCTTGTGAAATGTAAAATAAGGTGGTTTGCAAGAAAATGCCTGGATTTCACCTACTTGTGTGGCCTATGTTATGGCCACCAAGAAAGCGGTCTTCCTGGAAAGATGCTTGATGGATGCCCCGTGCAAAGGCTCAAAGGGGCGATTTCATGAGCCCCGACAGCAGCACATTCAATTCCCTTGCCGGAGCTGGGTGTCGGACGAGTGGAAAAGACCTGAACAGCCCACGCAACAGCTCCTTCACCACAGGGATGGCACGCCTGCAAAACGGTTGTACCTGGAAATTACAGCTAAGCGCACCTTGATTGAAGAGTGCGTCAAACCTGCCAGAGCCAAGGATAACAAATAGGGCAAAATGTCTTGTGGCCGGAACGGCATGAGCCCGCAACTGCGGTCTCTTATCCTGCACCACAACCGGAAGTTTTTCCACTTGCTCCTGTAACACACCAAAGTGAAAGATGCTCTTGCCCCGGCCAGAAACTCTTGGCAGTCTTGTGGAAGGGACAAGGATCCGAACTCTAAGAACACAGGAGCGAGGCCATCAGATTGAGTGAGGCCGTGTCGTGGTGCAGCACTGCCCCTTGGTTCCTGGACAGAAGAGTCTTGTATGAATTCAACTTGAGAGGAGCTGACGAGAGGGCGAGGAGGTCAGAGTACCAAAACTGTCTCAGCCACGCAGTGGGCACTAATATCAGTTGCACCAATATAGTCTGAACGTGTGGATGACCCACGGCAACAGCGGGATAGGAGGGAATGCATAAAGGAACTTCCCCTCTCATGGAAATGCAAAGGCATCCTTCAGGCTCTCCGGGTGGGGGAAATCGGCTGGCAAAACTGTTGTCGTAGGTGGCAAAGAGGTCGATCTCCGGCATGCCCCAAGTCTGGAACATTAGGTGAAGTTGATCCTCATGCAGCTCCCACTAGTGGCATGAGAGCAACTCCCTGTTGAGGGAATCTGCTAGGTTATTCCCTGATAGATGAAGGGGAATTGGGAACATTCAGTGTTGCAATGCCCAGTACCACAGGGCCTGGGCTTCCTTGGACAGCTGTGGCAACATGGCCCCCCCTTGTTTGCAGACATAAAACATCAATGTTGTATTGTCGGTGTAGACTTGTACCACCTTCCCTGTTAGTAGTGGGAGGAAAGATTTTAGGGCCCAGAAAATCGCCTGTAACTCCAGCAGGTTTATGTGCAGGCACGTCTCTAATGCGGACCATAGGCCTCTCGTGTGTTGATCCTGACAGTGGGCACCACCAACCTTCCAGTGAGGCATACGTCGTGACTGTGGCTTGGTGGTCTGGTAGCCGGAATGGGGCTCCATTCACTAGATGCTTCCTTACTGTCCACCGACGAAGGATCTGCCTGAAGTCTTGTGTCAGAGTGATGCAATCGTCCCAGGGCCCGGATGCCTGAATCCATCGAGCGTCCAGGAATTCCTGCACCTGCCGCATACGCAGCCTGTAGTGAGTGATCAGAGGAAAGCATGATGATGACATGCCCAGCACTAAGTGTGACTATGGAAAATTGATGGAGAATCCCAGCTGTTGCAGACACTGGATGGTGGACACAGTGCTGTCTTCAGCCAGCAGGTAAGAGGGGGCCCTCACCAATCAATCGTCCAAGAACAGGTATACATGGATGCCCTTCCGCCGCTGGGCCACCTTCACCAGTGCCAGGCACTTGGTAAACACCCGTGGAGATGAACATAGCCAAAAGGGTAAGGCCTTGCAACTGGTAGTGCACTCCGGCCACTTACAAAGTACAGGTAGCACCGGTGTGAGCGGCGAATAGGAACACCTTCTTGCACTTGGCATAGGACCTACCTGCTGCCGCTTAACGTCTGTACATTTAGGAATTTGTTGAGCATCCTTAGATCTAAAATGGGTCTCTAGCGCCTCCCCCACCCTGACTTGCTGTGCAGTGCCTTTTTTTTTCTTACCATGAAGTAGGAGTAGACTCCTGTGGCCAGCTCATCCTTTGGCACCTTCTCTACCGCTCCTATCGCTAGCAAATTCCTGCACTTCTTGTAGCAGGTGTTGCAACTTCTCCGGCTTGTGTGCATGTGGAATGTCTGGTGGCATGTTTATTAATCCAGCAAATGGCCCTGCTGGAGAAGAGATGGGACTCATACATCGATGGATTTGATGGTTCTCCATTCCCTCACAAATTGTGATTGGACATCTGGACGAAAATCTGTGGCCTTGAGCCAACATTGTCGGCGGTGAAATCCCGTATCGACTACATCCACTGATATTGTAATGGCATGGTCCGGTGCCAGTTCGCCTTCATGGAAAATGTCCATTGCCTCTTGCTTTTTGTCGTCTGGCAGAAATTCTAGGATGGGGCCCAGTTTGTACCTTAACTCGCATTGTGCAAAAAATGGCTATTGCGTTGGCAGCCCTGAAGGTAGTGGCTGCAGTGGTTATGGTTATTAAGGCATCCAGGTGTTTTCCCTCCTTGTCCGTAGAGACGGAGCAGGAAGATGACAGGTTGGCTGATCTTTGTCTGGATGCAGCAGAGACAACAAAATCTGGTGTAGGTTGTGTGCGAAGGCAGGAGGGGGTGCTCTATGGGATCCTGTATTTTTTGTCAAACGGTCCTCCTTTGTAGGAGCCGTTCCAGGATGTGACATGGTGACAAGCCCATCCCCCGAGATAGCCTCTAAAATCGGAATAGTCATCCGATCTCCTCCATGGCTCCTTAAGTTGATACAGGAGACTGCCCTAGCGCTGCACGTCCAGGGTGAGGTGAACATTTTCGCCACCCTGCCCATGAGCGCATGGAAAGCCCCCACTTCATCTGGTGGGGAGACCCTAATTGGGGCTTCATCCGGTTCCCCATCGGCCGGGACAAAATCCTCGAACTTGTCAGTGTGTGACTTGTGCGTTGATGCCACATCATCTAGGCAGTCTGGGTCCGTGTCCATCCCTGTCTGACAGGTGTCTGGGTCTTACCCGGCAGTCAACCCTTCTAGGGGGTCGTGGAACACCATCCTGTCTGGATGGCCTAGGAACAACTGCGGGCCATTGTGGTGGCACCGGGGCAGTTGCTGGCACCAGAAGCCTTTGCTGTAATCTAGTCATCAGCGTAGTCAGGGTGGATAAAGTGTCTAGCGACATGTCCCTTGGTGGAGGCGCAGCAGAGTTGTCTGCACCAGAGGTAATTCAACTCCTGCAGGGGTTGGATGCAAGGGTGGCAATACTGGTAGCCGTATCAGGCTCGCTTTCCCACGTGGTGACCTAGGCTGCCCCTTAGGAAGTGGTGTCCTGCGTTGCAGGGACAAATGAGATGGCATGACAGGTTCTACATTCCTTGCTTCCAAGTCCTCAGAGGAAGAGAGACTTGGCTCCACTATAATGGTTCCCTCTGGGAGTACCCCTACTCCAAGCTATGTGTATGATGATGAAAGGAGGGCTGCTAGCGCTGACACTGTGTTGGTGGGAGTGGCTGAAGTGGACATTATTACAGTCGATGGCGGGATGATCGAGACCATGCGCAAAGACACTGTTTTTGTCGTCGACTAGCTCGATGGGGCTACCAATGTTTTCGACATAGAAGTCGTTGTGGCCTTTGTCGACGGGGTAGCCTCCTTGCTCATCATTGTCCCATCGTGGGCACTCTTGGACAGTGTAGATGGTCCTGGCGTGGACGAACCAGAGAAAGACTTGGGCGTTAACCAAGACTTAGTCAGCGCCAACTTGGAGGATGACATTGACGGGGTAGATTAGACCGTCGACAACGAAGAGAGGTCACCAGATTTAGAAGAGGACTTGCTTGACGGGGTTGCCTCTATCAGGTGGGAGAAAAAGACTTGGCTGCTGTTTTTCATCGAAACCCCCTGGGCACAGACCTTCGGTGATGACCGGTCCATGTGAGATGACCATGGCTCATCGTCTCTTCTAGCCGCTGGCATTGTCTTCATGCGAACTAGACCTCTTAGTAGAGGTGGTTTGCTGGGCCGTCCTACCCGGGTGTAGAGAGGCATGGCTCTGCACAGAATTGGAGTTAGAGGCATCCCCGGCGTTCTCAAGCCACGCGATGATGCCAGTGCTGATCGTGCATCGTTTTGTTGGACAGGGACTGATGGATCTCGAGGTCCTGGATAACATGGTGGGGATGAAGACAGTAGAGACCGTCGTCATTGTGGTCTTTGAGGTAGACATTCTCCAGCCCACAGCAGGCACATGCCTTGAGCAGGCTCTTCCTTGTGGATTCAGCCATGAGGTAGGTCCCAACTGTGCAGCCCATGAAAACGTCAAAGTTACCGACGTTGGGAATAGTTTACGGACCCTGCACCCTTGCCGTCTGCACAGGTCGTCTTTGAAAAAAGGTGATTTTTTTGTCAAAATTGGAAATAAAGTATTTTTTAAGAATACAATTTGTAGAGAGAAAATGTGGGGACTCCCAACACAAACGAGCAGTAATAAATCTGAAGATGGCCGACAGGGGAGGAGTTAAGGGAGATGTTCCTGATGGCTGTGGGCAGTATGACCCAAAAATTACTACTAGAGTACAAAAGTTACTGAAAGTTTCAGTTTAAGTTGTAACTGCTCTAGGTTACCGAGGATTTCCAGGCTGACGGGGAATATTCACAGCATGTGAATCTATGAAAGATCCAATGCTGGAGAATGGATCCACCCACTGTGGTAAGGTGACTATCTTTATTGATTTGACTTCTGGTCTTTCTTCTCTTGCCGCGCATTTCGCGGTCACGTGGCCGTCACTGAACAGCATTTATGTACCGCTTCTTTCGGCAGCGCAGCAGACGGGCGCAGCGAGTATGCCTGTTGTGCATTTAAGGCAAACCGTCTGTGCCAGTCTGGGTCGCGGCAGTGTGGCTGGGGCAGCATCCTCCCCCTTCTGCTGCCAAGACTGCTGCGGCTTCTAAAAGACGGGAGCTATTCATCGCCTTGGCTCCACCAGATACTGGCTGGCCCTCTGGTTTTGTACTTAAACCAGCTTCTACTGCTTTGGGATCAGCATCCAATTCTTATCGATTAAACGGCTTATTATGCAATGCTAGGTCCTAGGTTATCCATACTGCTGATTGCTTTGATTCAGTAGCTGATTTAAAGCCTGATTGCCTACTTGTTAGTGAAACCCAGCTTTCTGAATCTTCCAGACCAGCGGTGGTAGCTATGCTCCCCGCTGGTTATAATATTCTAAGATCAGATTGAGTAGCTATTCACCATGGTTGTGGCCTTGCTTTCATTTACAAGTCTATATTTGCATCCATTATGATTCCTTAGCCTGTCCTTTGTAGGGTTGAGACACTTCTAGTGCGTATGATCCTTTATGATTCTAAGACTGTTTATGTTCTAAAAGTTTACTGCCCCCCTGGTTATGATACGACCTTGATTTATTTACGGATCTTGTGGCGTCTTTACAGCTACACTAATCTGATTTGATTGTTGCTGGTGAATTTAACTAAATGTAATGACCCATTTGACAAAGTTGCTGTTAAACTTATTGCTGCTATGGATGATCTCTCATTGCTGCAGTTTGTTATTGAGCCGACTCACATTTTGGGTATTCGGCTCGATTTGTTATTTGCCAAACATGATCTAGTGGCGGTCTCCACCCACTTTCGCATTACCTGGTCTGATCATTTTGTCATACCTTTTGTATTTGATTATTTTGACCGCCTTTTAGTATCCTAAAAACAGAGAATTAAGAAGAGGAATTGCTGTGTGGTTGACACTTCTTTGCCCGCAGTGCATATTAATACCCGCTGCAGTGCTGTACCCTCTTTGGATTTTGGAGCTCCATCTAAAATTCTCACCACAACGGCCGACCTGCTTGCTCCCCTGGTGGAGATCCAGGCCCACAGGTGGCTGTCTGAGCTATGATTCAATGAGGACCGCAAGTCTTTTTGCCTTAAACGTAGACAAGCAGAATGCAAATGGCACTCCTACTCTGTTGGGGATTGGAACGCTTTTTATGCTCCTAAGCAAGATAAACAAAAATACTAAAACTTTCAAATTGAATATTCCATTGCCCAGTCTAAATAGCTTTTTAGGGTGTTCCGCTCTTTGTCGGCCAGAGAATCTTCCAATGACTATTCCTCCATCTCAAGAATGATGTGATTATGTTGCGGAATTTTTCATTTGTAAAATTGATAACATCCGGAATTATATCTCGGCTAACCATAATCCAGCGGTGGTCATGCCTAGTCATTCCTCTGGTCTATTTCCGGGGACTATGCCATCCACTGCTGCCTTGTGGGATTCTTTTCCACTGTTTATGGCTGCGGATCTTACCAGAGCAGTTGCAAGAATGAAGTCCGCTTCTCCTACTGATGTCATTCCGTTGTCTGTGGTGAAAGATATTTTTCCTTTGATTCTGCCCCACATTACAGCTGCAGTCAATCACTCTTGCTCAATTGGAATCATTCCTTCTGTTCTTCAATATGCTGTAGTAATTCTTCTTCTAATGAAACTGACTCTTGATCCTCTAGTTCGTGCCAATGTTCGCCCCATTTCTCTCTTGCTATTTTGTATGAAGTTGCTTGAATCCCTGGTGTCCCCACTACTGGTGCGGTTCTGTGAGTCTAAATCCCTGCTCAATGTCTTTCAGACGGGTTTTAGGCCTGATCGGGGTACTGAGACTGTTCTGGTCTCGGTGGTTGATGACCTGACACTCGTTGCGGATCAGGGTGGAGTGGCGGCATTGATCCTGTTGGATCGTTCGGCCGCATTTGACACTGTTGATCACTCCATCCTGATCAGTCGCCTGTCAGCTGCTGGTATGTCGGGCTCGGTTCTTTCATGGTTCCACTCTTTTCTTTCCGACCGCTGCCAGCGGCTGCTGCTTCAACCCTTTCTTTCTGCGGTTTCTGCTCTGGCGTGTGGGGTCCCTCAGGGTTCGGCCTTGTCTCCCGCACTTTTTAATATTTACATCCAGCCTCTGATCGCTCTGATCCACTCCCACGGCTTTAGATGCTACTCGTATGTTGATGACACTCAGATTCTGGTCCGGTTGGATCTTCTTCAACCAGCCCATGCCACCCAGCTGCGAGATTGCTTATCAGCCGCAGGATGCTGGATGAGCGAAAACTGGCTCAAACTGAACGGAGATAAGACAGAGGTCATGGTGGTGGATTTTTCTACTGCCCAGTCTCTCTGGACTTCATCTTTCTGGCCCTCTTCTTTTGGTTCCTTTTCAGCTGCGTTCCGGTGGTCAAAAACGTAGGTGCTAAGCTATCTGCCTCTCTTTCTATGGCTCCTCAGGTTAGCTCGGTCTGTCAGGCTGGTCATTTTCAATTGAAAATACTCTGAAAGGTCCTGCAATTTATTCCACTTCGCCTCCGCGCCCCGGTTGTCTCTGCTCTGGTTCTCAGCAAGACGGATTACTGTAACTCTTTATATTTGGCCCAACTGGATTATTTGTTACGCGTTCTGCACGTTCTTCAAAATTCTGCTGCCCGTCTTGCAACTGGTACTCCCTATCGGGAGCATATTTCGCCAGCTCTCAATTTCCTTCACCGGCTTCCAGTGGCAAAGCATGTGCATTTGAAATCTCTATGGTTGGTGCACAGGGCCTTCTATACTGCTGGCCCGGAGTACCTGCGGTTGAAATTTTGACCTTATGTTCATGCCCGCACGTTGCGTTCTGCAGCCCGCTCCCATTTGGCTGTCCCTAGGGTCCGTCACGTGAGA
The DNA here is from genome assembly GCF_040938575.1 of Ambystoma mexicanum. Taxonomy (NCBI): domain Eukaryota; kingdom Metazoa; phylum Chordata; class Amphibia; order Caudata; family Ambystomatidae; genus Ambystoma; species Ambystoma mexicanum. The sequence goes on from NC_090924.1 coordinate 928,677,274, forward strand.
ACTGGAGGCCGTTCTTTCTTGATCAAAGCTGCCATTCCGTGGAATGCCCTCCCGGCCGCCCTCTGCGCAGTGTCTGTTCACTTACATTTCTGGAAGGCTTTGAAAACTTTACTTTTTTCGTTTTTTCCCCCTCTTGATTCCTATGTTCTCAGTCTTAGCGCCAGGTTGCCTCTGGGTGTTGGTTACGCTGTACTTCGGTACGAAAAACTATAACATAACATAAGAAGGTGAGATCCTATCACCTTACTTGAATTATCTTTCAGACTCTTCTTGGACCATCACCTGGAAGAACCATCTTTGAGAATCATCTTGGAACCATGGGGTAAAAGCTGCCTAAAATTACCATCCACTCGGTGAAGGCTAGGATTTCCAATCTGGGCACAGGCCCTTTCCCTAACCGCTTCCACAGAATATTTGAGTGCCTGCAGCTGGACACTGGTACCTCAGACCCTGCCTACTAAAATGGCAATGCTGCAAGTGTCCCGTGCAACCTTCCTGACTGATAAGGGCAGAAGACAGACTTGCCTTTCCTCAGGGACCTTGTGAAGTGCCCCACAGCACCAGAATGACCAATATAAGCTCCTGTTTGCTATTTCTGCAATTTCAATCGGCGTCAAGCCTCTTCAAGTCCACCAAACAACTTTGAGCCACTGCAAAGAACCAACAAAGCTGCCTTTGACCCTTTTTCACTTTTTAGCCGCTTCGAGCAAGTTTGAGCTACCTTGACCCAAACATTGCAGCCTGTTCAAAGCTTCTTCGAGCCAGAGGCTGTTGCCACTTGTCAAATCGCATAGTTTTGTTGCATCCAGTCAAGCCAGCTTGCTGCTGGTTTGTTTGTTTTATTTATTTATATAGCGCTCCAGACCCAGAGGTAAAAGGGCGCTTCAGGAAAAACAGTTACATAGTACATAATATACAGATTGCATTTAGACATTTATACATGTATACAGTTCACAAGTGGGAAGCACGCTTAGAGTGTAGGCAAAGCCGTCAGAGGATGGTAAATGCTAGATTTTGTCCAGTAGCCAACCAATAGCCTGATTGTTAAAAGTCTGGAAGGACTCAATGGATTTGATGTTGAGTGGTAGGGTGTTCCAGAGTTGGGAGGCCAGGACTATGAAGCTGGAGCCTCCAGCTCTATTTTGAAGGCAAATCTGGGTACCATTAGGCATAGGGTATTGGAGGATCTGGCTATTCTGGTGGCAGGATTCAGAGTGAATTTGTTGGTGAGGTAAGGTGGGGCTAGGTGGTTTAGGCTTTATATGCGAGACAGAGGGTTTTTAGGTCGATTTTCTGTTGTATGGAGAGCCATTTGCACGATTTTCTGGTGGAGGTAATGTGCTCTCGCCTGGGAATGTTTAATGCTGCTCTTAATGCATTGTTTTGGAGCACCTGAAGTTTGTTGATTATGGATTGGTTAGCGCCTAGGTATAGACTGTTACAGTAGTCCAATTTGGGCTGTATAAGAGCCCTGGCCAGCGTAAGGCAGCTATTAGAGGACAGAAAGGGTCTACAGGCCCTGATCAGCTTACCAATGTAAGCTGTGGCAGAGGCAGTCATGTTAATCTGTATGGATAGGTTAGTGTTGGCGTCAAGAAGGATACCAAGGGTTTTCACACTTTTAACAATGGGAAATAGCGTTGCCATCGATGATGATGTTAGTGTAGTTAGGGCTGAGTTTAGACAGGTTATTGGGTGAGCCGACTAGGAGAAGCTCTGTCTTCTCATCTTTCAGGCAAAGGCCGTGTAAGGCCATCCATGCCTGAATGATGGAGAAGATTTTGTTAATCCGGACGACATCAACATTGTAGTTACCCGAGAGGGTGAGGAGTATCTGGGTGTCATCTGCAGAGTTGGTGTAGGTGACACCCAGATGGTCCAGTGTGGCTTTGTAAATATGTTATACAAAGTGAGCGAAACACATGAGCCTTGTGGGACACTGCAGGTGATGGGGATAGGGTTTGCTGCCGCTACTGGTGAGAAGACCCTCATAGTTCTATTGGTCAAGAAGGATTGTATCCATGTGACAGCAGAAGAAGAGAAGTGAGCTGCGCAGGATAGATGGTTGCAGAAGATTTTGTGATCAACCAAGTCAAAGGCCGCTGAGAGGTCTAAAAGGAGTAGGATGGCAGCGTTTCCTTTGTCTTTGATTTCATCAATCTGACTTTTGAGGTCAACAAGGGCAGTTTCTGTTCCATGTTGAGGTCTGAAGCCAGATCGACGTAAACCTAACAGTTGGCTAATCTTGAGGTAGTCTTGAATTTGCAGGTAAGCAACTGTCAAGGATTTTTAGCAGGAATGGGGCCGTGGTAATGGGTCAGTAATTAGTGGGTTTGGCTGGGTCTAATGATTGTTTAACAGTGGGAGAACCCATGAATGTTTCAGGTTGTTAGGGACTGAGTTGGTGGAGAAAGACAGGTTGATTAGTTTTGTGATGAAAGGGGATATATCTCTGGCTGCATCGTTTATGATCTGGGCCTTGCAGCTGTTCCCTTTACAATTGGAAGGTTTTAAAGAGGTGATAATTTTTTGTACTTCCGGTATAGTTACCTTTTTAAATGCGAAGCATGTATTGGTTTCAGTGGCCAATTGGTACTGGGCTTGGGTTAGTAGACTTACTACTGGTGAGTTGCTGTCGTTTATCCTCTATTTTCGTTTGGAGTCCTGTGATTTTGTTAGCAAGGGCGTTCTGAATACCGGTGCACTAGGGTTTGTCTTTCGTACAGGTGCCTGTAGGTGGATTGGGGTTTTCTAATTCCTTTAATATATTAAATAATTCTTTGGTGCAAGATCCTGCCCGATTTATCCTAAAGTTGTAGGCTTTTTTGGTGCAAATTATCTCCTTTTTATATAAGGTAGATATATTTGTGAGATTGATTTTATTTTCAGTAGATGGTTCCATTTTGCATAGTAATTCTACCTTATTTTTCTTAATATTATGAGTTCGGGGTGTACCAGGAGTTCAAATGGGCTCTGGGTTTTCCTTTGCGCAATTTCAGAGGGGCAATGGTGTCAATGGCAGTGGCCATGGAGTCGTTGAAGGTGTTAACAAGTAGGTTAAGGTCGGCAGTGGCCGGTAGTGCATTAAGAGTGAGGAGGACCAGGGGTATTAAGGCTTCAGCCGTGATGTTACGCTTGTTTCTGGTCAGACAGGCTGGTGCCGTTGGGCACTTTTTAGGGACTGAATTGTTGATTTTAATATCAAATGGGATTAGATAGTGGTCAGTCCAAGCGAGGGGTTGAGGAGCCTTGCAAGTAATGTTGCAGTTGAGGGCCGATATCCAGTTGATAAGTCTACCTTTCTGATGAGTAAATTGAGAGCTAAGTTGTGAGAAGCCATGTTCAGCTAGGGCGTTGGCTAAGGAGGAGGCTGGAGAGTCGTCAGGGTTGTTGTATCCCAGGTTGAAATCTCCAAGGATGATGATTTGTGCAGAAGGCTTGGAGTTTTCAGCTATTAGCGAAGTGATGTCTTCCTCGAAGGCTCCAGGATGACCTGCGGGTCTGTATATTAGGTGAATAGAGATTGTGCTTTTGGGAAAGGTTTGCCACTTGATTGTGAGATGCTCACATGATTTTAGTGAAGAGGAGGTGACTGATCTAAAGTCTAGAGATGATTTAAAGATGATAGCTACACCTCCTCCTTGAGCATTGGGTCTGCCGGCTCTGAGGATGGTATATCTGTCAGGAATAGCTTATGTAGCCAGGATTCAGTTATGGCGAGGAAGTCGAGATCATTAGTTAGGATGGTGTCGGCAATTTCTGTGGGATGGGCAGCAAGGGACCTGACATTTAGTAGAGCTCCTTTGAGGGGGAGTGATTTAGGCTTGTTAGAGGCTGTATCCTTATTATTAGTCTTAGTATGGGGTTTGGCAAGGAATTTGCTGGTCGTAAAGGGGAGTCTAGTGCCAAGTCTACTGTTACGGGTTGTAAGATTAGGGACAACTGTGTGTGTAGTGCCTAGAGGCTTAGTTATGGGGGGCTTGGTATTGGGTTTAGTGTGGTTAGGCTTAGTACTAGGGTTTACGTCCTCTGTAAGACATGGGGCACTTGGATTAATGTGACACAAAGTTCTATCAGAGATAATGTTGCCTAGGGTGTTGACTGGGCAGTCACTGTCTGTGGGGGTGTGGAAAGGGTTATCGCTAGGTGGGAAGGGTGGCAAGGTGGGCACGAAGGGTGTGGGGCAGGGGATAGGGGAGTGTCTCAGGCAACCAAGTTTGGCTAGGCCATTTTTGAAGGCTATGATATATGATATGATATGATATATGATATGATATGATGTCCATATGAAGTTATTGCTGCTGCAATGTATGTTATCCTGTATGAGACAGAATGGGAACATAATAATTGAGAACCAGGTGAGCCTGGTCTGGCTACAATGTGAAAATGTAGTGGAGGTTGTTAGGTTGTGATGGGCAAAATCAACTTTGGCTAGGTGCACATAAGTAGGTAGATTTCAACCTCAACTAGGTGTACACCATTATATAGAATCAGCTTATGCTAGGACTTTGCAGATAAGCAAGTTCAGTTTGGGCTAGCAGCTGCAGTGCAGCAACTAGGACCATAAGGCAGGCTAGTACAGTGCAGCATCTAGGACCATAAGGTAAGGCTAGTACAGTGCAACATCTAGGACCATAGGGCAGGCTAGTACAGTGCAGCATCTAGGAACATAAGGTAAGGCTTGTACAATGCAGCAACTAGGACCAAAGGGCAAGGCTAGTACAGTGCAGCATCTAGGACCATAAGGCAGGCTAGTAAAGTGCAGCATCTAGGAACATAAGGTAAGGCTAGTACAATGCAGCAACTAGGACCATAGGGCAAGGCTAGTACAGCGAGGCAATCCACAAAGGCAATACATGTGCTAAGGAATAATGTTGTAAGGTATGCAGTGGGCAAAAGGAAGTCAACAGCAAGGCAATTGTTAAAAGAGGGTGATGACAACGGATGGTAAGTGTTGGGAATAGGTGATCAGGGTGGGGGTCCAGGGATGAGCGGGATAAGTGGCAACAGAACAAAATATGAGCAGCCAGTATATAGTGAGCCTCGGACAGTACCTTATGGCAAGCGGGGGCGCTCGGTAGGGAGAGTCTAGAAGGCAGTCAGGTCTTTCAGCGTAATGCAGCGCTCAAGTTGTAGGTATGGTACCGGTGATGTTATGCGTGGGATGCTTGAATGCATATGCGAGCCGATAGCAATTGAGTCGTATGTTTTCCAAATAGCAATATGCTGCGGGAATAAGTACAATTTGGCAGAGAGTTGTGCATATTATTGGTCATGGCAACGATGCGATGTAGCACATACTCACAGCGTAGCAGTTTGCGTCCTTCGTTTCGACCGTCTCTAGACAGGGTCCAGACAGGGAAGCCTTGTGGGTATGGCCTTAGAGGGAGGGCGGGGGAGGGCCGGCTACTTCGCCGGCCGGCGAATGGGAAGAGGGTAAATGCGTAGCCTCGACCAATGGGCGATTACAGGGCTCGAGGGGCCATTGCCATGGAGGCAGGCTATGCTGAAGGTGTTGAGTCGATGCTGGCGGCCATTTTGGAATGGCGATGGTCCTCGTGTTGTAAACCGCACCGATCACCGTAGATCAGCCTTCCTTATTCTGAGTGCAGATGCGGAATGTATGATCAGGTGCTCCGTGCCTCAGATGCACTGCTGAAGCTGAAACTCTGCTTTTCTTGCATTGAGACCCTGTCGAGCCTTCAAGCTACACAGACTCGCTTCAGAAACAGTCCTAAGCTTTTTCAAGCTACAAGCTGCTGCTGCCTGCTGAACCAAATTATTGTGTTGAATCCTTTCGAGCCAGCTTACCCACTCGAACCTGACTCAAAGCACCAGAAAGTGCCCATAAACCTGGTTCGAAGCTGTTGAGACCCTGAACGATGACAATTAGGTAGATATCTGTGATTCTGTCCCTGAGGCCACAGTGACAAGACTCCATTGTATACCTTAAAAGCATTCTTGAACTTGTTTTTTTTTTCCACAACACTATTTACCTGCAGATTCCTTTCCTTCAATTTTCAGAGGGCCCTTTGTCTCCCAACGCATTCTTTGTGCATCTCATTACAAGGATGGGCTGCCCTTTTCTTTCATTAGTCTTATTTCTATAGAACCTTAACTGAAAATGTGTTATTTTGGCACTTACTGTTCTATTGTTTTAGAGGCTTCCCTGCTGGGTCACACCCCCTGAAAGAGTCTAGTCTGCACTCAGCCCACGCTGCCCTAAAGAGGTAAAGTTGGTATACCATTCACAGCTTGTTTTAACTTTATTATCCAGATTACTGGTGTTCTAGCAGTAGATTTTCAAAACCAGTATTAATCCCTGTATTTCTGCAGGGTTGTAGTCATTTAATCACAATGTAAATCTATGTTGGACTCCGTAGATGACAGTAGGTGGTATGCTTGACTGGTGCTCAACAGTTCAAAGGACTAAGTGATAAAAATCTGCAACAACTTTACCCTGTACTGCTGCAGCAATGGTTCTATGCGATTGTCTGGTAAGAGGTTGTTCCACAATGATGTTGAGCAATAGCAGAAGTCCACATTCCTGGTTTTTGGTTTCCAGTAGGTTTTAGTTTCTAGTCATGCAATGTTGCTACTTCTGGAACTGCAATGACCTCTTCAAATGACCAGCTCTTTAGGCAGCAGTGAGGGCAAGGGTGTTTGTAGGGTGTCTATTGAGAATTCTCTTTGCATAGTACAGCTTGGAGAAGATGGATGCCTGGGCCTTATCTCGCACAGCAGGTGTAATGGCATATTTAGGTGATGGTAGCTACGTGGCCTGTGAATGATAGGTAGGGGTTGATGAAGACTAGGGACTTTGCTGGTGTGGAAAGAGAGATATGTGGGTCATCTGTGGCAAGTCCTTTGTTCCAGGGGTGAGGGAAGATGAGGAGGTATTCCATTTTTGATGTTGCAGTCTGGGGTTAGAATTATGAGGGAAGCCATCATCTTAATTCAATCTTATCCTTCTTTTACAGTGTTTCTGGCGGTTTTTCTCTTTTTTAACTATTGCTTTTAAACAAAGGAATCTGTTATTATGGTATTTATTGAGTGTAGCCCTAGCTTCGAGAAGCAACGGAGCAGTTTACAGAGGTATACAACAATACAGATGCCCAACGGAGTGCTTTACAGAGGTATACAACAGTACAGATGCATAACAGAGCGATTTTCAGAGGTAACAGAACAGATATACCGCGGGGGTAGGATACAGAGGGTACAGCTGTACAGGGTCGCTGGGAGGAGAGAGGCTGACTGTGTCTAGCGAGTTAGAGGGTGTGGGGGTGACTTGATGGCTTAGGTGAGACTCCTTAAATTGGTGGGCTTGAGTTCTTTTCTGAATTGTAGGAGTGTGGGTGTGAGTCTGATGTTGATGGGGAGGAGGTTCCATAGTCTTGGGGCATAGGCAGAGAAGGCTGGTTTTCTGGTCCTTTTTTTTTGCCGTGATGGATTGCAACTCTGCATGTGTCCTGCCTTCTGATGGTGTGCTGTCCGACAAAGATGCCAAATTTCTCGGCGAGGTAGCTGGGTGACTGTAGGCGACTGCCTTATAGATGATACAGCAAGACTTGAAGGTGATTCTTGCGTGCAGGATGAGCCAGCAAATTGAGGGCTGGGGTGATGTGGTTGTATCTGCGTTGACCCTTGATGAGGCTTTTGGCCGTATGTGGGACACTTCTCAGGGGCACAAGGAAGGATGATGGGAGGCCTTTGAGGAGGGCATTGCCCCCATCCAGGGTATATCTGTGAAGTGGACATGGGATCTATATTATTACTTGAGATTTTGTTTGATGCATTTTATAGCCACAATTTTTTTTATATATATGATAAGTGATGAATTTGTCTATTTAATGGACATTTTTACCTGTGGGCAATTTTATCTTATTAACGCTGGGATATCATATTGTACCTTTTTGCTGTGACGTTGCCATGATGAATATGTTTTTTTTAATCATGTTGAGATTTCTTTTTATTATGTATGCTTTTTGGGCCGAAACCAAAATAAAGCAAAATGAAACGATCGGTTGAGTTTTAAGAAGTGGGTGGACATCCAGCTGGCGATGGTGGAGGACAGTTTGAGCGTGTGGCTTCTTGAGGCAGTGGATTAAGAATCAGTGGAATTATGTTAACCTTTACCGGGTGAACCTTCAAACTGAATGCATCGTCCCAATTGGAATTTGGACTGAATTGGGTGAAGGCTCCTCTGATGAGGCAACGGTGGCTAGTGCTCGGTGGCTTAGCACTCGGTCGGAGAGGCTATGTATTGTGACACTGATGAAGTTATAAGTATGCATAATTTTGGTTTGGTGGACTACGCTTTGGTCCTAGACACCTTTCTGGCCACAATGACTCAATCTCGCCCTCTGCTGAAACCTGTGGGAGGTGTCCACAAACATCATTTTGACCGAAACACTAGGGAGGCCAAAATGGCTCTGCATTGGGATCTGCAGATTATTGTCACAGGCTTTAGAGATAGGCCCTACATTGGTGACCTTATCAAGCTATGAAAGAATTGCTATACTTCATGGCTTAGGGCTTATCGGAAAAACTTGAAACTGAAGAGCTGGCAGCTCCTTACTTCTGCCATCCTTGATGTGAACAGCAGGCGCTTTTGACAGTTAATTAAGTTACAGGAACATGAGGCCTCTGGGATGGCGACCGTGAATTCCACTGACTGGGTAGCTTTCATCCAATCTGGTATTGGAAGCGTTCCTTCATGCTCTTTCAACCATGATTTGACTCAGTCCATTTGGACCTTTTCTACATCTATTCTGGAGCTGTGTAGTATAATTTCATCTTTAAAGAACCCCTGGGCCCCCAGGCCTGATGGCCTGAGCAATTCACTGATGAAGCTTCATCCTAGTTGGTGGAGCAAGCTGCTGTTTTAGCTATTTAAATCTATTGCTACAACTAATATAATCCCTGCTACCTGGCGTGAAAGTGTGATCGTTTCTGTCCACAAAAAAGACTTGTGTCAGAATCCTAAGAACTACTGGCTGATTCCCATGTTGGACATACCAGCCAAAATGTTTGCAAGAGTATTATTGAAGGAATTGTCTAACTTGGCTTTGGCATCGAAATCCTCTGTTTATTTCAAACTGGGTTTGTTAAGGGTGCAGTGTGTGAGAAACCAGATGGTGTCTCACTCGCTAGTCCCAGGGGATCTCTCCCTCAGGTGGACAGGGCACGGCCATCGCCTTTGGATCCAGACCCTGTGGGTGGACCAGTGCGGGAGGACCACCTGTGTGAGGGGTCTTCAGGGAGTGGGACACCTGATGGCAAGACATGGCATCCCCCCTGCAACACCTTCACCAAATCTGTAGGATACCTGGGAACTTTACTGCTCCCCCCATCCCGAAACAAATACTTTCACACAGACAGCCCGTTCTGGGAGAAAACAGATTCCCAACAGGTCCCACTGCTATGGTCAGGCAAAGTCAGGCAATTACTATTCTTCCATTAAGCTTCCCCACACAGATAAAAGGCTGAGCACGACAGCACATTCTGAGCGAGGCAAAACACTCGAAGGAGCAGCGTTTTACAGGCAGAAGCTGAACGAGGGAAGAAATGTGGCAAACCGAGAAGGGAGATCGAGGAGGGATATACCCTTGACCTTGTCGGCAAGAAACCTTAACTTTCCAGAAGCCTTCAGATTAAAAGGCGTAAGGCCAGGAAACCAGACTGAAGAATCCTGCATTGTGTGTCGGAGATAACCGGGGCCCTCCTGCATGACTGGCCGAGTCAGGGAGGATCAGCAGCCACATGGTACCGTCCTTGGCTCCAGGATCAAAGCAGCGCCAGAGAAATCAACACAGCTGGTGAGTTGGGGAGACCGCTATTGGACCGGTCTGTGTTGAAGTCAAGGTTGCAAGCAGCAACATTGTATTAAGAGCAAAGAATATTAATGCGTGTGATAAAAGACGCGAGTAAAGCTCAATTGCTGATAGATGTTTGAACTTTAATAGGAATCAGAGATGGTACGATACAAAGTACCAGAGTGGTCCGGCACTGCAGGTGTGCTCAATCGAAGGTCTCTGAGGTATCCAGCCAAGAAGTGGCAAAAACGAAAGTAAAGTTTATAGGTGAAACTTATGAGCAAAGTGAATTGAAGTGGTCCTGCGACGGTTTTACGCAAAATCCATCGGACAGTCGAAAGTCTTTGATTTTTGATAAAGAGTGGAAAGCAAGGAAAGTGAGATTACAAGGTCCAAACCCAGCTGAGGGAGACCTGTGGTGAACTTGTGTTTAAAGGGGTCTGAGTCCGACTGAGGGAGACCCGTGATGAACAGTAAACCCGAGAACTAGTGAATGTGAAAAACCTGATGAAAAAGGAACTTTGGCATTTATTTGTTACTCCAGGCACTCTGCAAATAAGAGTCTTTTATTGGGAAAGAGACTTTGATGCAGAAGGCGCGGATGTCTATGTTCTAAACTGCATCGTCGTGCTAGAGAAGCCGGAGTGTGTGCGAAGCTCGAGTGTACCACCTTGTCCCGCGCTGAAAACGTGGTGAAGGGAAGCTAACTGATCAACAACCCTGACATATCATTTCTCAATTACTTTTCTTTTACATACATCATTTCCACACACTATTTGTTTTTAGAGGTAAGGATTGGCAATAGGTTTTTTAGTTTAGGCCCTTTTATTTTGACAGACTCCACTAGGACTCTGTTATTTATTATTTGATTGTTGTAGCCTTCTCCCATCTTTAGATTTAGGGTTAGATAGGTGTTCAACCAAACCATTGAAGTTCAATAAACACACTTGAACCAGAGGGGGCACTCGAACCAATATGATGGCCATTGTGAATTTCAATAAATACTCTTGCTTCATGAGGGATCAATGGGTAAATGCTCTATTTGTAGGATTTAGTGCAGCCTTCGACACAGTCTGGAGGAGGAGGCTATGGCAGAAACTGTGCAACTGGGGAATTCCTGCAAGCCTGCTTAGGATGTTCATTTCACTTTATTCTGACACCAGCATTAAAATAAGGCTCTCTAACTCTGGGGACACCACTGACTATTAGTACATTCTTAGGCGTCAAACAGGTTTCATTCTTGCGCCATTAATTTTTAACCTTTACCTGGGGGATCTGTCTTTATTTTTAGATTCTGGCAACATTAACCCTCCTAAGCTAGAAATTACAAAAATCCCGTAGCTAGGCTACGCTGACATTGTCATTCCCTGCAGTGGGCTACTAATACGCTGAATAGTTACTACAATATTAATAACTTAAAGATCAATATTTCTAAGACTAAGGTTGTGGTCTTTAAATCTAACAAAATAAATGTGATTAAACAACTAAAACTGATGTTGGATTCCGCTCCTATTGAGCATGTTCACTCCTATGTGTATTTTGACATTTTGACCTTGTTTTTGACCAATCCCTAACTTGGAATCTAATGCTACACAAGTTGGAGCTAAAGTTTAAAACCCTGACTGCATGTGCCTTGATCACGCAGCCTTCTTGTTGACTGCGCTTTATCAACTGTATAAGATCAAAATTAGACTGGTACTACTTTACGGAGCTGAAATCTGGGCTCTCAAGCATCACTCTAGGTTAGACCGGCTCGAAAAGCGTTGCCTAAAGTCTGTCCTTAAATTACCTCCTTCTGTCTCCAGTCTAAGTTGAACTCTGTTTTGTACTTGGACTGTGAACATTATGCATTTGTGAAACTGGCTGTCTCGCCTGATGGTTCCCTATTACGCTTAAACTATCTGTTTTTGCAAACACAGTTTCTCGGTAGTAGGGCTCTTTCCATCTTCAGATTGCATCAGGAAGCATGCGCCTGGTTGCTAAGGATTGGGTATTCCATCACTTATTCTCAATGCACAAAGCTAGGCAAACCCTACAAAAATGTTCTCTATGCTATGGATCTGGAACAATGCTTGGTCAACCTTGCCTCTAAATCCCTACACTGTGATTATGTTTAAAAATTACTTGTATGGTGTGGGAGGAAATTAATATCTGTCTGCTTACCCCTCTAATTGGATTGCAGCTAAGTATCTGCGTATCAAATTTAATTTGGTAAGCTCTCTTGAAGTGGCAGGAAGGGCACTTCCGAAAGCTTCCTGTGGCAGGGCACCAAGCAGATGTCGGGAATGGATGGTCCCTTCACTCGAAGGGTCATAGCTCCTTCGCAGGACTACTAAAGATCAAGAGCAAGATAGGGCTCCTCCAGGACAGTAGCAGAAGGTGGGTGCCAGGCCTCCTTCAGTCGAGTCTCAGGCCTCTTTGCGGGTCTCGCAGCTGGATAGGATACTTGTCTCCTTCAGGTTTCTGCAGGATCTCTGAAGAAGGGGTGCAGGGGTCCTCTTCTTATCCCAAAAGCCAGGTAAGAGCTGAAACTCCCACTAGCCAATGGAAGGTATAGCCCACACACACACCCCAGCAGTGGTCCAATCAGGCCCACTGGCGGAAACATTCATGCATACCACTCAGACACAATGAAACCAGTTTGTGGATTGGAGTCAGACTGACCCAGCCCACATCCTGCCAGCAAACATACACAGCCCTCCAGTAACCCGCCAAAAGCTCCTGCTTTCCCGGGCCCTGGAAGTCCCTCTGAGGCCATGAAGAAGGCTAAAGAACAAGATGGCAAAAGATAGGCGGAAAACCTTGTGGCACGGCCATGTTTGACCAGTAGCCACAGTTAGCAGCCAAACACGCTAAAGCTAAAACGAAAATCCCCAAAAAGTGGGGAAAAGTCACTGCTGCCTCCAGCCTATCCTTTTAGCACACCTAAAGTAACCAAAAAACCATCTGAGCATTAGTCGAGGGCAAAACAAAAATGCATGCTATTGTACTTCAGTGTATGCTGCTGTGCACAATGATAAAAAGTTACCACAAGTGATACAAAAGTAACCAAAGCAGTAACACAGTAACACGACTAAGGGAAACAAGGTTTCCCAGTACTGACAGCCTGAAGGACACATCAGTTTCCCCATAATATATGAGCAAAGGCCAGTGCAGTGAAGTTTAAGGCTTCACAGAAGTGCAGAAAGTACAGGTCAGATTAAAAAATTAAAGCAAAAAGTTTGGTGGTTCCATAAAGATGGAAGGAAAGGTGCAGTAAAGACAAATCTTTCCTACCACCAAGTATAAATACACCCCCATGCCTACCAACACAATCCTCTTCAGCAACAAAATTGTATATAATAACACCACCCACACTGGATTGCTAGAAAATATTATAAGGTATTTGATGTTTCCAAGATTATTTCCCAGTGCCTTTCACGGCACAAGCACAGATAATGTACATAATGTCAGCGATGTTATTAGAGAGTACATATCTAAAACAAAATGTACGAAAAGACAAGCACGAAAGGCGAAATATGATGCCTACCACGGGCTTGGTCTCGACAATATAGAAGATGTGCATCATCCTGAATTGTCCAATAGTTGATATACAGACATGAGTTCAGTGGGGAGAGGAAGAACACATGGCAATTACATGTACATTTATACCTCATGCGTTGGGGGCACCCAAGGTCCTAGTGCGATAAGAAGTACCAATTTTAGAAGCCCAGTGCTTAGTACATCTTGCCTTATGCCGGCTCAAAGGGACTTTCTAGGTGCACCATATAAGACTTGAGATAATTAACCCAGACCAACTACAGTGCAATAAAAACCCTAAGGACTAAAGTATATAAACAACAAGTGGCAAGAGACTACAATCAGCTGCACGGCAGAGGGTCTCACAGGATATGAAGTAGTAGTTCTGGTCCGAGTAGAAGCAACATGGGCACTGTTCTGGACTGAGCATATTACAAACCAAACATGGATTCAAGCAATGAAGAAACCAGCGAAGGTGCACAGACACTGTTTTTATAGTGCAGGGACAATTTCTGTAGGGGGCAATGAACACTGCAACAAGACTTTACTCATTCCTGACCTCACAAAAGGCAGAGCAGCAGTAATGGATTACTACTGGTTGTGTGGCCAACAGGCATACCTTCACCTCCCGCCATCATGGAGGGGCTACTGTTCACTGGCTTTGCTGCACTCAGCCCTACTAGTAATCCCTGAAGAACATTTGCAAGGGGGGCCACCAACTGCCTTTGCCCCGACCTCCCCAAATAACTGAAGATCAAACAAGAAACCATTGCCACCACCAGAATTTCCCATGCTCCCTGGGAAAGAAAAAAGCAAAGGAAGAGACAATCTGAACTATCTGTCCTAAGACTCGCCGAACTTGCTGGACGAAATACCGGACGAATACAGGCTCTTCAGCAAAGCAGAGACATTTTTTGCCTCATTGCTACTACAAGGGGTGCAAGCCGCAACCAATGCCAAGCTGTTACAGATTGTGAGGTGGGAACTGATCCAGCTGATGAATGACACTGAGCAAGGGTTCAACGTCAAAGGTGGAACTGCGTGCCCTGAGCATAATGACAATGCAGAACCGGTATGTCCTAGACCTGTTGACGGGGATGAAAGGAGGCGTGTGCAAAAAGATAGGAGATTCCTGTTGAAAATTCATACCTCCCGAAGATGCAGAGAATGGATCCCTCTCACAAATAATAGGGGCAGTACACAACCACAGAACAGCTAGCAAAGCCCTCCTGCCAGACGATCCCTGCACAAGAAATATAGCTTGGCAGCACTTTCATCCTGAGACCCTTGCATGCCACAGGACCAGACCACTGACCATAAAACCTTTACACCCCCGACCGATCACTAAGATCAGAAGGCAGGGCTATTGCAGCTTCACAAGTGGGTCACATGATTTGTGCAGCGAGGTGACGTCTAAATTATAGCACAAACCGAAGGTGGGGGACCTTGGGAATTGCTGATCAGGGCCCCTGCACAAACTGGTATGGTTAGTTGGCTACTGTGGTAGTGCTTGCGTCCTGGCACATGGTTTGTCGGGGAACCAAAAGTTGCTGATCTGCCTGGGAATGAGTTAGGGTGACCTCAGCTCTCCCACAAGCCCATGCATGTATCTGCCAGGTGTAGTGTAGCCATGATAGAATTACATTGTTATCACTGGTGTATAATTGATTGTTAGTCCAACCTTGCATAGGATGACGAGCCCAATGGTGCCCACACGAGTGAAGACGAACAGATGAAGATGGACCAATGGCCTGGTATCCCATATGGAACACGCCCTACATGTTTATGTACCATCCACTAGGGATTGGAGAATTGTTCTATCTGTAATTGCGTCATCAGTGATGCTGTTTGTGCTTATAACATGCCACACAAGTGGACGGGGGGCAGAAAATTCTGCCGTAGCAAAGCACTTTGTGGGAGCTTTTCCTTTTTGTATGGAAATAAATACTTGTTATCCTTGCAAGAGTTTCCTGGGCAAGGCTGTCTCTTATCTCCCTTATTATTTATATTGGCCTTGCAACCCTTTCTGGAAACTATTAGGAGTGACACAACAACACAATGTATTGTTTCTGGTAATATACAGATATAAATAGCTGCTTATGCTGATGATGTCCTTTAGTTTCCTAAAAATCCAGATACCAGCTTACACAACCTTCAGTGTATCAGAACCTGTTTTTCACTAGATTTTGGTTACAAATTAAACACAGATACATCTGAAATCCTAACCCTTATTGTCCACTTTGCCAAACATCACTTTCTGGCATATGGTATGAAGTAGTGCCCAAATGGGCTTAAATATTTAGGTCTACCTATTGCTTCGTCTATAAAAGCTATTAATAAAGAAAATATTCAAGAACAAACGCATGGTTCCCCGTTGTTTTTGTCTTGGTGGGGTCGTCTTGAAACTATCAAAATTATCTCTCCCATTATTTTGTATACCTTACATATACTACCAGTGTCCTCTCCCTCTAAATTTTATAAATCGATTGATTCATGTTCAGTCAAGCTCTCATGGAAAAAAAAGGAAACCTAGAATCTCACTTCATAAACTTAAACGATCCACTCTGATTGGAGGTGTAAGGTTTCCTAATTCTAGAAATGATCGCTCAGCATTTGTATTACAACAAACAGATGTGGTTTGCACCTGTAGATGATAATATTGCACCTGCATGGTTGAGTCTAGAGAAGGATTTGGTTTCTCCTCTTATACTCCCAGATTGCTATATGCTCAAAGGTAAAATTAGATTTATTAAATTTAATAGTGTTGCTGTTGCTAACCATATTAGAATTTATTTATTTCCGGTACCCTCATCTCAATTTATTTAATAATGTCTGTGGTTTAATAACCTAATACGTGTAAAGCGCAGATCGGTCTTTTGGAAAGCTTGGCATCACAAAAGCACGAAGTATGTAATGTAAATATTGAACCAAGGGGTGCCACTTACCTTTAAGTATCTTAAAGAAGAATTCTCTATCCCCTTGTCCTACCGGCACCTGTACACTATTCTAAATGATGCATTAATTAACAATTTTGAAGCTCTTACATCCAATGCGAATGCACCTCGGCAAGACAGATTTCAACATTTGCACAACCTTCAATTTACTGCTTCAATGTATTTCAGTAATCTGTTGGATGAACATATTTCGGATCCAAAATGGGGGTCACTGGTAGCCTGGTGGCAAGATTGCGTTTTCAACTATGATGGTATTGCCTGACCTGCGATTTGGAAAATAATTTCATGCACCGCTCCATCTGCCAGTTTGACTCAAACCTTATATTTCTTTCATTACAGTTTTTATTACTCCATCTAAACTATTCAAATGTAAGGTTGAGCAGGACAATACATGCTGGAGTAGTCTTGCAGAAGGTACATTCAAACATATGTTTATTGATTGTAAATTTGTTCCATGATTTTGGAAATTAATTTTGTATATTAAAAAACTTATTCTCAAATTCCAATGTGATTTCAACTTTAGATCTCTTTTTTGGAAGCTAAATACTCCAGGATACATTACCAACCACTGCTTGTCATTTGTTTGATCTTGTAATTCGTGTTGCCATTCAAACTATTACAGCTAATTGGAATAATTTAGATTGGATTAATCAAAAGATTTGGTGGAACTCTATATGTAATGTTCACAGGTTGCAGAGAAATATTGCCTCATCTCCGGGTCTACTTCCCAAACATGAATTACAGTGGAATATGTTACTTGAATTTCTACTTACTAATGTGCCCATCTCGTAGTACTAGATCGCCATTATATTATCCTGCTTCCTCCCCGTACGCCTTTTGTTTTTTGTTTTTGTCTTTGTCATATCTTGTCTCCATCTCATCTTCTCAAAATTTGGATTACTTACTTTATAGATACATACTTTATATCCATTTTTATTTTCTCCATCATCCCATTCTATATTCAATTGTACTCATACATTTCAGCTAACAATGTCTTCTGGTTAGTGCTGTGTACTACTATTCTCAATAAAATCCTTTTTTTAACGAAAAAAGAAGCAGTGAGAATTTATTAGTGACTCGTAATGTGGTGCTAAATATGCCACAGAGCACTCATGATCTAATCCCTTAGTCTCAAGAGTATATATCCAATAAATTCAAGTGACACAAAACGTTTTTTTTTTAACGCTGCAATATATGGTTATGACAAGATTTGTTATGAAGCCACAGATTACTTCCAAAAGCATAGAACGGGTGGTTAAGAAGTTCACTAAGGATTACTCCTTAACCAGGATGGAAGAAGAGTCTAAGATGCTAATCTTGAACCTCAACATAACAGCAGGACTGGATGTGGAATCATCTCATCGCAAGGAAGTTGCTGTTGAATTTTGAGACTACAAGATTTTAAAGGTTGGGAATTTACATCTAAAAGACAGCCATTCTCAAGCTGCTTCTTTACTGAAAGGGATTCTTTACGAGTGACAGTTTTTGTTGTTTGCTTTCCACAGCCCTCAAGGAAGAAGCCCTTTGGTTAAAAGTGTTGTGGGAACGATTACTCAAATAGAAGACTGCCATCATCTATTCATATTTTGAATCAGGATAATTATATAATTGAATGCAGGGGAAGCATTCGAGTAGACAGGTTTGTGCATTTTGAAAGATCACAATATTCTTGTACTCCACTTACTACCGGTTGGTCGTGGTTACCCTCAGCTTTTGAAGCTACTGCTAGAAATTCAATCGTTCTGATTATGTCAAGGACTTTAAATGACTTATTTAGAATTCGAGGTGTCAACTGTTTTTTTATGAATACAAAGATTATTGATTTTATGTTTATTTAGAAAACCTGGCTGATGAGACTCCACTCATTTGACGGGTTTGTGTGCATCTTTAAAGGTTCTAAAAGGAAATAGGAGGCCTTTTGATCCCAATTAGAAATACTCTAACAGTTACTGTAAAGATGATATCCACATTGAGCGCAGACCTGTTGCCGATTTGTACTGAAGTGTTGTCATCCTTTTCATCAAGCACCATTCATATTTATTGTCCTACTAATAAATAAATTGTGCTTGCTATAGAACCTGATGTATGTCACAAATTATTAGGTCTTGGTCCAAAGGTTTTAGTATTTTGTATTTGATTCTTTTGGGGGATCTCAATGTTCACCCTGACTTGATCGATTTTGAGTATGACCCGTTTTCTAGGTCTCAGATTGCCCCCTCATCAGATTCATAGATATAATAAGCAGGTGATGGCCTGAGAAGATCTTTTGGTAGCATGTGGTTTAGTTAAGTTGAATGGAAGGTGAGAAGAGACAATTCAAGTAAACTTAGTTCGTCTAATGGTAAATCATGCTCTTTTCTAGATTATATTTTTGTCTTTACTAATATTACACATCTCTCTCATCATCTTTGGTTATGCCTACAACTGCCAGTCAGCATGCATTTCTGTAAGTTTTCTCCAGAACAATTCTGTTTTTCGTGTTTTAGCCTCTGTAGGTGATTTGTCTGTAAGCCAGGTCAAGAACCATGTTTGATGGTCCAGGAAAAGTGTAATGTCACTTCTAAAGCGGCTTACTTGTTGTAGTAATATGCCCTCTGCCTCAAACCAGGCTTGGTAAATGCCTTTTCGTTGCTCAGAAAATGAATCAAGTGCAGATTAAGTTATTTCAGCCTACTCTAACAACTGTATTGCCTCTTTCACATATGGTGAACGTCTCAGATTTTGACCCTGCTTTGCATGTGTTGAGGCAAGAACTTCAGAAATGATTGGCTACTGACAACTTATATTGGGAAGGATAGATACTATGAAAACTTAAAATCAAGCAGTAATATAAAAATGTGCTCATCTCTTATTAGAAATGTATGTTAGGACTACAAGGTGGAAAAGAAAAGCTTTCTATTTTAAAAAGCAAAGAGGCATTGAAATTCTGGGCTCCCGTATCCGAGAACCCGTTTAATCAAACCTCTTCTCAATTTAATCCAATTTCAGAAATAAGGCTACCTAGATTTGTCAAACACCTTACAAGGTCTACAATTATGGACTGCCTCCTCCAAATCCTGTTACATCCCCAGCTACAGGTATTTCCACCATAGGTGTATTTACATCAGACTCCTTGTAGATGGGGCTACTGAACTAGCTCTATTACTCTCTTCCTGAATTCTATTTTTGGGATAACGCTGATGCCTTGGGCCAAACACCACTCACCCGCTGATAACTTATGGGATACTTCTTCATATTTGGGGACTGCAGCCTTAAATGTGCCACCTTCCCCGAGTCCTGTGCAATTCTGGCTCCTCTCTGCTTATCGCAGGGTAATTGTCTCAACCACCCATTGGCTCTCATATCTCCAGTAGACTTGCATCCTGCCTTCAGATCCTGAGATGCAAGATCCTTGCATCTTTCTGCCCACTCAAATCAAGCCCTTTTTTGAGCAGACCCTTTCTGACTTCAGCCAAGTGATGCAACGGTTCACAGAGCTTTATCAAGTGAAACACTGAGGAGCTATTAAGGGTGGAATAGCTTCATAATTATTAGTATTTAAAATAATTTGTTGATGCTGGGCAGTGGGTTTCGGTCTGCCCATATTCTACAACTGAGATCTCCCAAATCAACACACATTCTGATGGCATTATTAGACTTTTGAACTATTACTACCGGTGACAACTATTTCAATTACTTGATGAGCTGAATGATGTTACTCTTGCGAATTCTAAATCCAGGCAAAGCTCCTTCATGAATCCATCTAGGGAACTGCTGGACATTATGCACTTTAGCAAACCTCTGGTATGATCCGGTGTTGGAACCCTTTCAGTAAGCCAATGTCTTCCCTGAACACACAAGAGATGACATATGATAGAGTCTCTCCTTTCCTTTACTGTCGAAGACTAATAGAATTGGGCACTTCTCCCCGGAATGCAACTTGACATTGAATGCTCCTTGCTCATCACAGCCTAGCACTGGGGACCTTTCCTCAGGTACATACAGTCTGCAGACCGCTTTCCTTGAAACCTAAGATTGGCCACTTGTAACACACACACACATTATATATATATATATATATGCGTTGTGTGCGGGTCGTGCTTACGGGCGTCCTGCCTCTGTTGTTGCTGCTGCCTTTCTGGCCGTGTTTTTTACCTATGTTTTTTAATTATACATTCAAATTTTGACCAATACTTTGTTGTGAGCGGTGCTAATTTTATTGATATTGGTTTTCCATCTAGCCCGCGGAGAGTGCAGTTCCCTTTTTCCTCTTTGTTTTCTATATATATATATATATATATATATATATATATATATAGTAACAAAAAAAACAGGTCCCCAGATCCACAATGGAACCGGGAAAAGAAGGTTGGCGGAATGCACTCCCAGGAACAGCAAAGATAGCCTGGATGACTCTCTGCAAAAAGGCTCATACATCAAATTAAATCCAAACTGACAATCCTTTATTGTTTCAAGTCAGCATGGCAAGGAAATTTGCAGGAAAACGATGTGTTTCGCGGTCAACAGGCCGCTTGCTCACGTTCAAAGTGAATATATATATATATGCACATATATATATATATATATATGCAAAAAATGAAAACTTGCAAATTAGTGGAACTACCATCCACTTTCCCAAGTAAATAGAAAACCTGGGCACTCATTCCTTAAAGTGCTGCAATAAAGCAATAAACTATGTTTTTATTTTTAAATTCACCCCGGCACCCTTATAGATGTAAATTCGGGTATCCATGGTACGAACAGAAAAAATGCCAATGCAATATATATATGCTCAGTTTGCTTGTACCGTGTTAGCCAAGGGTTTAACAGAATGTTTAAAAGAAAATAACGAGTTGATACCTTAATCATGCTAACAAAGTCATTTATTTCGCATATTTGCAAGATTTCATGCACTTCCTCCACTTCTGCAGGCAGAGATGGAATGAAGCCTTTGAAAATCATTACAGCTTACCTGTCCCCTCCTGGAAATACCCCATTATCTGTGCCTGTCTGTGTAACCAATTTGTAGATTTGCTCAGAGGAGCATGTGTTAGATGTTGAAATCTCTCACACATTGCATTCTTCAAGGTCTAAATGGTACATTGGGGTACGGGTCAGTGGAACTGAAGAGCTGAGAAAGAGAAAACAACCCACCCTGTTGGTGCTCTCAGGAAGGCAAGAGAGGATGGGTAGTGTCAGCCATAGTAATCGCAGTCCAGTTGAGACTCGGTATGTCAGGCCAGTCCCGTTGCAATATCAGTGTTACTGCAATCAACATATCAGGCTTGTGGTCTTTAAAAGGCTGACACTACCAGTTATGTGTTAGACCTTTAACTCATGGAGTGTGGTAACTTTGTGTCAAATACCATTGCGGGATTGTGTTGCATCACAATCATGAAGAATGGAGAGGGTGGACTAGATAAAGGAGCCCTGACAAGTCTCTAGGAAGCTATCAGTTGGGGCCTTTTGAGGGGCAGAGGAGGCTGAGTTGGAGAGAGTCTGGCAACAATAAATTGCCTTATAGAGTCTGGTGGGGCTGTTACAGTGTCAGTTGAATGCATGTGAATGGCTTTGGAAAAAATTATTGAAAGTGTCAGGTCTGACTGTTTGATCTCTGTATTTCTATGGGTGGAAAAAGTGAGTCTCTTATTTGGTATAGTAACTCATGAAACGCAATGTCTGTTGAAATCCCCTGCAAGTGTATTGAAAATATGCATGCATTTCAATTCATAGGCCTTTCTGGCTTTGTCAGTCCTAAAATTACACAGTACAGCAATGAGATGATCAAGGGTATGATTTGCTTGTGAAAAATGCTCACCAACTGCACTCTCGTTTTACATCAGTTGACACTCTGACGATGGCGGTTCATGCAGAGGTTGACTAGTTTCCCCAACATAGTAGCCACACCTGCAACATTTCATGCACATAATAAAGTAAAATATATTGCTGGATGCACATCTAAAATGCCCCATTATCATATTGATTTTGTCCAAAATGTTGAGATATAGAATATATAACACCTCTGTCTTATGTAGGTTGCCCACTTTCCCCTGAAGTTGTCTCTGGACATCTGTCCATAATGGTGAACGGAGAAGCAGAATCTAGGAGCATGCTGATGTACACGCTGCCCACTTAGACCAATTCCAAAAGGGGCTTATTCTGATCAGTGACACCCAGGAGGAATTGTGACTCCTCTCTTCCTGAATTGTCCACCATCTCTATGGTCCTCACACTTTTCATGGAAAATAGATGTGGGACACAATCTCAGGTGAGTTTGGTTAGTCATATCTTTCATAGTAGCACTGTTTGATGATGCAGACAAAAGGAAAACATGCAGGTCCCCATGCAATCCCAAACTGTGTTTCATATTGTTGTACCTTTTTGAATATATTGGTCTCAAAACAATGACTGGAAGATTCTATGACATCACCAATGGCGGTTACAGATTTCCCCACATAACAATGGTATGGATTTTTAAATCTGGGCCTGCTTTGACACACAAGGTCAGTTTTGACTCTTCATAAGATATCCCAAACATCTGCGTACATAGAGTATAATTAAACCCTCATAAACTATCATCTGAAGCAACTTTATCAGGGTAACTAATATATTTTAGGCAGTGAAAAGCAAGTCTTTAAATACATTTGCCAGTGCAGCTGATGACCAATGTGCAAGTAAATCCATTGGTAACTACCAAGCTATCTTTCTCCATGTTGTCTGTAGAAACACACTTTCAAAATTGAATCTTCCGTCAGCTGCATTCGGCTGAATACCAGATTTGAGGCCTGGTCTTACTCAAATCAACATACTCTTAACAGTTACATTAAATTCATTTACAATTACATTTCTCATCAATATCATTAATTAACGCATTTGCATTTTTCCCTTATACACTGTATCTGCAATTTTTCCACACATGCACACAAAGTGTTGCTTAGCCCAGTGATGAATCTAGTGAGATTATCACTGACGTCCCGGTATGGGCCTCCACTCATGTGGCCAGAAGGCAGCCGCTACATGATCCTGACCCTGGAGGCTGTATTATGTGGGAAGATCACATGTCAGGGGACTCCTATCAGGAGGGGATAGGTGACCCCTTTAACTCATGATTCCCCTATTCTTCCTGAAGCATTGATGGCATATTGTAAAATAGAGGAAACCAATGTAACTGCTATGGAATCCATTATGGACTTCAAGATCCATAATGTCAGTGGTACTGGGACGACGAAGGGCCCAGAGTAAGTATCAATGGTGCTATTGATGCAGTGTAGTTGTTCTAGAACACAACTCCTGAGTGGGACATTTAAACTCAGGGATGAGTTGCAGCTGGAGAGAAATGCGAAAGGAGTAGCTGAAGCAGAGGCAGCCTGAAGTGCCGGGATTGCCGCAGAAGTAGAAGGAAGAGAGCCAGCTGCTGCCGACGAGATAAGTGAAGGTGGGCAACGTTACAGAGTGCACACAGCAGAAAGTGGCAGCAGAAAGAGAAGGCCAGCCGAAGGGGAGAAATGCTCACAGCCTGACATGTGGCGCTTCAGTGTGCGAGAGGAAGCGGAGGACCAACTGAGCTGGCAGAGCTCCGGAGAAAAGTTGTGCAGTACGCTGTAGATATGAGGGAGCTGGCAACAGAGCAGGCAGGACAAAGGAAGTTCACTGCATCAGCAAACAGGAAAGCAGAGACGCCAAAGAAGACTGGTGAGCTGGCCTGATGCTGAAGGGGACTCCAGCGGCACTTGGAGCAGGACAATTGACAGCAAACAATTTTGAACACCAAACAAATCAAGTACAGAGGCGACAAGGGCGCAACTCCCCTTTTATGGGATTCCAAATCGGGGAAACTTGTAACCCACATTGCCAAGAGGCTGTAAAGCAACAGTCAAGAGCAAACTTGGGCGAAATTCGCCTTTCTTGAGTTTCCAGGTTGGGGAAACTTGTAACCCTCATTGCCAAGAGTCAAGAGACTATAAAAAGAGGCAGCCATTGTTCAGCCCTCCTCACAAAGGAAACTAGTGTGGAGAATCTTGGAACAAATATTTCCACTAAGATAAATTGTAGTTGTAGGAATTTATTTCCAGCAAGCGAGTACATCAGGAAATATAGTAATTCGTCCTGGCAGGCAAGTACACCAGGATAAAAGAAGATGTTCTGAAGATGTGTGTTTGTGGCAAAAGAACAAGTTACTCTCTTACCTGGTAACGTTCTTTCGATGGGATGGTCCGACGACGTATTCCATATCTATGATAGTAATCACCACAGCTGTCCTGCTTTGGAAATTTTTCGGCGTCTGCGTCGACGACGTCGATGCGCTGTCCTCGAGGGCCTCCGTCGAGCTGACTTCACCGGATGTCATAAGTAGGACGCACGACGCCCGTAGCCTCAGTTGTAGTTTTTTCCCCAGAACGTGTGGCACCAAACCACTGCCAGTATGACCACAGAAAGCCTTGCGGAAACGTAAGCTGCAATCGCATATGAAATTCTGTAGCGGGGCAGGTATGGAGGGAGCGATATGGAATACATCTTCGGACCATCCCATCGAAAGAACGTTACCAGGTAAGAGAGTAACTTTTTCTTCGAGGGGATTGGGTCCTCTGACGTATTCCATATCTATGACAGACTCCAAAGCAGTACCAAGGTATGGAGGAGGGACAAAGAATTTAGAATATAGAAATTTAGAATGCCCAATCAAATTGCAGAGTAAAGGACCGCCTTGCCAAAGGCCAGATCCTGCCCATGGATAGAATCTAGGGAGTAGTGTCGTACAAAAGTATGGACCGGAGCCCATGTGGCTGCTTCACAGATGTTACGAATAGGAACACCCCTCTGTAGGGCAGTAGAGGCAGCCATACCCCTAGTAGAATGGGCCCGTAAGCCTACCGGAGGGTCCTTACCCGCCAAGCGGTAACATTCAGAAATTGCCAAGATAATCCATCTAGACAAAGTCTGCTTAGTAACAGCTTGTCCCAAACGCCTTCTAGCATAACCAATAAAGAGCTGATCGTCCACTCTGACCCGGGACATACGAGAAATGTAGAAATTTAAAGCTCTCCTAGGATCCAACCTATGGAGCCTCTCCTCTTCCTTACCAGGATGTAGAGGAGGATAAAATGCCGGAAGAACAACATTCTGGCTTAAATGAAATACCGACACCACCTTCGGAAGAAAGGAAGGACAAACTCTAAGGACAACCCTGTCCTTATGAAACAAAGGGAAGGGTGGCTTAACTGAAAGTGCCTGCAACTCACTCACTCTGCAAGTGAAAGTGACCGCAACTAAAAGCACAGTTTCAAGGGTTAACAGCCTCAAAGGACAAGAATGTAAAGGCTCAAACAAAGCACCCATAAGGAATTGCAGTACAAGGTTCAAATCCCAACCAGGCACCTGGAAAGGTGACGGCGGAAACACATTAGTGAGTCCTTTGAGAAATTAAAGGAATTTTGAAATAAGAACCCTCCTCAGACGAGCGCTTCAATATAGACAGCGCCGCCAGGTAACCTTTAACAGTACCCACTTGCAGGCCTCTGTGGGCCAATGAAAGCAAAAAAGACAAAACCACAGGAATGTCACACGAAAAAGGATCCACATTCATAACCCTGCACCAGTCGCAGAACTTTCTCCAACGGCAACGGTACAGGGACTTTGTTGTCGGCCGTCTGGCCAAAAGCAACACCTCATCACATCTTCAGGGAGGTCCCAATCCTCAGAAGACAAGCGTGAAGGTTGAGGGATCCGACCTCTGGATGGAGAACCTGACCACCCCTCCCGTGAGAGCAGGTCGTCTTGGTAGGGAAGACGACATGGAGGACAGATGGACAAGTCGAAAAGGTCCAGGTACCACGTCCTCCGAGCCCAAGCCAGAGCAATGAGGATCATCCGGGAACCGAACCTCCGCAGCACTTGCGGGATGAAGGGGACTGAAGGAAACGCGTACAGCAGTGGGAAGGACCACTCCACCACAAGCGCGTCTCCTAAGGCTCCTTTTGGAGGAAATTCCCGCGAGCAGAACCTTTCGCACTTCCGGTTGACACTGGAGGCGAAGAGATCCACCTGAGAGTTCCCCCAAAGGGCAAAGATCTCCAGGAGAATCTCCTGAGCCAGCTCCCACTCATGAGAGATTGCGCTCTGCCTGCTCAGAGCGTCCGCCGTCTCGTTTTCATCTCCGGCCAGATGAACTGCCGAGATCGAAACTTCCTGCTGGATGGCCCAGAACCAGCGCTGCATCGCCTCCCTGGACAGAGGAAGTGACCCTGCCCCCCCTTTTTGTTGAGGTAGTGCATGGCCACTGTGTTGTCCATCAGAATCAGGACATTCTTTCTTCGCACAGTCGGCAGAAAAGCCTTCACGGCAAGCATGATGGCCCTCAGCTCCAACAGATTGATATGGAGTCTGGACTACGACGGAGACCAGCGACCGTTGACAGTCAACTCGTTGGCATGAGCTCCCCATCCCGTGAGGGATGCGTCCGTCACGATTGTCACCTCTGGCCAGGGCAGCCAAAATGGAGCCCCCTTCCTCAGATTGCCTTCGACGGCCCACCACAGAAGGTCCTGGGCGACCGAGGGCAGCACCTGAATGGGGTCCGACATCCTGTCGGAGGACTGCGACCACTGCATCTTGAGGGCCCACTGCAGAGATCTCATTCGCAACCTGGCCTCCGGCACCAGAAGAATGCAGGATGCCATGAGGCCGAGCAACCTCAAGAACTCGAACGCCGGGAGACTCTGGGCGTGTTGAAACTTGTGCACCATCTGCTGAATGTGATGAGCACTCACCTGGGGAGGAAAACACTGCCCCGGGGATGTGTCGAGCACTGCTCGGATGTACTGCAGCGTCTGGGTTGGCGTCAAATGGGACTTCTTTAAATTGAGGGAGAAGCCCAGCTTGTGAAATGAGTGGCAGGTGACAGACAGATGATCCAGGACTTACTCGGGAGAGCATGTCCTGATCAACCAATCGTCCAGGTAGGGGTAGACGTGAATCCCCCCTTTCCTGAGATACGCTGCCACCACCACCATGAGCTTGGTGAATACCCTCGGGGCGGAGGTCAATCCGAACAGCAGGACCCTAAACTGAAAGTGCGAGTCGGCACATGAAAATAAGTGTCCTTGAGGTCGAGAGACACCAACTGGTCCTGAAGTTGAAGGGCCTGGAGGACTGGAGAAAGAGTAACCATTTTGAACTTGTCCTTCCTGAGGAGCTTGTTCAAACCGTGCAAGTCCATGATGGGTCTCAATCCTCCGTCTTTCTTCAAAATCAAAAAATAAGGGGAATACCATCCCTTATTCCTCTCTGCTACAGGCACCAGTTCTATGGTGTCTTTCTCCAGCAGGGAATGAACTTCCTGCGCAAGGAGCGGATACGGACTCTTCAAAGAGAGATTCCCTGGTGGATTGTCGTGAGGCCTCTGCTGGAAAGGTAGACAGTAGCCGTGGGCTATGATCTCCAGAACCCACACATCTGAAGTACTGGCACGCCACTCTACAAAATGCTGCGCCAGCCTCCCCCAACTGGCGAACCATGGGACATGGCCTCATGACTGAGCTGAAGGGGCTGCAGCAGTGCCTGAGGGCAAAGAGGCGGCCTTGGCACCTGGAGTACCCTGTTTGCCACCCCTGGGCACTCCTACGGTGGCCCCTTTGACTTGCAGCTCCTCTCGATTTACTAAAGGATGAGTAATAACGAAAGCAACCTCCCCTCCATTGCTGTCCCCTTGGACGAAAAGGCGGAGGTTGGCGAACTGCAGCGCTCAATGACTTTGCTGCAGCTTTTGAGGTCGGCAACCTCTCAAGGCTCTCGTCAGCCTTGCTGCCAAAAAGATGTTCACCATCAAAGGGCATGTTGAGGAGCCCGGCCTGCACATCAGGCGCAAACCCCGACTTCCGCAACCAAGCAAACCTGCGTATGACGGTGCTGGCCGCCATGGACAGGCTGACACAATCTGCCATGTACAAACCCGACTGAACGGTCTCACACATGGCATCCTTGCCATCCTGTACAATAGCAAGAAAACCATCCTGTTCCTCCCCTTCGGGAATATGTTCAGCCGCCAAGGAAATACAGTTCCACAGAGTGTGCGTGCACCGTGACAAGGCACACACGGAGTTGGCTGCCTGTAAAGCCATACCCCCTGAAGAAAACACTTTCTTCGCCCAGCCATCAAAACGCTTGTCGTCCCTATCAGGAGGGTTGGTAGGGTACGACGCCTGCTTTGCTGGGGCCGTGGCCGCCTGCACCACCAAACTCTCCGGAGTGGGGTGCATGATCAAGTAGCAGGGGTCACTACTGGCTGGGCAGTATTTTTGCGGCAAAGACTTGCTCACTGCCGGGAGACTCTCCGGAGCAGTCCAAGCTGCAGCCACCCTTCTTTGCAAAGCCATATTGAATGGCAGCACCGGGTCAGTTGGAAGACCTTGGTCGAGGATGTCGGTCAGGTCATCCTGCAGAAAATCCACATGTGGCGCAGACCACCGCAAGTATTCCGTGACCCTCGACATAAGGCGCCGGTATCAGGACTCGGCATGGGTGCCAGTCTCACGCCGACAGAACTCCACCTCCGGAGAGGTGTCCAGACCACTGGCGTCGTGCAGTGACTGACGCAGGTCTTCAATCTGGCTGTGACCAGACAAAATTTCACCCGGCACCTCCTCAGGCACCAAACCTTCCTCAGATCCCTCATCCCCCTCAAAAATAAAATCAGATGGCGGAAATAGGGCACAGAAAAAGGGACAAACACATGCTTAGCCTTGGCCAGAGCCTTTCTGGGGGGTTCCACCGGGCCACGGGGTACCTCTGACAAAGCAGCCTCGAAAGGCATCGACGGAATCATTGTCGACGTCCAGCGAGGCGCCGACAACTTCCACGGCGTCGACACAGGCTCAAAGGCGGAGCCCCGAGCGTGTCCTTCGATGGCCTGGGCGCAAGTGGCGTCAACGACTTCCTCGGAGGAGGACCCTCGAGAGAGTCCCTCGATGACCTTGGCGCCGCAGGCGTCGATGTCTTCCTCGAAGACTGCACAGGCTCACGCGGTCTCGAGGGCGTCGAGGACCGGGACCTGGAAAGGGCATGTCTAGAGCGACCAACCTTGTCCGACCAGGACCTCGAAGGAGCCCGACGGTCGCAATGACTGCTCGAGCCCAAAGGCAGACGAGCGGTGTCTCTAGCACGGTCACGGCCGGTGTCCTTGGGCATCCCTTCCAAGGGACGGGAGACGGAACCTTTTTCACCAGAAAAAAAACGCCTTCCCCTTTAAATTTAGAGGAGCGCGGGGGTGCATCCCTGGGAGCATGCGCTGCTCTGACCCCGCCCTCCGGCGCCACACCTCAGTCCGCATAGACTCGTCAACAATGGATTTACCTTGCCTAAAGACATCAGATTTATTAGGGGGGAGGATAGTAGGATGTATGGAGGAAAGGGAACTAAGGACTACTAAGAGTTTGTTGGTCACTACGGTGAGTAACTTATAATTACTCTTACGTCCTGTCACCTTTCCTCCATACTGCATGGGCATTTACAACTGAATGTAGCCCCAGGGTGGAGAGGAGACCCTCCTTAAGCTAACAGGTTCCTGAGAACCGCCTGGCCGAAGGCCGCGCCTGATCTAGAGCCGCCGTCCAAACAGTAGTGCTTGCAGAAAGCCAAAGTCGTGGCCCATGTGGCCAACCTGCTTATGGCCTGGCAGGGGACATGCCGCTGGAAAGCGATGGCTGTTGGCTTGGCTCTGACCGTGTGGGCGTGCATGTTGGCCGGAAGCGGCTTATGCGGTCCCTCGTAAGGTTCTTTGATGGCCGGGACCATTTAATGGGATATAGAGGCCTTGGAGAACTGATACCCTGGTGTTGAGCCGCCGAAGGTGACAAAATGTGCGTCCAATTTACGGAAGCCCTTGGTCCTCTCTAGATAGAATTTCAGGGCACGCCTGACGTCAAGGCAATGCAGAACTCTCTGTGCCTCGTCCTTGTGCCCAGCAAAAAACGTAGGCAGCACTATCTCTACGTTAAGAACGGAATACGGAAGACACCCTGGGCAGGAATGCTGGGTGAGTCCAGAGGACTACCTCGACCCTGTGAAATGTAGTATAAGGCTCCGAGCCAACCAGAGCCTGGATTTTGCGGATCCTGTGAACTGAGGTGAGGCTGACTAACAAGGCTTTCTTAATGGTGACCAGCCTGATGTCCGCGGACGCCATTGGTTCAAATGGTTTGTGCGCCTGGGCACCCAGGACTATGTTAAAGTCCCACAAGGGGTGCAGCCTCTTGATGAGCGGGTAAAGCATGGCGAGTCCCATCAAATGTTTCTTGACAATTGGGTTGGAAGAGGAAAAGCTATCCTCCTCCGAGTTTCTGTAAGCCACTATAGCTGCCAGGTAGGTGCGGCAAATGTCCACCTGCAAGCCGGAATGGGCGAGGTGCGCCGAGAAGGAGAGCACGTTGTCCAGGGTAAATGCAAGACGGTTAATACCCTTACAGCCTGTAAGATCTCTAGATTAGCCTGGGAAAGGCTCAGGTGACCTAGTGTGACCTGTTCAGGAACCACACATGCGAGGGCTTGTTTCTGTGGCATGGGGTGGATGACCCTGCCCCCCTGCTGTGCCAGATGTGCTGGGGCTGACGGAAGGTGAATGGGCAGCCTCTCCGAGAGGCTGAACAGCTCTGAGAACCATGGCCTGGCTGGCCACCACAGTACTATTAGGATGATGCTGAGGTAGCGAGACTCCATCTTGCATATCCACCCTGTGTATTAGTGGTGTGGGCGGGAAGGCGTATGCTGTCATCCCGTCCCACCGAATCTGGAAAGCATCGCCCAGGGAGTCCAGGCCCTGCCAGGAGACAAACAGTTGACACTTCCTGTTGTCCCAGGAGGCAAAGAGGTCCTCCTGGGGGTGTCCCCATTTGTAGAATATCTCCTGCAGTACTAGGTCATTCAACTGCCACTCGTAGTTGTCCGCCCCCAGTCTGTTGAGCCTGTCTGCCTCCAGGTTGGATTCCCCCGGCAGGTGGAGAGCCGTGAGGTAGATGCCTAGGGCCCATTCGCACATGCTGACAGCCAGCCTGCACAGTGGGGGGGCGGGGGGGGCAATCTGGTACCTCCCTGCTTGTTGACGTAGAACATGCTGGTCGAGTTGGTTGAACGACATTGCCCTTGATAACCGGAAGGAAGGCTGAGGGCCAGCCAGATGGCCTTCAGTTCCAGCCAATTGACGTGGTAGTCCTGCTCCTGCCGAGTCCAGGTGCCATGGACGCAGTGGTTGTCCAGGGTGGCCCCAACTAAGAGGAGTCTGTGGTGATGGTGACCTGCGGGGGTAGGTTGCCGGAAAGGCTTGCCCAGCCGCAGGTTGCAGTCGCTGGACCACAATGTGAGATCCGGGTGAAGTGATGGAGGAACGTTGATCATCTCTGACAGAGCCACGCTCCTGGTTTCAAGATGCTGCAAAGTTCAGCTGTATCCTCCTCATTCTGAGTCTTGGGTGGGGGACGGCCAAGAGGACTGCTGCCATGAGACCCAGTAGGTGTTGGTACCACAAGGCAGAGGTCACTTCTCTGCTGAAGAAGTGCGCAGTGGCCCTCTTGAGGGCCGTGATCTTGTGCTCTGAGGGAAAAACTCTCTCGAAGCATGTGTCCCAAATGACACCCAAGAAGGTCAGTCTCTGCGTGGGCTACAGCTGTGACTTCTTGAGGTTGAGTGAAAAACCCAGCTTGTGCAGTACGGGTAGATTTTGTGGCCCTGCGTCCTGAGAAGGGCCACCACTGTGTTCATCAGCCTGGTAAAGACCCTGGGGGCTGAGTTGAGGCCAAAAGGAAGCACCTTGTATTGGAAATGGTAGCCCATGATCCTGAATCGTAGAAAAGAACGATGGGGCTGCCAGATCGGGACATGTAGGTACGCGTCTTTCAGATCCAGGGAGCACATCCAGTCTCCCTTGCACAATGTCTCCGCTATCAAAGCTGGCTTAACCATCTTGAATTATTGTAGAGGTAGGGAGAGGTTGAGGGTGGAAAGGTCCAGCACAACTCTCAGGCCCGCCTGGTTCTTTTTCTAAATGGCGAAAAATCCTGGAGTAGAAGCCCAAGCCTCACTGGGGGGCTGGGACTTCCTCCACTGCCTGGTTCTCGATGAGCGACCAGATCTCCGCCAAAAGAGTTGCTGTCCCAACCTGTGGGACTGGAGGGGAAGAGGGAGGAGAGGCTGAGATAGGGAGACGGTACCCCATGGAGACTACAGAGAGGATCCAGGGGTCTGTGGAATTCTGGCAGCAGAAATGTGCATGGAGAGGAAGCCTGCCCTCCACTGGAGACACATGGACCTGGAGGGGCATGTCATGACTTCTTTCCCTCTGAGGCTGGAAAAAGCCCTTACCCCTGCCTCCTTTTGGTTGTTTGCACCGATGTTGAAGTCGGCGAACGGTCAGGCTGCCTGGACCTCTGCTCTTGGAAGCCACAGAACCCTTCGTATGTACACTCCTTGTCCGAGCGCTGCTGTGACTGGGTGTACGTTTTGGGAGTGGTCTTTGTCAGGATGGATAAAGACTTGGCCATTTGTGAGCCGTTTTTCTTTTTGTCCAGCTCCTCGTCCATGGTGGAGTGGAAGAGATCACCCTACTTCGAACGGAATGTCTAAGGTGCGTTCCTGGACATCAGAGTTGAATTTCGTAGCACGGAGCCAGGCCGTTCTTCTCATGTTCGTGGCAATGCAGATGGCATGGCCAGAGGTGTCAATGTGGCCCAAGGCACCCATCTTGGCCTCTGCTAATCCCGCCTTGAACAGTGATTGGCTCCATGCCGCAAGCTCTGGGAGAAAATCAGCCATTTCCTGCCAAAGCCTCTGGTTAACGGCTGCCAGCATGGCAACCGTGTTGGCTTGACGAAGGTGCAAAGACGCGTTGGAATACAGCTTCTTCCTGTATGCCTCCAAGATCTTCTCCTCCCTGCCTAGCAGTGCAGGAGAAAAGGAGGCTGAGAACGACTGAGGATTTGAGTATAGTGATGCCGCAGCGATCAATGAGGAGTGTGGAGGAGGATTGGCTGATAGCAAGAGTGTATCCCCCTCCATCTGCCAGTACTTGGCGTCCAGGTGTTTGTTCACCGGCTGTGAGGCTTGAGCCAACCCTTCTTGGCCAAGGCAAATACGTCCTTCCGCATTGGGATCCCTGTTCTGGCCATGGGATGTAGCATGAGGACTTCTGCGAGGACCTGGTTGCTCTACTTCAGGTTGAGGAAGGCCCAAGTACTCTGCCAGCCCTGCAAGCCATTCGTGGAAGGCCCTGGCTGAGGATGCCGTGTCGGGGTGGTCCTCCTCATCCGTGTCAACCTGAGGGTCTGGTTGGTCCGGGACCGGAGGAGGGGTGCTGGGAGCCAAGGCCTGAGGTGTGGACACCAGAGCCACCTGCACAATCAGTAGTGGGGCTGGAGCGGGCTGTTGAGGCTCAACAGGGGCCTGCGGCACCTAAGCCATTGGCGGGAGCACATTACTGATGGCGTCCCTGAAGATGGCCCCCAAGCGAGGAGATTTTATGAGAGGAACCGTTCGAAGAACCCGTCCTCGCAGCCGGAGTGCTGGTAGGTGATATTGACTGGGTAGCGGGCGGCTGCTGGAGCCGGTGCATGCCCTGCCCATATGGACCAGCGGGAGCCTGCCTTGCGCGAAGGAAGGGTAAGCTGTAGGCCACACACTTGGTTGATACCAGTCCCACCTTGACACGTTCCTCCACCTGCTGCCCTCCTTGGAGCGGCATTGGCCGGATGTCTGGATATTCTGGCACGGCAGCCATTTTGTCGAGCTGCCTTCCACGTGCCTGCGTCGTGTTGCTCGGCTCACTGGACCCCACCCAGGACTCTGAGTGTGGATCAGGAACAAGTTACTTACCTGTAACTGTTGTTCTCCAGCATGGGTCTGGCATGGATTCACATGCTCATGAATATTCCCCGTCGTCAGGCCGGGAATCCTCGGTATAGAAAAAAATCATTATCAGTTTCGTTTCTGATCTGTCCTTCTTAGTAGTAACCAATCACTGGTCTCTGGGTCATACTGCCCCCAGCCAATGACTGCCCTCTCCCTAAGCCCCGCCTCTGGCAGCCATCCTCAGATTTGGTAGCACGTAAAGTGGCAGTATGACCAAGTGAAGGGCCGCAGAGGGGTAGGCGGGAGGGTTCGCATGTGAATCCATGCCAGACCCATGCTGGAGAACAACAGTTACAGGTAAGTAACTTGTTCCTTCTCCAGCATGGGGTCTGGCATGGATTCACATCCTCATGAATAAGAGAATACATAGCAGTACACACATGCACAACCACGGGAGGTGGCAACAGGCTCAACATTAAGCAATACAACAACTCAACATTAAGCATCTCTTACCTCCTCACCAGGCTCACCTTAAGCGAACAGGTTGCGCAGCACTGCTTGGCCGACCCTGGACTCCTCCCTGGAGTCCCGATAGACGCAGTAGAATCTTGTGAAGGTGTGTTTCGACCTCCACGTCGCAGCCCTGCAGATGTCCAGCAGGGGCACACCAGACAGGAACACCGTGGTAGCAGCGATCGCTCTGGTCGAATGGGCTCTCGGACGGCCGGGCAGCGGTCGGTTTGCCAACCGGTGACAGTGCATGATGCAGCCGGAGAGCCATCTGGAAATGGAAGTCTTCGAGAGAGCCTTCCCTTGATTCACAGTCCCAAAGTTCACAAACGGCTGTGATGTCTTCCGAAAACTCTTTGTGCGGTCCACTTAGAACTTCAGCGCTCTAGCTACGTCCAGCGAGTGCAGAGGCCTCTCGGCCAGCATCGAAGGCGACGGGAAGAAAACTGGCAACACCAAGGGCTCGTTTGAGGTGGAAGTCCGATGGCACCTTGGGCATGAAGGAGGGGTGCGTCCTCAGCACCACCCTTGTGTCATGAAAAGTCAAGTACGGAGGCTTGCAAGATAGGGCCTGGATATCTCCCACTCATCATGCGGAGGTGATGGCCACGGGAAACGCTGTCTTCCACGACAGAAACTTCAACGGTGCCGAATGCATAAGCTCAAATGGGGGCCCCATGAGCCTGGTCAGCACCACATTGAGCTCCCACGCCGAGGCAGGGGCCTTCGCCGGCGGGAATGATCGGAACAATCCTTTCATAAATTCCTTCACCAGTCGATGAGACCACAAGGACGCCCGTCCCGTAGTTCTGGTGTATCGTGAGATGGCGGCAAGATGTATCTTGATGGAAGCGTGAGCTAGTCCAGCCTTGGCCAATGACAGTAGGTACGGCGATATTTGGGGGGGGCGTAATCCGTAGAGGGTTAATCTTCTGTGCACGGCACCAGACAGAGAACCTCTTCCATTTATGCCCGTAGCACTTGAGAGTTGAGGACGCCCTGGCCTTTGCAAGAACCTCTCTGCAGTCGGCCGGGATGTCGTACCGTCCAAACTCTAGTGCTGCAGGAGCCAGGCCTGCAAGTTCAGCGACTCTGGGTTGTTGTGAAGAATGGCGCCTCCTTCTCTGGAGAGAAGGTCTGCGTCCGTCGGCAGCTTGACTGGTGTGGACGTCGACAAGTCCAGAAGGCCCGGGAACCAGATCTGTCTCGGCCACGCCGGTGCGACGAGGATCATCCTGCACCGGGACCTCTTGAGCTGGTTGATGAGCCGGAGCAGCAACGGCAGCAGAGGGAACGCATAATGAAATAGGCCGTCCCAGGGGAACGAGAAAGCATTGCCAATGCTCCTCGGCTGGGGGAACCTGCTGGCGAACTCCCGGCACTTGGAATTCGTCGCCGTCGCCAAGAGATCGATTTGGAATTCACCCCATCGTCGGAAGAGTCGATCCACTTGATCCTGGCGTAGTTCCCACTCGTGGCACAAGCGGAGCTCTCTGCTGAGTGAGTCGGCGATCGTGTTTTTTATTCCTGCCAGATGAAAAGGCACCAGAAACATCCCTTGGGCGACGGCCCAATGCCACAGATCCTGGGCTTCCTTGGATAGGGCCGGGGATCTGGTTCCGCCCTGCTTCCGGATGTAGAACATCGTGGTGGTGTTGTCGGTGAAGATCCTCACCACCTTGCCCTTGAGGGACGGAAGAAAAGACCTGAGGGCCCAGAACACTGCGCAGAGCTCCAAGATGTTGATGTGGAGTGACTTCTCCTCCGGGAGCCAAAGGCCTCTCGCGTGAAGATCTCCGGAGTGCACCCCCCAACCTTCGAGGGAGGCGTCCGTCAACACCGTCACCTGGTGAGCTGGGGTCTGAAAGTCCGTGCCCGCCGGCAGATGAGAGCGGGTACCCCACCACCGGATCGCCTGACGGAACGTCTCGTTGAGAGGGATCCTGTCCTCGAAGCTGCCCGTCGACTGGACCCAGCGGGCGTCGAGGAACTCTTGTAAGGGGCGCATCCGAAGCCTGCAAAGGCGCACCAGATAAATGCAGGAGGACATCATCCCGAGGAGGGACTTGATAGATCTTACCCTGGCCATGTCCGTGGCCAGCAGACGCTGCACCTTGCCCAGAACGGTCCTGGTCCTTTCCTCCAACGGCGAGGCCAGCCGCGCCACTGTGTCGAGCTTGGCTCCCAGAAACAGGGCGACTTGCGACGGGACTAGGTGGGATTTTGGAAAGTTGATGGAGAATCCCAGGTCCGTGAGCAGACGGACGGTCTTCGCCGTGTGCTCCAAGGCAAGCTCCCTTGTCCTTGCCCGGATGAGCCAGTCGTCCAGGTAGGGGTAGATGTGGATCCCCTGTAGGCGCAGCCGCGCTGCCACCGGTGCGAGGCACTTGGTGAACACCCTGGGTGCCGACTTCAATCCGAACGGGAGGGCCTTGAACTGGTAGTGCCGCCCTTGGGCCACGAACCTGAGGAACTTTCGGTGTCTTTTTAGAATGGGGATGTGGAAGTACGCATCCTCCTGACTTCTTTTTTACAAGGAAGTACCTTGAGTAAACTCCGGAGCCCCGAAGCCTCTTTGGGACGAGCTCGATGGCACCCTTCTTGAGTATCGCCCTTACTTCCAACAGTAGTTGAGGGACGTGATTTTCCTTCCTGGCCACGGGTGGAACGCGAGGGCACTTCTTCTGAAACTCGAGGGCGTGCCCTTGGGCCAGGGTGTCCAGCACCCAACGGTCGGTGGAGTTGGACTCCCACACGCTGACGAACCTCGCCAGCCGGCCTCCCACCGGGGTGCTTCGGCGGGGGCCCGACCCCACGGTCAGTTCAATCTTATTTGGAGGCCGCCTTGCCTCCTTCACCTCCCTGTCGACGACGACTTGCCGCGTCCCCTGTAGGCTTCCTGGGACGAAGATCTGGCGGTATGTGGAGGAGCCACTGCCGGATCCCTTGGAGGCACCTTGTCTGCCTCCGGAGCTCGGAAAGGACGGCCATTGTTGTTGGAGCACTCCCAGTGCCTGGGCAGTCTCCGTGTCTGTCTTGATGGCCTGAAGGGACTCATCAGCCGCCTTCCCAAACAGGTTGTTCCCGTCGAAGGGCATGTCCAAAACCTTGGTTTGTACGTCCTGGCGGAAATCCGTCGCCTTGAGCCATCCTCGTCGTCTCAGGCAAACGCTGTTGCCCAACTGACGGAAACCGGTGTCGGCGATGTCCATTGCCACCATGATGGCGTGGTCCGAAGCAATCTCACCTTCCTGTAGGATTTCAAGGGCCTCAGCCCTTATGGCGTCCGGAAGGAAGTCCAACAGAGGGGCGATTTTGAACCACAATTCCCTGTCGTAGCGGGCTACGATAGCCAGGGCGTTGGCCGCCTTGATAGTCGTCGCTGCGGAAGAGATGACCCGTCGTCCCATCGTGTCCAGCTTCCTGCCCTCGCCGTCCGGCAGGGAAGTTGATTTCAAGGCCGATGCCCCCCCCCAGCTTTCTTCTTTGCCGCTGCAGAGACGACCGAATCCGGGGTAGGTTGCGCCCAAAGGCACAAGGGGGCAGCGTCGGGGACCCGGTACTTCTTCTCGTACCGGTCCCACTTTGCCGGCGCCGTGGCAGGGTTCTTGAGGAGGGCGAGCCCCTCATCCCAGATGTCATCAAGAAGTGGTACGGCGAGGACCGTCTTCCTTTTAGCCTTGCGCCGTTGGTAAAGGAACACTTCCTTCTTCTTCTCTTCTGGGCAGAGCTGGAAGAGCTCGGATGCCCTGGAAATCATGGCATGAAAGGATCCAATCTCGTCGGTCGGGGACGCCCGAGCAGGGGGCGATGGGGGACACGTCCCGTTGTCGCCTCCGTCGTCATCTGTACCTGTAGTAGCCGTGTCCGTGCCTGTATCATCCCTGTGGGTAGTAGACCGGTGGGAAGGCAGAGCAGGCCGCAGAGGTGGCGTGGGATGCGTCGTCCTCCTCTTATGCGGTGG
The DNA here is from genome assembly GCF_040938575.1 of Ambystoma mexicanum. Classification (NCBI taxonomy): domain Eukaryota; kingdom Metazoa; phylum Chordata; class Amphibia; order Caudata; family Ambystomatidae; genus Ambystoma; species Ambystoma mexicanum. The sequence continues at coordinate 928,715,844 of NC_090924.1, forward strand.
ACTTTCCGAAGGTCCTGGCTCCGGTTCCCCCGTCGGGACTGGCTCAGGTACCTCAATTGGGGGGAGGGACAACCTTGTCCTTATTTCCGAGCATAAGGACTGAATCACTGACAAAATGGCCGCCGAAGTGTCCTGCGGTGCCGGAAACGACGATGCGAGGGTTCTTGAGGAACCTCGTCGGCGACGTCGTCGCCCTCGTTGGGATCCCTCCCGATGGGCTGGGCCTCTTCCATGACTTCGATGAGCTCTTCTTCAGAGGTCGTGTCCGTATCCACGATGGCCACCTGCCCCTCCCCCACCTTTTCCAACGAGGACTTTGTGGGGGTCTTCTCAATGGGCCTGAAAGACGACTCCCTCTGTGGTGGCAGGGAGACTCTGGGTCCTGAGGTCGCCTCCACAGGCGTAGCCTCCACAGGCTGAGCCAGGGCCGCTGCAACATCCTCAATCGAGGTCTTAGCAGGGTGAACTAAGGCCATCGTCATTTCTGTACGCCTGGGGCCTTCACCTTGGGGGGAGGGTCCGAGCCTCGCTCCCCCTCTGCCAGAATCTTCAAGATCGACCGGGGCCTCTCCAGAAGCTTCGCCGGGTTCTCGGACTTCCTCTTACCCGAGCCAGAGCGTTGGCTCATGGTTGATGGCGCCGGGGAGGATGCGCCCTGCCTGGCAGCCAAGGAGCCCGACCGTTCGGCGCTCCCGGTGCCCGCGGACTCACGATGCTTGGCCTTTTGTTGGGCCCCCGTCGCCAGTTGGCAAGACAGAGGTGGCGATCCTTCATGGTCCGCTCCGACATGTTCCCACAAAACGCACAAACGCACAGTCCTTCTCCGTGTGCGTCTTGTCCTCATGGAGACAGTAGAGGCATAACGAATGCTCGTCCTCCTTGAAAACATTCTGAAGCTGGCATCCAGGGCAGGTCCTGAACAGCTTCCCGGGTGTCGCGCTTCCTTTATTCTGGGCCATGTCCGGGGTAGGCCTCAGAACTTCTGGAATCCTCCAAAAGTTTAACTCGACGAAATCTTCACCCTTGAGGGGCGTAGAAAACTCTGAAACGGATCCCCGTTGATCGGATGTAGAAACGGTGGAGCTTGAGGCTCTATTTAACCGAAAAATGAGAAAAATCTCCTGAAAAAGCGCGAAAACGCAGCAAAAGCTCGAGAGCTACAGCACGAGGACTCCCAACACTTGAACGTGCGGTAAAAATCTGAGGATGGCTGCCAGAGGTGGGGCTTAGGGAGAGGGCAGTCATTGGCTGGGGGCAGTATGACCCAGAGACCAGTGATTGGTTACTAAGAAGGACAGATCAGAAAAGAAACTGATACTGATTTTTTTCTATACCGAGGATTCCCGGCCTGAAGACGGGGAATATGCATGAGCATGTGAATCCATGCCAGACCCCATGATGGATAATGTAGACTACCCTATTCCTCAGGCCAAGGCCCGGTAGTAGTTTCACCCTCGGCGGATCTGCCGATAGAACTGCATATAGGAGCCCCCTCAGACATGTTGCTGGTAGTAGGGCGTAGCCCCTTGGGTGAAGACCCGGTAAAAGAACTGGCTGGTCCCTCAGCACTGTCACCGGGAGGATCCACTGACCCCTCGGGCTGAGGGCCGTTAGCTGATTCAGCCTTAGTTTGTGTGCTGGTACTAGGAACTGGGCGGTCCGTCCCACGTGGGCGAGTCCTTGGGAAGGAGTCTCCCTTGTGGGGTGCACTGGAAAAGAGCGGCCCTAACTTGGGCCTGGATCGGTGATAGACAAAGTGCTTTAGGTCCTTTGGAGGCGATCTCTGGAAGAGCTCATATCCCCTTAGCTAGCCTGTTCTTCTGAGACCTCGAGGAAAGTGCGTTGCACGCGGTACAATATTGCCAGCTGTGGTCTGGGCCAATGCACCATAGGCAGATGTCATGGGTTTTTTTAGTTAGGAAGAGCCTGTCGCAAGATGGACAGCTGCTGAACCCTGTAGAAGTCGACATGCGCCGGGGAGGAGCGTGACGCCTGAGAACCAAGTACCTGAATGATAAAAAGACAAAAAAGACAGAAGAGAAGAAGTATCCGCGCATGGAATTACATGGCTGAAGCCAAACCCTGGAGCGCTGGTGAATTCGGCCCGTTCTCGTCGATGCGGAAAAGGGGACTGAAGTGTGGCGCCAGAGGGTGGAGTCAGGGCAGCTCATGCTCCCAGGGCTGCACCCCCACATGCCTCTAAACTTAAAGGGGAAGAAGGTTTTTTCTGGTGAAAAGTGTTCCGTCTCCCGTCTCTTGGAAGGGACGCCCATGTAGTATGGAGGAAAGGGGAAGGGACGTAAGAGTACAATTGTTTTGATTTGTGAACTCTTATTTGTGGAAGAGACATTTACTTTATCAAGTGGAAAGACGTGGAATAGCTTCCTAATTATTAGCATTTAAAATAATTTGTTGATGCTGGGTAGTGGGTTTCGGTCTGCCCATATTCTACAACTGAGATCTTCCAAATCAACACACATTCTGATTGCATTATTAGACTTTTGAGCTATTACTACCGGTGCCAACTATTTCAATTACTTGATGAGCTGAATGCTGTTACTCTTATGAATTCTAAATCCAGGCAAAGCTCCTTCATGAGTCCATCTAGGGAACTGCGGGACATTATGCACTTTAGCAAACCTCTGGTATGATCCTGTGTTGGAACCCTTTCAGTAAGCAAATGTCTTCCCTGAACACGTACGACATTTTGCGTTGAACTGAACAGAACGTTGTTGAATCAGAACTTTTTCCAAGGTATTCCTGAATTGATCCAGGGGAAGGGAGCCCAACCACTGGTCACAAGGAGTACTTTCTAAAATCTATATGCTTGAACTTTTATATTGTTTTGTTGAATTGCAGACAGCCACATTTTCATTGTATACTTTGATGTGTTTATAAGTGTGAGGGTCAGATCATCTCACTTTTACTTTAATAAATGGCAAACATTGATAAAATGATACCTTTGTGTCCGCCTCGAATTTCGGACCCCTCACAGCCCCATAAACCTGATGAGCTGCAAATCTCACAATCTCTCCAAAGCCTAAAAAAAGACTATGATGAGGCGCCAAGCATTGTGAAAAGAAATGTGTGGAGACACTCTATTCCCACGCCTGTTTGGCTGAACACTGTCCTAGGTGGACACCTGGGAACCCTTTTATTTAGTTAGCATAAAGTGGACTTTGGAGCTCTGGTCCTTCAGACCACATGTCTCAAACCCTTTTTGTTACTTCTCATACCTTGCACTGTTTTGTTTATAAATCTCTCCTATTGAGTTTTCCTTATGCAGTAGACCACCCTCCAACCCATCGTTAAGAAAGTGAAAAGGGCTTTGATAAGTTAGGAGATCTTTGATAAAGGGGAGAACCTCCTAAACATTAATGTAAGGGTTGGTGGAGGTTCAACATACTCTTCTGGGACTAGACAACTGTTGGACATCCAAATGCCACAAATGCTTCTTTTTAGGATGCATTCTGTTTTGATTTGCTTCTTAATCCCGACTCCTGAAATAAACCGTCTGTGTTCTGTTTCTCCAAACTCTTTACAAAACATAGAGGTGCTAATACAATACCCATCCTGACAATAATTAAAATGTAATCACTTGTTTTGTGTTCAGCCATTCCGCCAAACCTAGCAAACAACCAGATTGGCTGTTCAGGACTAACTAATGCGGTTGTTCCTTACTGTATATGCAAAGCTATGCCAGGTTTGCAGGCACAAAAACAACCCTGACCTTAAAACTGGCAAAGATGGGTCTGCAGATATTTCCAGGCATACCGAGGTAGTCCAAATGGGATTTTGGCTATTTCTGGCCAGATTTCAAATAAACTACAGGACCGATTTGGCCAAAAAATAGAAATAACACTTTCGGGATGAGAAATCAGCTTCTCACGAAAACGTGCCGCATATCTGCCCAGCGGGTTGAGCTGTAGGTGAGAGCAATGTTTGCACCGAGAAATTGGTTAGAAAAATCCATGTTTTGGAAATCCCTGTATGACACTTTCCTCACCATTCATGGCACTTAATGAAACAACTTTCCTAAAAAACACATCTATATTTTCTTGGGACAGTTTTGTGCAGTTTCTTCATACTGTGGTAAGATATACTAATAAGTATCTAAAACTAAAAGTGGTCTACCTCTGGGGAGTCCAACTTAGCCAGAACTACAAAGTTGCATTGTTATCACTGTAAAAAAGGGAACTGTTCACGTACTGATTCCAGACAAACACGTGTCTTAGAATTGGCGTACATTTACAGACGTTCAATGTCACAAATGTGTTTACAACGCAAAGCAGTACTGAATATTTGTCAAGTCCTAACAAGGAGTAATGGATGGAGATCTTAATTCTAGGATAAACCAGGATGGCATCGGAAAGAACTCTTTTTTTTTTAAAGGAATTATCGTGAAACAGATTTTGAAAAACTGAAAAGCCATGACAAAGGCAAAATTGGAGCCTTGGCTTGAAAAGACAGTGAAAAAAAAATCAGCTTCTGAAAGACTAATGCATCTTTAACTATGTATACAACTGGCGAACACTGATTCCAGGGGGTTTGTTTTTCGGAAATGTATTGTTGACATCTGTAGGTTCTGTGTGCAGGACTGAAATCTTAAATACTGTGGGTCTAATTCAGACAGATTTGCCCTGGAGCAAATCAGGAGTCGCCCGAGAGCCTCGGAGATTTGCACCTACACCCTTATGTCAATCGAAAACATATTGTACTGGAGCAAATCTGGAGATGACTGAAGTAGCTCTAAGATACCCTTGAAGAAACATTTGCACACAAGCAACCCAAAGATGCTCTTGACATTGACAGATTTTCTCCAGTTTAGGCTTGGTCAAAAGGGTCCAGTTGTAAATCGGACATCACCATGGGCATTTCCTAATTTGCTGAAGTGCCAATCTTTGTGAATCAAGACCTTTACTAGTTTCCTAGAACCCACAAGGTTTATGTTTAAGTTCTTAACCATCAGAATCCCCCAGCTCTGCACTTTCCATTTTATTTGAAAATAATGTATTCCGTCTTGTTCCATCTGTCTATTTGGAAACGTCTAAACTGTTCACTTTTGTTTTTTTTTAATCAATTTCATTAATGTTTTTTCAGCAAGACATCGAAGCCTGTGAAATGTATTATTCATGGGTGCATACCAGAAAAATAAGCCAGGACCTATCAGCAGTGCTTTGTGTCATATTTTAAAGCTTCCCTTTTCAAAGCTTGATGCTCTCACTCATGGCGCTAGTTCCCTTCAGGAGACTGGCTATTCAATTCTGTATGTCATCTCTCCCCAGCAAGTGTATCATTAGAAGAAGCAAGCTAGAAGTGTTTTGCATTTCATCTTTTCTGAAGAATCCTCTACTGGCGCATATATAACTGACAGTTGAAATTAGACATGGTATTAAAATCAGTTACTGGAGTCCTCTGTCTTGCGCTAGGCCCAGAGGCTGTAATGGTCTGAGACCAGCTATAATATAATTGTCATTCAGCGAGAGTCTTTCCTAGAAAGTCATGCTTCACTGGAGAAGACGGAGTTTCCATTTGAAATCAACAAATTAATCCAGGACAGGTATCTGAAAGGGCAAGTTTAATAGGAAGCAGCTACTGGGCTCTCAACCATGATGAAATGTTATTGCTGTTTCCCTGTAAATTGGCTTGGAACATATGATACTTTCTGCATAAGAGCTCTATTGCTGTTCAAAAGATATACTGCTCAAGCAATCAAAATGATGACAGTCTGTCAGTCCCCCTAATAACTTGCCAATGGACGCGCTGTGTGCGCGAGCAGCTGTGCATATGCGCGAGCTGCTGTCCATATGTGCGCGCGCACAAAAGAGATCAACGAAGCATTTGTGTGTTCATTTACAATTGTAGTTCAATTTTCAGATACAAAAAATCTGAACTCTGCGTTTGTAAAAGAACATGAAAGCACTTAGTGGCTCAAAAAAGAAATAAAATACCCGAATTTAATGTTGCTGGAGAGAGAAACAGGTGTTTTGGTACTGTCTCTTTATTCGTGAAGCAGGGTAATCCAGAGTACTCTGCTCACCCAAAATCAATAGTGCACATATTACAGCTATTCTTCGTATTAGCTATTCAAATATTCATGCTTCCACTAGTGGCATGAAAATATAATCAAGCCAAGCCGTCAGGAGGTTCCATTTTTAATTGGTCAAGACCTGGGAGGAACTCCTTTAGAAAACGTTTCACAAGTGCCTGAATGATGGAACCAAACTACTCCTACAGTGCGAACATTAATGTTAATTTTCTCCTCCCTGAAGCTCACCACGCTATTTACCTGGCAAGCCACTAACATAAATAACTATCCTATTGTGAGGTACAGGGTTTCATAAATGCAGACCAATTAAAGTAAAGACGTTACTCCAAGATGGCTGCTGAGCACTATGGACGTGCGTTGGCGGAGCACCTCCCGAACGGTGCACTAAGGCACATGAAAAGCTGTTTAGAAGAAGGGTTCCCCTCCCAATCTAGGTGGGGGCCGTATCTGGAAGTTTGGTAACCCTCCTGGTCTCAAGAAGACGAGAGTGGAGAGCGAAATTCGGCGGCAGCGGGAATACGCATTCTGACTACGCCCGCCTTAGACTTCAGAAAGGAGGGTTGCGTCCACATTGCGGACCGATGCATCAGATTCAAGCAAACTGCAGACCATAGCATAGATAAGAGCCTGGGTGACACTAAAAAAAGGTCAGCAGAGTTCTGGAAACATCCCCCTCTCCCGCAGCGTTACGCCAGTGACTAAGCGGACCGAGGAAGGACTCCTTTCAAGCTGCACAACACTGCCGATTAAGCGGACCCACGGGGGACACGTCAGTATACTTATATAATCCAAGTTACTGCCGTGTTTTCGGCCCATCAGTAAGACCTCAGAAAGAGCCTCTCTCCTGCAGTGGTTCAGTAGCGGTTGTGCGGATTCAACAGGGACACGCCACTAGAGTAATAAAGGACAGCAGAGCTTCTAAAAGAACTTCATCTTCCGCAGCGATATACCAGCGGCTGGGCGGACCCAGGAGGGACACACGCTAATCATCCAGAAGGATAAGCGGGATTACACGGACGCCATGGAAGGCGGGGATACAGCCCGTTAAGATCACAGGGGAAGCAGATTACGCGACGCATCAGAGACAGAAGCTCCCAGGTGAAATGAAGATGAAATAGCGAATCAAGCTCTTGCGGGTGCTAGGCAACTGGAAGAAGGAAAATAAAATGAGGAAAGGGGAAGAATTTTAAAACATTTTTCCCCCCAAAGTCTGGGCAGCCACCTCAGAAGTTCTACAAGAGGCAAAAAGTGTGGTTGTCTCCTGGAATAGAAGCACGGATATTAGAGGCAGTGCACCAGAAGGAAGAAGGAATTAAAAAGGGACAAAAATAACAATCAAGTCAAGTAAGTAACTTATCTGGCTCCCACAGTTTGTGTTTGAGCAAGCCACAGTGGGATTAGATACTAACAAAGGTCTTCCAGTAAAAGAAATAAGGGCTGCAACTTAACCCTAGCAAGGAACTGCTAAAATTACTAATTTGAAACAGCAGGAGTATAAAGCAAGGTCTTCCTCGCGGAACCATAGCCTACATACACAAGCTAGGGTTTATTGAGACCCAGATACACGCAAAGCCGAGGGGCAGTATATAGCAGTGCTCCCTCTGCCAGTATTCACCTTGGTTAATTCTACACAGACAAACGTCTGGCGGTGAGGGTCAGAGCACTTATTGGGGTCCACCTTTTCAGTGTGGAGGCTGATCCTTATTTTGGTACCATTTAATGGGTGACCTCAGAGGATAGATTTCACAGAAGATTCCTCATACTGTATGGGGGCTCCTGTCCTTAGGCATGGGGTTCCTGGGGCTGTTGCCCATTTCAGAGACAATTGTGTTGTTTCATAAGAACTTGGGACCACATTTCAGTGAGGAACTATTTTTACTTTTTATTCGACCTTCATAAGAAGTGTGTGGTCCCTGAATTATACATCACTCGGTGATTCTTCAAGAGTGAGGTTTTCGTAGGGGAAATTTAAAAGCAACGAACTTCGTCCATAGTGCAGAGTTATATGGTGTTGTTCACAGAGTATCCCGGGTTGGTTTTTGGGATATCCTTAGTTAAAAAGTGGTCGACCGGTTTCGATGAATTTAATTGATCATCTTCTTCAGGACCTTGATTTAGGCTTGTCTCTATGAGATCAGGGGTATGGAAGGGGCATAGACACCATCATCCCTTTTACCTAAGAGAAATCAAACCGAAATGGGTTTTAAATCTTGGGGTCATAGTGATTCTTGAAGTTTTATTCTATAGTATTTTCTATTGATTTCACACAATTAAATTGATATATTAACATTTTTTGACAGTCATTTGGCTATTTGGGCTAAAGTGGACATAGAAGGCAGCTGGTAATTACCTTATATATATATATATATATAGACGCTGACAGCCGGGTCTTTTTTGTATCATGCGTGACTCCAGTCCTGCAAGACATTAACAAGGTGTATTTTAGAAGATAATAAGCCTGCATGAGACCTCGTGGTGCTGTATCATAAGTGAGTCGAAATACGGTTATAGGGGTGTCTGGCACCGTCTGTTTTGGGGTTGACAGACGGAGCGCTATTGTGCGCTCATATCTCTGTATTTGCTTCCGAATGCCCGTGCAGCTGTTGGTGTGGCGGTTCGCGGCACCATTTGTTCTAAGAAACGCCACTTTCTTGTGAAGAGGGGCCATTCCAGTAACATGCGCATAGGCCGTAGCGGGATACATCTGCCCTCATTCATGCGCGGTGAACAAGCCTACATAAATGTCCATAGAGCGTTGGTATGCGCCCGGATGTTTGTAAAGATACCCATCGCGTGCGCGGCTGCTATCTCAATAACAGTTCGCGGTCGTGCGCGAGGGATCTTAATTCTAAAAGGGCCATGAGGGTCGACGTATCAATCGCGTTCGACTAGAAAAACACTCACCGTGTGTCACGAATGCTTGCTGGTGTCTGTGAGACGCCGGAGGAGTTGTTCAGTTTTAGCAACCGTTGCCCGGCAACGGCGGCATTTATACGTTGGCCGTTTTCGCTGTTGATGATCCTCATTTTGGGGGCCATCTTAGAGTGACTAGAATTAAATTTAAGGGATATGCATTTTTGCATAGGCGGTTTAATAGCAGGCTGCAAAAAAGGGCTGGTGCAGCAGCCTTATTTTCTTTTAACTCCTGTATTCATTACGGCAATCCTTTTTTAAGATACAGTGGTCTCGTTCCCTTATTTGGTTTTTGAAAAGGGGAAAAGGCAAAGATAATTTGTTATTCTAAGCACTGTCCATATTTTATTTATACCACCTACATATGTATTCGCCTTCTGTCTTCATCACGGGTGCTTAGCAGGGGGCTGGTCGTAATTGCGATTCCTTATTTTGGGTAGCTTGATGATTGTGTTATGTGTGAGGGGCAGGGCCTCAGCACCACTTGACTGCGGAGAGGAGGTTCCACATATTTAGGGGGTGTACATTATCATTTCTCAGGTGTATCCCCAGTAGACGAAATCCCATATGGAGTTTGTCATGCTTCTTCATCTCTCTTTTGAACAATATCTTCATTTCATTAGAGCCAAGCTGTTCCACTGGATTTCTTCATTGAGTCCATTTTTCTCTGTATTGAGTCTAAAGATCCAGAGTTGTTCTCGTTTCAGGAGCATTTTTCCAAAATCCCCGCCCCTTCTGGGTGGGGTTAATTTTTCCAAGATGGTCCATGTGAAGTCTTCTTGTTTGTGAGCTTTTTTCACGAAATGGTTCACAAGGGGGGCTGTCAATTTTTTTGTACGAATACATGATTTGTGTTCAATAAGTCTTATTTTTACTTCTCTCGTTGTCATGCCTACGTATCGTAGGGTGCATGGGCACGTGATGAGGTAAATTACCCCTTTGGATTTGCAATTGGTGAAACTCCTCTGTTGCCATGGTGTATGCCATCCGATCTCGATGGATTTGCTGCGTGTAGTTTGGGCGCACATTGAGCACCCTCCACATGGTGTGTGTCCCGTTGGTTTGTTGGTTCCCCAGATAGTGTTCTCCGACTCATTGTTGCTTTGTTCTCTCATAGTGTGGACCAGACTGTCCCTTAGGTTTCTGTGTCTTTTGATGGCAAAGGACGGTAGAGCCAAGGAGCTGGAGCCTGTATTTAGGATGGGCCAAAGTTTTTTTATTTCTTTTTTGATGCGGTTGAACATGGGGGAATAACTCATTACTGCTGTTATTTCTTCTCTTTTTTCATCTTTTTTGTGTTGTTGGAGAGTAATTTCTCTCGGTATATATCTTGCCCTTTTGCATGTGTCATTAATGATTCTTTTCGGATAGCCACTTTTTTCAGTTGTTTCTTGAGAGCTCCAGATTGTTCTTTGAAATCTTCCAATCTTGTACACGTCCTGCGATATCGGAGAAATTGTCCAAATGGGAGGTTGTCCCTCATGGCTTTTGGGTGATAGCTGTTGTATTGTAGTAATGAGTTCCTATCTGTGTCTTTTTTATAGACCCGTGCCAACAGTTCATTTCCTTGGTTTGTGATATGGAGGTCCAGGAAGTGTGTCGCTGTCCTGTTGGCCTCAATGGTGAATCTCAAGTGTGCATTACAGTTGTTCAACCACTGGTGGAAGGCTGTGAGTTCTTGTTCAGTCCCTTCAAATATCATGAGGACATCGTCAATGTACCTTTTCCAGACTTTTATTTTGTCCCGATAGGGGTTTGTGTCTTCATATACAAATTCCTTTTCAAAATGTTCAACATAGAGATTCGCCAAGCTAGGCGCAAAGGTTGTGCCCATTGCTGTCCCGGAAATCTGCTGAAAGAATACGTTTTCCAGAATGAAAAAGTTTCTAGTTAGGGCTATTCTAGCAAGTTCTGTGATGAAGCCCACATGTCCTGGGGTTAGACTCTGGTCATTGATCAGGGTTCTTCTTACCATTTCCACTGTCTCCTGCTGGGGAATACTGGTATAGAGTGTCTCAATATCCATTGTTACTAGCCATTGGTTGGTTCCATCAAAAGGGAGCATAAAGAGATAACCCCCATACCTGGAAGACCCATAGTATCGGGAATCAACTCGATCTTGGAACCCCTGTCCCAATATGTAGACAGATTCCTACGTGACAGGATTCCCAAGATGACATCCTATGTAAAAGATTCAAAGGCCATACTAAATCTGCTCACTGCTCTCCCTTCATCACAGAACTTGCTAGAATAGCCCTAACTAGAAACTTTTCTAGTTATGGCTATTGATGTATAATTCAGGGACCACACACTTCTTATGAAGGTCGAATAAAAAGTAAAAATAGTTCCTCACTGAAATGTGGTCCCAAGTTCTTATGAAACAACACAATTGTCTCTGAAATGGGCAACAGCCCCAGGCACCCCATGCCTAAGGACAGGAGCCCCCATACAGTATGAGGAATCTTCTGTGAAATCTATCCTCTGAGGTCACCCATTAAATGGTACCAAAATAAGGATCAGCCTCCACACTGAAAAGGTGGACCCCAATAAGTGTTCTTGTGTGTTAAAAACATTGTTTCGAATAACACTTCGGGAAAAACTTTGAAGCCTAATTCAACGCCTCCCTGAATGTGATCCAGCGGTGAGGGTCAGAGACCAGATTATCAGGCTAAGATAATCAAGTGTGCCACGGAGACGAAAAACTATGCAGCCTCACCGAGTCGACTCTTAAAGCTACTGCCTTATTCATGTGCTAATAAACAGGGGGTACCCCATCAGGAGCAACCGCCATATGCCGGGGGCTAAAAAGTAAGCTGATCCACGCCTCAAGCACTTCAGGCTAGCCCTCTAAAAGACATCTGGGCCAAGACATCCAGGATTCAGCAGCCCAGTACTCTTAGCTCTCTGTCAACCCTCCCCATAACAATGGCGGGCACCAAAGATGACTTTACAAAAAGCTTTCAAGACTTTCAAACTTCTTTTACAGCCTTGTTTCATACACAATTCTTGGTATTTACCTCAGAAATTAAGCAAATGATTACTGGCTTTAAGACTTAATAGACCTGGGAGAATCGCACAGACTCAAATGAAAGGGCAATGCAGGCGCTTACTCAATACAACAGAAAAACTGAGGAATTGGTGGAGCACCTGGCAAGAACAACGCAACCTAGAGATTCAGTGTGAGGACTTAAGGAACATTTCCCGAAGGGCAATTATTCGAGTTAGAAACCTTTCAGAAACAGTTGGAGACTCCGACTTAAAAGAAGCAGTAATCTGACATTCCGGGTTCAGAGGAAGAAGAGACTATACTTCTAGACCGAGTGCATAGGGCGTGCCCAAAAAGATTTGGACCTGGAATGCGCCCTAGGCACGTTTTGGTGGCATGTAGAGACTATCCGCAAAAGGAACGAATTTTGCAGGCAGCCAGACAAGTTGACCACTTTACATACAATGATTCAACCATACAATTATTTCAAGATCTATCTCAGCTAACTCTTCAGAAGCGCGGAGAAATGTGAGTAGTGGTGAAAGAGTTGCAAGTTAGGAAAATAAAATCTAGATTGACTTTTCCTTTTGGTTTAACATTTGCAATAGATGGTAGACAACATAGGGTTAACTCCCTGGAAGAAGGTATGAATCTGCTAAAAATTAAAGATGAAGGGGCCCCAGCTCAGGATCAACAACTATTGAAAAGCAATGCCACACCGGGAGCAATGCAAAGAAGCCAAAGTGGAGATAAAGGAGACGCACAAAGCAGAGGCCTAACTTGGTCCCGGTGGAAGCCACGTCTTAAGGGCCCACAAATCAGCTCCTTAAAGGGAAATTGACAGAGCATGGGAAGGGAAATGAATGAATGAACGAACGAACGAACGAACGAACGAACGAACGAACAAACTAATGTGCCGGATAAGTAAAGGAACTATAGGTTCGGGTTGAGCTACCCCCAACTTCGAATCAACGGGGTGGATGAGATGAGGGTGTTAGCATACCCTAGTGGGTTCCCTGGAGGAAGAGATGACCCAAAGTTGAGCTGGGATGGTGAAGGGTACTGTAGGTACAATGGGTCACACCAGAGAAGGGGGGGGAGGGTTTTAATGTTGGGGTAAGTGTTCTTGTTGGGGGAATAAATGTTCACATTTTGGGGTGGAGGAGGGGAAAGGGGAGTTACACCGCAGTTGGTTATGGAATTGTGACCAGGGAGAAGGTTGGAAATCATAGCATTGTGTACAATTTGCAAAATTAAAATGTTATAACATGCAATGTAACCTAAGCTGAACAACCCTCTTTATGCCTTTGCGCCCCGATACCCTCGGGTCTGGCGCGCATTATAAATATACAAAGTGGATATGCCTTAATATACAGGGACTGAACACCCTGTAAAATGAAAGATTTTGATGTGTTCCTAACACGGCATCATCCACAGGTCTTGGCTTTACAAGAAACCCATATAAAACAACAATTAACTCGAAGGCAGATATATTTATCATAGCTGAAGTAGAATCAATATTAGTAACTTTGGTATCCCTATACGCCCCAAATGTTGGTCAAGATAAGTTTTTGAGCAAGCCATTAGCCGAGTTGGAGTCATATAAGGTGGGTGAAAGGGTAATTTTTGGGGACTTTAATTTAGCATGGGACCCTTCCAGAGACAGAAGTATGAGTGCTTGTGGGATATTTTGACCCATTCCAATGTGCCTCACTAGATCACTTTACTGCAATGGTGAAGGAACCAGCCCAGAAGGGATGCGCTGACTCCTGTGCACACCAAAATCTTGAAACTGCGTATTGTAATAACCAGAAAATGGCTGCACCGCCCTGCCAAACCCATTTCAGGTGGGGTAAAACAAGAGTAATCACTGCAGGAATGTGCCAGTGTGCTCTGCAACATTCAACATGGAGCAAGGAAAGAAGTAGCAGTACTTTGCTGTAAACCCAAAATGCTTCTTTAAAATGTCAGCTTTTCAACCATAAAAAGTGCTGTTTGGCACTAGATTCATTCATTTCTACTGAATCATTGAGATTAAAAGGGCCCTGCAATTCCCAGGATCATCCAGTGTGGTTCAGAGGAACTGGGCCTCATTCAATGACAGCTCCTGGCAACAGTATCTTTGTAAAAGCAAACCAGGGACTGAGTTTTTATTTTTCCATGGGAAACGCGGCTAAAACTTTGCAACAAGTATCAGAATCAGCTGTGCAGATAGAAACTCTAAACAAAGGCAGGATACATGTATCCAGGCAGCAAACAACTCCAGCACTCAAGGGAAGAAATAATGCTGACTAAAATGTGTTTTTGCCGCAGATTAAAAATGGGTTTTAAAGAAATATGTTTAATGTGCTTTATCAGGAATGAAGAGCAAAATAGCCTGTTGTAAAGTATATTCTTGTGTAAAGGCTTAATTCTTTAAGAATTAAAAGGATTTCCAATTTTAAGAATCCACCTATAAACTGTTAATTTTATATGTTTAAATGAAAGATTTAGGTGCAACTTAAAGCTAAGCCTAGTCTGAGTTAATCAACTATATAAAAAAACAAACCTGCTCTGACAGTTCTTAGCCTGAGAAAGTTTGACACCTCCACTGCTGGCAGGAAAGGCTAATTGCTGCTGGGAGGCCTTGATTACACATGACAAAGGGACTTCATTAGACATTCGTCTGTGCCCCAGGCGAAGACAATAGCAGGCCTGGACACTCACCCTTCCAGGGGAGGGGCAGGAAGCTCCTCTCTCCAGGGAGAGGCCCCTCATTCAACTTCAAAGGATTTGCCATTTTCTCACACTTGGGAAGAAAGAGAAAAAACTGACATGTGACTTTTGGGTTTAAAATGCTTATTTTGCCACTGAACTTCAAAACATTTAACTTGGCAGCAAGAATAAGAAAAAAGGTGAAAAGTGCATACATCTAAATCTGAATTTCTGCTATTCATTTGAAAACTTGTTAGGATTTCTTACAGTGTAAGGAACAGAAGTTATAAGGAATGACCAATTGCGCAGAAACTATTAATGTTACCAACATAATATTGTGTACCCATATTCTAGGGGTCATTGCGCATATATGTACAGAATTGGGAAATGTTAGGCCAACCTTTTATGGTTAAAATTGCCAAAATTCAGCCCAGGTCCCACGACTTGGGAGTTGGATTTAAATGTGATCCACGAAATATGTAATGTATGTGTCTGATTTTCTTAGAGGGCAGAACTACATGAATATGTATTTGTGGGAACGTTAGATTTTGGTCCCAATAGCTATAGGCGGTTTCCAGATCATCTCATAAAACAGGAAATCCCTTTCTGTCATCCAACCAGCAAAGAGCAAGGCGGGAACTGTGCTCTTGCTCAATCATAGCCTTGTGGGTGTGGGTAGTAAGTCTGCCCCTACTATAAACGTTGGTGATGTCATTTGGCATGATAAATAAGGGAACCTCACAACACACAGACAGACACTGATTCCCGACTCCATCCTGATTTCTGTGTGGCGCCCTGCTCCTGAATTCTCCATCTTTGTTCCCGATTCCAGATTTCTTTGCAAAGCCAAGGCCTCTGCATTGCTGAACTCTTTTTCAGCTAGGCCCAAATTCTGAAACCATCCCAAAACCTAAAGGAAGCAATTTGATTCAGTTTGGCTTGCTACCAATAAATTCTTGCCTACTCCAAACTCACCATCCCACTGATCTCCGGTCTTCAGTAACCACCGCAGTCCAGTCCGAGGTGCCAGTCCAGGTGACCAGAACCGCCCAGCTGACCTAATTCCGCCAGATGTGCCCTGCTGTCCTTTAGACCCGATCCGTGTGATGACCGGAGCCCCTGATGGTCCAAAATCTTAAATTAAAGTGGACTGTAAGTATTAATAGGAATCATAGTAAACCATAGCATATTTTGCCCTACCCTATCCCAATCTCTCAACCATCCTATCATTCCCTTAAGAACCTATAATACTGTCCGAACCGTTCTTGCAACCCTGTATATGATTCTTAGTGTTAGTACCGATCTCATCTTCATTTTTGTTTTACTAGACCATAAGACCATAAGCCATTAGTGATTTTGATTAAATAAAGTAATTTCCATAAAGAAAACGGGGTGTACGCCACGTGAAGGGTTACAAGCGGCCGTGTAACTGTGGAGATTCACGGGTGGCATTCTTTTTTTTTTGCCATTAAATGTAGTTTAAGTAAAGGTAACCTGTCATTTTAACACCGATTTTCTGCTTTTCTATGTTCTATTTTTCTAAAAATGCCTCTCATTCAACATTGCATAACTTCCTCAATTTAATAGCTAGAGACTTCATTTCCACTCTGACTTAAACATAAGACCTGTAGCTACATCCCAACACAAAAACCGTTTAGTGAATTTTAGGCGGGAATTCAGATTTCTGCAAAAGTTTTACACGTGTGATTTTCAATTTAAAGTATTTGCAGACTTCCATTAAGATTCAAGGTGTTTACTGTAGCTCATACTAAAGCTTATGATTGTTGGCATCAGCCATTTTCGAATGTCATTTTAAAAGTGTAAGATTTCCAAACTGCTTTTTTTCTCTTGTTTGGGGAGGGAAGATTGTAATCAAATCCTGTACACTGTTCTTTATTCCTGAATACCTGCTGCTCCCTTACATCTGTGTAGACTGCTTATTTGGGAGTTGAGAAAGTTGCAGGGGGAAATCTTAACTTAAGCGCTATCTTTCAAACAAGCCAAAACTGTTATTTTCTCTGTGTTTTATATTCTGTTTTGCTAAAAGTGAATTTAACTGCCTTATATACCTACCTATCTGTCATTGTCACCAAATTGGTGATTGCTGCTCCCTATTACAAAGTTTATGTGTGATTTGAATTTTAATTAAATAAATATTACATTTACCAGCCAGCCTGATTCCTGGTCCATTGTGACCCAGGGGTATTTTGAGAAGGGGTGTGATATTGAACCTATAGACACAATAAAATAAGTATTTCATTTGTGCACTGCATACTAGGCTGAGACCAGGGTGCATTGCCCAAATGAAATCCTTAACATACCAGATACTGCCATTCTCACCCTTCACAAGGGTTGCGAAGAAAAGTAGAGCGGTTGGGGATCTATGGGTAACAATGAATCGGTCGGTGAAAGGCTGTAAACATTATTCCCATATCCATAAATTATTATTGCGCATAGATTATATTTGGTCTTCATCGATACTCCTGGGATGGATCACAAAAATGGAAATACATCTGATAGCCTTGTGGCACCACTCGGCCCTGGAAATAGAGATTTGTTTCCCCACCAAGTAGGTCAAGGAGGATATGATTCTGGGCATGCCCGTCAGAGGTATTCAGGGACTTGGTAATAAGGGAGAAATTCGGAGTAAACACTGAGGAATTTTTCAAGCTAAACAAACAGGGAACTTATTTCTGAGGGGGCCTGTAGACATTAACAAAGGGTAGCCACTGGACCTAAATTGGAGCAGGAACTGAAACATATAATGAAAAGAATGGAAATCGATGGTAGTTTATCACTTAAGAAGGCGTATAGGAATGTAAGGGGGAAGCTACAGCTAATGCAAACATCAAAGGTGGAAAAAGGGCTACTGTATGCAAAACAAAAATATTATATAAAGGTTGTTCTCGCACATATCTGGTGAACAAGTAGATGGATATGCCAGTTCGTTCAAAACTGAAAACAACTCTTCATGTGGATTGCGAGGACTCTCAATCTGAGCTGAATAGTATGACTTTCGGATCTATAATTGTATTTTAGCAATCTGTCGGATTCTGCCAAATGGTCTATAGTTCCACTTTTTGAATCTGGCTGATTTTGTCAACATTTTAAGGATTGCTAGTTCTGGAGAAAACTATCTTAAGCTAGTACTGTGTGCCCACATGTCTGGAGTCTCCCCATTACCCCTAACCCCATGGACATGGCTGCTAATTGTCTCCTTTGCATCTTTTGAACATAGATGTTCAACATTTTGCACTCCATGATTAACCTTAAAATTTGATGTTTCCCAAAATGTTTCCAATTCCTGTAATGTTTCTTTAATAGAGGTCATAGGGTGGGATAGAGAAAGAATGATAGAATAAGCAGAAAAAGCATATTTTATGTTGATTATTCCCAAATTGAACACCTTTGATGATAGATTTCATTTTAGCAGCAAATGGGCTCCATTGATAAGGCACATAAAATAGGAGGCAGAAGGCACCCTTGACAAGTGTCCCTTCGCAAGTATACTTCATTTATAAGATCATTAACGCCTATTCTTGCCCAGGGTTTTCTATAAATTGCCGGAATCATTATGGTCATAACTGGTCCTATATTTACTTTCTGGAGGGTGGGTCTCTGGATAACCCAGTCTGCACTGTCAAGTGCTTTATCAGCATCAAGAGCCAGGTACAAGCATCAAGGTGTCTTTTTCTGGCTTTATCGATCAGATGTATGGCCTGCTAAACATTGTGTGTATTGTTTCTAATAATAATAAAGCCTGATTGGTCAGGATCGACCATATGCAGCATCTTCCTTCTAATCTATTGGACAACATGCATGTAAAAATGTTAGCATCCAGATTTATTAAGGTAATTGGCCTATAAAATGCACATTATAAAAGGTACCCTTGCCAGCGATAGAGATTAATGTGGCCTGGGCATCCAGCATGGATGTGATTAAAGATTTTTGTTAAGGGTATTGCTAAAATTGGAGCCAGGAATTTGTAAAAAGGGGATCCTTAGGAGATTGGGGTCCAGACTTATTTACATTTATATTTTGTATTGCTTTTAGTACCTCTTCAACGACCAGTGGACCTTCTGACATTTATTTTTGTGTATTGGCGACTTTGGAGAGGGGAACACGGTCATAATAATATTTCTGTCCACCTTCTTCCACATGGACAGCTGAGTATTGTTCGGAGAAGGAAGATTTAAAGGCATTTTAATGGCTATATGTAGATTGCACCAGCCAACTATGAGTGTGTCCATAAAGGAGGTAGCTGGTAGGGCTATTAACCCTTTAATGTTGCCTTCATTGTGTAGAATGCAGGACCAATGGACTGTTCTGTCTCCTCCCAGGGATGAACAAAAAGGGCATGCGAGGCCAACCAGAAGCAGGAGAGCAGGAGGGAGGCACACAGGTCTGCAGAGACAAGATGCAGAACAGGGCCCATCCCTCTTGAGGCAGATACAGGAAGCAGTCTGAGGCAGATGGCATGGTGCAGGGAGGAGTGAGAAAGACTACAGAAAGCTGCTCCCCGCCGTCAGGCTTGTGGAGCTGGAGAAGCTCAGCCCTGCCGCAGAGACAAGAGACGCGACCGCATGGACTGTGGTCAACCAGTACAGACTGGAGCCAAATCCCATCAGCAACCAACGGGAAGCACCAACACCTGCGCAGCAATGCAGAAGGCACAAGTTGGAACCGGTTCTGGGTGGCTAACATTCTGATGAAGACTACCCTCACAATCCAGGTGGGCACTGCGTTGAGCGAACCGGGAAGTGGGCAGACAGTCCCACACATACCCCAAATCGGGGTGAGAAGACGAACAGCCCAAGGGGGCTGAAGCATCAGATAACCCAAACCATTGTACAGCTTACCGAAAATCAGAGGCGATTCTTAGGCAAGTTAAAAAAACTCTTTTTCCCCCCAACAGCCCTGCCAAGGCCTTTTATGTAACCCTCAAAGGCATGATTGGGCAGAAGGCCAGAGAAGGTACACCAGCACCTTTATACAGGAGCTGAAAAATAAGGGAATACAATTAGTATACCATGAATTAATGTCTCTGCCCCCTAATGTATTGTTACATATCTGAGTGAGTTCCATATGAAATACATATATAACGGCACAAGGATCACCTGTGGGACTGGAGAATTAGCGTAGCAGCAGAGCAGAAACAAAGGTCCAGCAATATTCAAAGTAGCACAATCCAGAGTCACAATTCCAAAGAGGTTGGTAAGGTATACCAGAAAGTGGAGTACAAAATATATCTAGGCAAACAATATATCCAGGCACACAAATCCAAATCGGAGTCCAGGAGAGAAGTTGAGTGGTCCAAAACCGTCAAGGCACGTAGTTCAGGAAGCAGTCAAGAATAAGATCTTAGGCAGCACAACGAGAACATGCATATCTGTGAAGCACCAGTTTCAGGTTGTAGCAGCCCTATAAAGACAGCGATCAGCACTGACCCGATTACTTAGAGACGACTAGATAATGTGGCTTGACAGAAAGAGCCTAGAGATCACTTGCTGACCCTATGGAAGTGATGCCAAGCAGCAACATCCATTTTATGGTGAGCAATCTCAAGAGGGACAGTTGCAAAGGCTCCAATGAGGCAATCATCAAAAACATCAGAACACGATTCAAATATTGCACAGGAAAGATAAACTGGTGTGGGGGAAACTGGTTAGTTAACTATTCTAAAAAACGATTATGAAGGATAATGAAGAACGAACCCTTGTTGGGGTCTTCTTGATGACCAAAATAGTGGCTGAATACTCCTTAAAGGCACCAATCTGAAGGGCCCTACTCGGTCCAAAAAGATTTAGGACAAACGAGGTCAGACAAGTCAAAGGACCCAGGCCCTTCAACACAGCACCAAGAAAAGATCTTGTGCCATCTGCAGGCATAGATCAACTTGGTAGTCCAGCCTCATGGCTGAAAGGAGCACACCCATGACCTCATCAGGCAGGTCCACACCGTGTACCTCAGCCTCATCAGCCCAGCATGAAGGCTGAAACTGCTTCAGCTTGGATAGAGAACACTGCCTCTGAATGGGACAGCAGTTCCCCTCTCGCAGGTTTGTGCCACGCAGGACCGATGGCCATGTCCAAAACTCTGTGCATAACGTCCTCTCGGCCCAGATGGAGTGATCACGAGGGTAGACCTGAACCTAGTCAGTCTTCTGGGAACTGGTGCTATGATAAGAATCAAATGCAATGCATGCAGTAGATCGAAGTACCACTCTTATCAATGCATCCCTGATGTCCACTTTGGGGGAAACTGCCGGGAGCAGAACTACTCACACTTGTGGTTGATACTGAAGGCGAAGTGGTCAACACCGGAGGGAAACTATTCTATGATATGATATGACTTTATTTATAACGCGCTCATACACAAGTGTTTCAGGGAGCGACGAGGCAAGGGAGAGGGTGCAAGGGAGGACAAAATATTGATTTTACAGGCCCAGTGACATTGAAGGGGAGAGGGAAAGGAGAACGTGCAAGGGACAGGAGAGGAGTGGAAAGTGCTGAACACATGATAAAAAAAACAACAGGTAGTGAGGCCACCAGATGGCAAGTGCAAGAATTAAGCACACTCAACGGGTGTCTAATAAGTGCAGGTAAGGGGACAGGTAGGGTTGCAGATACAGACCCAAGTGCAAGGGTTGCCAGGAGGCAGTGCGGGTATGCAGCTGGATGGGCAGGGATCTGGGCCCAAATTCAGAGGGTAGCCAGGTGCCCAGTGAAGAAATAGACAGGAGATCATCAGGGGAGAGGAAGAGAGAAGACAGAAGCAAAGGGGAAGGTCTTGAGGTGCTTATGAAACCGAAGATGGTTCCCCGCGAGTTTCAGAGAGGTATAAAGGCTGTTCTAGAGGGAGGCCCCAGCCGAAGAAAGATCTACCACCAACTTGTTGCTTGGAGAAGCAACTGACCCTGAGGGAGTTGGAGGTGGAGGAGCAAAGAGCTCGAGTAGGAAGGTATTTCCAAAGGGAGAGTTGAAGGTATTGTGGTCTCAGTCTCCAGAAGGCCTTGTGGACAATGCAGAGGTTCTTGAACTTAATCCTTGCAGCCACTGGGAGCCAATGAAGCAATGTCAGGGCTGGAGAGATATGATCCCTGGGCTTGAGGCCAAGGCCAAGTCTTGCAGTCCTGTTCTGGATGAGTTGCAGAGGGCAGATTGCAGAGGGCAGAGAGTAGTAGTAGGCAGATTTAGAAAGCGGCTGTTGCAGTAGTCCAGCCTAGAGGGAACCACAGCACTAGAGACAGTGAGCTTTTGGGGGAAGGAGAGGAAAGGAAGAATACCTCTGAGGAGGTGCAGTTGGTAGTTTAACTTCTTAGATACGTCAGAGATGTGTGGAGAAAAGGAAAGCGCGGAGTCGAAGATGACCCCGAGGTCCTTAGCCACACAGGCGGGAGCAGGAAGAGAGCTAAGGGAGGCCAGCCAGAGAGTGACAGGAATGGAAGGTGCAGGAGTGGCGATGCGGAGGATCTCTGTCATTAAGGCAGAGGTCATTGCCGGCACACCACTCCTGGATTGCAGACAGACAGTCAGAGAGGGAGAAGAGGTGGCACAGGGGAGCCTGAAAACGAGCAAAGTGTCATCCGCATAGCACAGAAATTTGGAACAGAGAGCTGCAATGTGGTGGGCAAGGGGTGCCAGGTATTGGTTGAAAAGCTAGGAAGAGAGGTTAGACCCCTGGGGAACACCACAAGCAGAGATTGAGATTGAGGACATAAAGGACCCAAGTTGGACCTGGGAGGGTCGATTGGAAAGGAAAGAAGTCAGCCACACCAGAGCCTGACCAGTGATACCCAGGTTATCACAGAGGCCGTTGAGCAGGATGGCATGGTTGACTGTGTCAAAGGCAGAAGAGAGATCGAGTAGGAGGACGACAGAGGGCAGATTAGAGTCCAGGTTCGAGAGCAAGTCTTCACGGATGTTCAGGAGAGCAGTTTCCGTGCTTCTGGCTGCTCTGAAGCCAGACCGATGTCATGGAAACAACCAACCAAATCAGTGTGGAGGTTAAGCTGGGAGATGGCCAGCTTTTCCAGGAGTTAGCCCAGGAAAGGAGTGATAGAGATCAGCAATAGTTAACCGGGGAGGAGGGGTCAGCTGTGGATTTCTTGAGAAGAGGGTGCACAAGAGAGTGCTTCAGGGGGGAGGGGAAGGCTCAAGTGGTGAAGGAGTGGTTGCAGAAGTCGGCCAGGGTAGGAGCGAGGGTGTCACTATGGTCCTTAATGTTTTTGGATGAACAGGGAAGAACCTGTTTTGACCCGTCAGGAAATGGAAAGCATTGACAGCATAGCAGCCACTGGAGTGGCCATGTGTGCAGCCAGACCTTTGGCACCTAGATGATACAAGGGCCATGAGACCAGAAGCAGACACTGGGACACGGATATGAGTTTGTGAAAATTGCACATCAGGGTGATGTTGACCACACAGACCATAGGAGGAAAGACAATGGCTGAGCATGTGTCCAGAAAAGCCTGAATGAAGAGAAGCATATGAGAAGGCGTAATCAGGCACTTTATGAAGCAGTGGGAAAAGTCCATGCGGTGCGGTAGACAAGTGTAGTATATGTGGGCAGACACCAATTTGGAAAGCATGCTCGAATGAGCCAGTTGTCCTGAAATGGGAAGACGCAAATCCATTCCCTCCTCAGATGAGCAGCGATGACAGGAAACATTTGGTGAAAACCCTGGAGGCCGAGGATAGGTCAAAAAGCAAGGCGCAAACTCGAAGTGCATGTAGCCAACCAGTAACTTCGTGTGCTTTCTGTACTTTGGATGGAAATGTGCATGTGAGAAGACACCCTGACGGGTCCATGAACACCAGCCAGTCCTGAAAGTCCATAGACTGCAGGATCTGAGCAAGGCTAACCATCTTGTGCTTGTCCCTGGGGAGCAGTCATACATCTGTGATAGGATGCAGACCTATTTCCTTACCAAAAAATAATGGAATACCATCTCTTCCCTCTCTCTAAGGCAGAACAACTTGTACTGCGTCATTGACCAAGAGCTGCAAGATCCCCTTCAGCAGGAAAGCATCTGTTGAGGGGAAAAAAGAAAGAAGAACAAGTTACTCTCTTACCTGGTAACGTTCTTTCGATGGGATGGTCCGACGAAGTATTCCATATCTATGACAGGTAATGTCCACAGCTGTGCTGCTTCAGAAAGTTTTCGGCGTCTGCGTCCTGCATCGATGACGCCGATGCGCCGTCCCCGAGGACCTCCTCCAATGGCCGACGTCACCCGATGTGATAAGTAGGACGCACGACGCCCGTAGCCTCAGTTGTAGTGTTTTCCCCCAGAACGTGTGACACCAGTTTTTTGCCAGTCAGACACACAAGACCTTGCGGACCGCAAGCTGCAATCGCATAAGAAATTCTGCAGCGGGGAAGGTAGGGAGGGAGCGATATGGAATACGTCGTCAGACCATCCCATCGAAAGAACGTTACCAGGTAAGAGAGTAACTTGTTCTTCGAGGGGATTGGGTCCTCTGACATAGTCCATATCTATGAGAGACTCCCAAAGCAGTACCAAGCAAGGAGGTGGGAAAAGAATTTAGAACACAAATTTAGCATGCCCAATCAAATTGCGGCATAAAGGACTGCCTTGCCAAAGGCAAGATCCTGCCCTCGGATGGAATCGAGGGAGTAGTGACGTACAAAAGTATGTAACAAAGCCCAGGTGTCTGCATCACAGATGTGACGAATAGGAACACCCCCCTGCAGGGCAGTAGACGCAGCCACTCCCCTGGTAGAATGGGCCCGCAAGCCAGCCGGAGGGTCCTTACCCGCCAAGCGGTAACACTCAGAGATAGCTAAAATAATCCAACGAGGCAAAGTCTGTTTCGTCACAGCTTGTCCCAAACGCTTTCCAGCTTAGCCAATGAAAAGTTGATCGTCCACTCTGACCCGGGACATGCGCGATATAAAAGCTCAACATTCTCCTAGGATCAAGCCTATGGATCCTCTCCTCCTCCTTACCAGGATGTGGAGGAGGATAGAACGCCAGAAGAACAACCTTCTGGCTCAAATGAAATTCCGAAACCACCTTCGGAAGAAAGGAAGGACGAACTCTAAGGACAACCCTGTCCTTATGAAACACAGTGAAGGGTGGCTTAACTGAAAGTGCCTGTAACTCACTCACTCTGCGAGCAGAAGTAACCGCAACCAAAAACACAGTTTTCAGAGTTAACAGTCTCAAAGGGCAAGAATGCAAAGGCTCAAACGGAGCACCCACAAGAAACTTAAGAACAAGGTTAAAATCGCAACAGGGCACCAGAAAAGGTGACGGAGGGAACACATTAGTGAGCCCTTTCAAAAACTGAGAAATTAAAGGAATCTTAAAATAGGAACATTCTTCAGACGAGCGCTTAAATATGGACAGCGCCGCCAGGTAATCTTTAATGGTCCCCACTTGCAAGCCCCTGTGGGCCAAGGAAAGCAAAAAAGACAGAACCATGGGAATGTCACACTCAAAAGGATCCACATTCTTAACTCTGAACCAGTCGCAGAACTTCCGCCAACGGCAACTGTACAGAGACTTTGTTGCCAGCCGCCTGGCCGAGAGCAACACCTACATCACGTCTTCAGGAGGTCCCAATCCTTATACCTCAACCTTTCAGAAGCCAAGCGTGAAGGTTGAGGGATCCGACCTCTGGATGGAGAACCTGACCCCCCCTCCCATGAGAGCAGATCGTCACGGTAGGGAAGACGACATGGAGGGCAGATGGACAAGTCGAGAAGGTCCGGGTACCACGTCCTCCGGGCCCACGCCGGAGAAATGAGGATCATCCGGGAACCGAACCTCTGTAACCTCCGCAGTAGTTGCAGGATGACGGGGACTGGAGGAAACGCATACAGCAGTCTGAACAACCACTCCACCACGAACGCGTCTCCTAAGGCTCCTTTTGGAGGAAATTCCTGCGAGCAGAACCTTTCGCACTTCCGGTTGACACTGGAGGCGAAGAGATCCACTTGAGGTGTCCCCCAAAGGGCGAAGATCTCCAGGAGAATCTCCTGAGCCAGCTCCCACTCGTGAGAGATCGTGCTCTGCCTGCTCAGAGAGTCCGCCGTCTCGTTGTCGTCTCTGGCCAGATGAACAGCCGAGATCGAAACTTCCTGCTGGATGGCCCAGAACTCGAGCTGCATCGCCTCCTTGCACAGAGGAAGTGACCCTGCCCCCCCCTTTTTGTTGAGGTAGTACAT
Source organism: Ambystoma mexicanum (assembly GCF_040938575.1). Lineage (NCBI taxonomy): Eukaryota > Metazoa > Chordata > Amphibia > Caudata > Ambystomatidae > Ambystoma > Ambystoma mexicanum. The sequence continues at coordinate 928,741,682 of NC_090924.1, forward strand.
GGCCACTGTTTTGTCCGTTAGAATCAGGACACTCTTTCCTCGCACAGTCGGCAGAAAAGCCTTCAGGGCTAGCTTGACGGCCCTCAGCTCCAACAGATTGATATGGAGTCTGGACTCCGACGGAGACCAACGACCACTGACTGTCAACTCGTTGGCATGAGCTCCCCATCCCGTGAGGGATGCGTCCGTCACGATAGTCACCTCCGGCCAGGGCTGTCAAAATGGGGCCCCCTTCATCAGATTGCCTTTGACGGCCCACCACAGAAGGTCCTGGGCGACCGAGGGCGGCACCTGAACAGGTTCCGACATCCTGCCGGAGGACTGAGACCACTGGAGTTTGAGTGCCCATTGCAAAGATCTCATCCGCAACCTGGCCTCTGGCACCAGAAGAATGCAGGATGCCATGAGGCCGAGCAGTCTCAAGAACTCGGACGCTGGGAGAGTCTGGGCAAGTTGAAACTTGTGCACCATCTGCTGAATGTGAAGAGCCCTCACCTGGGGAGGAAAACACATCCCCAGGGATGTGTTGAGCACTGCTCCGATGTATTGGAGCCGCTGTGTTGGCGTCAAATGGGACTTCTTTAAATTGAGGGAGAAGCCCAGCCTTTGAAGGGAGTGGCAGGTGATGGACAGATGATCCAGGACTTGCTCGGTAGAGCTCCCCCTGATCAACCAATCGTCCAGGTAGGGGTAGACGTGAATCCGCCCTTTCCTGAGATGCACTGCCACCACCACCATGAGCTTGGTGAAAACCCTCGGGCGGAGGTCAATCCGAACGGCAGGACCCGAAACTGAAAGTGCGAGTCGCCAACCGCGAACCTCAGGTACTTCTTGTGCTTGGGATGAATCGGCACATGGAAGTAAGTGTCCTTGAGGTCGAGAGACACCAACCAGTCCTGAAGTTGAAGGGCCTGGAGGACTTGAGAGAGAGTAACCATCTTGAACTTGTCCTTCCTGAGGAGTTTGTTCAAACCGCGCAAGTCCATGATGGGTCTCCATCAACAGTCTTTCTTCGAAATCAAAAAATAAGGGGAATACCATCCATTGTTCCTCTCCAGGCACCAGTTCTATAGCGCCTTTCTCGAGCAGGGCTTTAATTTCCTGCGCAAGGAGCAGATCCATACTTTTCAAAGAGAGGTTACCAGGTGGATTGTCGCGAGGCCTCTGCCGAAAGGGAAGACAATAGCCGTGGGTTATGATCTCCAGAACCCACACATCTGAAGTAATGGCACGCCACTCTACAAGATGCTGCGCCAGCCTTCCCCCAACTGGTGAACCATGGGACCTGGCCTCATGACTGAGTGGTAGCGGCCGCGGCGTTGCCTGAGGGCAAAGAGGCAACTGCCCGAGCGTCCTTGGCACCTTCAGTACCCTGTTTTCCACCTCTGGCACTCTTACGGTGGCCTCTTTGACTGACAGCTCCTCTCGCTTTACTGAAGGACGAGTAATAGCGAAAGTAACCTCCCCTCCATTGTTGTCCCCTAGGACGAAAAGGCGGAGGTTGTCGAACTGCAGCGCCCAACGACTTCGCTGCAGCTTTGGAGGTCTGCAACCTCTCAAGGCTCTCATCAGCCGTGCTGCCAAAAATATGTTCACCGTCAAAGGGCATGTTGAGGAGCCGTGACTGGACATCAGGAGCGAACCCAGACCTCCGCAATCAAGCAAACCTGCGTATTACGGTGCTCGCCGCCATGGACCGGCTGACACAATCTGCCATGTCCAAACCCGACTGAACGGCCTCACACATGGCATCCTTGCCATCCTGAACCATATCAAGGAAACCATCCCATTCATCCCCTTCGGAAATATGTTCAGCTGCTAATGCAACACAGTTCCACAGAGTGTGTGTAAAACGAGACAAGGCACATACAGAGTTGGCTGCCTGAAGCGCCATACCCCCAGAAGAAAACACTTTCTTTGCCCAGCCATCAAAACGTTAGTCATCCCTATCCGGAGGGATGGTAGGGTACGACGCCTGCTTTGCCGGGGCCGTAGCCGCCTGCACCACCAAACTCTCTGGAGTGGGGTGCCTGGACAAGTAGCAGGGGTCGCTACTGGCTGGACGGTATTTTCGCGACAAAGACTTGCCCACTGCCGGGAGAGACTCCGGAGCAGTCCAAGCCACCGCCACCCTTTTCTGCAGAGCCATATGAAACGGCAGTACCGGGTCATTGGGGGGACCAAGATCAAGGATGTCCGTGAGATCATCCTGAACAAACTCCCCTGGGGAAGCCGACCATCCCAAGTACTCGGTGACCCGAGACATAAGGCGCCGGTACGAAGTATCGGCATGAGTGTCAGGCTCCGGCCTACAAAACTCCACCTCCGGAGAGGTGTCCAGTCCACTGGCATCATGCAGTGACTGCCTCAGGTCATCAAACTGGCTATGGCCTGAGAGAAGCTCATCTGGCACCGTAACCGGAATCGAGCATTCATCAGAGCCTTCATCACCCTCTGAAATGTACTCCAGGCGGTGAGAGGAAGACACCTGGGGACCAAAGCTATGCCTGACCTTAGCCAGAGCCTTTCTAGGGGCTAGCCCCATACCACGGGGCCCCTCCGACACCACTGCATCGAAAGGCGTCGAGGGCGCCGAACGAGTCGGCGCCGAGAGAATCGGCATCGAGGCCGAGTGAATCGGCATCGACGTCAACTGCAGCGCTGCCAGCATCAACGGCGTCGACACAGGCCTCGAAGCCAGAGCACCGAGCGTGTCTCTCGACGACTTAGGCGTCGACAGCGTCAGGAGAGCGTTCATATGCACTTAAGAGCAATCTCACAGGAAAGTTACTCAATGTCCCAGAATCCAACAGAAGACAATATCCATGGAAGACAATAGGTATGTACCGGAGTACACGAGTATAGTTGAGTAGCTGTTGAGAGGATCCGGAAAGTAGCCAGCAAGTTGATGTGCAGAGCGGCAACCAGGAAAGAACCGCAAGACACAGAAGAGAGCCATATCCAGTAGCGTTCCGAGTCCAACAACCAGACGAGCACGACAAGGATAAAGGAGGAGACGAGGCAATCCAAAAGTCAGGCAAAAGGTCAAAACCAGGAGTTCAGATAAGGATTTGTGTAGGGAGACACGAAGAGGAAACAGATGAAACTGCGTGTAGCTGGTAACGCTAATTAGCAGCAACGAGCCCCTTGGAAGATGGTGGTTTTATAGTCGTAAGAGGGGAGTGGCTTGCTGTACGTCTTCCACGTACAAGACGTGTCAGGTGACCTGGAGTGCGTCGACGTTTGTACAGACGCCATGGTAGCTTGTACCTGGACCATAGAGGAGCCTGTAAAGAAGTTGTATTCTGCAAGGATGCTCGCGGGGAAGCCTGAAGTGTAACAGCATCCTCCCCCAAAGACTCCGGCAACCCCCTGGCGGAATGGAAGCTCCTCAGAACAACCGGACAATGCAAATTGGACAGTGGCTCCCAAGTACGGTCCTCAGGCCCATACCCCTTCCAATCCATGAGGTAGAACAACGTACCCCTAGACACCCTGCAGTCCAGGATACGCGAGACCTCATATTCCTCCTCACCATCCACCAAGATCGGCGAAGGACGAGTAGGCAGACGGTTCCCATGGATGAAAGGCTTGATCAAGGAGACTTGAAAGACTGGATGTATGCGCCATGATCACAGCAGAGAAAGCTTAACTGCCACAGGATTGATGACCTCAGTAATGACATAGGGTCCCACAAATGTGGGCAGTAGCGGGCGTTTGCCTGCAATTCGCAAATTGCGGGATGATAACCACACCTTCATGCCACTGCGATAGACTGGAGCAGGTGATCGATGCACATCAGTATACTTCTTGGCACGATCTTGAGGTCGGAGTAAATGGCAGCGTACATCCCGATGAATCTTATCGAGATCTCTGATGCAATCTTTTGCTGCAGGATTAATGGCTGGTAATACCGGATCAAGTGGAAGTGCCCTAGGATGACCACCATACAGGGAAAAAAAGGGAGAAACTCCAGTTGTTGTATGCAAATTCTGCATAAGGCAAAGAAGTAAACCAAGACTGTTGGTACTGAAGGCATAAACAGCGTAGATACTGTTCGATGGTAGCATTAGTTCTCTCAGTCTGCCCATCCGTTTGAGGATGGTAAGCCGAGGAATACCTGTCCTCAATACCCAGAGAAGCTGTAAGAGCTTTCCAGAATCATGACGTAAATTGTGTGCCACGATCGGAAACAATAACCGAGGGTAAACCAAAGAAACGAAACACATTCGTCAAGAACAGTTTCGCTAATTCTGGAGCTGCAGGCAAACCAGAACAAGGTATGAACAATGCATATTTAGTTAAGTAATCAACGATTACCCAAATAGTATCATAGCCCTGAACGTCAGGAAGTTCCACAATGAAATCCATTGACAGCATCTGCCAAGATTTGTACGGCACAGGAAGAGGTTGTAACAATCCGACTGGTTTGGCTCTAGAAGTTTTACACTGAGTGCATATGGAACAAGTCAAAATGTAATCCTTTACATCACGAACCATGGAAGGCCACCAAGCCCAACGCCGTAAGGCTTCAAGAGTTTTTTGACTTCCTGGATGTGCAGCAATCAAAGAATCGTGAGACCACTGAAGGGCTAAATCTCTAGCTTGACCTGAGGGTATATAGACGCGCCCTTGAATGAATGGCATACCTTGAATGATTTCCAGATTGAGGTCAGTGATCTCTTTTGGATGTTTTGAAACCCAATCAAGGATGATTGAACGCAAAGAAGGCTGAACCGAACAACCACAAACAACCTTGTTTGGTAGAAGAGGAAGAGCTTCGATCTGTTGAGACTGACCATCCGCATGTAAGCGCGAGAGAGTATCAGCCGGAACTTGAGCTTTAGCAGGACGGTATGTGATAATGAATTGGTATTGTGAAAAGAATAAATGCCACCGCCTCTGTCTAGCCGTAAGACATTTCATAGATTTGAAGGCTAACAGACTGCGATGATCACAGTATACAGTTACGAGGTGTTTGGCCCCCAAAAGATGATGCCTCCATTCCAAGAATGCGTCTCTGATGGCTAAAAGTTTGCGTTCTGTGATGGAATAATTCTTTCCGTAAACTGTCAATTTACGAGAGAAATAGGCAACAGGATGAATCCCTCCCGAATGCGGACAGGTTTGAGACAATACCGCCCCAATGGCATAACATGAAGCATCAGCTTAAAAAAAAAAGGAAGTTCGGGATCAGGATGTTTGAGGACAGGAGCGGAAGTGAAGGCTGATTTTAATTGATCAAAAGCTCTCTGAGCTTCTGAAGACCATACAAATGGTACTTTGGCACTTGTCAGAGAGGTAAGTGGTGCAGATATTTCAGAAAACCCATTGATGAAGCGTCTATAAAAGTTTGCAAATCCCAGGAATGATTGTAAGGATTTGACTGAATTGGGCACAGGCCATTCCAGGATCACACTAATTTTAGATTGACTCATGCGCACACCATTTATTAGTAGGGTCATATCCCAATAAATCCATCTCTGAGGCATGAAATATGCACTTTTCGGCTTTAACAAACAATCTATGTTCCCTGAGACGTTGGAGTACTGTCTTGACATGTTGTTCGTGGTCTTCCTGGTTTTGAGAGTAAATCAAAATGTCATCCAGGTAGTCAACAACAAATTGATCAAGAATGTCGTAAAACAGATTGTTCATGAAAGCTTGAAGGTGGCCGGGGCATTACATAACCCAAAAGGCATGACAAGATACTCAAATAGACGGTAACGTGTTTTAAATGCGGTCTTCCATTCATCTCCCTCTCTCATGCGGACGAGATTGTAAGCTCCTCTGAGATCAAGCTTAGTGAATATTTTGGAAGAACCCAATTGATCAAGAAGGACAATAACAGCGGAAGAGGATACTGGTTTTTTATGGTTGCTGCATTCAAAGCACGATAATCAATACAAGGACGTAGATCCCCTTCTTTCTTAGGGACAAAGAAAAGTGGTGATGAAATAGGTGATTTGGAAGGACGAATGAATCCCATGGTCAAAGCCTTGTCTATGTAATCTTTAAAAACTTTGTCTTCTTTGAGAGTGAGGGAGTACACTCTGCCGGATGGTATTTTTACTCCCGGAATTAGGTCTATTGGGCAATCATAAGCTCTATGTGGGGGTAGAGTCTCTGCCATCCCTTTGTCAAAAACATCTGTATAATCTGCATATTGAGAAGGTATCACAGAGGTAACGTTTTTAGAGACAGCTCCAATATGCATTGTAGGTGAAACTAGCGCCCGGACTGGACTATCATGGGTAATACCGAGTAATGTAGTACATCGAGTATTGCACATATTGGAAGGGTTACTGAATCTGAGATGTCGACCAGTCGATGGCAGGATTATGAAGTTTCAACCATGGAATGCCCAGAATGACTTTGTAAGATGGTGCTTTAATGATATCAAATGATAGGTCTTCAGTATGGCCTTCATCAGTACTCGTATGTAGTGGAACTGTTTGGTGAGTTACCATTCCTGAGACAAGAAGTGAACCATCCACTGTTTCAGGTATAGTTTTGCGAACCAGTGGTATTCTTGACATGGTGGCAAAACATTGATCAACATAATTACCTGTTGCATCCGAGTCAATCACGGCTATTGTCTGGAATTAAATACCATGATCTAAAGAAAATGTAACAGGTAGGCGAACTAAATGACTCGGATTCTTTAATGTAGAGTCCAAGGGTGAGTTTCCTGACATAGGGACTCTGTCTACTGTCGGGATTTGGCGTTTCCCGCCTTTCTTTTAGGTTTTTTGGTACACTCAGGTAATAAGTGATCAGAGGCCCCACAATACATGCAGAGATTGTGTGATCGACGATATTCTCGTTGAGCAGGGGTAAGCGGTCCCCTAACCACCCCAATCTGCATAGGTTCAGGCGCAGGAGACGACGAAGACGAGGCCTCTGCTGAAACCGTGCTGAACAATGCTGTTTTCTTTTCGCCACGTCTTTCGGACTTACGAGCATCAATCTGAAGGACTAAATCTAGCAGTTCCCCGAATGCCGCGGGAACTACAGGAACAGTGGAGAGGATGTCCTTTAGTTCATCTGAGAGGCCTTGATAAAAGACAGCTGTCTTCTTTTCTTCAGGCCAGTTAGTTTCTGCTGCCAACTGATTGAATTGTGCCAAATAAACCAATAAATAATTATTTCCTTGTCGATGTTTTAAGAGTTCCAGATCAGTAGCTTGAGTAGTATAACATGTATCAAATACTTTACTAATCATAGCAAGAAGGGCATCACAATTGTAAAGAACATGACTATTAGATTCCAACAACGGGTTAGCCCATGCGGCTGCAGTGCCTCCTAAATGAGAAAACAAAAGCCGCTTTGGTTGTAGATGTGGGAAATGAGGCGGGGCGACACAGAAAGTGCAATTTGCATTGATTAATGAAAGTTTGGTATTGTTTAGGGTCGCCTAGGAAGCGTTCAGGAGGAGCTAGCGGGTACTGGGTTGTAAGCATGATTGGGTTTGGTTCCTGCTGTGGAGGTGGAAACCCTGAACCTGATGCTGTAGCTCCAGCACCAGCCATCTGTGACGCTGGTGTGGTAACCAAAGACTGAATGGCGTCCATGCGTTGGTGCAGTGCTTCTTGTGCATTGGTCAAGTCTGTGCGTAGATCCGTGACCATTTGCACGATTTGATTCAAAGCATCACTGGCCTCTGTGGACATTTTCTTTTTAAGGCTGCTAATTCTGTTACTCACCACTCCGAATAGGTCAAAGATGCAAAGAAAATGACCTTGGAGATGTTGGTGGTATAGGATTACGAATTCAGCTTTCCATCCCAGCTCCACTGAGTACAAGACTCAGGCTTCCTCAAAGAGGGGCTCTTTTCCACAATGTACCTCTCTGCTGTTTCTGTAAGAACAGACAGAGATGTCAATTGAATAAAAGAGCGGGGAGAACACACACCGCCAATACCAATGCCGCAAAAGAATACCAAGATATTAGACAGTGTTGATATTATACAGGTGATTAGAACAGTTGCAATGATTGGACAACTATGATTGGACAACTACCTAGATAGATATTGGAGTGGAGTTGAGTTTCCCCGGAATGATCTACAAAGAATAACATAAATGAATGGAATTGAACTAAATCAGTATCGGTTGCTACTATAGCTATAGAATTGATAACAACTGACCTGAGTTAAGATAAATGGAGAAGAGGAGTCCAGGATTCTGAAGACAACGACAAGAGAAAATAACAAACAGGGAAGTTAGTATTGATAAGTAAGCCCGAACGGCACGAGGGACGCACTAGTGCCGGGTTGGTGCAATTCAGGAGAGCGTTCATATGCACTTAAGAGCAATCTCACAGGAAAGTAACTCAATGTCCCAGAATCCAAAAGAAGACAATATCCATGGAAGACAATAGGTATGTACCTGAGTACACGAGTATAGTTGAGTAGCTGTTGAGAGGATCCGGAAAGTATGTGCAGAGCGGCAACCAGGAAAGAACCGCAAGACACAGAAGAGAGCCGTATCCAGTAGCGTTCCGAGTCCAACAACCAGACGAGCACGACAAGGATAAAGGAGGAGACGAGGCAATCCAAAAGTCAGGCACAAGGTCAAAACAGGGAGTTCAGATAAGGATTTGTGTAGGGAGACACGAAGAGGAAACGGATGAAACCGCGTTTAGCTGGTAACGCTAATTAGCAGCAATGAGCCCCTTGGAAGACGGTGGTTTTATAGTCGTAAGAGGGGCGTGGCTTGCTGTACGTCTTCCACGTACAAGACGTGTCAGGTGACCTGGAGTGCGTCAACGTTTGTACAGACGCCATGGTAGCTTGTACCTGGACCATAGAGGAGCCTGTAAAGAAGTTGTATTCTGCAAGGATGCCCGCGGGGAAGCCTGAAGTGTAACAGTCATCCGTCGAAAGCCCCGTAGACCTCGACTTCCGGGGCTTAGACACCCGACCTACCGACAACTTCTTCTTGCGTTCCCGCAAGGCCTTGGCCGTGAGCGACTGGCAGTCGACACAGTCATCCATATCGTGGGCCTCCCAGAGGCACCAGAGGCAGGCGTCGTGCGAGTCCGTGACTGACATCTTGGACCCACAGTCCCCGCATTTCTTGAAGCCCGGACGCTGAGTGGAAGACGAGGTAGACATCGTTTCACGAACAAGTTTTCACAAAAACCGAACAGGTTCAAAGGAACCGGGTAGAATACAACAAACTCCAAAGAGTCGAGGCGTACCGAGATTCATGAAGCGAACACGTCCGCGGAAAAAAACGGAACTGAGGCTACGGGCGTCGTGCGTCCTACTTATCACATCGGGTGACGTCGGCCGTCGGAGGAGGTCCTCTGGGACGGCGCATCGACGCAGAAAATTTTTCAAAGCAGCACAGCTGTGGACATTACCTGTCATAGATATGGAATACGTCGGAGGACCCAATCCCCTTGAAAGAGGGCTTATCTGGGTGTGGCGGTGGCGAAAATGAAATCAATTGCTCTTGGAAACTGGACGTCCCAGGCATCTCAGAAGGTGTTCATCAACTCTTCAACAAACAGGGACAGCCTCCCCAATAACCAGGAAAGATTGGAAACAATTAAAAGGGGCTTTGGACCAGGGGTGAAGAAAGGGACCATGGAAATAGAAATGTCGCCTGTGAGGGCACTTCTGCCTCAATCATCATCGGGGTAACACCTTCTCTGATGTTTTCTGGGCAACCAAGGTGAAGGAAGAAAACTTAGATCCTCTGGTGGAAGAAGCAGATGCCTGCTGAACTGCAATGCAGAGGGACTCTCAACTGACCCATCCAATTTGGAACCAAAAGGAGTGGCTCAATGTAAAGGCATGCTGAGAAGTTTTGTAAGCACATCAGGTGCAATCCCAATGTATGCATCCAGGAGTGCCTGCTTAGTACAGTCCATAAACCCATTAAACGTAGGCTACACAATCCACAGTGGCAAATCAGACATCAGGATTTGTCTAAAAGCCTCTTGGCCATTCATCATCAAATCGGTCCACTCAACTTTCCTTTCAAGTGGCAGGTTGTCAGATGCCTACTTCACCAGATTTCACAGGAAGGGAGAGTACCTAGCTAGGGCACATGATTATTTAATTAACATCCTGCAATGCTAGGCTGCTAGAAGCACAAAGCGCATACCCTAAGACATGTTTCTTGCATTCCCTGTCAGGTGACAGGGAGGAAAGGTTGCCACCTTCTCCCCAGCCATGGAGGCTGGAACTCCAGTACTCTCCAGCATAAGATAGATGGAGAGAAAAACCAGGGCAGAAGGAGCAGGATGGTGTTTCTTGGCGAAATCTACGAGCTGGGCCCACAGCAGGCACAAGCCAAATAGCTACAACATGGTTGGCAATTGCATTTCTTTAGAATGGAGGAAACAGTGATCCTGAAACAATCAACAGCATTTGCAATAGCCACATTACAAGGACACTTTGGGATTACTTTAGGGCAAAGCATGCATTAACTGAAGCTCAGTTGCGATTTCAAGATTGTTGGCATCCACAAGTTCAGACCCTCATCCTGATTGAAAGTTTCCTCAGGGAGGTCCTCCACTTCACCTTTGATCGATGGGGTAACCCTCCTTGTCAAAGATCTGCCTAAAACTGGGTAACAATTCAGGCCAGGAGGCCCGAGTAAACCTCTTGCTGTCCTACATCTCTGTGAAAGGAACCATGTTGAAGACAGGGTTTTTGACGGCAGGGCTATCCTGGTGGGAGGCAAAGATGTGGGGAATGGGAGGAAAGTAGTGTCCATATCAGGGGCCTGGACTGAGCTCATGGGTGTGCATTAATGGGATGAAAAAGTGCTGCTGTCAGCCTGAGAAGGCACCCCTTGCTCCACCAACCACACTGAGGCCTTAGTTAAAAACTCCAACATGCTTTACTGGTACTTCTGCCACATCTCTGGAGTAGAGAAGCTAGTGGGAAAGTGTACTGCACAAGTGCAGGTGGTGAGTTCCTGGAGGCCGTTGCAGACTCACTGGAGATGGCACTTCCTAGAGGATGAGGAACAATGGTTCTTTGAGGAGTCAGTGGGAGAATGGTGGTGCTTCCTTATGTAGGTTTCATGCTCTCCTCCCGGAGTGTTATTCGTAAGGCTTCTTGGGCTTCCCGACTGCACAAGGTTTACATTTTGACGTGGGATGCTCAGAAGAAGCTGTTGATTTAGAGGGGGTCTTTAAATCCTTGTGGGGAGTAGTTGCTGCACGTTCACTTAAGGGCCTTGGAAGCATGTATTGGCAGGATCTACATTCCTTGGTGCCTTAGTCTGTTTAAAGCCTTAGGCCTTCGGTGGAGACACAAAGGCAAATTAAATTTCAATCATCAGTGGCATTACAAGGACGGTTTTCCTTCAGCTACTGTACCCCTAGTCGGAAGTCCCCTTTCCACTATACGTGTGGGAGAAGAACCACTTTGACGCTGTGAAAAGTAATGTCTTTGTTGCTGATAGGGCCTGCAGTTTGCTCATCATCCATACTGATGTGGCCATTTTCCGAAATGCACTGATGCCATGGGTTCAAACAGATTGCACATCAGTGCCGTTAGCACCGCATTTAAGTCCTATGCCGGAATAAGCCTGTGACAGGCAGGCAACAGATGAAAGAGCCCCAGCAAGTGATGCTTTATGTCAGTATAAGGTAATTTAATTACTTTCTGCCGGTTGAAGAGATAGGCCCCAAGAGTCAACAAATAAATCCTACAGGAGGGTAGCAAAATACCAGAATGTACCAGACTCGGCAAGAAGGAGATCATCATCCAATGAGGCTTGAAGTGGATTTTGAGACCCGTCTAGTATCCAGTGGGAGAATCTGTGCCACTTCCCTTTAGTTTGCGACCATGTAGAAATCTTACTTGCTGCTACAACACCTTGCTCAGTTTTGGGCCAAGGCTCATACCTTCAGGCTTCAGACTACCAAGGAAAGCTAATGTGGGGAGGGGTGTAATCATCGTTAGCATGGTTTGTGGAGAAGAGCTGGACAAAGGGGGAGACTGAGAGGTGGCATTCGTTCTTTAAGCAGTAGGTGGGAAAACCAGTGCCTTCTCAGCCAGTGGGGTGTTACCAAGATGATCTTGCAGCTTCTGGAGGTCTGACAATTCTGGAGGGGCCCATGAATCAGTATAAGCAGAGGAAACGCACAGGCTAACAGGTTGTCCAAAGACAGGGGTAGGTCATATTCATATTTATCTATGTATGGGGAAGAACAAAGCTCTTTTGATTGCTAAAGTACAACAGATAATATATCAGGTTTGACGGAAAGCAGTGAGCTACTTACAATGGGTGAGTTTGAGTGACATTCTGACCAGGTTGTGGTGGGGAGAAAATGGAACAGTCACCCGGGACAAAACATAGGTCGACTTACAAAGATTAGGGACAATCAACATTTGATATTTTTAAGTGCAGGTAGGTGGTACGTTAGGGATGTGAGCATGATGGAAGAAGTGTTACAGTGGAGGCAGAGAAAGTGAGAGTCAGAGGCAGGTTAGAGCCGAGTGAAAAATGTTCACTCGAAAGCAGATGAGAGGTAGGTTAAGAGGATAACTGAGGCATGGAAGTAGGCTTTCAATTTTGAACAGATCAGAGTGGACGGTTTCTCGGATGTCGGGCCAAAGAATTACATGCAAGTGGAGCAAGAAGACAGAAAGAGCGGAAGCGAGAGGAAGTGCAGGGAGGGCAATGTGACAAGGGTAGTCGAGGAGGCAGAGCAGAGATTATGGGGTCATCCCTCAGCAACCTCTCCCTCATCCCTTTCCAGGTGTAGCCCTAGCACTTGCTGTTGGTTTACAATGCAGAAAGGTCCACCTGCATGATCCCTATGCTGGATCTGCACCTACCATTCATGATTGGGGTGCCCCATCCAGCTCAACAAAGCCCATTAGTTGTCAGTTTCCGTTAGATGTGCCACCTGCAAAACAACATTGTTCTGTAGGGCCCCTTTCCAGAGCTGGACTGCTAAGGCACACAGCTTCACAATATAAATACATGTTTGTTTATGTAGTGCATGGTGACGATGTAGCACAAAGATACAGGTCGTGGAGTTCTGCACTACTAACCAGAATGCCTGCAGGGCTAAGAACATCACCTTCAGTTCTTGTTCTGCGCATTCCACTTTTTGCCACCTGTCGAGTATTTGTAGATCCACCAGTTTGGCTCCCCAACTGGAGATAGTAATCTGTCATCAGTCAATTGATGTGGAATGATGTGGTGCTTACTGGAAGGGAGCTTCTCCAGAACAGGTGAGGACTCCTGTCTTGCCACCAAATAAAACCCTTGCGGAGACCGACTGGAATAGGAATCGGCTTGTTTTGTGGATGCCACAACTGGTACCAATGAACCGTCAGATTAAGCTGGGGGCAGCGCATTTGAAGTCTGGCCAAGGGGACAGCGAGGACACATAATTTCATTAGTCCTAGAAGTCTGAGAAACCACGAGGCTGATGTCGCCTTGTGGGATAAGAAGAGACCCACTGTCTGCAACACATCCCTCACTCTCTTCTCTATTGGAAATGATCTACCCACTTAAGAATCCGAGGAATTACAATCTTTACATAGTAAAAGAAGCATGACTTTTGATAATTGAGAGCTCTAGGTCGAACGTCAGGTCCAAGACAAATGTTCAAATGCCGTTGAACAGGGGAGCTCCGCCTGATGAGCCATTTGTCTTATATGTTAAAGGTGAAGGTCAGTCAGCCGAAGGGAGACGACCACAGTGGCTTGGGTGAACACCTGAGACACAGAACTGAGGCCCAAAATAGGAACCTTGAATTAAAAATGGTCATCGCCAATAGATAACAGAAGGGAACGTTGCTGAGGAGGGAAAATCGATGTGTACAGATATGCATCCTGCAGATGCACAGCTACTTGCCAGTCGCCCCCAGTTGCAGGGAGGTCTGTAAGAGGGCAGGATATCATGTTGAAGTTTTCGTGGGATAGGAAAAGGTTAAAAGAGGAGATGACAAGAACCATTAGAAGGTCCTCTTTTTTTTGGGAACAGAAAATAACCTCAAGTTGAAGCCCAATCCCCACTCTGAAGGTGGCCCTCCCTCTCCCTCAATTCCATTCATCAGTAATAGTTTTTGGAGCTCTTGGAGCAGGGGCTCCGAACTCTGCTGAGAGAAAGGACAGGGGAAGACTCGAAGGGGGAAGTAGACTCTGCCCACCACAGAGAGAATACAAAGGTCCTCCGATATTGCTGTCAAGCTGCTCTGATGACAACACTTCCCCATAACAGTGAGCTGCGGACCGGGACCCACACATCATTTCCACAACTTGGGCTCTTAAAATGAAGTTGGTTGAGAGAAAAGCCCCTCCGTGAGGGACGTGCCATCTTTTTCCAGGTTGCACTCTGAGGCCTGACTAGCCAATTGCACCAATTGTGGAATCCCCAAAACCCTCCTGTGTTTGTTGAGGGAAAAGGTTCACACTGTTTTCTAGTGGGTCATGGTTTTATAAAGGTTTTTGTTAGTGATGCCAAGGATTTTGCAGTTTGGGCACAGTCTTTTTCTTATTCAACTCCTCGTCTATATATGGACTGAGAAGTTCTGCCCAATGGAATGGCAGGTCCAGCTAATGCAGCAGGATGGGGATCGGGACAAATCTAGGTACGAGCCAAACAACCCTCAGGAGCAAGGCTCCCGGTATAAGCCCTCATAGGGACTGGAGTCCCCTCAGACTGAGGTCCGGTGACAGACACTGAAGTCTCCCCCAACCGTCCCTCAGTGCAAGCACCGGTACCATCCTTCACAGAGGAATCCTACAAGTCCCGACAATGTGGTGGTAAATAGCAACAGGCCCAAAATGAGCAGTAATTGATCAATTGGGGTGACGAGGAAAAAAGGATTTTATTGATGACCTTCAAAGCCACAAAGCTTTAGGTGATCCAGGGAAGTGGCCTTGAAGAGGTCTTTCCAAAACGCCCATGGAAGCATGAGTGACTTCTGAGAATGTGCAGCCCAAAGCGTGCATTTATCCTAGTGGTGAAGTGGGCCCAAGCACTGTGCATGAGGGTCTGTCACCAAGAAGGACCTACAACACCTAATGCACACAGAAAATTCCACCTTATCTAGCAAAAATGGGAGAGGGCTGGGGAGAGCGAGGGGAAAGAAAAATACATTTATAAAGTACCACGTGGAGGTGTCGAAAAAATAAAAGCGCTGCACTAGGCATCAGATTCGTCCAACGTGGAGAAAAAGAAATGAGGGGTAAGGAGCGTGGAGGCAGAGGCAATCCTGCATGTGCAGCACACCTCCATGAGCGCATTTAAAAGGGAAGTCTACGTGTTGCTATGCCCCGGTCGTAGGAGTAATTAATTTACAGGTGTCTTGGCTCAGCAAGGTATTTCTTTCTGACTGTGCAGTGGACAAAGATCCATTGATGTTTCACATACCTTTTCCCTCTACCCCTCAGCGTGGATTTATTCATTGAATTCTAGTCATTTTAGTTTAGCCATTTTCAATACAAGACTACAAGTTTCAGAATCAAATGAAAAAAACGAATGTGAGCTCATGGCAGGCATGGGCCAGCTTGATTACCACCGTGGAACTGTCCCCTATCCCGACATCCTCCCCACACCCCCGCATCTAGTCCAAACATGTAACCCCCGGTTGGGAATTAATGAAAGTATCCCCAGGGATCTTAAATTTAAAAAAAAGAAAATTCAATCCCCCGGCATGGGAGCTGCACCAGAGACCATGATCAGAAAAAAGAGAAAAGGACCATGTGAGGGTCCCTTTAGTTTTAGCAAGAAAAAAACATTGGCAGTGCCAGTGGAGCACCTGGGATAATGGTTAAACCCTTTGACAGGGTTGCAGGTGCTCCGTTCTGCACAGTTTACTGCCTGCTGCCCAGGGCCTTTAACCAGGGCACATTCAATTAACTGCTCCCCACAAAGCAGGGGAGCGCCCAACTGTTCTAAGCCATTATATATTTGGAGGGCGACTCCCCTTTCAGGTGGCCCACCAGAACTCCCTGTGCCACACATGACAGGTGTCCCAGGTGGAGTGAGTTGTGTGGGGGTTCCCCACATTGCCGCTGAGCGCTGGGCTGCATCTGACATACACAGCCCAGCCCAAGTAAAGACTTTTGGGGCCCCACACACTGTTGCCGCCTGTCACAGTCTACTGCCAGCACTACAAAGACTTTGGGCGTCCCCTACAATGCTGCTGCTGCCTGCCACCTACTGCCACAAGAGGCACCACCAAAGAGCGCAGAAAGAAAGAAAAAACAAGAGAGCAGCAAGGACCTCGAGACAACCCTGGCCAGGTTGTCTTGCAAGTAAGGTCATTATAAATAGTTTTTAATACAGTGCACTGTATAGACCCTTTTGCATATTTTCTTTTGTAGAAAACTCACAAAATCCTGCTGGTGTACTGCAGGAGGAAAAGTCAGCTTTAAACTAAAGAACCATACAACAGCATTCCTTTGGTCCGCTTTTCCTTTTATGCTCCAGTTACTCTAAACTTGTGTTTTCTCCTTGGGGGTATTTGGGGAACCTGCCGGCCCTAACCTCGTCAGCTTCCCTACCCTTACTACTTTCATAGCAAGGTACACCGGGGTGATCTTGAACCCAGGAGAGCAGGGTTTGTAGACAGGTAAGAAGCAGGTCAAGTTATAAATGAAGGTTTAAGCTGTATGTTGTGTGCCCACATACGGCGGTCTCCCAATAAGGTGCGTTCAACTATCACCCCGCTACAATAATTTCTCATACCACACCCCTATCGCTGGTGGGTTTCCAGAATATTTCCCATTTTCAGAACTGCATACAGTTATTATTGGGTTTTCTTTCAATGTTAGTGCTTTGTTTTATACACAACCCCTTTGTTGAAATTGGGTTACAGAAGTGGATAGCAGTCTTTGGAGAGTATCACCATTAACCAAGACTGGCTTAGAAGATTATGGCATGATTAAAACACAACACCTAGTACACAAACTTTGGAACTATGACCTTTGTTTGAAAGCTCCATACAGATCCTTGCGTTAAAAGGAATGGCATTTGAATGTTTAAAAAGTATACTTGTATTTTACTGTGCGCTACAAGAGTTGTATATTTTTTGTTCATGCCATGTGTCAATAAAGATGGACTGTTAGGTTGTTTTGAAACCAACAGTGTTATCTAGCATATTATGTGAGATGGGCGTGGCAAAGCACCATGCCGTGAAGCAACCCTTGGCAAGTGCTCCTACAGCGATCCAGCTTTTGATCATTTTATTGGGGTGCACGATGCCGATTTAGCTCCCAGACTGCTGTCGGCGGGTTGTGCTGCCTGGCAGCCCGCTCCTGTATGTACCCGACTGCGGAATGACGGCCCATTCACTGGGGTCCTGACTGGGCTGCGCCACAGGCCCCATCCAAGATGGCCGCCACGGGGGGGGGGGGCGTGGCTTAGGAGCATGGACTGAAGACGTGCCTCTCCCGAGCTCCTGCCCTGATCCTCCTTTGATCCTTCATAAATACAGCTAGATCCATCTAATAACACATTTAGGTAACTGCCCATCCACGGCAACCGTTCCTGCACCCCCGACTGACTTCTTTGGCGAAAAACGGCAACCGTTCCTGCACCCCTGACTGACTTCTTTGGCGAAAAACGAAACTGGCGTCCTGAGAACGCAGCCCCCCCTGGGATCAAAAATGGTGGCTGCCACATCCCTCTGAGCCCAGGGAGAAGGAGGGGCCGTGTGCAGAGCGATCCGGCACCCGAAGATCTGGGACGGGTGTTGCCGGCGAGAACCCGGGACCCTGACCCCGGAGCCCCAACATTAACACCCTTCCCCACCTCCACCGGAGGCCCAGGCGAGCGCGGGCTCCTGCGCAGGCAGGAAGCTTCGGGCGGGGAGACACGCCGAGGACCACAGTGGGCCTGCACTGGCCAACTGGGACCCGGTGGCCGGGTGCCCTCCTCAACGGTAGTCGTGTAGCGGCGCTCCTCTCCCCAGCCGCGGTGCATGATTGGGACACAGCGGTCTCCAGGCCGCCCGAGACCTACCATGCTGCCTCCACACCTGACAACACTACCGCAGCAACACAAGTCCGGCAGCCTGTACCCTCAGAATTGGATGCAGGCCAGCCAAGCACATAGAGCTGGTGAGCTTGGCCCCTGCGAATGAACCCCCCCAAAGAACTGAGCAAGAAGATACAAGCCCCCCCTGGGAGCACACACAAGGAGGGGAGGCTCTACCTCAGCCCTGAGCTGGCAAGGCGGACCTGGAGCATAAGTGCACCTGCCATTTAAGTACCACACAGACTCACCGCAGTTCCTGGCCCTTGATTGAGGACTGCCTGCCTGTGTGGGGGCATGCCAACCCCCTCCCTCCGCGAAAACAGCACGGGACGGGGTCACTCACGTGCGCCCTGATCGCCGGCCCCTAACGGCGTCCCCAGGAGGGCTCCGGGTCAACGGAAGCAAAGAGGTGGAATATACCTGGGGGACAAAAGATCAGCATCCTCCCACAAATTATCCCCAGGACCCTGCAAGGGGACCCCCCTGCCACAGTACCCGATAGTGAACAGAGTCGACCACTAGCCCTGGCCTACCAGGGGAGACCTTACATCTGTCCTCTTCCACCGCACAAGAGCCGCAAAGCGACATCAGAGCACTGGATCTTCCCGCCGCAGCCCGGTGACTATCTCGGGGGCACACACAATTCCTAACCCCCATGAGGACACCGTACTGGGGGACAAGCCCGTCCCCAAACATTTGGACCACCAGCTCTTAACAGCGACCCCAGGGGCACCCTTGGACCCGCCACACCAGGGATCAAAAACGTAAACAACGGCACACAGGCTCCTGCAGCAGAGGGTTCTGGGACAGAGTCGCTGCGACAAAAACCTTGCACAAAGGAATAGGGTGCTGCACTACAGCTGGGGAACGATAGATAGCAATTGCCCCTGCTCACCGGCTGCCTCCCGCTCCGTACTCCACAATCGTCCGGTGTCATTCCCCCGGCTCACACAAGAGTTTTAGCTGGAGCAGCCACCTGTGACCCACGTCTGGAGATCGGACCCCCAATTGGACCCCAGGGAACACGTGGCATCACTCCATCCTCCAGGCAGGCCGGCACACCACAAACGGCCATGCCGAATTCCAAAGGCAAAACTAAAAACTCTATCATGGAGTCACTCTCCGCAGGCAAGTTCAAATAGCCCAGCCCGGGACCCACAACATCTGGTGAGAATGATAGGGACAATCAGATACTAGAGACCATCAGCGGGCTATGCTCCTTTATAGACACTAAAATCGGGGAAGTGAAGGCAGACATGATGCTGATGCGTCAAGACCTACGCAACCTTACAGACCTCGTGACCACCACAGAGACAGCGCAAAAGGAGTCAATCGAGATCCTCAAAGACATGCAAGGTAGAGTCCAAGAACTCGAGAAACGCAACAAGTTCCTAGAAGAGAGGGCTGAAGACGCCAAAGGGTGCTCCAGACGCAATAATGTGTGCCTACTCGGAATTCCCAAAAGGAATGGAGGGCCCAAACCCTACCAACTTTATAGAGACTCTCATACAACAAGAAATAGGCGCTGCACATCTTTCGCAAGGCTTCACGTGAGCACATAGATCCTTACAGAAGAAACCACCACCTGGCTCTCACCCACCCACATGCAATGATAGCCAGAATCCTCAACTTCCAAGACAGGGAAACCGTTCTGCGCTTCTCGCGTGAGGGAGGAGAAATTAAAAAAGGCAACGCCAAGATTGCCATCTACCCGGACTACACGCCCCTCGTACAACGGGCGAGGAACTCTTTCATCCTAATCAAGGCCAGACTACGCCAGGTGAACATCAAATACATGGTAAAGTATCCCTCGAGACTCAAGATAATACATAAAGGCAGAGCAATTTTTCTGGAATCACCGGCGGCTGCTACCATGTGGCTAGAACAC
Source organism: Ambystoma mexicanum (assembly GCF_040938575.1). NCBI lineage: Eukaryota > Metazoa > Chordata > Amphibia > Caudata > Ambystomatidae > Ambystoma > Ambystoma mexicanum. The sequence continues at coordinate 928,761,539 of NC_090924.1, forward strand.
AATAACTTGGCGGATGGGGAGGAGAAGGCATCATGACCCTCGTCCCGAGCCCACAAGGCAGGATCACCCGATGACAAACAGAAGGCATGGATTGAACCATCGATCGCACAATAAAAGTCAGGAGGGAGCCGGCCAAACACACCCCCCCCCGTGAAAGAACTCGTGTCAGCACACGGCTGACGCATCACACCCCCTCAAGATTACCTGGAAGGGCCCTGACAATCTGCTCAACTGCTGGGTGCAGTTGGTCCACTTGGACAAGTTTGGTTTGTTTTATTTCTTGTTCTTGGTTGAAAGGTCCCACAGTCCTCAATATAACTATTTTGCGGAGTCGGAAGGCACATCACAACGGGCCAGGGGGCCATTCCTACGAATATGGCACTGATATCAAGGTGCTGACATGGAATGTCAGGGGGATGGGCATTTCTATGCGAAGGAACAGAACAAAATCCTTCCTGAGAAGAAAACATATCTCTGTCACGATGCTTCAAGAAACGCACCTCGTCGCTGAGATAGACTCTCGGATCCCGGACTGGTGGGGGGGGGACAGGGCTTCGGAGCAACATACTCCAAGTACGCCCGAGGAGGGCACACATAGATAAGCGGGAATTTACCTTTCAAACTCTGGTCCAAAGAGGTGGACCCCGAGGGCAGATACCTCATATTCCGAGGAAGCATTGAACAATGTGAAGTGTGCCTAATCAACACATACCTCCCCAACTATGGCACTGCAGTGTATCTTGCCAAACTACAACTGAAGCTAGCCCCCTATAGAGACTGCTTTGGGAGGCGACTTCAATTGCCTTCATGATCCTACCCTTGACAAATCCACCCCTCCGACGCAACCGACCAACCAACCTTCCTCCACCTTATGAAAAGTGATACAAGAACTGGACCTGTCAGAGGTGTGGAGGGATCTGCATCCAGAAGGTAGGGAATTTTCATACTATTCAGCCCCACACGAGGTATACACCGGTATAGACTACCTATTGAGAGACAAAGCGCACCTCCCCCAAATAGACTCCACCTCCTACTGTTACGCTCACCTGGTTTCCACAGGGGCGTCGATCAAAGCCGTCAGCTGCGGTCTCCACCAACGCGATGCGTAGTGCAGAGATGACTGACTGGACTGGCCCGCCTAATCTTGTCTGCTGGACTCGTAGAAGTATTCTCCTCCAAGTGGAGAAAAAGATTTAGCCACCCGTGGACTTTAGTGATGCCCCCCCCCAACTGTTCTCGTTCTCCCCACTAATCACCTCCGATATCCCCTCTTGGTAACCTCACCTTATGTTTTTAAATGAGGAGCTCTCCATCCTGCATGGCATGCAGGGGCGCGTAGATACCAGTTACTTCACTGGTTTGAAGGTACTGAAAAAGTTCCGGAGGAATATTGACTCCAGCGTCTATAAAGTTCAAAGAGTTCAATATGTCCAATGTTCACTCTTGTTCCAGTCCCTCGTTAGGTTGCAGCTGGGTCCAAAAGAATATTGCCTGGAGGCAGCTGATGGCATTCAGGTAAGTGTCTGTATTACCAAACACTGTCCGGTAAAAGTTGCATGAGTTTAACGTGCTGTTTTCTCTCCCTTTATAGGTGCGGCATAGGAAGATGCAGCAAATTAAAGGATAATACCTCCGGTGGTAAAGCAGGTAAGCCTATGGTGGCAAGAGATTGTATTTGTCGGTTTTCTCGGCTCACCTTGTTATTCCTTTTGTTTTCCCCCCAGGTGCGTGGTTTCGATGAAGAAAATGATGGAGGCAGTGCCGAGTCGAAAGATGCGGTGGACTGGTGAGTATAACGTGGCGTTGCTGCTGGCGAAGCCACGCGTGCTGAAATAATGTCCTTTCCAGACTCGGAGCTGTGTTGGGTCTGGAATCAGGTAAGGAATCAAATAATGTCCGTGATCTAACCTCTTCTCCTTTCTTTTCCTTTTGTCTAGAAGCTCCGGATTCGAGGCGGGCGTGGCAGAAAACTGGATGCTGACTTGCAGACATGGTGAGCGTTACGCTGCTGGATACAGAATAACACGAAGCATGGGCTGCTGTTCGGGCGTGCTTTAAATAGCCTGCAAAGTAGTCCCAGGTAAGAAGTTCCCCAGAACCACACCCGAGTGAAAAGAAGTTCCCCAGAACCACACCCGAGTGAAAAATAGTCCCTGTAATAAAATAGTCCCATCCAGGACTCATGTTGGCTTGGACTCATTTGCAGCATGGTCTGCATAAGGTAAGTAAAGTCTATGAGCCTGGCGCCCATGGCGCCAGGACTGATTTCTAGGATGAGCCTGGCGCCAGGACTGAATCCAAACAGCCCCCAGTCGGGGCTGTTGGGGTTTTAATAAGTATCTGGATGCCTGCTCCCGGGGCTGATGGACTCGATCCGGATGCCCGGGGGTAGGCATCATGACACCTACTTAGGCAGAACCATATCCGACCACTCCCCGCTCCTTAAGGTATGGAAGCCAAAGGGTCCCAGACCACCCATACCAATGTGGCGGATGCCAGTGGACGCCCTGACTGATGGGGCATTCACGGAGGGGCTCCCTGACAAAATAACAGAATACATGGACAACAACATGGGAAGTTTGAACAAATGGAGCAGCATTTGGGAATCCCTGAAGGTAGTACTAAGGGAGGGGAGATCATAGCCAGTGCCGGCGGGATCCGGAAAACACTCAAGAATGAACTGGAGGGCGGTGAGGAGAAGATCAGACGACTGGAGGCCGCGCCCACTAAGTCTAAAGAACTCAAAAGGGAAATGTCCACAACGAGGAAAGACTGCCAGGAAGCCTGGGCCAGATTAGCTAAATTTGACTATATTGCAAAAGCCACCAGGGCTCACTCGGAGGGGGATAAACCAGACAGACTACTTTCGTGGCTGTGTAAAAAAAAGTGAACCCGAAACTCCCGATCCTCGAAATCAAAGACCAGACAGGTACCACACACACAACGCAAACAGGGATTAATGAGACATTCAAAAACTTGTACTCCCATCTATACAGCCATGATTCCATCGTACCCCAGGAAGATATCTAGGTCACGCTAGAGGAAATAGGCCTCCCCACAATAGAAGCCCAGTGAGACACACTAAACCAAGAGCTAACAACCAAGGACATTCAGGAGGTGATCAAAGCACTGTCCAACTGTAAAACCCCTGGGAGCGATGGGCAACCCCCAGAGTTCAACAAATCATTCACAGCTGAGCTAACTCCAACTCTACATGAGGTCTACAAGGAAGCCTTCGAGCCTGGGGTATTACCAAGCAGCATGAATGAGCCCCTAGTGATCCCCAAACCCGGGAAACCAACATCCGAGTGTGGTTCCTACAGGCCAATAGCCATCCTTAATTATGATGTAAAAATTCTTACGACCATACTTGCTAACAGATTATCAAGAGTTATTGGGACCCTAATACACAGAGATCAGAATGGGTTTATCCCGGGCCGTAGCACAACAGTGAATTTACGCAGACTGCAGCATATCATAGCACAAACCACAGGCTCGCAGGAATCCTATGCAGTAGTCTACCTGGACACCATTAAAGCGTTTGACTCCATTTACTGGGAATGGCTCCTGGCTACCCTGAAACAATTCGGTCTGGGCGGTTACTTAATCCGCTGGATTGAGATCCTCTACAAGGCACCGGTGGCCAGGGTAAAAACCGGGAGGACGGTGTCGGCATCATGGGACATACAGAGGGACACCAGGCAAGGATGTACCCTTTCTCCAATGTTAAACATCCTTTTTCGACACAGGCATAAAAATTGGAGGCTTATACCACGTGATCTCGCTATACGCGGATGACGTCTTACTTTACTTAAGGGACCCACAGCTCAACATACCCACAATCCTGGAGGTACTAAGGAACTTTGCAAGAGTATCAGGGATATCATTCAACCCGGAGAAGTCTTGCATATTCCCACTGGCGGGACAGGTTGGGATCATAAAATCAGCACTCCCAGAAGTCGGGATAAGTTGGGAACCACACACATTTCGATACCTGGATATCAACATCTGGCACCCCCCCCGAACAGACACACGGGGCAACACCCTGGTGGCAGTACAAAGGCTCAAAAAATCCACGAAGTTCTGGACCAGGCTCCCACTGTCAATGATGGGCCAAGTGGCCATCTCTAAAATGATAGTGCTACCACGCTTCCTGTACTTCTTCCAAAATATTCACTACTACATCCTGGCCGCTTTCTTCCGGCTGCTGGGCTCACTGCTGAAAGACCTGGTGTGGGGAGCTCCAGACACAAGCTTGCCCTAGGTACACTAATGCTACCATACAAAGCAGGTGGTGTTCAGATCCCGGACTTGGAGATACTTCCTGGCTGCCCAACTTACTTTCGTGGCCAAATGGCTCGCAGATGATTCCACCTCGGAGACCAATCTCCTAACCCAGCTAATAGCTCCGGTGTGACTGAAAGAGATCAGATGGAAACATTCAGTGAAAGTACTCCTGCTTGTTCAACTGGGCCGTAAAATATGGGACAGAGCACTGAAGTTACAGACGACAGATAATCCATACTCCCCAGAAACACCAATGACTGCTGACGTCTGCTCTAACAAAGATGAAGTGGCGCTCATAAGGCTATGGGAAAGGCAGGGCATCTATACCTGGGGAAATATGTACGACGGAAACTCCTTCCGAGAGTTCAACTCCCTGGAAATCAATGAAGGTCTCCCCAAAGGCCAATACCTTAGTTACAGAAAAATCAGTGAAGTGGCAAAACAATAAAGGAGCGAATGGCCGTAGGAACCGGAAGCAAACCCAACCTTGACCCTATTGCAAAACCTTGGAGACACCTGGAAGCCAACCTCCAGGATATACACCCAGCTCACAGACAGACCTAATCCCAAGAGTGACACCCTAAAGAGCTCATGGGACTTGGGAATAAGCCTTACAGAACAGGAATGGGGGAGAATCCTACAGTATCCCAGAGAAGTATCAAGAAACGTGAGATTCAGATTAATCCAACTAAATGTTCTCCACAGAACATACATGACCCCCAGCAGAATCGCCAAATTCAGCAGACCCCTAACCCCGCTATGCCCCCGATGCAATTCAGAGGATGCAGGAATGGCACATATGTTCTGGAGCTGCCCAAAGATACAGCACTTTTGGGCGAAAATCGAACAAGCGTGCAGAAAAGCAGCCTTGACCCCGCTACGAGTGGACACCGAAGGAATGTTTGCTGGGATCCTACCTGCGGATAAGCAAGATCAGGCACATCGTCAAATTCATGGACATGGCCTGTATACGGCCAAAAGAGCAATCGCTATGACATGGAAAACTCTGACGGGCCCCGGCTATACCAAATGGCTTAAGGGTCTAGAACACTGGTCAGAAGCAGAAATTATATTATGGGGGAAGGAATAATTAAGAATGGGGAAGGCCGGTCATGACCTATGAAGCCTGGAAATCTTTGATATGGGACATGTTTCGTCCGTCCGATGACAAACCCCTGTGAACAAAAGTCAATCTACCTACAAACCCTGGATACATGTTTGGCACTAAACCCCATGATAATCCTATTTGCCCCACCCAGAAAACCGAACATCTCTCCGAAGTGGACCTTGCACCTGCCCCACCGCCCACCAGACTAGCTCCAGAAGCAGACATGGGACTGTGACGACCTTCGTTGTTTAAGTTATGTTACTTGTTATAAGTTTCCCCTTTCTTCTCCCTTCATCTTTCCCCCTTTCCCCTTTTACCACTGATAAATGCTATTCATAATATGACTATTCAGTATGTAATTCTTTTGAAAACCTCAATAAAAACACTTTAAAATACAAGATGGCCACCACGGACTGATACTAACATGGCCAGGAAGCGGCGCATACACGGCCCCTGCGCTGTGGGCGCCGGAGGTGGACTGAGGGCTGCAACATCCTGTATCCTGGTGCCCCTGCAGTGGTGTGCAGCTGACTTCTGCAATGCTGCGGGTGCAGACTTGATCTGTGGCTGACAGTGGCAGGGCTGGGAACTGAGGCCAATAACGTGAGATGTGCAGTGTGACCGTGGGCCTGCGTCGTCTGTCTGACCAGGTGGGCATAGCGGACCAACCTGGAACCTGTGAGCGGCAGTGTCTGGAGATCCCTGACTGGCACAGCATCTCTGCTTTTTCTTCATATACGGCACCCGACCATTGCGTCTGTGAGCCATGGGGAGGGCTATGGTGACTGCTACGGTGCAGTGAGATGCAACCTGCCCACAGTGTCTACGTGGAGCTGGCTCTCTGGTGCAGCCTCTTTGTCGCAGCCGCTGCTTGTCCCCCTGGCCTACGGCCATTTCTACTTGTTTCTCTGGACTTTGTTTTGGACCCTAGGCTGCAGGATCTGCTTTATGTGACTTAATATTCCTTGCTTTCATAACAGTGCATAATTGGGTGCTATATTAAGACTGCTGGTGTCATTGACAGCACGCACTGCGCTGCCCTGGGTGCTGGAGCCCCACTGCTCTGAGGTGTGCCCTTGGTGGGCTTGGAGTGTGCTGCCTCCTCGCTGTGTGCTCTGGTGAATGGACCGGGTGAGGCCCACATGTAGCACCAAGAGATCTGCGCTAGAGCTACGATTGGACTGCTCTAGTCTGCGCCTGCCCTCTGTGATTTTGCCTATACTTGCAAGGAGAGACCCTGAGGCGCAAATCACAGTAGCGATCAACATGCTGTCTAACAAGGGAGGCTCTAGGAGCACCATCCTGGACTTGTTTGCCAATAAAAACCAGCAGAAGGCCCCTGCTGCCCCTATAGATAGTTCTACCAGCTATTGCAGCACCAAGAGGCTTGTTTGAGGACAGAATCAATGAGATCAAGGTGGACATGACTCTGTGAGTTCACTCTTGGAGAGGGTGATGACCACTGAAACCACTTTGGCTGACACTGTGACCACTACCACAATCCTGGAGGCTGCTGTGCAGGACTTGGAGGCGCACAATGCTGCCAAGGAACTTAGGGCGTAGGATGCAGAGGGGAGATCCAGGCACAACAACATCCGTGTGCTGGGCCTCCCCGAGGGAGAGGAAGGCAGCGACCCAACCATGTTCATCGAAAGCATCCTGCTGCAGGAGATCAGCCCTGGGTAGTTTTGCCAGGATTCACAAATGAGAGAGCACATCGCTCACTGCAGCGGCGACCGCCGCCAGGAGCTACCCGAGACCTACGATAGCGTGGGTCATTAACTTCAGGGACAGATAAACTATTTTGCAATTTTCCAGAGACGGCAGCACCATATGCCAGGGCAATCTGAAGCTTGCCCTTTTCCCTGATTACATATCATTGGTACAGAAGAAGCAGAACATGTTTGTGCTGACGAAGGAGAGGACGAGACTCCATGGTCTTAAATATATGTTGATTTTCCCAGCCAGACTTAAGGTGCTCAGTAACGCGAAAGCTCTTTTCTTCAATACCCTGGATGAGGTCAATGACTGGATGGACCATAATGGAATGGCAGAGGGGGCGGGAAGGCCCGATGGGAGGCCGTGAACTGATAACTGGGCACGTTCATCACTGACTGGGTGTTGGATACTGCCTTGCTTTACCTGGTTCCTTGACTATGCACCCTGAACTGCCAGTTGATGCTGGCTGAACTGGCGGAAGGGGCTAGGCGGACCTTTGCGGCAGGTGGCTGGTCTGGTTCACCCACATGTCACCATTTTCTAGCGGGTCCTGTACTTTTGGCACCGTCACCTGCCACCCCGTCGCAGTCAGCTGGGGGAAGATGTCAGGTTGGTCCAACGGGCCTGAGTGTTGTCAGGACGTTCCTGACATGTGTTTCCATTGTTGGTTATTTTGGGTTCTGTTGTTGGTTTCTTTGTGCATCTTCCTGGGAGTGGCTGGAAATGCTGTGTGTGTTTTGGGGCCTTTTTGTTTATTGCTGGTAATGACTGGATACTGGTGTTGGATGGCAGAGGGTGCCAGTCTGGGAAAGGTGGTTTGGGGAGGGGGCACTTGCAGCGGCTATGGCCACGATTAGGGCGACGACTTGGAATGTCTGCAGTGTGAACTCTTATATGAGACGGAACAAAATCAGATCACACCTGTGCAGAATGAATGTCTCTATAGCGTTCTTACAGGTGACCCATTTGATGCCGGCTGAGCAGAAGTTGGTTTTGGCCAGATGGGTATTTGTGAGATATGGCTCCACATATTTGAGATAATCCAGAGAGGCCCTGGTGTGGATTGCTGCCTCTGTCCCATTTCATAGGCATTTAAAGGGCTAACGAAGGCAGACTCATTGTAGTGCATGGCTTTTTTGAACAAATAGAGTTTGTACAATTTGCAGTCTCAAATACAATTGATAGGGAATTGGTCTTTGGTTCACAGTGTTTTTATTTTGGTAAAGGTAATTTGGGTGCTGCTTGGTGGTGACTAATAACACTCAGACTGCCGAGTGTGTCACAATTTATGAAGAACAGAATTTTCAAGTCACCTTCTAGCGCACCTGAAGTTAACGCTAACAAGGAAAGAGGACGATATTCAGAAGCTCTCACGTCTCAATCGAAAGACTTTAAAGAAACTCCTTTTGGGGTAAAACAGCAAAGGGGAAACCCCAAAAACACACGTTACCAAGACCACTCCAATTTCAAACTAATTTGGAATCTAAACATGGGCCAAGCTTTCTAAATGAATGCGATTATTTAACCACTAGGCATGTTTATATCTAATCAATGAATTTGAATTGAATTTTCTGTTATAAATCCCTCCTGAAGAGCCAATAGATTTGGTGAAACACGTGTAGAGGGCACTACTATTTAAGAATAATTTTTGGAGGATCATTTTTGGAATAAAAAAGCCTCATGATACAACAAACATGATTTTTGGAACATCATTTAACCTATAGTTAGCGTTAACTTCAGGTGCGCTAGAAGGTGACTTGAAAATTCTGTTCTTCATAAATTGAACACATGGAGGCCTACATAGTGCACTTGTATGCACTCAATCACGCTACAGCCACGGTCCTCTGCTCGTTGGGTGGGGAGACCGACTGGCCTGAGAGTCACTTTGTTCCTAAGGGGAGGTGACTTTAATTGCGTACTTGACCGAGTAATGGATTGAGCTAACACCTCGCACTCTATACTTTTGTTGGAGGACTTGTCACTGGGCGATGTATGGAGGAATCTCCATGGGGATAATCAAGGTTTTTCATATTAGTCTGCAACGCACAGACTGTATACTAGAATTTATTAAATCTTTGTTGGGAGGGAGCATGCCACTGAGTTCATAGATGCAACATACCATGGCCGTACGATTTCTGACCACTCCCCACTGAATGTCCGCTGGGTCTGTGCTGCTCCCTGCCCTCCAGTACCGGCTTGGCACATGCCTGCCGGAGCACTTCTTGATGAAGCCTTTAGAAACCATATAGATGTCGGGCCGACAGAATTCCTGGAAAGAAATGTGCGCAGTGTTGCTCGATGGGAGACAATGTGGGAGACACTCAAAGTGGTGGTCTGGGGGAAATAATCGCAAAGGCAGGTGGCATTAGGAAGACCCTGAAGAAGGATCTGGAAAGCCTGGAGGATCCTGTCCATGCACTTAAGCGGTGGGGCTCCGGACACGAGACATAGAGACAGCGGCGGAACTGCTGCCCTCCGGTGCACGTCCGCTTGGGAGGGGCTCAGCAAATTTCATTATGACACTATACCTCCAAACTGCACTCAGAAGGGGATAAGGCGGGATGACTGTTGGCATGGCTGTTTAACAATGAACCCCCCCCCCCGCACCGACACTAAATCACAGCGGTCATGGATGAAATCGGAGAGACTTGGCGCTCACAGGCGATGATCAACGACACCTTTAGCACATTTTATCATGCCCTATATGGTCGTAGTGAGGCTACTGACATGGAGGAGGTAGAGTACACGCCGTCCCAGATTATGCTCCTTACGCTCACTACTGAGCAGGCAGACATACTAGATGGGCCTATACATTTTAGGTATCCAGCTGAACGGTGGCAAATGTGAAGAGTGAAAGAATTCTGAAATCATAGTCCTGCAACGGGTAAAGCGAAACCGTGTGAGCATTCAAAAGTCTTCAATAGTTGATGAAAAAGGATATGAAGTTGGTCCGAGCCCGGCGGAGGGAGATCAGCTAAAGGCTTTTCGTTAAAGAAAGTTTGTGCAAAGCTATATTGGAAATTGGGATAAGTCCGAGCCTGGCGGAGCGAGACTAATTGAACATTGTGCTAAAAGGGGATCTGAGCCAGACAGAGGGGATCCGATATCTGAGCCCGACTGAGGGGGAATCAGGGTGAACCATGAGTCACAGCTCAATATCTTACACCGAACGTGCATGACACCTGCTGGGATTGCCAAATTTAATAGCTGAGTATTGCCCGACTGCCTGTGGTGTGGAAAATCCCCTGCTGATTTGCTGTATATATTCAGGGGTTGCCTGAAGGTGCGGGCACTCTGGAATTATTTCCATGCGACGCTTGAGAGAGCCAGCATAACTAGATTCACATGGTCCCCTACTGAATGCTTGTTGGGAATATATGGTAGGCCGCATGAAGTGAGACCTGCAATCAAATTGATGGATTTGGCATGTATCCTTAGGAAAAGGAGAATTGCACTTGCCTGAAAGCTGGTGGATGGCCCGAACCCCCTATTGTGACTGAGAGACATGCAGAGGTGGAGCACTGCTGAAACTGTTGTGCGGCATCAATGCCTAGGGGCAGGCCATAGGGAGTGCACCACCAATATAGATGACTGGAACACACTCCTCATAGCTATGTTGGGCCCTTCTGATGACAAACCCCTGTGAATTCTAGGATTTATCTTTTAGCTACCTTACTGAATATTTGGGAATTGTGTGGTTGCTCCCCCTGCCTGTGTGGCACACCCGGCCCATACAGATGATAGCAGCCCAGCTGGACTTGACCTATCCTCCCTGCGCCCACTGGGTGAAGGCATGCCCCCTGATTCGCTCTTGTGGCACCAATGTAATACTAATTGTTTTCAGACTGATGCCTGAGTTATCCGTTTATTCTGTTACTGTTTAACCTGTATATTGGTACAATGAGCTCCTGATATTCCTCCTGTAATGCGATGTGATTGGAGTCGCCAGAGGTAGCAGCTGTTACCTGACACCCACTTTCCCTTTGGTAGCTCTAGCCCTGCTCTTGCGACTCCTGGGTCATTGGTTACAGAGGCAGTGCAAGGGAACAAAAAGCAACCCTGGCTTGCTAAGAACCTTGGGCTGCAACACGCCACTCCCCCTGTAGCAACTCTTTTTCCTAAGACAGACTGGATGCCTGAACATATGTCAATGCCTAGATGAACAGCAGCGTTGAGAAGACAAGTGAGCCCCTGGCTGCTTTCCGTTGAAGGAAGAAGGGGAGCAGAGGTAGCTACAAGCTACCAGTCTCCAACGCTGGCCTGGTAGACAGAGGAAAGGAGGGATGCTGACAGGGAGGAGATAGCTGCATATGGGTTGTTCAGTTCAAGGGAGCGTTTTGGGAGGGAGGCAGAGGGGAGCATGCAGAAAGAAATGGTACAGTCCAGAAGAGAGACTGATTGAGGCAGAGGAAAAACGAGCTTCAAGGCAGAGAGCAAGAGGAGAGGCCAGGCAGTGAGGGTAGAGGCGTAAAAGCAGGACCTTAGCTCATTGCTTTCATGCAAGCAGCACTCAAAAGGAGGGTATACAGTGAGAGCAGTGGTGGGAACATGGGAGTGCAGGGGAGAGCAATAAAGGTACAGGGAAAAGAGATTCTGGAGCAGAGAAGTAGAAGGAGATCAAAGGATGTTGAAAGATAGGGGTGCAGGGATAAAGAGCAGGGGCTGGGGGAGAAATTGAGGTCCCCAGGTGAGTTACTCTGGAACTGCAGGTAGGAAAAGAATATGCAGAGTGAGAGGTGCAGGGGCGGGCAATATTGTTGGGTGCATGCTAACACTGGGGAGACGGGAGCATAGAGGATCTAAAGTAAAGCAAGTGGAAAGAGGTGGGTGCTCCAACAGAGGGGTGCTGGGGGGGGAAGCACGGAGGAAAGCTGTGCAGCAGTGATAGAATGGGTGGGAAGAGAGGGGGAGAGAGGGTCAATGATCAAGGAACTCTTGAAGTGCTCTGGCCTGTAGAACAAGCTGGTGTAGTGTAAGGGGAGGCAACATGGAGGCAGGGACAAAGAGGGGTCTATTGTGAGGAGCACACATTGGAGACTGATAAAGGTTCAGGGGAAAGAGGCTCAGAAGCAGAGAGTTGCAAGAATATTAGTATTGGGAGGTGGAGGGAGAGAGGATGAAGGTAGAGAAGGGAGGGGGAGTAGGAAGAGCGAGAACGTCCTGTGTGTAGTAGTCCTTGCACAAACCGGAGTGGTTGGAGAGTGAGGTGTTGGAGGAAGTGGGGGGCAGTTGGTTGATTGCTTCATAGAGGTGTGAGAGGAGGGTATGCAGAGAAGTCCAGGGGAGAAGGCATTGCATTGTACACTGGTAGAGGTGTGGGGAAAAAATATATTCGGGTGCATTGAGAAATGGGTGCAGGGAGAGGCGCGGGGTACTGAAATAGAGGAAAGTGTAACAGGATGAAATTCGGGTGTAGCAGGCAGATAAATGGTACAGGAAGAGAAAAGGGTACAGGAAAATACACACTGTTAGGCAGAAACCTGTGCATTTCCCTCTGGGACCACTGCAAAAGATTTAAGACTACAGGTGTTTGGCAGTAAACCCACTTGGTAGCAGTCTGTACCACACAGATTCACTAGGTAGCTGTGGCTGAGCAGTCAGACTTCCCTCAAGAAGAGTTAGGCAGTATACAGAGTATTCACAATAGGTCAAGAGTACACAATAGAACAAGTAAACACTGACCAGGGCTGGGTGTAAAAGAGATATAATTATTTATTTAAAATCACATCTAGAAAAACACACAGGCACTAATAGTAAGCAATTCAAAAAACACGGTCACTAAAAGATAAACACTCCCTTAAAAGAACATTAGACAAGTCAGAAGTAAAGCCCCACTTATTTTCAGACAGCGGTGAGTGCTTAACGTAGATGGCACTCTAATAATTCGTTTTAAAAGGGGAGAGAAAAGCAGAGAAAGTGAAACAGATCCCAACACTTTTACAAGAACAGAACAAGAGAGGAAGGCAAAGTAAAACCGTGAATTCAGAGTCAGTAGGCCGGATCCGCTTTAAGAGGATCGAAACGAAATGTGTCCAAGGTCACACGGTTGCAGTGCACAAAAAGTCTTGTAAGGGTTCAAAAAGGAGTTGGATCAAAGAAAGGGACCAGTTAGAGGGTCAAGGCGGCCAGCCCAGTCCAGAAGGTTAAGGAGTTATTATTACCTTGTAGCAATCTTTAGAAAGGGAGGCCTGACGGACATGGTACCTTAAAGTGGTGAGAACACTTCAGCGGGGGCAGTTGTTCCTGGCAGCGGATGCAAGTCGGTGCTTCGTCCGGGGGAAGAGAGGATCTCGTTGTGGAGGAAGACAGGAGTCCGTTGCACTGCCAGGGAAGAAACCACCCGCGGAGTTTCTCAGGTACAAAGAGCGGTCCGTTGATTCGCGGTTCAGTGGTGAGTGGCTATCCGGCCGCCGGGGTGCTTGGCAAGGGCAGTTCGACCACAAACCGGTCTGGGGTGCGAAAAAAGAAAGGTAAACTGGTTGTGCCCACCAGTCAGGGGAAGAAGCCTCTCCAGCCGGGAGATCTTCTCTGTCGTCGGGAAGTGGTGAGTCGGTTCTGCAGGGCTCCACCGATGGTGTCGTCGTGGTAGGTCGGCTCAGCTTCTCCCTCATCGGATTCTCAGGTCCTGTGGCGACTTCTGAAGTTCCAGTCCCCAAAGCCCTGCTTTTATGCAGAATACCCCCATTCACTCAGCCTAGCTGTCAATCAAACATGCTAAGTGGTGAGCCGGCCGACTCACCACTTGGGCCAATCACACAAGAGTGTGACTTGAGTTACCAAGGTAACTCAGTCCAGGGTGCCTAAACACCCTCCCACACCCCCGGTGGTACCCAGACAGAGTGGCACCACTTTTGGAGGCTTCTGTGGAGAAGCCCGCCAAAAAGTGGAACAAAGGGCTCGACTTGGGTTGGAGTCACAGAAGAGAACACAAACGCCATATTAGAATCGAGTCTTGGCAAAAAATACCAACCGGGGAATTAATATTAATTAAATAAACCGGCGGTATGTTCGAGGCTATGAGAATTAAATAATTAAAGTTGGTAGCCTCGAACAATGGGAAAATCCCATAGGGAAATATTCGCGGTCGAATATAAAAAGTAGTTTCCACTGCCACCAGCCAAAACTCGATTAGGGGGGACGGAGACGTGCCCCCTCGACTAACAGACCCCGGGGCAACCAAATTGCCCCGACCAGTACGTCCACAATATGATGGTTTGTACTGGTTTCTGTTAATAATTTAGGACTAGTAAAGCCAATGGTGACTTTACATGCCCTGGGAGACAGTAGTCAGTCCAAGTGTATGGAGTCTATGGTGGTCACTATGACACCCCTGTGTTACTGCACGGAGGGTGCTGTGTAACACACATAGTAAAAACACATGAGACCCTATGGAGTAAAGGACCCCATAGCCCATAAAACACATTACCAGTCAAAGGAATACCATAAATCATGTCCAAGAGTGGGAGAAAAAGAGTCTCACTCTTGGCAGGAGGAAAAAAAATACAAACTCCAGAAATCCAGCAAAGCTGCTGGGGACTCACTAAGTTAGGAAATTCAGCCTAAAGAGAGAATTCTCCCCAACACACTGTCACTCAAAAAACAACTTGCTGCATTTGGCATCGACAGGAGGAGAGGGTGAAGAGCGAGGGATGGACAAGACGAGAAAAGAACAGTGGCACGATGTGTGGGCCCTGACAGAATTTGGAGAGTGTTTAGGCAGAGAGATATGGAATATGATAGGTTAGTGGTATATGGAATAGAGGGAGAGAGGAGTGTGAAAGAAGGGATTATGTGAGGAAGAGGTGCCTGTGTAGAGAAGTGTGAAATGGGCAATATCAGGCATAGAAGAGAGCATGTCACTGGGTAAAAGTGCAATTAAGTGCAACGTCGAGAGCAGGGCCTGAAAGAAAGAAAAGCGAGGAGAGCAGAGAGATCCACAGGAGCAGGATCAAGAGGTGAGGAGGACTGCAGATGCACAGAAAGAGCGGGAGAAAGGTTGCAGGAAGAGAGAAAAGCATCTCTTTTGTAAGACGTGTGTTAGGGAGAATTCTCATTTCTGTGCTATTTCCCTTCAACCTAAGAGACTCCCAGCTCTTTTACTGGACTTAGGGCTTTTTAATGTTAACCATGGAGTGAGTGAGAGAGCTTCTTCTCACTCTCTCATGTGTTTTGACCTGATTTGGATTGTGTATTTTCACAGTTTTTGGAGTCTGACAAACACCATAGGCATCTACCTTTTGTATGGTTACACACAGCACCTTCAGTGCAGTGTCACAGATAAATCCTTTTAGATTTCTCACAAAGTTTAAGTACCTTTTCTTGTGTGAACTACAGTTCCCAAGAATAGTAAAGTAAAACTGCCTTTACTTACCTTTTCTCTTTGTAGGTCCAGCACACACCATCTTATGTGGAGTGCTGGGGGGTTATCTAGTAGCCCCATGTCCTATTGTGCTTTTCTACCACAGGCTGAACCCTCAGCTGCAGTACTGCACCCATGAGTGACATTTTTGCCATAATGGCCAGTCTTCTTTTTTTTACAAGAGTATCGGAGAGGTGGGCACCACAAGTTCTTTGATTTGCTTTAATTTAATGTTTTAATTCTTCATTCGGTATCAG
Source organism: Ambystoma mexicanum (assembly GCF_040938575.1). Classification (NCBI taxonomy): domain Eukaryota; kingdom Metazoa; phylum Chordata; class Amphibia; order Caudata; family Ambystomatidae; genus Ambystoma; species Ambystoma mexicanum. Next base: position 928,777,269 of record NC_090924.1, read on the forward strand.
GTAATCTTAATTTTAACCTGGAGCTGCCAGTTCAAACCTAGTCCTGTAGCACAAGGATCTTGATGAACTGAAAACAAAAAACAAGGCAAATCTGCCTTATTAAAACTGGCGCATCTCAGTTGGTCCCTCTGTAGGACTGCAAGTATTTCAAAAAGTACTGTTTATTTAATGTATTAATCTTATTGAATCTCAAAAACTCAGTTATATCCGTATGGTTTTTGTCAGGAATGTTCATTCACATTCCTGTTTTTATTTAATTGTCGATACACAATTTACTGTGTCGGGCGATCAAATTTTGCCATCAATATACATTCTGCCAATGCATTTCGGTTAGAACCTTCATCAGGGCTGTATATAAGCACTTAATAACATCATCAAGCTAATCATAATTGCAAGTTTGTTCATTTAAATACATTATATAGTTAGAAATACAATTTAATAATGGAAACACACATACCATTTGGTTTGTCCCACGAATATTCAAATGTTGCACCGGATGAAAAAATGACCAAAAATAACAATTTAGTTTCAATGTTATGAACCCTATAAGCACTGATTATAAGGACACAAACGAGTCCTCCCTGATCGCTCTGTATGCGTTTCCTTTTCTATTGTTTACAAGCCTCAATGGCTTCAGTTCCTCTATCTCGTATTACAACGCCCACGGCCTCACAGCCATATGTGTTTAGATGCCTCACGAAACGCATATGTCCATCCTGTCTCTGTAAGAGAGATAGACAATTATACAGCTATTCTCATATTGGTATTTCTTTTGTGTAGAGCGGCAAGTAATCACCGATACTTACTTAGAGTTCCAGCGTTGTCCTGCCGTCTGAAGAGAGACGTGCACGCGCTTGTAAGTGTGTCTAATTTAAACGTTGTCATGGAGACGGTAGCGAGGCGTCGTGGTCCAACTGGTGTGTTGGAGCACGTACGCCTCGCGTCCCACCCCCGGGTGGTAGCCCTGGGGCGGGGAGGTCTCCATGGTAACCTCTGTTTTACTATGTACGATTGGGCTTTCAAAGCTTTACTCATGTTTTTAAACCTTTTATTCGAAAAATAAAACATACTCTCTGTCAAATGCACTATGTGTGATTGCACAAAAATTACTACGGTATGTTGCTTGAACTCCGCTGTTCCTACCGATTCTCTTAGCTATTATAAGCGGTGTATCTGCCTCATATGTAGGTTTAAGCAAAAAATAACTGAGTGTGTGCAAGGCAAACAGCCTTGCGCTCATTATTTAAATTCCAACTAATTGTGGGTACCAATGTAATGGACTAAGTATAGAAGATCTCAATATGAGTATAAAGAGCGTATCTTCAGTGCAATTCAAGAATGTTTTCCTAAACAATGCTTTGTATAGTATGTAGTGTTAAAAGTGCAAGCAACAGATATTTATCTAAACTAATTTTTTAAAACAATTAAACACGCAATAATTGTTCAGGTAAGCATGAATATTAACGCAAGTGCCTAGTTCTATCGGTCTCATGCACCAATGTCTGGAACCCGTACTAAATTGATGATTAACAATAAAACACACAATGATTATTCTTGTAAGCATGGACGTTAGTCAAAATATTTAGATCTATTGGTTTCGTGCGCTAATGCCTGGAATCTATGTCAGGTTATCCGGCATCTATGGGTATTTATACAAAGTCAAGAATTACAAAAAAACACATAAAGTTGATCTCCTCATTCATCCCTTTAGGTATCAGAGAACTCAAACGATCTATCCAAAAAGTTTCTCGTTGATCCATAATTTTTGGAAATTTTCATGTGGGTCTCTCTTTTCTATCTCTAGGATAGCAAAGCGTATCTGTGCCAAGTTATGTTTCTTGTCTTGCCAATGTCTGGCTACAGCCGAGGTTCTGTTGTTATTGCGTATACAGGATCTATGTTCATTCCATCTTGTTTTAGCTGTTCTCACAGTTTGGCCAACATAATGTACACCACAGGGACATTTTATAGTGTATATCAAATTCTGAGAGTCACATGTTCCAAAACATTTTAATTTTATAGTTTCTCCTGTGTACGGATGTTTCAAAGTGTCACCTTTCATTATGTAGCCGCAATTGCTACAATTCAAGCAGGGGAAAGTGCCACATCTATTCGTAGATTTCTTCTTCTGTGCTGGTTTAGTATTCACAAGTTTATCCTTAAGATTGTGGCTTCGTTGGTATGCGAATATCGGAACCTCTTTAAATAGGTGTTCTACTCGGTGATCACAAGTTATTGTGTTCCAGTGTTTTTTGATGATTGTCTTAATACGGTTACTCTGTCTTGAGTATTTGGATACAAATACTAAGGGAGATTTTTCATCCTTTTTAATTTTTGTTTTTAATAGGTCTTCTCTTGTTTGTGTTGCAATGCGTGTTTCCGCTGCCAATACTTCTTTTTTCCTGTAACCTCGGTCTAGAAATTTCTTACCCTTTTCCTTGACCTCCTTTTCATACTCTATTGGATCACTCACCAATCTTTTCACTCGAAGCATCTGGCTGTATGGTAAGTTTTTGATAAGGCTTGGTTGGTGAAAGCTTAGCCGCTGAAGTAAATTATTCCGGTCTGTGGATTTACGAAAAATGGTAGTCTGATATCCTGTGTTGGTAATCCTAATTTGTACATCCAAGAAATGTATACTTTCACGAGAGTATTCATGTGTAAACTGTATTCTTGTGTCTCTGCTATTAAGGTAATCAAAGAATTCAAGTAGTTCTGATTCGTTGCCTTTCCATATTCCGAATATGTCATCAATATATCTTATCCAGATCTTTAGATGTTGCTGCCATCGTTGGTTGAGTAAACCATTTTCAGTTTCAAATTTATGCATAAATGAGTTAGCGTAAGAAGGGGCCATAGTAGCCCCCATCGCTGTGCCAGCTACCTGTAGGTAGTATTTATCTTTGTATCTGAAGTACGAGTTGTTATTAATGAATTCTAGGAGTGCCATTATGAATTCTTTTTGTGCTCCTATATCGTCTGCTTTCAGGGGTATCCATTCAACTGCTTCATTTCCTAGATCGTGTGGGATTGACGTGTATAAGCTCTTAACATCAATTTTGAACCAAATATTCCCCGAGTCAAATGGTGTTGAGTTCAAATATTGCAAAAAATGAGTGGAGTCTCTAATATATGTGCTTGTTTTTTGAATTAGAGGTTGTAGGAAGTAATCCACATATTTACCAAGAGGTTCTAGGATGCTGTTTATCCCTGCTACAATTGGTCTTCCTGGTGGTTTTACTAAGTCCTTGTGCACCTTTGGGAGAGTATAAAAATGTGGTATCCGTGGATATAAGTTTATCAAGAAATTCTTTGTGTGATGGTTTATCCATTCCAATTCCTCTGCTTTATCCAAAAGAATCCCCAAATTTTGTTTAATTTCTACTGTTGGATCATTTGCTAGTTGTGCATAGGTATTAATGTCTCTGAGTTGTCTTTCGCATTCTTCATTGTAGTCCGTCATGTTCAGTAGTACTAGACCACCACCTTTATCTGCAGCTCTTATTGTAATGTTCGAATCACCATATAAATCTTGTATTAGTTTTAGTTCATGTGGTTTCATATTACGTCCAGTTTTAGACTTGAAATTTATCTTTTCAAAATCTCTCGTGACTTGTTTTTGAAAAATATCTATTGATGGAACACTGATTGGAGGGATAAAGGTGCTTTTACTTCTGAATTCTTTCAGGTCTTCTTCTTCTTTCCTTTTGTCTTCAATTTCTACTTCCTCAAAAAACACTTTTAATTTCATTTTCCTAATTAGTTTGTATAGTTCAATTTTGGATTCAAATAATGTACTATCATATGTTGGTACAAAGCTTAGGCCTTTTTGTAGTGTCTGTAATTCTTGAGTCGTCAATATCCTTGTTGATAAGTTTATCACAATGTTTTCTATTGTTGCAACCTTGTATTCGGTTTCCCTCTTTGCCTTTCTCTTCCCCTTCTTGTTCGCCTCTGCCTTTCTCTAAAAAAGATGTTCTCTCTCTTGTTGAGGCTTCTGAGGGTCTTGTGTACCCTGAGGCTGTTGGCAGATTCTCTTCTTCCACATTATTAGACTCTCTTTCCGTATCTGTTCCTGAACTGGACGTCACACTAGTGTTCGTAGGTTTAGGTTTTCTTATTGGAGGACCAGATTTGTCCATCCAGGTGTAAACTTCATCCTTCAAATAGTCGTAGTTCATCAAGATCCTTGTGCTACAGGACTAGGTTTGAACTGGCAGCTCCAGGTTAAAATTAAGATTACCTGATACCGAATGAAGAATTAAAACATTGAATTAAAGCAAATCAAAGAACTTGTGGTGCCCACCTCTCCGATACTCTTGTAATTTTTTCTCTCAGCACAATTGAGGTGGAGGCACACCGAACTTGAAATTCTAGTACAAGAAGACTTAAAACAAGAATGCCATTTATAGAGATTGAGGCTCTGACTAGTAATAGAGCAGATAGTTGGGCTTCACAACAGAAGAAGTAGAAACAATTCTCGGGCTAATCAAAGATAGCGGATTTGGTGCAAGCAGCAAGAAGACACAAGATCCTAAACAACAGATAAAACAATTGGAATATCTGATACGAAAAGAAATAAATCGCAAGTTGCATACAATTACATTAGTTAGATACCACAAAAGTCAAAGGATCCCAAGAGGTCTAAGAATACAACTACGACCAACATTATGCAAAGAGAGTAAGAGTTTTGTCAAGAAATGGGAGGCCATATTAAATAAATGTTCCCTGGACCTTATATTACTGACCATCCAAGAGTTAGCAAACAATTTAGCAGATCTTAACAATGAAATTCAAGAGATAGAGAAGGAGCTTGTAGCAACATTAAATAGAGAAGAGGTTGACATAATCTTGGAAGAAATCAATAGTAAATTAGCAGAATACAAGACAGAACTTGAAACCAAAAAGATTCGAAAATTCAAAAGAGATACATACGACTATTTGAAGGATGAAGTTTACACCTGAATGGACAAATATGGTCCTCCAATAAGAAAACCTAAACCTACGAACACTAGTGCGACGTCCAGTTCAGGAACAGATACGGAAAGAGAGTCTAATAATGTGGAAGAAGAGAATCTGCCAACAGCCTCAGGGTACACAAGACCCTCAGAAGCCTCAACAAGAGAGAGAACATCTTTTTTAGAGAAAGGCAGAGGCGAACAAGAAGGGGGAAGAGAAAGGCAAAGAGGGAAACCGAATACAAGGTTACAACAAAAGAAAACATTGTGATAAACTTATCAACAAGGATATTGACGACTCAAGAATTACAGACACTACAAAAAGGCCTAAGCTTTGTACCAACATATGATAGTACATTATTTGAATCCAAATTTGAACTATACAAACTAATTAGGAAAATGAAGTTAAAAGTGTTTTTTGAGGAAGTAGAAATTGAAGACAAAAGGAAAGAAGAAGAAGTTTACACCTGGATGGACAAATATGGTCCTCCAATAAGAAAACCTAAACCTACGAACACTAGTGCGACGTCCAGTTCAGGAACAGATACGGAAAGAGAGTCTAATAATGTGGAAGAAGAGAATCTGCCAACAGCCTCAGCCTTTTCGAATCTTTTTTGAGGAAGTAGAAATTGAAGACAAAAGGAAAGAAAAAGAAGACCTGAAAGAATTCAGAAGTAAAAGCACCTTTATCCCTCCAATCAGTGTTCCATCAATAGATATTTTTCAAAAACAAGTCACGAGAGATTTTGAAAAGATACATTTCAAGTCTAAAACTGGACGTAATATGAAACCACATGAACTAACACTAATACAAGATTTATATGGTGATTCCAACATTACAATAAGAGCTGCAGATAAAGGTGGTGGTCTAGTACTACTGAACACGACGGACTACAATGAAGAATGCGAAAGACAACTCAGAGACATTAATACCTATGCACAACTAGCAAATGATCCAACAGTAGAAATTAAACAAAATTTGGGGATTCTTTTGGATAAAGCAGAGGAATTGGAATGGATAAACCATCACACAAAGAATTTCTTGATAAACTTATATCCACGGATACCACATTTTTATACTCTCCCAAAGGTGCACAAGGACTTAGTAAAACCACCAGGAAGACCAATTGTAGCAGGGATAAACAGCATCCTAGAACCTCTTGGTAAATATGTGGATTACTTCCTACAACCTCCAATTCAAAAAACAAGCACATATATTAGAGACTCCACTCATTTTTTGCAATATTTGAACTCAACACCATTTGACTCCGGGAATATTTGGTTCACAATTGATGTTAAGAGCTTATACACGTCAATCCCACACGATCTAGGAAATGAAGCAGTTGAATGGATACTCCTGAAAGCAGACGATATAGGAGCACAAAAAGAATTCATAATGGCACTCCTAGAATTCATTAATAACAACTCGTACTTCAGATACAAAGATAAATAATACCTACAGGTAGCTGGCACAGCGATGGGGGCTACTATGGCCCCTTCTTACGCTAACTCATTTATGCATAAATTTGAAACTGAAAATGTTTTACTCAACCAACGACGGCAGCAACATCTAAAGATCTGGATAAGATATATTGATGACATATTCGGAATATGGAAAGGCAACGAATCGGAACTACTTGAATTCTTTGATTACCTTAACAGCAGAGACACAAGAATACAGTTTACACATGAATACTCTCGTGAAAGTATACATTTCTTGGATGTACAAATTAGGATTACCAACACAGGATATCAGACTACCATTTTTCATAAATCCACAGACCAGAATAATTTACTTCAGCGGCTAAGCTTTCACCAACCAAGCCTTATCAAAAACTTACCATACAGCCAGATGCTTCGAGTGAAAAGATTGGTGAGTGATCCAATAGAGTATGAAAAGGAGGTCAAGGAAATGGGTAAGAAATTTCTAGACCGAGGTTACAGGAAAAAAGAAGTATTGGCAGCGGAAACACGCATAGCAACACAAACAAGGGAAGACCTATTAAAAACAAAAATTAAAAAGGATGAAAAATCTCCCTTAGTATTTGTATCCAAATACTCAAGACAGAGTAACCGTATTAAGACAATCATCAAAAAACACTGGAACACAATAACTTGTGATCACCGAGTAGAACACCTATTTAAAGAGGTTCCGATATTCGCATACCAACGAAGCCACAATCTTAAGGATAAACTTGTGAATACTAAACCAGCACAGAAGAAGAAAACTACGAATAGATGTGGCACTTTCCCCTGCTTGAATTGTAGCAATTGCGGCTACATAATGAAAGGTGACACTTTGAAACATCCGTACACAGGAGAAACTAAAAAATTAAAAAGTTTTGGAACATGTGACTCTCAGAATTTGATATACACTATAAAATGTCCCTGTGGTGTACATTATGTTGGCCAAACTGTGGGAACAGCTAAAACAAGATGGAATGAACATAGATCCTGTATACGCAATAACAACAGAACCTCGGCTGTAGCCAGACATTGGCAAGACAAGAAACATAACTTGGCACAGATACGCTTTGCTATCCTAGAGATAGTAGAAAAGAGCGACCCACATGAAAATTTCCAAAAAATTATGGATCAACGAGAAACTTTTTGGATAGATCGTTTGAGTTCTCTGATACCTAAAGGGATGAATGAGGAGATCAACTTTATGTGTTTTTTGTAATTCTTGACTTTGCATGAATACCCACAGTTTTTTGTAATTCTTGACTTTGTATAAATACCCATAGATGCCGGATAACCTGACATAAATTCCAGGCATTAGCGCACAAAACCAATAGATCTAAATATTTTGACTAACGTCCATGCTTACAAGAATAATCATTGTGTGTTTTATTGTTAATCATCAATTTAGTACGGGTTCCAGACATTGGTGCATGAGACCGATAGAACTAGATACTTGCGTTAATATTCATGCTTACCTGAACAATTATTGCGTGTTTAATTGTTTAAAAAAATTAGTTTAGATAAATATCTGTTGCTTGCACTTTTAACACTACATACTATACAAAGCATTGTTTAGGAAAACATTCTTGAATTGCACTGAAGATACGCTCTTTATACTCATATTGAGACCTTCTATACTTAGTCCATTACATTGGTACCCACAATTAGTTGGAATTTAAATAATGAGCGCAAGGCTGTTTGCCTTGCACACACTCAGTTATTTTTTGCTTAAACCTACATATGAGGCAGATACACCGCTTATAATAGCTAAGAGAATCGGTAGGAACAGCGGAGTTCAAGCAACATACCGTAGTAACTTTTGTGCAATCACACATAGTGCATTTGACAGAGAGTATGTTTTGTTTTTCGAATAAAAGGTTTAAAAACATGAGTAAAGTTTTGAAAGCCCAATCGTACATAGTAAAACAGAGGTTACCATGGAGACCTCCCCGCCCCAGGGCTACCACCCGGGGTTGGGACGCGAGGCGTACGTGCTCCAACACACCAGTTGGACCACGACGCCTCGCTACCGTCTCCATGACAACGTTTAAATTAGACACACTTACAAGCGCGTGCACGTCTCTCTTCAGACGGCAGGACAACGCTGGAACTCTAAGTAAGTATTGTGATTACTCGCCGCTCTACACAAAAGAAATACCAATATGAGAATAGCTGTATAATTGTCTATCTCTCTTACAGAGACAGGATGGACATATGCGTTTCGTGAGGCATCTAAACACATATGGCTGTGAGGCCGTGGGCGTTGTAATACGAGATAGAGGAACTGAAGCCATTGAGGCTTGTAAACAATAGAAAAGGAAACGCATACAGAGCGATCAGGTAGGACTCGTTTGTGTCCTTATAATCAGTGCTTATAGGGTTCATAACATTGAAACTAAATTGTTATTTTTGGTCATTTTTTCATCCGGTGCAACATTTGAATATTCGTGGGACAAACCAAATGGTATGTGTGTTTCCATTATTAAATTGTATTTCTAACTATATAATGTATTTAAATGAACAAACTTGCAATTATGATTAGCTTGATGATGTTATTAAGTGCTTATATACAGCCCTGATGAAGGTTCTAACCGAAATGCATTGGCAGAATGTATATTGATGGCAAAATTTGATCGCCCGACACAGTAAATTGTGTATCGACAATTAAATAAAAACAGGAATGTGAATGAACATTCCTGACAAAAATCATACGGATATAACTGAGTTTTTGAGATTCAATAAGATTAATACATTAAATAAACAGTACTTTTTGAAATACTTGCAGTCCTACAGAGGGACCAACTGAGATGCGCCAGTTTTAATAAGGCAGAGTTGCCTTGTTTTTTGTTTTCAGTCTTCTTTTTTTGCCATTTTCTGTTTGTCAGGTCTTTCCTGGGTTTTACGTTGAGACAGGTTTGAGCCCTTTGTTTGTCTTGCCTTTGGCGGGCTTCAGCCCAGAAGCCCGCCTCTGGATCCAGTGTGTCTGGAAGAACAGGATGTGTGGGAGGGTCCCGAAACTCCCCTGTCCTTTGTCTCTAGGAATGCCTGAATGCAACTAGTCCCGATTGGCTGGCTGTCCACCCTGCTGTGTGATTGACAGCCTAGGCCGTGCATGAATGGAAGAAACCTGCTTAAAAAGGCAAGGGTTTTGGTACTAGAGACAGAGTCGACCACTGGGAGAAACATCAGACGAAACAAACCGTGAACAAAGCTTGCTGCATCTTCCTGGACCTTAGAATTGCCCAGTGTAGCCCTGCTTTGCTGAACTCCTTTTTCACTGTGACAGAGAAGTTCCGGACAGAACGACTTCTGCCTTTGGGTTAGTGGGACCAACTAACCCCAAGACAAACTCCACTGGACCATCAACCCCGACTTGCTGTGCCTCTGTGTTGCTTCGGAAGCCCAATGCCAGGAGTCGAGGATCCGTAGTAGAGTGAAACATCTCAAGCGGTAACGAATCTGGCTAGAGGCTCCAGGAGTCTCCTAAGACCCTCCAGAAGCAGGACGACCAGATCCAGCGTCCCCTCACCAGAGTGCAGGAAGCCCAACCGGCATTCAAAACGGTGCTGTTTGCTAAACGATGAAACAGCAGAGTGCCGCTGAACCGAAAAGAGCCTGTAGCTGCTCATGACCTTCCAAGTACCACTGCAGGAGCCCTCCAGACATCCTCCTCTTGTACCCACGACTCAGGCTCAGGAACAAGGGTCAGCACCACTGTAGCAAGACAGAATCCAGGCGGACCACTCTTCTTCAAACCAGAGGTACTGTTTAGGCTTGGGGTACATACCTTATTGCCTTTTAGCTGTGCTTATCTCAGTTGGGAATTGCAGTGGCTTACCTTTTAGAGTTGATCCCAATTCTTTTCACAGGCTTAACAGCTTGTGACCCTCCAAGTGATTTATCTACAAACTCTCTAACTTTGTGCAAGACTTTGATTTAATAAGTGTATCAGATCCATAAACTGTGCCCCAATTGACTTTGGCTGTCTTGGCTCCCCAAAGACTCTTCTAGTCCATTGACTTTGATACTGGTTGCCCCTCATAGGTGGTAACTTGTTGTAGACTGTTACTGCTGGGAAAGGCTCATCTATATTTCATTGGAAGAGTTAGTTGTCCCCACATATACTGACAAACTGTTCAACCTTTTTCCTTCCCTGACCTTTCCTTTCTGCAACCTCAGAATATGAAATATTATCCATTAACTTGTTCCGATTCTGAAAAGTAATTTTTAAGTATATTTACATTGTTACATGAATTGCATTTTTAAAGAACGTTTATTTAAAAATTGGTGTTAATTAAATAAATATTTATAACAGAAAGCTTGAGTGCAAGTGTTACTTGGATACTTGTATTTACGGATTTCATTTGTATAGCTCTACAGTCACATTTACCCCTCTTGAGCTAGGCCTGGCCGTTCAGTCACACTACCAACTAGTGTAGTACAGACCTATACCAAAAGGTGGGTTACCTAATACCAAGCAGATAAGCATTGTGTAGTCTCACACGGTGTGACTGCACACATTCTTACCTAACAGCGTGAAATAGCATTAGCTGATAAGGAGATATGTTTATGGAAACTCGTTTATTAAATGCAAAGCACAAGTCGATTACTAGAAAACAATCTATCTTCATGTTACTTTGCTTGTAACAAACATTATTAAACCTCTGTATTTATTTGCAACTAAGTACAAACTAAACATTAGTGTGTTTATTACTACAGTGCATTTTCCAAGTCGTTTCTGTCTATGGCGTGGTTGTGTATGAAACTACAATCTGTCTGCTGTGGCCCAAGCGGTTCCTGTTGTGTGAGGGTAAACAATTGTTACTGTGGCCCAAGATCACCTGCTCATCGAGTGAGGGAAGTTAGCACCTGCCTGCTCTGGCCCATGATGTGCCCCTTGATGTGGGAGAAGCCTGAACTGTGGTTGCCCAAGATGTACCAGCCCTATGTGAGGGAACTGTGCAATGCTGTGAGCCCAGCTGTATCAGTTCCATGCAATGGAACCACCCTTTGTTGATGTTTATGCTGATCTATTTATGTTTGAGGGAAGCTTGCTGTGCTGCCGCCGCCCATGATATACACGTTTTTTGATTCTAAGTAGGTTTCCCGTGTTGCTGTCCATGAGTTTGCTTTTTCTCATGAAGCCCATACTTGTTCTATGCGAGGAACCTTGTTCTTTTGTGGCCCATGCTGTAATTTTCTGTTTGAGGGAAGTTTGCAGTGGAGATGTGCATAGATGCATAGAGCGACGTGTGCCCTCCTGCAGCTTGTGCTGAACTGTATGTGACGGGATATTGCACTGCTATTGTATGTGATGGAAACTTCCAGTCCTGCAAACCACGATACACCTGTTCTGTGTATGAGGGAAGCTTTCAGTGCCCCGAATCAAACGGGCAGAGTCATCGTGTGCCTTGCATATATGATAACTAGACTAAGCATACCAGCGCAACATTAGAGAAGCTGGATATTTAAGGCCGCACTTGGCATATGATGGTATCCTGTGCCTATGTGAGGCTGTACCTTGCAGGTTAAGAGCCGTGTGTGCTATATGAGGTACATATGGGAATAGGGGAGGAAACCCAGTGGACACTATGAAAGCATACGCTATTAGTGTCCGTTCTATCTGATCCGGGAAGGGATAGACATTAAATATTATGAAAATAGAACGAAGATTGTCAGGTCTTCAGTGAAACATATAACAAAAGATAGTTTTAATAAGTTAAGGTATAGATAAAACAAGTATTAAACCATTAAGGAATAGTCAAACAAAAACAGTGCAAGTCCTCTAAAAGGTACTTGCTGACATCTGAACATCACAACATAAAGCCTACAATGGGCTAACACTTGATTGGAGAGTAGAAAGGTGCAACAATGATACATCACAATTTGCACTGGGTAATACATTAACAGATGATGCTAGTTTTGTGTCTTTGTTGGTATACAGAGACCTATAGTCTATATGAGGTACACCTGCCATAATATGGCAGTACTTCATCTTTTGAGGGTCCCCTCCGCAAATGAAGCTGTACCTTGCATATGGTGAATACAGGGGTAAACATTTCAAGTTGCAAGCTCTTAATTGGCATAGAAAGTCACTCTTCCCCTCAGTTCTCCACATGCACAGAGCACACCATTTCTTACTCGTCAAGAGCCTATTACCACTCGGCAAGGGCTGTGCACTTTTTGAAGCCTGGTAACAATACATCAATCTGAGGCTATTACAGACAAAGTATCAATAACTAGCTATATTGGGTTGTACTGGCAAATGAAGGCAGCGTTCCTAGTCTATGATGCCTCTTTTGGGTGTTGGTCTAGCATATGATGGCTGCACCCCTGGCATATCAAGGCAACCACATTCTAGTTAATATATGGTTAGTACCTAAACAAAACTTTTCTCTACTTCAATAACTAATCATTGCATTAGTCTTACACGTTTTGTTGGGCGTGTTTATTTTAGGAGTGTCATCAGGTTCAAAGTACTTGGGACATCGTTATGTGACATTGGAGTCAAATTGTCATATGATTCAACGTATGAAGATATCATTGTGCACTTGTCTCTTCAGATACCAGGGGCAATTTGGTAGATTACTCTTAAATCTATGATGGGGGGGGGGGAGGTGCAAAAAGCATTTATTAGGTTATATTGTACTTTTGGTTTACATTTTTTGGGCTGCACACGAAGGCTGGTCGCGCTAACTGTAGCCTCTATATAGTAACATTTAGCAGTCAAAGACTTTAGTTTCGGACTATAATCGAATAAAACTACAATACAATGTTATGGACTGATACAATCCTATCCACTCAATAACTGGTGGCAGATATGCTTCCGTGCCAAAACCCACATTTATAAATGTAAATGTAAGACGATATTGATAAACCAATTAAGTTGTTATAAGGCAAATCCCCATTTTATCTTAATTACAACCTGACAACTTAATAGGTCATGATAGTCCAACATCTGAGACCAGGGCAATTCAATAAAACAACTCCATCTTGATATGGTAATTAAGAGAAATGCGAATCCATTAGCCGGTTATTTTAATATCTCCAGCCCAATAGCTGTTTTTATTGTTCTTATGAAATGACTTAGCACGCTACGCAATGGTGGCTTCATTAATTTTAACGTAATAGGGAGGTTTTTCGAAGGGGCATTTGAGGGAGCTGGCTGAATGGGCGTTAACGAAATAATCAATCTTGTTTAAGGAACCCCCAGAACATGGCCTGTGTGGCATATTTGTAAAGGGGGCTGCCATTAGTACGATATTTGATGAAGTGGTTTATTACTAATGTGACCCGATCTACTGAACAGAAAAGTAAAGTACCATCGGTGTGCACATACGGCCTTAAGGTGCCCGTTAAAAATGCTAGCACAGCTTTCCTCAACATTCAAATGCTGCCTTTATACTTCTTGAACATGTGACTGAAAGGCAATGGAGTGGAAACACTGCAGCATGCTCAGATTCGCATACTGATTGGTACCAGGGCCAGAGACATGATGTGCATGTCACACTGAAAACGTTTTTGTTGCATTACTGAAACTGCTCATGTGGATAACATTATAGAGCAGGTGTTTGAGTCAAGGTTGTAAACGTGTTAAAATTTGTCACATGCACCCACTTTGTTTCTACTTAAAATACAATATTGTGTTCTTACCCGGGGCTCTTAGTAGGGCTCTATAATATCATTTTACTTCTCCCAACACTTATCTTGAACAACGCCTTCCCAGCACCAGCCACACAGACTCCTCTTACCCAGGCTGTCAGCCTAGCCCTGTGCTCTCAGACAGCTACTAACGCCCAGGGTGGTAGCTGGAACCAGTGGCGGTGGCACATTTTCATGCCGGGTCCACCAACTTTCTAAATTCACTGTATGTTGCAATTGGAGAATATTTTCAGTGGATGGCATTAACACCAAATTAACTTCAACTAAGCGAGTAAGCCCAAAATAACTCTGGGGGTTCTAGAGGTGTTCTCCCCTGGAAACACTTTTAATAATGGGTTGAAATTGTGCATTTTACAGCACCATTTCTGAGAAAAGTGGTCTGAAAAGACATACAATTTACAATCCATGCTCCAATATAAGACGAACAATCCTATGGATGCCAGGACACCCATAGTGCACAGAAGCATTTTACATTTTACCAATGTTCTGCCCACAAAGTATGCCAGGATCGCCACTATAAATCCCTTATAAGAAGCCGTATGCACAACATATGTCGGCACTGCCACTGTAAAGCACTATCATCATGAGCCACATTATGTACTAACAGCACCACTGTAAATCACTTCCATGATGTTGTGCCTAAAATGTATTACAGTATTCATACTGTAAATCATTTGGATGTCATGCCCACAGCATATGCCAACATTGCCATTGGGATTCACTTTCATTAAACTATGTCAACATATGCCAGTAGCACCACTATAAATCATTTCAAGAAGCGGTTACCCCGAATATACCAGCACTACCACTTTTTTTCACTTTCATGACATTGGTGTGTTGCCTTCCTCTGTACTTGCACAGTTACTCGGTATCACACATGCGCATGCACGCACGTTAAAACTCACTGAAACTCACACATATACACACATTGCATAACATTTGAAAAAGGCAGATATGCACACAGAATCCCTTTAACTTGACATGCTTCAGGCATCAAGCTCCCTCTTAACAGACACGGCCCAGGAGCAGCAGGACACACAATCACAAAGAAACCTACAACCAGGAAGTCGAAGGCCACAAGGTGCATGGGACAGGCATACAATCTCTTGGTTGCCTAATAATGGCAGCAACATGATCCTGAAACGGATTTTACAACACAGCACACTTCAGACCAGGACGCTTTCCACTGGCAAGGGATGTGGTGCACAATAAAAACGCTTTTAATCTTATTTATTTTGGATTCAGCTTTAAGAAGGCACCCAACCCGTCTCACACCCCACTTAACAAACTCCCCGTGTCGCAATGGACCATGAACCAAGCTGGTGTATAATAATGAAATATAAATTATTTTAAAATTCAAATGCTAAATCAAACCAATCAAATTTAGGGCAGCAATCAACAGTGGGGTGATAATATACAGCAAAATGTTATAGTACAATTAATTTTACTTTCTGACATTTGACACAAGTTTTAAATGGATATGGAAGCAAAGTCACTTTTTGTCAGACTTCTAGATGGCACAAATGGTAGGCACTCCCCCTGCAACACTCCCCCAAACCACTGCTGACTAAATTCTGTATGGGTGGAAAGAAGTGGCAAGGAGTCGCAAATAAGAGGGAAAAATCGGATTTTAAATTCGAACTACCACCCCAGAATGGGAGGACAAAACGAAAATGAAACCCTTGAAAAAAGAGCAAACTGGCGCTCAGAATTTACAGGATAATAAGAGGTCAGTTTACATGTGCAGCCGAATGGATAGGACAGGAATTTGTGTAGCTGTACTAAAGAGGCAAGGAAGCTTACAAGCTATAGGGCAAGGTACTAAAGAACATGAATACAGATGAGAAAATCGACTTTGGGAAGGAAAGCAATGCAGCAAAAATCACACGTGGCAAAGCTGCAATTTCGTTTTCTACACAGATTTTAAACAAGCAAACAGCTAAGGAAATGAGTTTAGCAATCCAAAACGGAAATCGGTTTTTGGGGTGGGAAACAAAGGCACATAACAGATAGGATACTGAAGTGAAGGGAGGACTCTTATGGGGTGACAGTATGGGTTGCAATCACACAGGCAAAAATCAGTTTTGTTAACAAAATGATTAGTTCTACTGAGACTGTATTTTAGTGGCTAGATTGTTAGAGAAAGACGCTGCATGCAAGGAGGTTAACTTGCAATTTTAACAAATTCGCACAGCACACCTCATTATACGGGAATTCATTTATCTCAAAAATGGTACTAAGGACTTGCACAGAGGACTGAAATGATTTGAAAAGAATTACGCTAACACATATATACTACACAGATTCTTCTAAGGACCACATAGACAAAGGATGCTGACAATATGGGAAGTTACTAAGGTTCTTAGGGGATTTTTATAGGATTGAGACAGAATGCAAGGTAACAGAGCGATGTATGCATCTTTTTGGTACTGGAGACGGTGATACTTACAAAATGCTCTTGAGTTGGGTAGTTTGGACAGCGAACCGTGTCTCTGGAAAGCGGGACAAGGATCTGGACACTTGGGCAACGGCTGGGCTCTCCCTTATGGGAACAACTGGGCAACAGGGGTCCGGTCACTGGACAGCGGGATGCATCAGCTGGGCAAAGGGGTCTAGTTGCTAGATTCTCCCAAAGGGATCATCAGCCTTTCCTCTTTTCTCCCTGAATTAGTGGGTCTGCCTGGATCTAGATGGGTGGTTCTGCCTGGATCTGGATCAGCTACATCTGGACCTGGTTCTGGAGTCTTGGAATCTTGCAGGGTGGATTTTTTTGAATGCTGAAACTCCTGTGCATCCCTGTCTACCCCCTTAAGTAGGCAGCATGACATCATAGGATTTTTACAATATGGGTGGAAGTAATCCAAACATACCTCTTGGATGGGATAGGTCAGGCTATGGGTGTCCCATCCTCCCTGTGGGCGGATTGGTTCCAGGGAAGTTGAAAGGGGCCCCTAGGGGTCCCTTACATCTATGTAAACAAGGCGAGTCACCACACACGATAGATACGCCAGACACAAGGTTGTATTCCCAAAGCTAGGGTTTATTGCAAAGCAAAAAGTCTCAGTTGGCCAACTCGGTCTCACGCCCCGCGACATGTATCGCTAGACCTCGAGGGACGCAAGAGAGCGAATTAAGTACATCAGTTACATATATACAAAATGCATATCAAACAATCAGCTATGACATGTTTAACACGCCCTTTATTGGGTTTCTTTGAACTTGGTGTGATGATGGACACTTTCGACAATTATGACACCTTCAAATATCTATTCTAGCAACAATATGCAATTCGTAAGTGCGGAGGCATCTTTCAGTTGTTCAACAGAACACAGTGCTTCTGTTCTTGGAAGCGAGCTACATACGGGGGAAGAGTCGCATTCCAGACCTTGCTATCTATGAGGTGCTATTCGTGTCCTGAGAGCCGACACGCTCTAACAGGGCTAAGTAAAGGGGGGCCGTAAGAAGAGCATAATTCAAGCCTTTAGCTGCTTTATTCTAAACATATTCTACCATATAACGAGACTGGCTGGCAGCTGCAAAATGATTAAATGCCCTGCAGCTCTGCTTCAAGGCTACATTCGGGAGGGAGCCGGGCATTCTTCCTGGCGCTGCCTACGTTGTGTTTCAACAAACTCTTGTTATCCTCGCGGCCCTGCGGCCTTGTCCTTTTACGTGCAGACAACAATGTTTTACAGTCGAGCAGTGTAAGCAGAAAATGTACTGTGAAGCAATAAGAACAGAAAGCAATGAGCAATGGTTTAGAAAACAAAATGGCGATTCTTGTTACATCAAAATCGCCGTTCATTGGCAAACTCGGAAACCTATATGTCTGTCATATCATGCATGAGACGGTTGGCCCACGGCCATCAAAATACGTTTGCCATTACATATGAGAGGTATCCATTTTTCTAGACTGACAAACCCTCCTTTGGCCGTATGCCAAACGTCTCATTCATTTATGTATCCTCCTCTAATGACGATAAGTCTGAAGTACTTATGTCAGAATTTTGCATGCTATTGTAAGCATCATCATTAATATCTAAAGCCATCAATTCTTTTACTGTTTTCATCTCATTTGTGTCTTGGTCAGCCCGACCATGAGTTTGTTTTCTTTTTGTCATCAATGCTGGAGAATATCGAAATCAACTTCCATCCCCAAGAACGCAGTATTCCCCAAAACCAGGACTCTATTCCCCAGCCTCCTTCTCCAGTGGGGAGTTTGGAACTTAGGACATGCATTTTTTTTATTGCTTCAAAGATTGTAGGGGAATAGTCATCTACAAATACACAACACGCTGATCCCACTATTTTGCAAATTCCCCCACGATCAACCAGGATCACATCAAGAGCCATTCTATTTTGCAGCATCAATAACCTGATTCCTTTTTCTTCCAACGTCATGTTAAATAATATATCTGTCGTTGTGTTTATGGCATTTTTTAGTATTCTGGACAGCTGCCTTATATTATAAGAGTTCACTATCTGGGAAAAGAATGGAATGAATGATTTTGCTACGTCGGTCGCTATCAAAACACCATCGCTACTCCTTTTGACTCTAGATCTGGATAGTCTGGCCATGTCTGCTGTTTATAAGAGGAACACTCCTGGGAACAGAAGACCTAGGAAACATGTACCTCACCAGTTTCTGGGCAACCAAGGATATGCTTTCTCTCCGCATATAAAATAAACTGGTAATATACTAGTTCTATTTCCCATTTCAATACCACTGTATTCATGCACCCAATAAATGTTACGACTGAAAAGGCACCTTTCTTTTTTAGACAAAAAGGGACAGTTCTTGGGTTATAATTCACCGGGTAAGAAGGGGGATCTGCATCTTTGTCCCCGTCTGTTCTTACACGAAACATCATCAAAGATGTTTTAACTGGTGGGGACAATCCATCTTGTCTATTTTGTCGGGTTATCTTTCCCGTACTTTTCCTCGTAGGCTCTGGGGTCATTACTTGTGCTTTATGGAATATAGAACAACCCACAGGTCTCATTATTATTTCCTCAAACTCATTCATGTTGATTCTGTCTAATTGACACATACTACTCTCATTCGATTTCCCATAGAGCATTGCACTTGAAGATGCACTACATGCAGAACTTAATGGTAACGGCTGTACATACCAACCTATTCCTTTACCAGCATGCTGTGGTAAATGGGCACATACCCAGCAATTTGTTTTCTTCAGAATTGCATGTGTCATATTCATAGTTAATAACAACGTGTTGTTAACAAACCCTTCCCTGTGTCTTTCTTCCATTGGGGACAGGGAATAAGTAATCACCTGAACCGGGCTTTCAGTAGTGGATATATTAACTATTGGTAAAAACATTTCCAATGGGTGTATCGATTCCACATACCATAATACTAGTGCTGTCGTTATCGGTGCTACCACGCTCATAAAGCACATAATTATTGTCAGTGCCAGCATACAATTCTTTTTACCATGCGTTTTTCTTAAGCTTACAGTCTTTACAATTGACTCATTCTCAGCAGTGGTGCAGAAGGAGGCTGGAACCGGTACCGACATATTTCTCATCGTCCTTCTTCTTCCTTATTACAGTTCGTCGTGGATATCTCTCTTCGTTGCACTTGCTCTGATGTCAATAAGTTCAACGGAATTGTCACAGTTCAGTTCTGCCAGTCCTTTATAGCCTGGATTTGCTTATTTATTTTTAGGCAAGATCACTTGTCCTTTCTCATACTGCTCAGAGGACTTTTGATCAGTTATCTTATTGCCTTAGTACCATGTGCGCCCAGCTTGTCCACTCTGGTTCAGGACACATGTACTTTTTATGATCGCACCGAGGAGCCGCAAGTCTTGAATTGTCTGACTTGCACAATTCTCACTCTTCTCTCCTCTACACCTCTAGTTCCTTCTCCGTCCATGAGCAGAACCAAAGGTTGACAAACACCAAAAGAACTGTGGATCACTTTGTCTTTCGAGGCCGCAAATTGTATCGCCTTACTCCTGGTATTGTGTGCTCCGTGAACAGTGTCGGTGCGCTTCCAGATTCAGGCTCACAGTCAGCCTGTGGCGCTACTGCAGGTGCTGGTGTGCGCCGCGCCAGTGATGCAGATTCGGTCTTTGGCGTGCTGGCAAGTGCTGGTGGGCACCAAAGGGGTACACGTTTAGTTTCTGCTGGTATTTGCAAGGCAGATTTCGTGTCGGCCAACAGTGATGCCGATTCTGCTGGGCAACGTTGGGGCACTCTTTGCTCTTTCCCCTTTTTGGCAATCGTCTCAGGCTTTGTTTCGAGTTTTACTTCTCGCTTGGGCAGATTTGGGGGCGGTTTACTGGCAACAGTTTCTTCCGTTTCTGGGACCGCTGTCTCTTTCCGGTCGTCTGGGTCAGGCAAGTCTTTCAGTGAAGTTGGAATCTTTTTGGCATGGGTGGCATGGATCCACGACTTCCGTCCATCCACCCGTATCGCCGTCTGCGTTGTCAAGAGTACTTGATAGGGGCCACGCCACCTGGGTGCTAACGATGACTTTCTTTCAAAAATGTTTAGCAGCACCCAGTCTCCTGGCTCCAGCGCGTGCCCCGGACCGGTGTATCTCACTGGTAATGCCTCCTGCACCTGCTGATGAATCAAACGCAATTTCTGCATTAAAAGGCCACAATAAGTACTAAGAACAGGATGTTCTACCTCTCTAAGTCGTTTTGGCTGAGGTGCGCACCAAAAATTTGCCAGCCTCCCCATTACGATTTTGTACGGGGAGAGCCCAGTTTTAGCCTGTACAGTCGTACGCATGCATAATAGCGCTATTGGTAATGCATCCACCCAACTCAACTTGCTTCCTGCACATATTTTGCTGATTTTTGACTTGAGAATCCCATTGTGCCTCTCCACAAGACCGGCCGAACTCGGATGCCTTAAACTATGGAATCTCTTATCAATCTGAAGACCCGCACATATCTGTAACACCACTGCACCCACAAAATGCAGGCCATTATCTGACCAATAGACACGGGGCAAGCCAAAACGGGAAAAATATTCTTTAAGCATTACTTTTGCTGTGCTCATTGCTGTGCAGTCTTTTAAGGGATATGCCTCCACCCACTTACTGAATGCACAGATCACCACTAAGACATATTTCAAATCAAAATGGATCACCTCAAAAGGCATAGAGGGCGGGCCAAAACTGCCTATTGGAGTCACTGTTCCCATTCCTATATTGTGTTGTAAGCACGTGATACAGTTCTGCACCAACCTCTCTGCATTCTTCTTTATGGTCACATTCTGCCATACTGTAGATAGGTGCTGTATTATCTTTTTCGCACATATGTGAGTAGGGCTGTGGGCCATTGTGACCATTGCAGTCACATATGCATTTGGCAGCATCCAGTTTCTAGTTCCCTTGTCAACCCAACAACCCTCCAGATCTAACTCAGCAGAGCCATCTGCCCACCCTTGTATTTCATCGGCCGTAGCTTCGGCCTGAATTTTTTTGACAGTGGCAACTCCATTTTCTATCATACAGGGTACTTCCTCAGTCTGAACCATCATCATTTTGGTATTTAAATCAGTGGCAGTTTGTTTCGCAATTCTGTCTGCAAACGCATTTCCCTCTCCTACTTTGCATGTTACCTTTTTGTGTGCCTAGCATTTCACTATTGCTAGGCGCTTTGGAAGCGTGAGTGCAGACAGCAATTGTACAATGAAAGGGCCATGTTGAATTCTGCCCCATGTGATGTCAAAAACCCTCTCTCAGCCCAGGGTCGACCAAAGTTATGAACCACCCCAAAATCAAACTATCAGTATATATATTCACATTCAAATTATCAGAAATCTCGCAGGCTCTGGTCAATGCTATTATCTCTGCAGCTTGTGCCGAGTTGTAGGGATTCTTTTGCTTTCTACAACGCTCTCTAGGGTAGTGATCGGGTGTGCGGCAGTTGTCGTGCCGTCAGGTAATTTAAAACATGAGCCGTCACAAAATAACTCTCCATTTGGCTCTTTCTGTGGGGTATCACTTAAATCAACTCTCCTCTTGGTTTCTTCCTCAGTGACCATTAAGCAATCATGGGGGGGTGATTCATTCTCCCCAATTTCTTTTATGGGTAGTGGCATTAATTTGGCAGGATTCAAAGCGCTACACCTCATAATTTGGATATAGCGCACAAACAAGATAATCTCATATCTTGTCAATCTAGCAGAGGTGAGGTGTTGCGTCTGTGTTCTATTTAATAGAAAGTCTATGGCATGTGGCACCATCAGAATTAAAGTATGCCCCAATACCATCCCTTCCGTTTGTGTCACTGACGCAGCAGCCGCCGCGACAGATCGCAAACATCGTAGTAGTGCGCGCGCTACAGGGTCCAGCGCAGAAGAAAAATAGCCGCATGGCCTATTTCTTCCACCTTGTTCCTGTGTAAAAACCGCCAATGCGGTTTAAAAACCTTCTCATAATTCGGCGTGCCCAAAACTGGAGCAGAACACAATGCAGTTTTCAATTGATCAAATGCTTTCTGACATTCCTCATCCCACTCAAAGGGCATAACCGCATCCTTTATAGTCAAATTCACCATCGGTTTCACAATTAACGCAAAATTGCCAATCCATTGTCAGCAATATGAAGCCCTGCCTATTATGGCTCTGACTCCTTTCTGTCTCTTTGGAATAGGCATACAAGAAATACTTTCTATGCGTTCTGGCGTTAGCCTCCTCCCTTTTTTCGAAAGTAGGTAGCCCAAATAGGCCACCTCCTTTCGATTATATTGAAATTTCTTCAAACTAGCTTTACGGCCATGCGCTAGGTGTGACAGTAGTAATACAGTGTTTTCTTTACAAATCTCCTCTGTGTCAGCAGCTAATAATAGATTGTCTATGTATTGCAAGAGTACGCAACAGACTGGTAAGTCTAGCATGTCTAGCTGCTCTTTCAATGCTCTACTGTAAATACTCAGACTTTCCATGTAACCTTGCGGAATCTGCATGAATGTAAATGATCGTCCTCCTAATGTGAACGTGAACAAATATCTGCTGTCCTTGTCCACCGGAATGCTAAAGAACGCATTTTTTAGATCAACTACACAAAAGTATTCTGCTGAAACAGGTATCATTGTCAATATTGTAGTGACATCTGGCACTAAAGGAAATTGTGGATCTACTACTTTGTTTAGCGCGCGGAAATCAATTATAAAACGGTATGGTACTTCATTGCCTCCTTTTTTATAAACTGGAAGAATCAGGCTGTTGCATGTACTGCCTGTAATTTCTTCAATTACCCCTAATTTCACCAAATCTGTAACAATACTCTTCAAGCCTTTCTCATCTTCAGCCGAAATTCTGTATTGGGTAATCGCGGTAGGGTAACACCCTCTTTCAAAATTATCTTTACTGGCTCTGTTTTCAAGCATCCTACATCGTTGTCATGCATTGCCCATATACAGGTTGGCACTTTACTTAGTTCTCCTGGTAAAGTTTCAGACATGAATTCTGACACAGGGACATCTTGTGGCCAAATCGTTACGAACACCCCGTCTGCCGTGCAATGTATAACAGAACCTAATTCTTTCAACAAATTTAATCCCAACAAGTTCTCCCCACAATTGTCTATTAAAAGGAAAGGACAATGTTCAGTGAATGGTCCTATAGTAACTGGGACTTGTTGGGACACTGGGTTTATGACTGGTGTACCTGCAAACCCTACGGAAACATTCTTTTGCCCTGACAGTGGTATATCCGGAACCAAGTGATGGTCTATTGAACACTTTTGCACTCCTGTATCTAAAAGAAAGCAGTGCTCCTCATTCCCGACTCTCATTTCTACGTAGGAATAGACACTGGTTCCGACCCCTGTCCTGGGCTGTCCAATTGGGGAAATAACACATCGTCCGATGTGTAATCATTACTGTTACTGTAATACGTGTTTGGCTGTGTATCGAAAACGTTCCCACCCTTCCCTCTATTTCCCCCACTCTGGTTTCCATACTGTTGGTTTTGCTGTCCCGGACTCTGGTTAGGGGCACTTTGGTTTTGGGCTTGGTTTTGATTACCTCCATTATTGTGGTGCTGCTGCGTACTATTCCTATTCGGTCCATTCGCTCCTTGGTGTCCTCTATGCTGTCTCCTCTGACCAGACCCATTTCTATTATGCATATGCGGACATTGCGCTCGCCAGTGTCCTTCCTCCTTACAATACGCACACTGATTTGGTCCCACTGTTCCCCCATGCATATTCAAATTACTCCTTCCTTGTGCGTTCCCTCTCCCTCAATTGTGTCCTTCTACTTGCTGCAGTAGCACCCGTGCTTTCAGATTTACCCTATCCTTCTCCTCTTTTTCTTTATCCGCAGTCACTCTGTTCTCATAATATTGGGTCATGTGTAATACTTCGCCCAGCGTTTTTGCTTGCCATGCACTCTCCGATGTCATTATTAGGTTCTGGATTGGAACTTTTAACCCCCTCACATACTTGTCAACAAATAACCTCTTTCCCCGCTTCCGAGCTCACATCCTGACCACTGAAGTCTGTAAATACTTCTTCAAATCTGTTAAAATAATCTGTAGCTAACTCATCCTTGCCTTGTACACATGCAGTCAATTTGTCCCATTGAATTCTTTTCTCTAGGACAATTTCTTTCAATTTCTGTACCATGCGTGCTGGTAATGCTACCAGGTTTGGTCCCGGTATTCCTCCAACCGCTTTATTCCTGTCTTCTATTATCAAGTCCGCCCATGTGGTGCCAAAGGTCGTTATGTCATCCACCTTTCTTATTTGCTTCCATAAGTCTGTTGGCAGGATCACTGGGAATATTAGGTCTATGTCACCCATGGTAAGCACAGATGATTGCAGGCAGGACTCTACTTCCTTGTAAAACCCTGCAGGATTCTTTCTTATATCAGGAATCATCTGCTTTATGTTGTTCACCTCCTGTCTGAAAAAAGGGACATGCACATATTGGGCGGTATAATGGGCTGGTGTTACCTGCGCCACTACATTGCCCGCTGCGGGAACCTCTACTTTGGGCACAAACGAAGGTGGGACCTCTCTCATAGGAAATGCCCCACTTACTGTCCCTTCCCCTTCTCTCATGTGTAACAATAATCCCAGATCAAGCGATAGGGCTGTTTTTCCTGTCCCTCGCTCTAGTGCTCTTTTATATACTGCCATTATTTCGGGTGGGGTGGCCTTATCGTTTTTTTATATCTTTGTCTAATAAATGTTCAGCCATCGACTGCAGTGCTTTTCTTTTCATGGGCATGGGATATTCATCAAATATCTCATGTATCTCCATTGTGGGGTAAACGCTTCTCGTATACATACTTTCAACTTGTCGCCCCTCTACACTGACGACATTGAATGTCGTCGTTGAATATACGGCTCTACAGTTTCCTTCCTATGTCTCCCGATATCCCTACTCCTGTACCCAGGTGTAGTAAACATTTTGGCATAATCATGATCTAATTCATCTTTAAGTCCAAAAAGTCCATATACATGTTCTCTCACTTCTTCATCCCTCACCCTACAGCGTGCTAATGGATTCAAATCTAACAATCGCTGCAGTGGTAATTTCCCAATTAACTGTTTCCATTTCTCCAAATATTCACCCATGCATTCCAACACTACCTGTCTTTCGTTGCTTCTTCGGAAGTCATACATCGAAGCCAATGCTGCCGTCCCATCATTCCCGTCTATATACATCTCTGCCTGTTGCTGCAATTCCACCTTCCTTTCTTTGCTGATCGCACTGCGAGTTACCCTCATGCATCCACGTTGTTTAGTCCCGCCTCTCGCCCCCGTGGTTTCAACTTCAACCCCAGGAGGAGCGGATGGTACTGAGTCTGTGTCTAAGGCGGGAGGTGCGGATGGGACAATGGGAACAGGGAGTGTCTGTTGTAGGCCTGGTTGGCTAATAGGAAGTGTTACGTGCGCGGTCTGTGGCTGTGGGAGGGCTTGAGCTACAGGAGGGAGAGTTTGGGCTACGGGCGGGGTTTAGTCACTAGTTACTGACGTGTTTGGTCTCACTTCTGATCTTGGGCCTTGTTTTGTATGGGTCAATATGTTTTCTATCAATTCATCTGCTATGTGTAATTCTCTTGAGGGTATATTTTTTATATATTCAACTGGTCACGCCTACCTGACCTCCTTAGACTCTCAGTCCACTCCTCTTCTTTTTCTTCCGCTACTTCACCTTTCGATTTATGCCTGCACGCAAGCTTCGCTCTACTTATAAATCGGAGCATTGCTTCCCTTCTCCAGCCTTTAACGATATCAAATGCTGCAGGACGCGCTTTCTTTCTTATCAACACCCTTTCCAAGTTTTCTATTCTTGCTATCTCAAAACTACCATTCGCCACTGATGGTCTGGTTGCTTTCTGGTTTGCCTATGCCAAGTCTCACAGAATATTATCGCACCCACTCCATACTTCACATACATATCATATGCCGGTGTTCCCCCAGGTGGTGCAATTTGGCCATCTTCCAAAGATTGTCTACCGCAGCGGAAAAACCCTGCTAGGTTGGACAATACCCCAGGTATGTTACAACCTTCCCCCTGGTTAATCAACCTTACCTGGGGCGTTTGATTTTGCAAAGTCAACTCTCAACCAATATCAGGATTACTTTGAATTGGGGAATGACTCACCTGATAAATCAATTTGTCCTTTCGGACACAAGTCGTCTGTATACTGACGCACCCAATGACGTTGTGTCCGTTTCTTGGCTTCCGCCTCGTTTCGGGACCCTCGCCTCCTTGTTCTCTAGCCAGGCACGTTGATCAGGGATCAGATGTGTGCAGATCTGCAAAGGAGTCTCTCATCACTTCTATAGGGCGCCCCGAACACCTCTTGATCCCGGCTCGATCGTCCCGTCCTCCGCCTTACTCAATTACAATGTATGCGATGGAACAAGTGGGGGAGAGTCCCTATTCGGGCGCCATCTTGAAAGACATGAGGTTGTATTCCCAAAGCTAGGGTTTATTGCAAAGCAAAAAGTCTCAGTTGGCCAACTCGGTCTCACGCCCCGCGACATGTATCTCTAGACCTCGAGGGACGCAAGAGAGCGAATTCCGTACATCAGTTACATATATACAAAATGCATATCAAACCATCAGCTATGACATGTTTAACACCTCCCTTTATTGGGTTTCTTTGAACTTGGTGTGATGGACACTTTCGACAATTATGACACATTAAAATATCTATTCTAGCAGCAATATGCAATTTGTAAGTGCAGAGGCATCTTTCAGTTGTTGAACAGAACACAGTGCTTCTGTTCTTGGAAGCGAGCTACATACGGGGAAGAGTCGCATTCCAGACCTTGCTATCTATGAGGTGCTATTCGTGTCCTGGGAGCCGACATGCTCTAACAGGGCTCAGTAAAGGGGGGCCGTAAGAAGAGCATAATTCAAGCCTTTAGCTGCTTTATTCTAAACATATTCTACCATATAACGAGACTGGCTTGCAGCTGCGAAATGATTAAATGCCCTGCAGCTCTGCTTCAAGGCTACATTCGGGAGGGAGCCGGGCATTCTTCCTGGCGCTGCCTATGTTGTGTTTCAACAAACTCTTGTTATCCTCGCGGCCCTGCGGCCTTGTCCTTTTACGTGCAGACAACTATGTTTTACAGTCGAGCAGTGTAAGCAGAAAATGTACTGCGAAGCAATAAGAACAGAAAGCAATGAGCAAGGGTTTAGAAAACAAAATGGCGATTCTAGTTACATCAAAATGTCCGTTCATTGGCAAACTCGGAAACCTATATGTATGTCATATCGTGCATGAGACGGTTGGCCCACGGCCATCAAAATACGTTTGCCGTTACATATGAGAGGTATCCATTTTTCTAGACTGACAAAGTGACATCAGTTTAAGTGTGTGTGTTTTATGACTTACTTTGTTTCACCACAGTTACTTTTACCAAAATAAGTTATGGCACAAAAACCTTATATTTACAATAGTCACCCTCATAAAAATCAGATAGGCAGATCCCATATTTCACAAGGAATGTGCCAGCACAAACACCAATTGTGTGTGCTGTTGCCTTGTCCTTGGGCACAATTTCGCTGTTTTTAAGAAAAATATATCTACAATTCTGAAAATGGCTACACAAATACCATATTTTCCTCAAGTTTCATGTCTGCACCATTTATGATTCACACCGAAATACATTTTTTCTGCCATTTCATTTCAGCACATGATAGGTCACATACAATGCTGGCATAATATCACATTACTGCTTATTCAGACTGCAGAAAAAAAATCTTAATATGAAAAGGTCTTTAAATCAAATGGGCTGGATTTGTCCCCAAATGTGGACGATCTTTCCAACCCCCCAGCCAAAATGTCTTCCCTTGGTCAGCTTGCACAGGGGTTGGTTGCCATGACTCCCGCTTTGAAGTCCTCCAGTTTGAATGTAGAGGAACTCGCACTTCGGAGGCAAACACAGGGCTTGACTCTTCCTTTGTTCTTGGGAGCATTTCTGCCAGGCAGTCTAAGGCAGCCAGTAATTATCACACTTGTCAGGTCTATAAGAACAGGTCACCTGCCCTGGCAGTGTCAGTTCGAGGGGAGGTGCGATATTGGCGTTTACACCAAACTGGTCTGACAGGAATGCCTGAGCCACAGCCAGGCTGTTGAAGATCTTTTTTGGGGGAAAAACACAGAGCACAATATACATATGTCTTTGTAGCCCCTCTCCCCAAATGTACAGTTGTGTTTCTGTGCAAGCTACAGTATTATTTCCCATTTATTTTTCAAAGTGTAATTTCACTGCTTTGCAAAAGCAGGTTTACAAGGGTTCATTCTTTTTTTTCTCATGTTCATTTCACAAGATGGGGTTTCTTGGCATTAATTGTCTGAAAGGCTTTTAAAGTTCAGGTTAGTTTCTGGACACAGAGAGATGCTGAAAATAGTTTCTTTGTAACTGACACAAGGCAAGGGAGAGCATCTTTTCTTTGAAATACTTTGCGTGCGTTAGTTTATTTCCAAACGTAAATTCAAGCTGTGTTTCAGTAGAAATCAGAATTCTTTGCCTTTCAAGTGATTTGCCTCACATCCTGCTACTCAGCAGAAATAAAACATGCCAGGAGGGGTTTCCTTGAAGGGCACAACTTTGTGAAGAATGAAATCCAGAGTAAATTGCAAAACCGTCTTGGGCATCATGTGTGCAGCTTTAGTATTAAGCATGACAGAACAGAAAAAGGTGATGCCATTCTGAGCATAGGTCATTTTCTGCTCGATTTAGATGAAAGAAGCAAATGCAAACATTCTTTGTAGTGGCAGTGTTTAAAGCGTGCCACCCCTGCAGCAGGGAAAGAAAGCACAGCCACATTTGGGTGAAATGTGTTTTTTGCTGTAGGGGGGTTTCTGTTGGGGCTGGCAAAGGTACTCCACATACACCCCCTGCAATGCCGCAACTTCTTGTTCAGTGTAGGGCAGAGTGGGGTTCCTCTGGTGGAGCTCTTCTTCATCAGGAAGCGCCACATCATGATCTTCCTTCTGTCTTTCGTTGGAGGGTATGGAGCGACACCCCATTTCCAGGTCCCCGGGGAGGTCCTTACCAGTCTAGGAGGGAATGGAGTTAATCATCTAATAGGAGATAGATAAAAACAGGTTTTAGAATCTTTCACTGACAGTCCTCACGGAAGAATAACAATTGCGGAACAATGCATACAGTTACAATTTTCAGTGGTAATTGAACAATATCAAACAAATTACTTAACAAGGCAAGGACATAATTTGACTTTTACACCGTGGTTTCATTTACACATTGCTGCACATTTCTGCAATACAATAAAGAAAAGTATTCTATTTTAGGTAGATATATCTATGGACCTACCTATTTCCTTCTGCTTTTTCTTTCTTCTCATCCACCAACCGTCTCCCGTGTTTGATTTTCCTTCGGCTCATCATTCAACTGCTAAGTGTGTCTGGGTGACAACTTCTTAACTGATTGATGTGGACCCATTTCTCTTCTGACAGCTCTCCTTTGGGGATGCGAATTCGGTAGGCGACCAGGGAAATTTTTTCTACAATTTCAAAGGGACCGCGCCAGGAGGGGAGGAATTTTCTCTCCTTAGTCTGGTTCCTCTGAAAATTGTACAAGTAGACCCTGTCTCCCATTTGGTATTCTTTTTTGGTTGTTTTTAAGTCATACTGAGTTTTCATCCCTCTGCCGATTTCTCCAGATTCTGCTGAAAGTACACAAAAGCATGCTGAAGGTGTTTTCTTAGATTCTCAACATATTCATTTGTTGTGGAGGCGTTTATCAGTGTCTGCTCTTGTGTTCTATAGAGCAGATTCTGAGGTAGCACAATTTTTCATCTAGTCAGCTCAAATGGAGACATTTTGGTCACAGAAGATGGTGTAGAGATCTGATGTCCATCAGGACAAGCGGTAATCGGATGTCTCAACTTGGCCCAGTATCTGCACAAACATTTTGAGAATGCTCACAATGGTTTTATTGTACCTCTCAACTCCACCACTAGAGGGAGCGGTATGCAATATGAAGCATCCTTTTTACCCCAAGTACCTCCCATATCTTTTTCATCACATCGCTGCTGAAGTGACTTCCTTGGTCTGACTCAATCCTTTGGAGATGCCCAAAAACGCGAGAAGATGTGGTTGATAATCAGGGCAGCTGCTGTTTCTGCCTTGCAATTTGGGGCCAGGAGACATTCCACCCATTTGGTGAACAAGCATGTTACTGTTAACATGTATTTGTTCCCCCTAGAGGAGCGAATCACAGGCCTGATGAAATCTACTTGTAAATCTGACCAAGGCAGTGTCACCCCTCTCTTCTGAGGGGAGCTTGGTGTGTGAGTGAACTTGGCTGAAATTGTGCACACACAAGACACCCCTTCAAATATTGGTTGAGGTCCTGCCCCATGTGTGGCCAGTAGGCAACCTCCAGGAAGATTTCTAGAGTAGCATGAATTCCCTGATGACCGGTTGTGGCCGTTTCATGGGCATGGCTTAGCATCAGGCTTCGGAATGAGGTAGGTATCACCCACTGGTCACATCCAGAGATGGACCTCCTTAGCAACAAACTGTCTTGGATTCAGAAACGTTTTGGACACTTCATCAAAACCCTGAGGTCTTCTTCCCCAATGTAATTGGTTTCCATTCACAGGGTCCTCAATATGTTGGTAACATTTTCAAATAATCGGATTCCCTTTTTGTGCCATGATTAAATCAGCATCTGGGGTCTCCTTACCCCACTGGGCAGTTGAGAGTTCATTGTTGAGCATTTGTCTGGGACCTGGTAACGGCAGTGACCTGGATTTCCCCCAACAGGGACTTGTTCTCAAGGAGATCCTCCTGGATGGCTCTGGCTTTGGCCAACCGATCAGCCAGGTTGTTTCCAGTTTTGTCTGGTGCCTCTATTCTGGAATAACCCTTAATCTATTTCCAATAGACGTTCATCCCATTCGAGGTGACCAGATCATCAATATTTTGTATGAGCTTGCCATGTTTAAGTAGTTTGTTATTTGCACACAGCATGCCTCTGGTTCTCCAATTGATCAGGTGTTCCACGAACCCGTTCCAGACATAATCTGAATCAGTGATTATGACCAGTTTGTGGAGTCGGTGTTGCACAGCAGTGAGGATGGCCTGGTGAACTGCCATCAACTGCACCACCCGACTACTGTGGGGACCGATTGTGTACCCAGCGTAGGGCTCCGGGGCATCATTCACCCAGGTATTCCAAACGCCGGCCACCAGTTCCTTTTCCCCGTTGTTGTCAACATGGTAGGAGCACCCGTCCACATAAACTGTGGGCATCCCCTCGCACTTTTCTTCATAGACTTTGTGCAGGGAATTCAGGTACGCCTCCATGTTGACTTGGGTTTTGAGACTTTCGTCCTCGAGACAGTTTTCTCTGGCACAATCATGCAAGTCAGCTAGAACTTGCGCGAGGGGCCTCTTCTTGTTTTGGCCACATCTGACCTCCACAGGAAAGCCATGCATGGACAGAATCCAGCAGGTAATTCTGGAATTACTTACATTTCCTGCCCGGATTCTGTCACTTTGGAGGTATTGCAAAGGCTGGTGTGGAGTCTCCACTATGATGTGCTCCCCCTGGATGAACAGGTGGTAATTTTTCAATGCCCACACCATTGCCAGGAGTGCCTTCTCACAATCATTGAATTTTTCCTCCACAGAGGATAAAGTCTTACTTGCACAGGAGGTGACTTTAGTGACCTCGTTATGCTTTTAGTATAATACTGCTGTCAAGCATGTATTCGGGAACCCCGTCTCCAAGAAGAACTCCTAGTTTTGACAGGGTAAGCTAGACAAGGCGCTTGTGAGAACTGGGTCAGAACATAGCAGTTTTCCGCTATGTGTTCCTCCACAGCTGAGCTTTTAATCAGGAAATCATCCAAATAGGCCAGGTTACCCCTTTAACCCAAGTCGGGCATGGCCTTGTGTAGAAAGATGTTGAATTCATTGCCGGAGTTTATGTATCCGAAGGGAGTCCGGGTCCATGTGCACTGCTGCCCCCCAAAGGTAAAGGCCAGTTTGTATTGGTCCTCCCTACTGACGGGCACGGTCCAGTATCCATTGGTCAGGTCAATGGTGGTGTACACCTTTGACCCCTGTATCATGACGAGCCCCTGGTCAATGTAGGGCAGAGGCCATCGGGACATGTGGACCCATTTGTTCAGCTCCCTAAGGTCTGTGCAGTCTCCATTGGCCATTTTATTTTAAAATCCCCAGTACCAGATTATTAAAGGTACTGTGGACTGGATGATTTATCCCACGGACTCTAGGTTTTTTTATGATTTCAGTCAGGGACTCCATAGAAGCGAGAGGCAAGCCATATTGCTTCACGAATACCGGAGTCATTCCAGGGTCCGTGGGAATTGATATAGTATGTATCTTGGTGCAACCACAGTAGTACGAGTCATTAGCAAGGATATCTTAAAAATCTAAAAATACCTGTTTCAACTTTTGCTTTTATTCCTCTGTCTCGCAGGCAGCATTGAGGTTGACCCATTCTTCAACCATCTGTCTGAAGCCTGGAAAGACTTGGGTTTTGCAATCGCAGCAGCCTCCTCCAGCTGTGTGGAGAGGTCTCTGGTGAGGGTGTTCACCTGGACAGAGGGTTTCAGGTAGGAGAGGCAGTCATTGTGGGCCTGGACTATCACCTCATCCTTCCTGATGTCACAGGTCAACAGTTCCTCCCCCTCGCCCCCCGTAAGGGCAGGAAGAGTACACCAGGAAATTCTCCCCTTGCCAGGTGAAGATCCTTTCTGGCGGTATGTCATCGTTACAGTTATAGCAGTCATTGGGGATGGGTCCAATAAGCTAATTTCCTAAGTCCATGGAAACATTCTCGTCATCACATGTACACCTTAATGCCCATCTTCAACAGCAGAGTTTGGGGTTAAACCCAACACCATTAGTTAACGTAGAACACAACAGCCATTCCAATAATGGTGCATGCGCCCAGAGTGATACTCCTAGGGTCGCTGTTATTTACCATTATTGGAATGATGTTGTGTTCTACGTTAACTAATGGTGTTGGGTTTAAACCCAACCCCTGCTGTTGAAGATGGGCATTGAGGTGTACATGTGTGTCTGGATTTTGAAGTTTCTGTCCTCTTCATTTTTAAGTCAAGAGGGAATTGTCGGGTCCGTCCTGGGATGGTGACCTCATCTCCAAATTGAACTTCAACCGCATACGGCAGCAGTTGGGCTGACCAAAATGCCTTCTCAGAATCAACGCCCATAGGGTTGCCCCCCAGTCGGGACCAGGCCTTGTAATTTATGAGGTCCAAATGAATTGCAAACCGGTTGAGAATGTCACTGCCTAAATAGAATGCAGCAGGGACATCTCGCACGACCCAACAATTATGCTCCATGCTTTTATGACATAGAAATTTTGAGCATACACAGGCAGGAGATGTTTGGAATTGGGAGTTTACAAGCCCAATTCCCATTTATCAATCAATTTAAATGTGGAAATGGCTGGATCTTTTGGGAGTTTCCTGAACAACGCTTCGCTGATGAAGCCTTTTCCATTATTTAGGCACACTCTGGCGAGAACACTCATTCCCCCAATTTAACGGAATAGGGAGGAACAGCTGTTCTCTTATTTTCTGAATGTCAGCCCAGCTTTGAGTTGGTTTTTCATCACTTTTGACTACAGGATTTGGATTTTCAGATTGGTGATTGGTATAACATTTCAAGGTATTTCCTTCCAGTGTGGAATGCCACTTTAAACTGGAAGGAAGATTTGATTTTCAAGATGGCGAGGGCTTCCATTCACCAGTTTGTTGTCCTACAGCAATTACTGTAATGTCAGGTATTTGATTGTTTTGGAAATGAAACTCAATGTGATCAGATTTTTGTTCAACCATGTGGTATGTGCCATTTAAACTGACATAGTTGATGCTTGGTTTTAATTTTATTGGCCGGATAGTCTGAGTCCAGAGGACCTTGTTCACACAGTCTATTAAAGGAAACAACCTGCGAAGGATGTCATTCCCTAATAGATGGGGGGTTCCCTCTGGAGTCACAACTATGACCGGGTGCTTCACCTTATGTCACCCAATTTTAATTTCCAGATCTGCAGTCCCCTCGACAGGAATTTCATTCCCGAAGTTCTGGAGTTGTCCAGGAAGAGGAGTTAGAGGGATCAGGTGTCTCTCCCTCTTCCTGAATTCAGCTGCTCAAAGGCCCTTTTGGACAGAAGAGTGGCTTGGGATCCAGTGTCCACAAGTGCTAAAAATGCACATTGCCCTTGCACTTCGACAGGGGCTTGGAGCCTACCTTCTTTCTCCTCCAATGGGCAAAGGCAATGGCCATTTTGGGAAAGCCTGGGCGGTTAATTTCTTTATTTTGGACTCCGACACTGTGGGATTCTGGACAGTATTCTGTGTCAGAGTTTGGGAATCTGAAAACAAAATTTGGCATTCTGATATTTGGGGAGTTTCAGGCTCCCCTTTCTCTCTTGATTCTGTACTGCCTCCCCGCCCCATCTTGGAGACAGCCACCAGAATTAATTTGGTGAATTGGAGAATCCCCTTTTTCTTCTGGTTCTGTGCTGTGCCCGCCTTCTTGGAGACAGTCACTAGAACCAGTTTGTGGGGAGGATCCCTCTGTGATCATTACTTTCTCTGGATAACAATTCTGGGATGGGCGATTCTGAATCAGTCCCCACAACTACCTAGTCCGAGTTCTGGTCTCTTGGGGAGGCTGGTCGAGGAAGTTGACCTGCACCTGACCATCACTAAATTGGCAGCATCTTGGTCTCTGCAATATCATTTTCAAGAGCAAACCTGAATACTGGGCAGTGGCCCTGCGACAATTATTCCTACATATTTGTGAGACGGGCATTATTCCAAAGACTTGGCAATACTCTGTCTTAATTCCTGTTTATAAGAAGGGTCCTAGGCATTTGCCCGAGAACTACAGAATACTGGCAATGCTGGACAGTGGATTCAAGATATTTGCAAAGCTGTTATTGGAGACAGTGTCAAACAGCCAAAAACTATGATCTTTTAAATCTTACACAGACGGGATTCAGGAATAATTGTTCAACGAGTCACCCTCTGTGGGTTCCGCTTAGTCTAATTTCGGATACTTTACTAAACCCGGACCCAAGTACTATATGTACTAATATATATATATATATATATATATATATATATATATATATATTCAGTGAAAATACTTTGTTAAAAGGGACGTTATGGTTAAGTTGCGCTACTAGAAACCTATGAAATTCAGTAAAAAAACTTTGTCCGTAACTGTTCGTTTGACGTCTGACGCACTTTTAATTACTTCAGGACCCGAACAGTGTCCATAGAACATCAACGCGCATGCGCAACCCAATGCCCGTGCATTTGGTGTCCTGCGGACAGACGCTTTCTTCGCGAACATGTTCTCTGTCTCCAAACTAGCACAAAGAGGTATCAAGTTCAACCACTTCATTCCACGTACTCCATGCCAGTGTACTTCCACATGTGGAAATCCAAGATCTACAGCTACTCCACAGCTTTCTGCATGCACCTTCAACCAATGTATCCATGAATCTCCCAAAATCCAAACAATCTGTTTTCTGAAACACACAGCCACAGCTATTTGTTCTCTCAGCAAAAAGAATATCTGAGAAACTCTCTCCTGGCACAACACACCCACTAAACTTTCCTGACCAATCCCTTTCAGTGCTCATTCTCATTTGCATGTGTTTTGAACCCAAAAATCCCTGGATGTAACACCCGATGTCCGCGGACATATTGTAACATGAACAGCCCTTCTAGCATTTCCACTTCACTTTCTGTGCCATTCCCTCATTGGATGTAGCTAAGAAGTCTCATGACCATCCACCAATCACATTCAAGACCTCTACATCTAACTGCATCATCATAGATCAGCACTGCAAATGTACTGTGAATCTCTCCGAGTACAAGTGTCATATCATTGGCAAGCACCATCTACAATAAATACTGTACAAGTCTCCAAGATTCCTACTTGCAGCTCCATGAATATCCATATCCATGAACACAACCTACAGGTATGCATATTTTCTGTACAGTACATGAACACATTTTCAAACTGACTTAATATTTTTGTTTTATTTCTTTATTTATTCAATTACTTTAATTTAAGCAAGACATTGAGGCACTATTACCTGGAAGAGCTTAGTTACAGAAATAGTGGTATTCAGTGGTACATTATGAATTTCACAAACGTAGTAAAGATATTTTGTTTGCTAAAGTTAGTCATTACAATACAATTTGTTCATTAAGAATATATCATATGTATTGAACTTGTGTGACATATCTTATGTAAATAAGATCGTTTTAATGGTTTTGAGGGAGGTGCTGAGGATTTCAATTAAAATAATCAATGTATAAATTAAAAACAGTGTTATATACGAACAAAATTACTAATTTGTTTCTTTTACAATTGCAGTGAAGACCATTCTTCTGAAAAGAAGCAACCAAATTTGAAGAACAAAGAAGAACTAAGAAGTAACCTGTTCATTTCAGAAAAAAGTAAGTAGAATAATACCATAATATTTGTATTAACTGAAACACACTGTAAAGTTAATTCATGCTATTCCTGTGCCTAAAAATAGAGATTGTGCACCATTCTGTCCAAAAATCCCCATGTCTTAAACAGCAATTTACAGCCAGAATGGCCCACAAATTCCTATTTTTGGACACACAAATTACCCAACTCAACCGCTACAATTTTGATATTATGGAACAAACAACTGTTTTAATTGTATACATTAGATTTACTATTTGTACTTCTCCACACCACTAGCTTACTTTTTTCTGTCATCTGAACCCCAGTTTATTAGCACATCAATTCAAGAATACCCATCCCTACTAGTTGTAGTTCCCAATGCACAATCACACACCATTACATATATCTTTATCATCTTACTCAAACACTCATGCACACAGCACACATACATTGCAGAACAACCCAACCCATACCTTCTTTATTTTTTTCAACAGACCCTAAAGAATGCCTACCAAAAGTCAAGTCTGTAGAAAGCAACGCAGAAGTAGAACAAACGAAAATAAGTGTCCAACATAAGCATCCATCTCTAGCAGAATTTGTAAAAAAAAGGTGAAACAAAACAGCTAATACAGTCATTTAGTGAAACAAAAGAAGTTAAAATTGCAAAAACTTTGCCTCCTCTATCAAAATGTAAAACAAACCAGAAAACAATTAACAAAAAATCAGCTATCACTACAGATAAAACTGCTTCTATAAACCTTGATAAGGTTCAAAGTAAGCATACCAAGAAAGGTATTTTAGACAAAATGTTCTGTCACAAAGTCCTTCAAAATCTTTTAAAAACAGGAGAGAAACCAGGTTCAACCCTTAAAACCTATCGTAGGAAATTAATCTTAGAAGCGTTGATAGATAGTGCAATTCTTCTCAAAAGAAAGTTATTTATTTTAGTGTTAAACAAAATGAAACCACTAATAACTAAATTACAAAAAAGACTTCTCAATAAACGAAATGTCAACAGAAGAACTTCTTAAGTATCTGCAAAGGTGAATGGAATCACACTACGAGCACAGAACCATACTTTAATTAAGAAGCGTACAAACAAAAGCAAACAAATACAATTGCCATACATAGCAGTGGTCGAGGTTATGAAAAAGTGAATAATACCATAATGGAACAAGAAGTACTTCTTACAAAAATATGCCCTGAAAACTTAGAATTACCCGTCCATTCAACTGAATCAGAACATCTAGTGTACAAATGGCCATGCACGTCAATGTGTAACATTCCCAAACAATTTTTCAAGTCTTTACGCCAATTCCTCAATCAATATGTAAAAAGCAAAGACAAAATCAAAATTAAACTACTGCAAAATATGGATACCTGTCCAGTGCACAAGTACACAGGACTACAAGGACATTCATTGGCCTGCATTACAGGACCTACTTGTAAAACCACCTTCCATGATATCAAAAGGATATCAACACATCATTCAACTATAAGAAATCTAGTTTATAAACTGTACTATGCTAAAAGTCCTGCTTTAGCACTAGCAAATTTAAATAACATTCTTCTACATGGTACAGCAAAAGACCTACTTGAAGAAATTGACTATATTCAGAAAAAATATTTTGGAAGTGAAAGCCACTTACAGAATGAAATAGCTTTAAACCAAATTACCAACAATTCTACACATGGCAACCTTTTACTAAACACATACAAAAAAGAAATACTAAAACTTAAAAGTACATCAGCTGAAGTACCAAACCACGTGTGTGTATGTTGCCGCAGAACTTTTTATAAAAGTAACACAAAAACTGTAGACCTATCATACCAAATAGAAGACAATGAAGATTCTAAATGGTTTGAATTAGCTCTCTACCTTGTAGCAGAAAACAAATAAAAAATAACTGACCCCTTAATACTTTGCAGTTACTGCACTACAAAACTTGACAACCACCAAACTCCTTCACGTGCTATCACAAATAATTTGGAATTATACCCACTACCAAAACCCCTACAACAACTTAATTTATATGAGAGCATCATAATTCAAACAGTGCACCCATTTCAAGCAATAATACGCCTTCAACCAAAAACAGCAAAATTACCTCTCTCTGAATTGGTAAAAGGCATTCGTGGAAAAATAGATTATTTACCATTAGATTTAAAAGAAAATGTGCATACTCTAGGAGTGCAACGTCCAATGCAGCAATCTTTAATTATCTTAGCAAATGGAGTACCTACAAAAGACAAAAAAATATGGCAACAGCTGGTAGATTTACATAAAGTTAGACATGCCTTGCAATATCTTAAAGAGAATAATGAATATTACAAAGAAATTAACATTGAAGAAAACTTGAAGGAAACCACTGAAATAATTCAAGAGTCACCAGAAACTGGTCCATTTGAGCTTCTAGATCCTGCTACAATATCAAATACTTTAGATCATTATACAATTCATCCTTTGCACTCTAATGACACCATAGAAGATGCACTGGAAACGTACCAAATGCGTCAAACAAAAGGATCACCAATCAGCATATGGGAAAAAAGTATAGAAGCCCGTGCCTTTCCTCTATTCTTTCCTACTGGCAAAGGAGGAAGGTACAATGATAGACCTATTCAAATACCAGCTTCAGAATACCGCTCATTACGGATTTATTCTGAAGATCCCAGATTTAGACAAAATGTGCAATACATATTCCACCTACTCTTTGAAAGTGAACCAGCAACTTTATGTTACGGAGTTGCACACACATTAAAATCAGGATCACACTTTCAAAATATGACAGCTACACAATTATTACAAAAAGTGCAACAAAAGGATAAGGTTTTACAATCAAATATTACAAATATATTAGCAAATATGCGTGGTACTAAAGAGTATTGGTTTCGACAACATGGAGATGTACGTTGTATGATCAGAAACCATGGGCCACCCACTTGGTTTGTTACATTACGTTGTGCAGAATATGCATGGGAAGATTTACATGATTTCCTACGCATATCAAACAAAAACAAAACAAACATAGATACACTAACACCTGGAGAACTTTGTTCTTTGGAACCTGTTAATGTTTCAAGATATTTTCACCATCGCTTCATTGCTATGCTACATTTTATTTGTAATAAAACTGTTCCTCCCCTTGGGGAAGTGCAACACTTCTTTTGGAGAAATGAATACCAAGCCAGAGGAGCACCACATATCTACATGCTTTTATGGATTAAAGATGCT
This sequence comes from Ambystoma mexicanum, assembly GCF_040938575.1. Classification (NCBI taxonomy): domain Eukaryota; kingdom Metazoa; phylum Chordata; class Amphibia; order Caudata; family Ambystomatidae; genus Ambystoma; species Ambystoma mexicanum. The sequence continues at coordinate 928,817,532 of NC_090924.1, forward strand.
CCTAAATTTGGTCAAGGCATCTGTTTTACAGTTTATTGAAAATATGTCACTTGTGAAATTCCATCAGAATTCACAAATAGTGACCTTCATGCACACATTTTAGCATTTCAAAGACACAAATGTGGAAAATATTGTCGTCGCAAATACAAAAACAAAGGAAAATACTACACCAAATGCCAATTTGGTTTCCCTAGATCAGTTACAAATACAGGTCAAGTGAACAACCTCATGTCTTCAGTTAGACATAGTGTTAAAGGTAAGTCACCTAAAAATACATACTACATAAAAAGAAAAGAAGAAGAAAAATATATCAATGATTACAATGCAATCATTGCCCACTTATGGAATGCAAACATAGATATGCAGTACATTGCAGACAATTCTACTGCAGTTGCACAATATGTCACAGCATACTTAACTAACGCAGAAAAGACAGAGCTCCAAGACCTCTGGAATGACCTGTCATCAGATAAAACAGTGTCTCAGAAATTATACAGCTTGGGCATAAAAATGCTCTCCCATAGAGAATGTGGATGATATGAAGCAGCTGATCGCTTAACTGGTACTGCATTGTATGGTAAATCTGAAAATTTAGTATGGCTAAGTCTTGGTCCAGCTAAATCTAGAAAAAGAGTTCTAAAATCCTACGAAGATATAGAAATAATAGCCAAAAGTGATCCCAACAGCCAAGACATTTCAAAAAACAATTTATTGGACACATACTACCCAAACAGAAGTACTACTTTGGAAACCATGTGTCTATACCACATAGCCCAAAACTACACATACAAAAATAATATGAAACTTGATGAAAACAAAAGGTAAATCCAGAGTGACAAACTGTGAAGGCAGCTTAGTTAAACTCAATAAACCAAATTTAATTAATCATATCAAATTGTCAAAGACTCCTCAACATAAAGAAGTATATTACATGTCCCTGATACAACTCTTTAAACCATGGAGAAAAGAAGAAGAAATACTAGCTAACTATGACTCATATGAAGATGCTTTCAAAGCAAATGAAAGCACTATAACTGATGTAAACTTTACACAGTACAAAACAATGTTGCACAATGAACAGCAACACGAAGAAGAACTCCAGGCCCAACTAGATAAGGACACTCCTGACAGTAGTCAACCTTCTGTAACAGGAAGCCAAGAACCACTGGGAGAGCCACTAATAGCAAATGAGGCAGAATTAGCTATGATAGAAGTAGAAAACACCATGTGTCAGTATAAAGATAAAGAAGGCTTAACTATACTACAATCAAAACTAAACAATGAGCAACGTAGCATTTTTCAAGAAGTAACAAAACAAATTGCACATGGTGTACAACACGAAAATAAAGAATGTTCCTGCCATAATTATGAACCTATACTACTGTACATCAGTGGTGAAGCTGGTTCTGGCAAAACATTCCTAATCAAAATCATCAATAAGTTCCTTCAACAATTGACAAACAACAAACTGTCAGCTGTTGTCACTGCTCCCACAGGTTTAGCTGCCTACAACATAGATGGTGTCACGTTACACCGATTACTACTATTGCCAGTAGAACACCAGAACAAATTAGACTATTACAAACTTTCTGCAGAAGCTGCAATGGAACTATGCAGAGTATTGAAACAAATGAAAATGCTACTAATAGATGAAGTGAGCATGGTCTCCAACCTAATGTTGGCTTTGATTCACCTCAGATTACAAGAAGTACTCAAAACAAACTATGAAGTGCTCTTTACAGGAAAACACATTATTGTTTTCGGAGATCTTTTTCAATTGACACTGGTAAAAGGTGAGCCTATTTTTAAAACATTAGGACACAAACTCTGCCGTAAAACTGTTGGCAGCATTAAAATGTCAACCTTTGGCAACATTTCCAATACAGAGAATTAGCAGAAAACATACGGCAATCTGCAGATCTCACTTATGCCACCATCTTAAAAAGCATCAGCGTTGGTATACTTTCTAAAGAAGCAGAAGCAATATTGAAAACCCAGCACATTAATGCACTTTATGGCGATAATGCATGTGCTACAGATGTTATGGAACAATTAGCCAACAAAAATGTCAATTGTATGGCCTTAATGCCAACTCTTGCAAGCTGTTTCAAATTCAATGAAATAATGTTAAGTAAAGAAATGCAACCAATAATGGAAATTAGCACCACAGACAAACTAGATGTACATGGTATGACACTACCTATGTGTGACCAAGCCACAACAAGACTAAATAGTTTAGGAAAATCAATCTCAAACACAGCAGGCTTAGAAAAGATATTAAAATTATCCTTAAATTGCAGAGTAATGCTTAAACGTAACCTTGACGTGGACCCCGGACTAGTTAATGGAGCACTGGGTACAGTTGTTGGCTTTTAAACATACCCACGTGACAACAAAATTCAGTTTGTCAATATTCTCTTTGACAAACTTTCAGAAGTAAAAAGGATAGGACGCTCAACAGCTCGATTTCTTCTCTTCAAAGACATGTATGTACGCAGAGAACAATTTTCTCTAACTCTTGCATACGCAGTCACAATTCATAAATCACAAGGTCTTACCCTAGACAAAACAATGATAGATATTGGTAACACAGTCTTTAAAGAAGGCATGAGCTACGTAGCACTATCACGCTTACGTACACTTGACGGTCCATTTCTAATCAACTTTGATGCAAGTAAAGTAAACGCTGATATTCCTTGCATTTTAGAATACAATAGACTTCGCTCACTATACACCCCCATCTAAACACATATTCTGTTCCACAAAATGTAAAACGTTATAAAAGAAAAATAAATCAAACAGAAATGCAAAAGGATGTCACTGCAAATCCTCCAAAGAGTAAAAGAAACTAATACTTCAACAAGTACCACAAGCAACAAAAAAAATCAATTAGGAAAAGAAAACCAGGTACTTCTTCAAAGAAGGAAGACAAACTCCAAAAAAAGCAGTCAGATACAGAACTACCTGGTCCATTTAAACTCTCAAATATAGTTGGTGTAAGTTGCTACGCAAACGTAGCAATGAATATTCTATTTCAATTACCACCAATTGTTGACAACATGTACTTACACAGTACAGACCAATTGCGTTTGCAAATGTTAGTACTTCACAGAAATGCAACAAACAATCCTGATAACACGTACAGTGTTTATGGAATAAGACAACAATTGGACTACTGTGCTGGAATGGTGAAATTCACTATAAACTCACAGGAAGATCCACAAGAATTTCTAATGTACTTACTACAAGTACTGGAAAATAAAAACATACCTATGAATGACATCTTCAAGATTTCATACATGTGGAAACATACATGTACTCTCTGCAACAATATGACACAAGAACAAATCCCCAATGAACGCTTGGTATATACATCAATACCTAATTGTGAATCCGTTCCATTTCAGAAACTTGTACAAAATGCAAACCATGGTAGATTATGTTCCACCTACAGATAATCGCTCCACATTACTAATACAAACACATAGTAAATACGTAATACTAATGCTTCTATGTTACAATGCAGATGGTACCAAAAACAACTGCAAGCTGACTGGCTTCACAAACGGTCAAGTATCACTTGGTAAGAAAACCTTCACAACAATATGTATAATCTACCACGCAGGAGCCACAACCAATTCAGGGCACTACACTGCACATATAAAAAAAAAATGTGGATGGTTTGAATGTAATGATAGTACCATTACTCTAAAGCAGAGATTACCAGCAAATGTTACAAACGCTTATTTAATGTTCTTAAAACCAAAATTTGATAACTAAACTGTACTTAAACCCTAAGTAAACTTGTAGTAAAAAAATGTAAACTGTTAGAATATTCTAAAAGCTATCTAACTGCCCAAACATTCTACAACAACTAATCAGATAAATGAATACCAGTAAATTAGAGCAAAAAATAGACAGTTAGAATACACCAATTGGTATCTGTCCCAAAATTTAACAATATCCAAACAGATAAATCAATATCACTAAAATATATTAAAAAAAATAGGCAGTTAGAATGCACCTACTGGTATCTAACTGCTCCAAAATGTTATAATATCCAAACAAATAAATAATATGTTACTGCTCCAAAAAAATGCAACAAGCCAATGTATAAAGCATTACCCAGAAACAAGTGAACTTTGAAAACAAACAAACTGTAGCATAACAGAAAAAGTTTTTTTTTTTAATCCAACATGGATTTTTTTTTCTCCCACAGACCCAATGATTTTAGCAACCAACACAGAAACTGAGCAAATTGCACAGTACTCTGGTTTGTAATCTACTAAATATGAGAAATAAAATACCAAGAAAAAAAACAAATGTTGATTATACAAAGCAATAAATCATTACAAAATACTAATACTAACATGCTATTTTCTTTTATCATAGAAATTAACAAGAAATACATGTACTCCAGTTACTAAACCAAACAGTAAGTATATTATACACTCTATGCCCTGACCACAGCCATCGCAGCATATCACGCCCATAGTATCTTATAACTTTGTTCCTTATAAATTTGTTTTTGACCCAAAGTTATAAGCAACTATAAGTGTGATATGCTGCAGTGGTTGTGGCCAGGTCATAGAGTGTTGGGTGCATGGCCAACTGGCCATGCACCCAAAACTCTATGCCCGGGCCACAACCACCGCAGCATATCACACCCATAGAGTCAAACATTTCAACTATGGCCTATGGAAACTTTTAATGTCCGCGGACATTATGAGTGTTCTTGGAACACTTTCAACTTGCCAGCGAACAATACGGACAGCATCTTCAGGACTCCCGCTACGAACATTTCAGGACAACGGGAGAGTTCTTAGAACACTTTCAACTTGACAACAAATTCAGGACACAGCGAGAGTTCTTAGAACACTTTCAACTTGACAACGAACAATACGGACAGCGTCTTCAGGACACCCCCTACGAACATTTCAGGACACCACGAGTGTTCTCAGAACACATTCAACTTACCATCAAACAATACGGACAGAGTCCTCAGAACACCCCCATTTTGTTTATTTGCGAACATTTCAGGACACCACGAGTGTTCTAAGAACACATTACACTTGCCAGAGAACAATACGGACAGCATCCTTAGGACACCCCATTTTGTTTATTTGCGAACATTTCAGGACACTGCAAGTGTTCTTAGAACACATTCAATTTGCCATCTAACAATATGGACAGCTTCTTCAGAACACCCCCTATGAACATTTCAGGACACCGCAAGTGTTCTTGGGACACATTCAACTTGCCATCTAACAATACGGACAGCGTCTTCAGGACACCACCTACGAACATTTCAGGACAACGCGAAAGTTCTTCGAACACTTTCAACTTCACAACGGACAGCGTCCTCAGGACACCCCCCATTTTGTTTATTTACGAACATTTCCGGACACCTCGAGTGTTCTTAGAACAGTTTCAGCTTGCTTCCGAACAAAACGGACACATATTGAGTCCTCAGAACACCCCCCATTCAGTTTATTTAGAACATTTCAGAACACCCGTGATGTCCGCAGACAAATCGAACACAACAAGAACATCTAACACATGAAAAAACACAACTTTCAACCTATCTCATACTCTCCCACCCTCCCCAAACACTCCTACACACCAACACACTCTACTAAATACAAATTCTGAACCAGGTTTCACCGCGCTGTCCGCGAATCCAAGAAGGTCGGGCACCACTGAAAATCTGACGCGCTTCACGCTCCACACCGTCCAATCAGCGAACACGTCGCATGTCCGCGGACATGACGTAAGCCGATCAGCCAATCAGGACACTGTCCGCGGAGCGAACAGGGAAGTGTGTCCGCAGACCGAACACGGATATTACTAATTTTTTATGACCCACTTTTTCGTCATTTTTTTCCAAACTACTGGACGGATTTTCACCAAATCTGCAAAAGCACGCTTTCGGGACCAAGCCGCTGCTCCTGGTCCAAATTTGGTGAAAATCCGTCCAGCGGTTTGGGCTGTAGGCGCGAGCAAAGTTTTTTTTCCCCATTCAGTCTCTGGGGAAAAAAAGAAATTTTGGGACCCCCCCCCAAAACTTTTTCCCCCCTGAACAAATCCTCACCAAACTTTGCAAAAAAATTCTGAGTGGGCCATATACTTTTTATGCAAAATTTGGTGAGTAGTTTTTTTTTTAAATGACCAAAAAGTAGGTCACAAAAAATTAGTGATATCTATGTTCGGTCCTCGGACACACTTCCCTGTTCGCTCCGCGGACAGGGTCCTGATTGGCTGGGCGATGCACGTCATGTCTGCGGACATTGGACGGGTTCACTGATTGCGTGGTTGAGAGCGTGAGGTGCGTTAGATTTTCTGGGCACGCCCGCCATCTTGGAAAACAGAAGGTGTCACACACAGGGACTAAATCAGTAAAAAAAACATTATTTTATTGTAGAAAAATCAATATCATTTAAAAGACTGAGTTAAATAATACACAGATTGGAGAATAACCCTAAAACCAGGTTCTCAATAAACGGGACAATTACATACACAATATCAAATATAAAATGAAAAAAACATACAACATTAAAACAATGTTTAACATACAAACATTAGTTTATACTATAAATTAGTATATAAATCATCTGTTGCATATTGGGTTATTATTAGTATGCAACAGATGATTTATATACTAAATTTCTGTGATAAAAGAAAAGATCATGTTAGTATTGCTAGTTTGTAACGACCTATAACATTGAATAATCAACATTTGTTTATTTTTTTGACCCTCATATTTAGTAGATTACAAACCAGTGTACTGTGCAATTTGCTCAGTTTCTGTGTTTGCTAAAATCATTGGGTCTGTGGGGAAAAAATGCATGTTGGATTAAAATAAACCCTTTTTTTGTTATGCTACAGTCCGTTTGTTTTCAGTGTTCACTTGTTGTTTCTGGCTAATGTTCTATATGTTGGCTTGTTGCAGATTTTTGGAGCAGTTAGATACCAGTTGGCGTATTCTAACTGTTTATTTTTTTATATAATTTAGTTGCATTCATTTATCTGTTTAGTTGTTGTAGAATCTTGGGCCAGTTAGATACCTGTTGGCATATTCGAACTGTTTATTTTTTGTTATAATAAAGTGGTATTGATTTATCTGTTTGGTTATTGCAAAATCTTGGGGCAGTTAGATACCAGTTGGTGTATTCTAACTGTCTATTTTTTGTTATAATGTAGTGGTATTGATTTATCTGTTTGGTTATTGCAAAATCTTGGGGCAGTTGGATACCAGTTGGCCTATTCTAACTGTGTATTTTTTTTATATAATTTAGTGGTATTCATTTATCTGTTTAGTTGTTGTAGAATCTTGGGGCAGTTAGATACTTGTTGGCATATTCTAACAGTTTATAGTTTTTTAATTGAAGTTTTGTTAATGTTTAAGTACAGATTAGTTAATAAATTTTGGTTTTAGAAGATTAAATAAGCGTTTGTAAGATTTGCTGGTAATCTCTGTTTTAGAGTAATGGTACTATCATTACATTCGAACCATCCACATTTATTTTTAATATATGCAGTATAGTGACCTGCATTGGTTGTGGCTCCTGTGTGGTAGATTATACCTATTGTTGTGAAGGTTTTCTTACCAAGTGATACTTGACTATGTGTGAATTAAGTCAGCTTGCAGGTGTTTTTGGTACCATCTGCATTGTAGCGTAGAAGTATTAGTATTACATATTTACTGTGTGTTTGTATTAGCATGGGGGAGCAATTATCCGAATTGCAGGTAGTACATAATCTACCATGGTTTGCATTTTGTACAAGTTGCTGAAATGGAACGGATTCACAATTGGGTATGGATACATACACAAAGCGCTCATTGGGGATTTGTTCCTGTATCACATTGTTGCAGAGAGTGCATATATGTTTCCACATGTATGAAATCTGAAGATTTCATTTATAGGTATGTTTTTGTTTTCCAGTACTTGGTGTAGGTACATTAGAAATTCTTGTGGATCTTCCTGTGAGTTTATAGTGAATTTCACCATTCCAGCACAGTAGTTCAATTGTTGTCTTATTCCATGATCACTATACATGTTGTCAGGATTGTTTGTTGCGTTTCTATGAAGTACTAACATTTGCAAACACAATTGGTCTGTACTGTGTAAGTAAATGTTGTCAACAATTGGTGGTAATTGAAATAGAATATTCATTGCTACATTTGCGTAGCAACTTACACCAGTTATATTTGAAAATTTAAATGGACCAGATAAGTCCTTGTCCAAGTCATTTTTTCAGAATGTATGATGTTTCTTTGAAGAAGTACTTGAGTTACTTTGAGTAATAGGTTTTTCTTTGGTTGTGGTAATTGATGAATTATTAGTTTCTTTTACTCTCTTAGAAGGATTTGCAGTGACATCCTGCTGCATTTCTGTTTGATTTAGTTTTCCTTTACGACGTTTTACTTTTTGTGGAACAGGATATGTTTTTAGATGGGGGTGTATAGTGAACAAAGTCTATTGTATTCTAAAATGCAAGGAATTTCAGGGTTTACTTTAATTGCGTCAAAGTTGATTAGAAATAGACTGCCAAGTGTACGTAAGCGTGATAGTGCTACGTAGCTCATGTCTTCTTTAAAGACTGTTACCGATATGTATCAATGCTTTGTCTAGGGTAAGACCTTGTGATTTATGAATGGTGACTGCGTATGCAAGAGTTAGAGAAAAATTTTCTCTGCGTACATACATGTCTTTGAAGAGAAGGAATCGAGCTGTTGAGCATCCTATCCTTTTCACTTCTGAAAGTTTATCAAAGAGAATATTGACAAACTGAATTTTGTTGTCACGTGGGTATGTTTGAAAGCCAAAAACTGTACCCAGTGCTCCATTAACTAGTCTTTGATCCACGTTAAGGTTACGTTTAAGCATTACTCTACAGTTTAAGGATAATTTTAATATTTTTTCCATCTAACCCAGCTGTGTTGGAGATTTAATTTTCCTAACTATTTACTCTTGTTGTGGCTTGCTCACACATGGGTAGTGTCATACCATGTACGTCTAGTTGGTCTGTGGGGCTAATTTCAATTATTGGTTGCATTTCTTTTTTCAACATTGTTTCATTGAATTTGGAACAGCTTGCAAGAGTTGGCATTAAGGCCATACAATTGATATTTTTTTGTGCTAATTGTTCCATAACATCCGTAGCACATGCATTATCGCAATAAAGTGCATGAATGTGCCGGGTTTTCAATATTGTTTGTGCTTCTTGAGATAGTATACCAACTCTAATACTTTTTAAGATGTTGGCATAAGTGAGATCTGCAGTTTGACGCATGTTTTCTGTTAATTCTCTGTATTGAAAATGTTGCCAAAGGTTGACATTTCCTATGCTGCCAACAGTTTTACGGCAGAGTTTGTGTCCTAAAGGTTTTGAAAATAGGCTCACCTTTCACTGGTGTCAATTGAAGAAGATCTCCAAAAACAATGTGTTTTCCTCCAAAGAGCTCTTCATAGTTTGTTTTGAGTACTTCTTGTAATCTGAGGTGAATCAAAGCCAGCATTAGGTTGGAGACCATGCTCACTTCATCTATTAGTAGCATTTTCATTTGTTTTACTACTTTGCGTAGTTCCATTGCAGCTTCTGTAGAAAGTTTGTAATAGTCTAATTTGTTTTGTTGCTCTACTGGCAGGAGTAGTAATCGGTGTAAAGTGACACCGCCTATGTTGTAGGCAGCTAAACCTGTGGGGGCAGGGACAACAACTGACAGTTTGTTATTTGTCAATTGTTGAAGGAATTTGCTGATGATTTTGATTAAGAATGTTTTGCCAGAACCAGCTTCACCACTGACGTACAGTAGCATTGGTTTGTAATTTTGGCAGGTGCGTTCTTTATTTTCATGTTGTACACCATGTGCAATTTCTTTTGTTACTTCTTGAAAAATGCTACGTTGCTCACTGTTTAGTTTTGATTGTACAATAGTTAAGTCTTCTTTATCTTCATACCGACACATGGTGTTTTCTACCTCTGACATAGCTAATTCTGCCTCATTTGCTATTAGTGGCGGTCCCAGTGGTTCTTGGCTTCCTGTTACAGAAGGTTGACTGTCAGGAGTGTCCTTATCTAGTTGGGCCTGGAGTTCTTCTTCGTGTTGCTGTTCATTGTGCAACATTGTTTTGTGGTGTGTAAAGTTCACATCAGTTACAGTGCTTTCATTTGCTTTGAAAGCATCTTTGTAGGAGTCATAGTTAGCTAGTATTTCTTCTTATTTTCTACATGGTTTAAAGAGTTGTAGCAGGGACATGTAATATAGTTCTTAATGTTGAGGAGTCTTTAATGACAATTTCATATGATTAATTAAACTTGGTTTGGTGAGTTTTACTATGCTGCCTTCACAATTTGTCACTCTGCATCTATCTTTTTTTCATCAGGTTTTATAATATTTTTGTATGTGAAGTTTTGGGCTATGTGGTATAGACACATGGTTTCCAAAGTGGTACTTCTGTTTGGGTAGTATGTGTCCAGCAAATTGTTTTTCAAAATGTCTTGGCTGTTGGGATCATTTTTGGCTATTGTTTCTATGTCGTTGTATGATTGGAGAACTCTTTTTCTAGATTTAGCAGGACCAAGACTTAGCCATACTATATTTTCAGATTTTCCATACAAAGCAGTACCGGTTAAACGCTCTGCTGCTTCATATGAGCCACATTCTCTATGGAAGAGCATTTTTATTCCCAAGATATACAATTTCTGACACAGGGTTTTGTCTGATGACAGGTCATTCCAGAGGTCTTGAAGCTCTGTTTTTTCTGCTTTGGTTAAGTATGCTGTAACATATCATGCAACTGCAGTAGAATTGTCTGCAATGTATTGCACATCTATGTTTGCATTCTATAAGAGGGCAATGATTGCATTGTAATCATTGATATATTTTTCATCTTCTGTTCTTTTTACATAATATGTATTTTTAGGTGATTTACCTTTAACACTATGTCCAACTGAAGACATGAAGTTGTTTACTTGACCTGTTTTTGTAAATGGTCTAGGGAAACTAAAGCGGCATTTGGTGTAGTATTTCCTCGTGTTTTTGTATTTGCGACGACAATATTTGCCACATTTGTGTGTTGAAATTGTCAAATTTGTGCATGAAGATCACTATTTATTGCTTCCGATGGAATTTCACAAGTGACATATTTTTCGATAAACTGTAACACAGTGGCATCATTGTCTTGACCAAATTTAGGAGCATCTTTAATCCATAAAAGCATGTAGATATGTGGTGCTCCTCTGGCTTGGTATTCTTTTCTCCAAAAGAAGTGTTGCACTTCTCCGAGGGGAGGAACAGTTTTATTACAAATAAAGTGTAGCATAGCAATGAAGCGATGATGAAAATATCTTGAAACATTAACAGGATCTAGAGAACAAAGTTCCCCAGGTGTTAGTATATCTATGTTTGTTTTTATTTTTGTTTGATATGCTGGGGAAATCATGTAAATCTTCCCATGCATATTCTGCACAACTTAATGTAACAAAGCAAGTGGGTGGATCAAGGTTTCTTATCATACAAAGTACATCTCCATGACGTCGGAACCAGTCCTCTTTAGTACCACGCATATTTGCTAATAGATTTGTAATACTTGATTGTAAATCCTCATCTTTTTCTTGCACTTTTTGTAATAATTGTGTAGCTGACCTATTTTGAAAGTGGGTTCCTGATTTTAATGTGTGTGCAACTCGGTAACATAGAGTTGCTAGTTCACTTTCAAAGAGTAGGTGGAATATGTTTTCCACATTTTGTCTAAATCTGGGATCTTCAGAATACATCCGTAACAAGCGGTATTCTGATGCTGTTATTTGAATAGGTCTATCATCGTACCTTCCTCCTTTGCCAGTAGGAAAGAGTAGAGGAAAGGCACGTGCTTCTATACTTTTGTTCCATATGCTGATTGGTGATCCTTTTGTTTGTCGCATTTGGTAAGTTTCTAGTCCATCTTCTACGGTGTCATTGGAGTGCAATGGATGAATTGTATAAAGGTCTAAAGTATTGGATACTGTAGCAGGATCTAGAAGCTCAAATGGACCAGTTTCTGGTGACCCTTGAATTATTTCAGTGGTTTCCTTCAATATTAATTTCTTTGTAGATATTGCAAGGCTTGTCTAACTTTATGTAAGTCTACCAGTTGTTGCCAATTTTTTTTGTCTTTTGTAGGTACACCATTTACTAAGATAATTAAAGATAGCTCCATTGGACGTTGCACTCCCAGAGTGTGCACATTTTGTTTTAGATCTAAAGGTAAATACAGTACTTTGCCACGAATGCCATTCACCAATTCAGAGGGAGGTAATTTTGCTGTTTTTGTTTGAAGGCGTATTAGTGCTTGAAAGGGGTGCACTGTTTGAATGATGATGCTCTCATATAAATTGAGTTGTTGTAGGGGTAGTGAGAATAATTCCAAATTATTTGTGATAGCACGTGAAGGAGTTTGGTTGTTGTCAAGTTTTATAGTGCAGTAACTGCAAAGTATTAAGGGGTCAGTTATTTTGTATTTGTTTTTTGCTATAAGGAAGAGAGCAAATTCAAACCATTTAGAATCTTCATTGTCTTCTATTTTGTATGTTAGGTCTACAGTTTTTGTGTTACTTTTATAAAAAGTTCTGCAGCAACATACACACACACACACATGGTTTGGATGTACTTTTAAATTTCAGTATTTCTTTTTTGTATGTGTATAGTAGAAGGTTGCCATGCGTAGAATTATTTCTAGTCTGTTGTAAAGCTATGGCATTTTCTAAGTGGCTTTCAATTCCAAAATATTATTTCTGGATATAGTCGATTTCTTCAAGTAGGTCTTTGGCTGTACCATGTAGAAGAATGTTATTTAAATTGGTTAGTGCTAAATCAGGACTTTTAGCATAGTACAGTTTATAGACTAGATTTCATATAGTTGAATGATGTGTTGATATCTTTTTGATATGATGGAAGGTGGTTTTGCAAATATGTCCTGAAATGCAGGCTAATGAATGTCCTTGTAGTCCTGTGTACTTGCGCACTGGACAGGTATCCATATTTTGCAGTAGTTTCATTTTGATTTTGTCTTTGCCTTTCACATACTGATTGAGGAATTGGCGTAAAGACTTGAAAGATATTTTGGGAATGTTACACATTGACGTGCATGGCCATTTGTATACTAGACGTTCTGGTTCAGTTGAATGGAGAGGTAATTCTAAGTTTTCAGGGGATATTTTTGTAAGCAGTATTTCTTGTTCCATTATGTTATTAACTTTTTCATAACCTCGTCCACTGCTATGTATGGCAATTGTATTTGTTTGCTTTTATTTGTATGCATCTTCATTGAAATATGGTTCTGTGCTTGTGGTGTGACTCCACTCACCTCCACAGATATTTAAGAAGTTATTTTTGTTGTCATTTCGTTTATTGAGAAGTCTTTTTTGTAATTTAGTCATTAGTTTTGTTAGTGGTTTCATTTTGTTTAACACTAAAATAACTAACTTTCTTTTGAGAAGGATTGCACTGTCTATCAAAGCTTCTAAGATTAATTTTCTACAGTAGGCTTTAAGGGTTGTGCATGATTTCTCTCCTGTTTTTATAAGATTTTGAAGGAGTCTGTGGTGGAACATTTTTGCTAAAATACTTTTTTTGGTATGCTTACTTGGCACTATATCAAGATTTATAGGAACAGTTTTAGCAGTAGTGGTAGCTGAATTCTTGTTAATCGTTTTCTGTTTCGTTTTACATTTTGGTAGAGGAGGCAAAGTTTCTGTACTTGAAGCTTGTTTTGTTTCGCTAAATGACTTAGCTGTTTTGGTAACTTCTTGTACAAATTCTGCTAGAGATGGATGCTTATTTTGGGCACTTCTATTTTCATTTGCTCTACTTCTGCGTTGCTTTCTACTGACTTGATTTTTGGTAGGCATTCTTTAGGGACTTGGAAAAAATAAAGAAAGGTATGGGTTGGGGTGTTCTGCAATGTATGTGTGCATGAGTTTGAGTATGATGATAAAGATGTATGTGATGGTGTGTGATTGTGCATTGGGCAACTACAACTAGTTGGGATGAGTATTCTTGAATTTATGTGCTACTAAACTGGGGTTCAGATGACAGTAGAAAGTAAGCTAGTGGTGAGGAGAAGCACAAATAGTAAATCTAATGGTATTGAATTAAAACAGTACTTTGTTCTATAATATTAAAATTCTAGGGGCTGAGTTATGTCATTTGTGCATCGAAAAATGGGGATTTGTGCGCCATTCTGTCTGCAAATCCCTGTTTAACAAATGGGGATTTGTGGACAGAATGGTGCACAATCTCTGTTTTTGGGCGCAGAAATACCATGAAGGAACCCCACAGTGTGTTTGAGTAATAGTAAAAATATTATGGTGGTATTTAATTTACTTTTTTTGTGGAATGAGCAGGTTTCTTCTGAGTTGTTGTTTGTACTTCAGATTCTGCTGCTGCTATTCAGGAGAGTGGTCTTCACTGCAATTGTAAAGGAAAGAATTTAGTAATTTTGTGTGCTTATGTCATGATTCCTACCCCCGGGCATCCGGACCAGGTCCATCTGTCCCGGGAGCAGGCATCCAGATACTTGGGTAAAACCCAGCAGCCCCGGCTAGGGGCTATCTGGGTACAGTCCTGGCGCCATAGGCGCCAGGCTCATTTGCTTTCACTTACCTCATGCAGACCATGCTGCTCAGCATTCAAGCCAATGTGAAGTCTGAAGGGGGACTACTTTATTTCAGGGACTATTTTCTTACTCGGGTGTGGTCTTGGGAACTTCTTACCTGGGACTGCTTTGAAGGCTATTTAAACCACGCCCGAAGAGCAGCTCACGCTTCGCGCTATTCTGCATCCTGCAGCGTAACGCTCACCGTGCCTGCAAGCCAGCATCCAGTCTTCTGCCACGCCCGGCTCGAGTCTGGAGCTCCTAGAAAAAAGGGGGAAAGAGGGAAAAAGGTTAGACCAAGAACAATACTTTATTCCTCACCTGATTCTGGATCCATTGCGCATTCGAATAGGAAGAAAGACGTTATTTGATGCGCGTTGCATCGCCTGCTGCAGCGCTGCGCTATACTCACCAGCCTTCGCATGCACCTCCACGATCCACCTCTGTCTTCATCATATCTTCACCAAACTCCGGCACCTAAAGGGAATAAAAGAACAGCAAGGTGAGCCGAGAGAATAAATAAGGCAATATTAGTCACCACAATAGAATTACCTGATTTTACCGCCGGAGGCATTCTTCATCTCCACGGGCCGGCGCAGCCTCCATTCATCTTCGCCGAACTCGGCATCTAAGGGGAACAAAAGGGACAGCCAGGTGAGCCGAAAGAACAAACCAAGGGAATCTCTTTCACCATAATGGACTTACCTGATTTTACCGCCAGAGGTATTATTCCTCAAAACGCCATAATTTCTCACTCTGCACCTGTAATAAGGGAGAAAGCAACAGATTCCATACAGGTGTCATTTGCCGGACAGTGTTGGATAATACAGACTCTTAACTGAACTTTACCAGCCGCACGAGGCAATCTTCTCTAAGGTCAAGCTGCAAGGAATCGGACAAGAGTGAAAGTCACACATTTTGAACTCTTACGAACTATATACTTGGGGCTCCTCGCCAGGAACCTCAGAGTCAATATTGTCCTGGAACTCCCCAATTCCTTCAGACCAGTGAAGTAACTGGTTATCCACGCGCCCCTGCATTCTACGCAGGATGGAGAGCTCACCCTTTAAAAACCTAAGTTGAGAATATAAAAGGAGACATCGGAGGTGATTAGAGGGGAGAACAGTGAGGGGGGGGAGGTTATCACTCAAATCCACGGGCTAATTCCATTTCTCCACTTTCAGGAGAATACTTCTTCGGATCAAGCAGACGAGATTAGGTGGGCCAGTCCAGTCTGTCATCTCTGCACTACGCGCCACATGGGTGGAAACCGCAGCTGTCCAGTTCCGATCGACGCCTGTGGGAGCCAGGTGAGCATAACACAACGCGAAGCCTACCCACAAATTCCCACCGAGGCGTTATGGAGACTTTAGAAACTAACCAACTGGCCCAATTACTAGGGGAACTAAGGGCTGAAGTATATTCTGCCCGCCAAGAAACTAATGCGCTCAGGAGAGAACTGATTTTGTCAAAGGAGCGAACTGATGACCTTGCTAGGCAATTGCTGCAGAGCCAGGCTGGACAAACACCCCTGCCTGGCCTAGGGGGAAACCCAACTCCTGTTTCATCAAGCAACCCTGTGCAAGTAATCCTACCAGGAACTATTCCTTTAGCTCCGCCCGAACGCTTTGCTGGGGACCCCAAAAGGTTCACCGTGTTTTTGAATCAATGCTGCCTGCACTTTTTATGCAGACCTGGAGCTTTTCCAAATGATCAAGCAAAAGTAGCCTTCATACTATCATATCTCAGTGGTAGCACAGCCGATTGGTCGATTCCTCTAGTCAACCAGGAAGACCGTCTTCTTCGTGACTTTCAGGGTATACAATTGAGCATGGAAAGACTATTTGCCCGACATTCACAGGGACAGGCCCTGGATAACGAACTTTTGTCTCTGCGACAGGGTAACGAGGATCTACTAACCTATATCGCTACCTTCAATAGGTTGGTGGTGGAAACAGGATGACCCGAGGTAAAACGAATTACATTATTCCATCGTGGACTGCGAGGAGAACTCAAAGATGTTTTGGCTCAAGTTGTGAACCCACCTCAGGATTGTGCTGAATATATAGAACTAGTGGTCCAGATAGATCACGACTTCAGAATAGAAAGGCAGATCGAGCTAAGTTCGAGAATCGAGTGTTGGTTAAACCCAATGTTACCCCCAAAGGAACGGATGCACCGGAACCCATGCAGATCGGGGGGGGGTTAGGGGACCTTTAACTCAGAAGGAAAGAGAAAAGAGACGACAGTTGCACTTGTGTCTGTACTGTGGAACCTCGGGACATTTTCTACGGGATTGCCCGGTAAAATCATCCAAAAAGGTGGTAGGAGCTGCGGACAAGAGTCAAACAGAGTCTGATCCAGGAAATGACCACGCCCGACAAGCGTAGAGGTCCGCTTGCTGAGCTTAAAGAAGGACATTCAGACCTTGCACCTAATTGTGCCAATGGTGCTCATTGATCCTAGGCAGCCATCACGTATGCATGCAGTAAGAGCGTACATAGATAGCGGGGCCATAGGAAACTATATGGATCAAGAACTGGCTTCAAAGATGAACCTATCTCTTTGGAAAAGAACCACTACATATGTCATCACTACCGTCAATGGAAGTGAAATTGCCTCTGGGCCAGTAACTCATTCCACTGCAGATATGACACTGTTGGGTCAAGATGGGCCTCGAGAAAGCATTGTGTTTGACTTAATCAAGGCTCCACAATTCCAAATAATTCTGGGGGCCATGGTTGGAAACACATAATCCTTGTATAGAATGGTGAGAGAAGAGAATGACCTTCCCAGATTGTACACACACCTATTACCAAAAAAAAACCTTGAACAAGGGCCTGGCCACAGTCACTAACCAATCTGTTCAGTTACCTCAGGAATATCAAGAATATCTGGATGTTTTTCAGAAGGAACAGGCAAACACTTTACCACCTCACAGATCTTACGCTTGTCAGATCGATCTTGTACCCGGTGCACAACCCCCATGCAGCAGGATCTACGCCCTTTCGGAGCCTGAAAACCTTCACCTACGACAATACCTGGATCAATACCTCGCTAATGGCTTCATTCGCCCACCCAAGTCTCCTGCATCCTCAGCTTTGTTCTTCGTACCTAGATCTCCGAGGGGCATATCATCTGGTACGTGTGAACGAAAGGTGATGAATGGAAGACTGCCTTTCGCACCAAGTACGGATTATTTGAATATCAGGTGATGCCTTTCGGGTTGTGCAATGCACCGGCAGCCTTCCAGTATTTTATGAACGATGTTTTTCGCGAACTCATTGACATGGTTTAGTTTAGTTAAGTACTTGTATTGCGCACCAAACCCGAAGGTAGTCGGGCGCATCGCAAAAGTTTACTCACAGATTGGTTGTACATAAGAAGACATTACAGTTGTAGTGTTATTATATAAAGTCAAAAAACATTATTACAGTAAACACATTTTTACAAGGTGATTGCACAAAGAATATATATACAATATGAGCTTTATGCAAGATTTTACAATGGGCATACTGAGAGAAGTCCGAAGTAAAGGAAGGTAAATGCTGGTAGAATGGACTAAGGCCAGATTCTCACTTAGCCGTCAGAATCTTTGAGCATTTTTATAAGGTTGTGGTGAAATTTTGTGTATGATGGTTCTAGTCTGAGTGGAGTGGGGAGTGAATTCCATAGTTGGGTAGCCTTAACCTGGAAGCTGTTTCCTCCCACTCTGGCAAGTTTGAATCTAGGGGTCAAGAGGCAGTTAGTATTGGAATGTCTGGTTAATCTCGTCTCAGGTTTAGTAATGATTCTATCCACAAGATAGCGAGGGGCTACTTTGTTTACACATTTATGAGTAAGGGAGGCGACTAAGTTTTATTTTATCCATTGTGGACAGCCAGTTATTAGCTCTTCTAGTGTCCGAAATATGATCGCTCCTGGCAATTCCAAGCGCAGCTCTAAGTGCGTTATTTTGCAGGAGTTGGATTCTCTTGGTGGTTTGCTTGCTCGCCCCAATGTACATAGCATTACAGTAATCAAGTCTTGATAATATGAGAGCTCTAGCAAGGGTGATACAGCTGTTGTTGGAGAGGAAGGCTCTGCCGGCTCTGATTAATTTGCATGTGTAGGCTGTGGCCGAGGCCAGCGTATTTTCCTGTTTGTTAAACGTTAAGGCAGAATCCAAGTAAAACCCTAGTGTTTTTACTTCCTTAGCAGTTGTGATAATGTTATTGTCGACGCTGAAGGCAGAATATTTTGGACTTTGTTTTTTGAGAGAAGATTGTGTACCCAGGATGATGATCTCGGTCTTGTCATCATTCAGGCATAGTCCATGGGAGGCCATCCATGCCTGGATGATGAGGTAAACCTTATTCACCAAGGCCAAATCCTTTTCATAATCACCAGTAATTGGTAGGAGGATCTGCGTATCATCTGCCTAGTTAGTGTAGGTGATACCCAGATGATCCAAATCATCGAAAAGGGGCTTAGTGAAGATGTTATATAAGGTGGGCGAGACACAAGAACCCTGCGGAACACCGCACGTGATAAGGATAGGGTCAGCTGATGCAATGGGAGAGAATACTCTCATGGTACGGTCACTGAGAAAGGATTGTATCCAAGCAATGGCTTCTGGGTAGAAGTGTGCTGCCGAGTCCAGGTGGCTGCACAGGACCTGGTGATCGACCAGGTCGAAGGCGGCCGATAAGTCCAGGAGCAAGAGGAGAGCTAGGTCACCCTTGTCCGTGAGGTCATCGATCTGAGCCTTCAAGTCAATTAGCGCAGTTTCAGTCCCATGTTGAGGCCGGAAGCCTGATTGTCTAGATCCTAGCAAATGATTAGATTCCAAATGTTTTTGAATTTGTAGATAAGCCATTTTATCTATGATTTTCAGAAGGAATGGTACCGTGGTAATAGGTTGGTAATTGGTGGGAATTAGAGGGTCTAAAGTTTGTTTCTTTAGAAGGGGGAGCACCCAGGATTCCTTAAGGTTAGTGGGGATGGAGTTAGTCCTGAATGATGCGTTAATCAATTTGGTGATAAAAGGTGACAGTTCTCTGGCTGCGTCCTTTATGAGTTGGGCAGGGCATTGATCACCATGACAATTAGCGGGTTTGAGTGAGAGTATTGTCTTTTCTGTTTCGAGAATAGTAACGTTTCAGAATTTGAATCGGGGTAATGTGTCAGAGATAGTGGGACTGGTTGAGGTAGTATTATTGGGCAAGTTGGGTGATAGTGAGGCTTTTTTATTATTAATTTTTATTTGAAGGGTTGCGACTTTGCCTGTCAATGCTTGTTGGATATTTGAGCACCAAGGTTTATCCATAATGCAGTTGTCAGGTATAGGTATAGGTGCTTCAAGTTCTTTGAGGATAACAAAGAGTTCCTTAGTGCTAGAGTTAGCTTGGGCTATTCTTGTGTTGTAGGATTCGCGTTTGGCTAGGAGAATTTCTTTTTTGTAGAGGGCAGAAATGGCGCTCAGATTCGTTTTATTTTCTTCGGATGGATGAGATTTCCATAGAAACTGGCAAGATCTTTTTTTTTTTTTTTTTACATAGACGACATTCAAGTGCACTCCTCCTCAAGATCAGACCATGTTAAGCACGTTCGAGCAGTCCTTGAAAAATTACGCCAGCACAAGTTGTATGCAAAGTTGGAAAAATGTGTCTTTCATTCCACAGAAATTGAATTTCGAGGATTTATCCTGACCCCAAAAGGAGTTTGAATGGACTCTCGAAAAGTGGATGCCATTCTCAAATGGCAATCAACCAGTTCAGTTAAAGGAGTTCAAAGCATGCCTGGCTTCGCTAATTTCGACCGGAGATTTATCCCTGAATTTTCTCATATTGTACATCCCATCACAGCACTTTTGAAAAAGAACAAGCGCTTCTTGTGGACTGAAGAAGCTGAAAAAGCCTTCCAAGATCTAAAACTGAAATTCACGTCTGCACCTGTTTTAAAGCATCCTCGCCCCGAGCTTCCATACCACTGGCTTAACAGGGGCCCCCGCAGCCCCTGCGGTGCAGGGGGCCCCGCCAGCCCATGTCCTGGGAGGGGGGCCCCACTGGAGGAAACTTTTTTTTTCAAAAATAAAATATTTTTTTTCTTTTTGAATTCAGTCTTCATTTAT
Organism: Ambystoma mexicanum; assembly: GCF_040938575.1. Taxonomy (NCBI): domain Eukaryota; kingdom Metazoa; phylum Chordata; class Amphibia; order Caudata; family Ambystomatidae; genus Ambystoma; species Ambystoma mexicanum. Next base: position 928,838,283 of record NC_090924.1, read on the forward strand.
AAAGAAATTATTTCTGTAACAGAAATAATTTCTTTATGAAGGTAGAGTGACTACAAAAAGAAAAAAAATATTTTATTTTTGAAAAAAAAAAGTTTCCTCCAGTGGGGCCCCCCTCCCAGGACATGGGCTGGCGGGGCCCCCTGCACCGCAGGGGCTGCGGGGGCCCCATGGCATGGAAGATGCTGGAAGATGCTAGGCTCGAGGCCTCCATGTCATGTGGTTGGATGAGCCCTATGACTTGAAGTCACTCTGCCTTCACAAAGAAATTATTTCCGTTTGGTTTGGTCCTTAATGGAAATCATTTCTTTATGAAGTAAGAGTGACTTCAAGAAGAAACAATGGGCCTCATTACGGGTTTGGCAGTAACCGTGCCGGTGCTACCTGCAGGTTGCCGCTGGACCTGTAATGATTTACTGGTGCCCAACTTCCCGGTAACACCAGGGGATTACAACCCCAGTGGTCCAGGAAGTCAGGTGCTGTCAAATGGTAAGACCCAATTTCCATGGGAATGGGGACCATGGAAGCACCAGCACCGTTAACAGCGGTGCTGGTGCTTCCATGAAAACTCTGCGGGTGGGTGCCATTCTGCGCGGCAGATCTGACCTGCCGGGTTAGACGGCAACCGCCCATAGAGCTGTAATATGCCGGTCCGCTTACCGGACTGTTGTTTCCAGACCGGCATATTTGTAATGAGGCCAATTTCATTTTCAAGTATTAGGGCTCCCCTTAACCCCATGATGTGTGCGTGTGTGAGTGTATGGTGAACAGGTGCACACTTAAATGTATAGGTGGCTGTCTGGGTGTGCCTGTATGGTGAAAGAGTGCAAACTTAAATAAATAGGTGGGTGCCTGGGTGTGTGTCCCTGTATGGTGAAAGGGTGCACACTTAAATGTATGGGTGGCTGCCTGGGTGTCAATGTAAGGTGAAATAATGCACACTTAAATGTATGGATGGCTGGGTGTGCGTGTGTATATAGTGATTGGTGTGTGTGCTTGCGTTCAGGGGTGCAACAAAACCTACATTTCGGGGGGCTAACCCTTCAAATGTTGGGAAAGGCGCTAACTTCATGGGCGGTGGGGGAGGGGCAAACATATTTGTTTGGGGGCATCTCATTTCTTTACTCATTTTAATGAGACTATTCTAGTGCATCTTCAATCTTACAAGCAGTTAACTCTCTCCTTTAAGGTTAAAAACACCCACTTATGGACTGCTGTGAGAATGAGTGGTCTCTTGTTCCCTCTCTACCCTTTCAATCACTCCCCTGGCATGCAAGTATTAAACCCATATCATGATTTCAATTGCATAAAACATTTGGGATTTGAAAGCAGGTACTAACAGTGAAATTCTTTATGTTAGTATTTGCTGGGCTCTTGTTAACAGCGAAACCCAGGTGCCATTTAACATCTGTGGCCTGTTCTGTCTGGCAACTGCTCTAAAGGTCAGCCAGGTCGAGTCAACAAACATAGCCCAAAGTTTCAGAGGGAGGGGGAGTGCTGAATCCCAGTCAACTCAATGGTGTTGCACCAATACTTGTGTTTAATGCCTTGATTACTCATTACTCTTAGCCCTATTCTTCCTCGTCCCAGTGTGTACGAGAAAGTACTTGTGTATAAGGCACTCTGCCTCATACACAAGTACTGGGATGAGGTAGAGGTACATGGAGGTAATGCCCGACTTAGCTACCTGTACTCTTCATTACTCCTAGTCCCACTCTTCCTCATCCCAGTACTTACCTATGAGGCAAAGAGCCTTATATGTAATCTCTGGGACAAGGAAGAGTGACATGGAGGTAATTCTGGGCCAAGGAGCTGATTTTGGAGGTTGGGGTAGGGGTGGTAGGGAGAGCAGATGTGTGTGGGGGGGCAGGATTGTGCAACAAATCATAATGCTGTCCATGTCCAGGTTAAGCAGACATGATATGTGGTATTAGTGGCTAGAGTGGCATTTTGGTGCAGCCAGTCTAGCCGTTTCTTACTGCGTCATTGTATATTTTTCTGGGCACCTGTGATCAAATGATATGATATGTCATTTATAACGTGCCGGTACACAAGTGTATCTTGGCGCAACAAGACAAGGGAGGGAAGATAGAGGGAGGACAAGACAAATGATCTTACTAAGCCTTGTGTCCTTCAGATCGTGCAAGTGCGAGAACGAGAAGTGCAAGGGGAAAGGGAGGGGGGGGGGAGTGCAAGGGAGAGGGGAGGGAAAAAAAGGGCAGCAATGCTCTGAGTAAGTGCAGCCAGAGCAGCATGGCTCTGGGTATTGCAAGGTGAACAAGGGACTGTAGGGTTACAGTTACAGCCCCTAAGTGCTTGGTAGGCCCGGAGGCAGTGCAAGGGTGACTGATCAAGAGAGAGTCTGGACTCAGTGAGACTCTGAGGGTAGCCAAGCAACCATTCGGTACAGCAGACAGGTAGGTCAGCTAGGCCAGCACGGGAGGGAGAAAGAGAAAGCATAGGAGAAGAGGAAGGTTTTGAGCTGCTTCCAGGACTTCATGTGGTCCAGCTCAAGTTTGAGAGGGGCATGGAGGCCATTCCAGAGGGAGGGACCTGCAGAGGAGAGAGATCTTCCCCCACTCTCTGCCTGGAGAAGTGTCTAACCCTTAGAGAGTTGTAGGTAGCTGAGCGAAGGGCTTGAGAAGGAAGATATTTTGGAAGAGAGTGTTGGATGTAGTGCGGGCCCCAGGCCCAGAAAGTCTTGTGGACAATGCAAAGTGTTGAACTTGATCCTTGCAGCAACTGGGAGCCAGTAGAGAGATTTCCGGGCAGGAGAAATAGGATCCCTGTGCTTGAGGCCAAGGATAAGTCTTGCAGTCCTGTTCTGGATTAGTTGCAGAGGGTGGAGAGTAGAGGAAGGCAGATTGAGAAAGAGGCTGTTGCAGTAGTCCAGCCTAGAAAGAACCATGGCTCTGGAGACAGTGAGCTTCTGGGGGAAAGTGAGAAAAGGAAGAGTTCCTTTGAGGAGGAGCAGCTGCTAGTGGGACTTCTTGGCGACGTCTGAGATGTGAGGAGAGAAAGAGAGTGGATTCAAAGATGACACCAAGGTTGTTTGCCTCACAGGAAGGGCCCAAGGCGGGCAGCCAGAGTGAGGGAAAGCAGGGGCAGGAGTCCAAATGAGAAGGATCGCCATCTTACTGACATTAAGGCAGAGATCGTTGGAGGCACACCAATCCTGAATTGTGGAAGACAGTCAGGAATGAGCGAGAGAGTAAAGGAATCTGAGGGGAGCCTGAAGGAAAGCGGAGTGTCAGCCACATAACACTGAAAGTCTGAGGAGAAGTAGAGTTCAGGTGGGCCAAAGGGGCCAAGTAGAGGTTGAAAAACCATGGTGAGAGGATGGAGCGGAGAGAAAGGGAACAAGTTGGTCCTGGGAGGGGCTGTCCAAGAGGAAGGAGGTCAGCCACTCAAGGCCCTGATCCGTGATGCCCAGGTTCTCATGGAGTTGATTGATCAGGATGGCGTGGTTGACTGTGTCGAAAAGCAGAGAAAAGATCAACGAATGCTGGAATCAAGGTTAGAGAGCAGATCTTTACAGGTGTTCAGGAGAGCAGTTTTGTGTGCCTCTGGCAGCTCTGAAGCCAGACTGAAGGTCAAGGAGACCACCAACAGATTCTGTGTGGAGAGTAAGCTCCGAGATGGCCAGCTTTTCCAACAGTTTGCCCAGGAAATGATAGTTTGCTGGGCAGGCAGGATCGGCAGATGGCTTCTTGAGGAGTGGGTGCATAAGGGAGTGGTTAAGGGGAGAGGGGAACGTTCCAGTGGCAAATGAGTGATTATAGAAGTCGGCCAAGGCTGGAGCGAGGGTGTCAATATGGTCCTTGATGGTTTTGGAGGAGCAGGGGAGCACCCGTTTGGATGACACTTTCATAGATAAGACTTATCTAGAAACCTTGTCAGGTGTTGTCAGAGAGAAAGAGGAGAAGGGAGGAAGAGAGGTTGAGATGGAAAAAGGGGGGCTGAGAGGGGAAGAGGAGATGAAGGATAGGAGTTTTAGCAGAGAAGATGACAGAGCCATACAGAGGGTCTGGGAGTGAACAGGAGAGGTAAAGACCGCAACAGGATTGACCAGTTCCTTGCAGATTTGAAAGAGTTTGGCTGTGTTGTTAGAGGCCACAGGCTTGAATTTGTGTTCTCTTCTTGATGAGTGTTATTGTTTCAACTGGCATTTTGGCGCAACCATTCTAGGTATGTCTAAATGTGGCCTGGCATGCTTTACTTTAACGATATTACATGTCTACACTGGTCTACATTGTATAGCTGTAGCCAGTTGGACATGTTTTCATTGTGGCATGGCATTTTTAATAGCAAAGTATTAATGTTCCTGTGCACTGTTGGTGACTTGCATCTATTGGATTGGTGTTACCCTACAAAACAATTGCAAACACACTGGCTTTTTAGGCAATTTTTCTCAGAAAGTGTGCTGTATATTGCATTGAAACACATATTTATATCTTTCTCCTAGTGCAGTGTGTGGCATATCCCTTCAGCAGCACGTTTGTGCGTATTTCGCAGGCGTGATAATCTATGCCCGCCCAGAGTTTGGCGCGACTAGTGATTTGTTTCCCCATCAGCATGGCCCGCAGGGGGGACCCCACATTTTGTGTTACACCACTGTTCCATACGTAGTTGAAACAGATGCATCCAGTTTAGCCATGGGAGCTGTCCTGTCTCAGAAGGATCCGGAAACCGGCCAACTTCATCCAGTAGCATTCTGGTCAAGAAAATTCTCGGCACCCGAATTAAACTATGCGGTTACCGATAAAGAGTTATTGCCCATCAAATCCGCTTTCAAGGCTTGGCGGCATTATCTTCTCGGCGCCAGGCATACCATCACTGTAATCACTGATCACAGGAATTTGCAATATTTGAAGACAGCCAAGGCCCAATCTTCACGTCAACTTAGGTGGGCATTATTCTTTGCAGAATTCGATTTTGTGATCACTTACCGACCAGGTTGTAAAAATGGCAAGGCCGATGCCCTATCCCAAATAGAACGGGAGAAACATACTCGAACCCGGAACCAGTACCTATAATTTCAGAAGAAAGAATCCTTGGCATAAGTACTCTACAAACTCTAGAAGACATTCATTCAAAAATCAAGCAATGTTTTAATCCAGCAGCCCTACAGGACTGGGTAAAGAAAGGCAAAGATTATTCAGTTATCAATGATCAACCGTACTATCAAGGTCATCTATTACTGCTAAGAAACAATGGACCGGATGGCCGGAGGAGCCTTCCCCTGACCCTCTGCTACAAGAGATGCATGACCTCTCGGACGGCTGGAGACCTGTCTCCAGGCTTTACAGCAGACTATGTGATAAAACCAACCCTAAATGCGAAGATCTGAGGACAAAATGGGAGGCGGACCTTGAGACCCCGATTTCAGATAAAGAATGGGAAAGAGCGCTGATATTTCCCAAAAAAGTATCCAGGAACACCAGGTTTGGCCAGATCCAATTGAACGTTCTTTACAGGACATACATGACCCCACATAGGGTTGCCTCCTTCAATAAGACATCCTCCCCTGCATGCCCCTGGTGCGGGAATGATAAAGCAGATGTGATTCACATGTTCTGGACCTGCACCAAGGCGATGGCACTGTGGTCCAAGGCCAAACAGACCTGCATGGACGCCGGAATGACAAGATACGAATGGACTCCTGGCGAGTGCCTCCTGGGGACCTACCCCAGACCTAGCAAATCCAAGCACGCTGTTAAATTAATGGACATCTCATGTATCCTGGCTAAAAGAACAATAGCGATGGCCTGGAAGACGCCGTCGGGCCCCAGGCAAGAGAGATGGCTCAAAGAACTCGAGAGATGGACAACAGCTGAAACCAGGGCCTGGCAGGAAGGAATCACGAACAGTGGCGAAACCGAAGGTGGCACTTTGGAATCATGGAAGGCCCTCCTCAGAGACATACGCTTCAGCGCTGACTACAAACCCCCCTGAAGTCCCACACCACTGCATTGACACTGCTCGGATGCCGGCATTGGTGGAACCACCCCTGTGTTTGACCCCTCTTGCTTCCTGAAACTTTGGGTCATTGCCCCTAACCCACCCGTCCACTGTAAGTTTGCTACAACATGAAGACTGTTGTTGATTTGTTTGTTCCCCCCCCCTTGTTTCCCCCTCACCGTCTCCTCCCCAGTTCAAACCAATGTTGATTTCTTGTTGTATTGCACGTTTTCTTTTTCTTTTTTCTATCAAAACCAATAAAATACGTTTTAAAAAAAAAAAAAAAAAAAAAAAATCAAGGTCATCTATTCATACCACACAAGGAGCTACAGGAATTAGTCATCTCTAATTATCATGATGCGCTGATTGAAGGCCATCCAGGGGTCGCAAAAACTGAAGCTAAAATTAAGAGGCAATTTTGTTGGCCCACCTGGAGAAAAGACGTTAATTCATTTGTGGTATCTTGTGGAATATGTGCCCAAAACAAAAGCCAGAAGAAGAAACCAGCTGGTCTTTTACAACCTTTGGATGTTCCACCTACGCCATGGCACACTTTGTCTCTTGACTTCATTACTGATCTGCCTCCATGTAGTGGATTTAACACCATTCTAGTTGTAGTAGATCTTTTTTCCAAGATGGCCCACTTTATTCCTTTAAAGGGATTACCGTCCGCTGCAATTTTAGCCAAGGAATTTCTTGAAAATATTGTTCGACTACATGGATTCCCTTCCGTATTGGTCTCAGACCGAGGTTGTCAATTCATCTCACAATTTTGGAAAAAATGCTGCCAACTGGCGCAAATCGACGTGAGGTTATCTACCAGTCACCATCCCCAGACCGATGGTCAGTCAGAGAGGACAAAATGCTGCCAACTGGCGCAAATCGACGTGAGGTTATCTACCAGTCACCATCCCCAGACCGATGGTCAGTCAGAGAGGACTAACCAGACTCTTGAACAATACCTACGTTGCATGCTACACCAACCCGAAGGTAATTGGAAAGATATTTTGTGGATTTCTGAATATGCATACAACAATTCTGTACACTCAGGAACTGGACAAAGCCCCTTTTTTACCATGTATGGGCATCACCCTCGAACCTCTGAACTCGATTTGCCCAAACACCTAGAAATGCCCACGATTAATCATTTGCACTCTGCTATTACACACGCCTTCAAGCCTTCAAGGAAGCTACAGAGCATTTAAAAAGGGCAAAAGAGAAATACAAAAAAAATGCTGACCAACATAGGAGTGATGCTCCACAATACTAGATTGGGGATCAAGTCTGGCTGGCTACTAAACACATACCCCTGAAAGGAACTCGGACCTTTAACCCTAGATATTTGGGACCTTACACCATTAAGGCCATCATCAACCTGGTGGCCGTTAAATTGGAATTACCTTCTAACATGCGAATTCACCCCGTCTTTCATGTTTCGCTCCTGAAACCAGTCCAACCCGGGACAAGATTAATCAATCCACCTGATCCTATCCTAATTTATGGGGAACCCGAATTTGAAGTTAAAAATATCTTGGACTCTAAGATAGTTAACTCAAGACTTTTTTATTTAATTGACTGGAAAGGTTACGGACCACAAGAAAGATCCTGGGAACCTAGTGACCACGTTCATGCACCCCGACTGGTGAAAAAATTCCATCGGGACTTCCCTGACAAACCAGGGCCAAGAGGAAGAACAACCGTGGGAGGGGCCAGGGGTGTGCAGTCATGATTCCTACCCCCGAGCATTCGGACCAGGTCCATCTGTCCCGGGAGCAGGCATCCAGATACTTGGGAAAAACCCAGCCGCCCCCGCTAGGGGCTATCTGGGTACAGTCCTGGCGCCATAGGCGCCAGGCTCATTTGCTTTCACTTACCTCATGCAGACCATGCTGCTCAGCATTCAAACCAATGTTAAGTCTGAAGGGGGACTACTTTATTTCAGGGACTATTTTCTTACGTGGGTGTGGTCTTGGGAACTTCTTACCTGGGACTACTTTGAAGGCTATTTAAACCACGCCCGAAGAGCAGCTCACGCTTCGCGTTATTCTGCATCCTGCGGCGTAACGCTCACCGTGCCTGCAAGCCAGCATCCAGTCTTCTGCCATGCCCGCATCGAGTCTGGAGCTCCTAGAAAAAAGGGGGAGAGAAGGAAAAAGGTTAGAACAAGAACAATACTTTAATCCTCATCCGATTCTGGATCCATCGCGCCTTCGAATAGGAAGAAAGACGTTATTTAATACGTGTCGCATCGCCTGCTGCAGCGCCGCGCTATACTCACCAGCCTTCGCAGCACCTCCACGATCCACCTCTGTCTTCATCATTTCTTCGCCAAACTCCGGCACCTAAGGGGAATAAAAGAACAGCAAGATGAGCCGAGAGAATAAATAAGTGAATATTAGTCACCACAATAGACTTACCTGATTTTACCGCCGGAGGCATTCTTCATCTCAACCTACTACGAATGGCCCCACCATGGAACAACCTTAGGTGTCGCTTCATAGTTGTCGTACCAAAGCTGTACGAACCAAGCACCCCCGTGACTGAGCACCATTTTGCACTTGTTGCAGGTGACTTTGTGCGCACGCCTGGGTACGTTACCATGAATGGTAAATAACTGCCACACCCAAGAGTCACGGCGAGTGCTGGTAGTAGGGACTTCCACTACCTCATCCTCTTCATCCTCCTCTACATCCTCACTCCTGTTCCCCTCTTCAGTTCCTTGGGGAGGTGGTGGTGGGGGTGGTGGTGCTCGGGCAGATGTAGCACCAGGTTAAAGCAGAGGAGCCATGGTTGCCATCAGGTTTCTGAAAAATCAGGAAGATTGGCAGCCAAAGTACAGTGTTCTGTCAGGTAGTCAGAAACACAATGAGGATGAGCTCTGGGGTGTGGCCTTTTATAGGGGTGCTGGTGTCCGCGGACAGATCGAACACAAAAAAAAGGCTCAAAAAGTGTAGCAAGTCAGGATTATTGTCTGGAACTTGTGCTATGGTGATTTATTATTATAAAATATTGTGGATTGCCTGAAAAGGTAGTTTTAAATTGTTCGGGGACACGAACAGTGTCCGCAGTCAGAACACACGCTAAGCATGGTCACGGTCACATGATGGCGTCACGAACATGTCCGCGAAGGGAACGGGTGTCCGAAGGATACCAAATGCACTGAAACTGTTTTGCGCATGCGCGTTGGTGTTCGACAGACACTGTTCGGGTCCTGAAACTAATTAAAAGTGCGACACAAGTGAAACAAACAGTTATGGACAGGCGTTTGTTCTTAGAACAGTTTCAACCCGCCTACGAACAGTACGGACAGGTATAGTGTACTCAGGACACCCCCATTTTTTTTATTTACGAACATTTCAGGACACGAGTTCTTAAAACAATTTCAACTTGCCGACAAACAATACGGACAGCGTCCTCATGACACCCCCATTTCGTTTATTTACGAACATTTCAAGACACCGCGTGTGTTCTTAGGACAGTTTCAACTTGCTTGCGAACAATACGGAAAGGCATGGCGTCCTCAGAACACGCCCATTTCGTTTATTTATGAACATTTCAGGACACCCGTGTTGTCCGCGGACACCAAAACTGGCTTTTAAAAAAATAAAACACAAAGGACTAAATGAACACACACATAACATTTATTTTTCATTATATTATATATATGTACAATTTATGATAGAGAAGGGGTAGCAGAAACTGACACAAACACAGGGGAATTGGGGTTTTCAAGAGGATTGATAGGAGGAGATGAAGGGATGGAAATCTCATCAAAACGTTTTTCTATGTGGCGAGGGTTTGGGGATAATTGACTGGGATATGGAGAGGGGGCACAGGTACATGTTGCACAATGTTATCTATTTTTTTCTTTTATATGGTCCTCCACAAAATCTTTCAAAAGGTGGAAATGTGTCATGAGCTTGTTCATTTTTTCTTCCATGCGCTGGAGAGTTTGTTCTAAAGTATCTTGTTGTGTATTGTTTTCATTGTTTGTATGGTCTGTTAAAATATATATAATATATATATATATATATATATATGTTAAGTGTACATAAAGTAATCCTTATTAATTTGATTATATAGAGAAGTTTCTACCATTAGTTTCACTATCTTCAGACATTTCGCCATGTGGGAAATTCTCCTCAAGCCATTCTAAAGTATTTGACATTTCTGTGAGGAAAATATATATTACTTTTATTGTATTTAATATAGAGATTTTAGAAATATATAAGAAAAAAAAGTTTACTTACTAGATTGTGGTTGTCTTCTAACTGTTCTGTAGATCTGCTGCTGCTCCTAGTTGTGCAGTTTCTGTGAGGTAATTATGTTAGAAGCATACTATTCTTGTTTTGGTATATTCCATTTTACTATATATGGTATTTAAATGGATGTTTGATGTGTTAGATATATAAGTTCTAATTCTCATTTATTATTATATATAATGTGTTTGTGTGTTGGTTTTTCAACTTGTACAGTGTTCATATAGCATGATATAACAATTTAAGATACCCCTGAGTTTTTGGCGAGTATTGGTGTTTTCCGCGTTCGTCTGCAGACATTTGCACAGTCCGCGGACATCAAAATCACTAGCTAGGGGTTCAGTATGTTCTATGTTACATGTATATAAAGTAAGGGAATCCTAGTAAACATCTATCAAATTTACACTATGAATATGTATATTCAGTAAAATTAAATTTGATAAAGGGACGTTATGGTTAAGTTGCGCTACTAAAAACCTATGAAATTCAGTAGAAAAACTTTGTTAAACGGACTTTATTTTTCTAAGTAAAACCGGAAAACCCCTGAAATTCGCCAGTTATGGTAAGCTAAGCAACCATAACTTGCGCCACCGTGCACTGTTAACATTAACACCCAGGACATCAAAGATGACATCACAAATGTCATTGATGACATCACTGATATCATATGTGCATTTACTTTTCATGAAAACTCTGTACAAGGGATTCTTATAATGTTGACCAAAAAGTGTCAAGGATCATTGGAATAAATATCATGAGCTAATTAGTGCGCTAAGAAATGCATTGATATAAATAGCATTCTATTCTGAAGTTCAATCCAGTATACTAAGCTACTCATGTAGAAATATAAGCAGTGTGTGTAGCATACATGATGAAGGTGCAATATTCATAATCTTGCCATGTTGAATGGTGAAATGAATATCTGCTTTTTTATTAGAGTTTTGTGTACTGTGAAATATGTAATCAGTAGCTAATAAAACCCACTTAATACATAATTGCATTATTACAGACAAAACACAAAGACAACAACACATACACATATGAGTATATGCAGAGAAATGATCGATCTGTTTCAAAGCTGCTACTTACTGTATGTATGTGTATCACATGATGTGACTGGACTCTAAGGGAAGAAGTGTGAGTACAATGTATACAAATATGGTTATTTACACGCAAGTACAGTATGAGAAAGTGCTGTTAATCCTAATGAGTATCTTCATGCACAGAAAGGATTACTTTCTTTCAAACCTGTGTCTTCCACTATGTATATGTTTCATATGATGTGACTTGAACCTAAGGGAATTATTGTAAGAACTTAATTGAAGGATAAGTCTACAAATATAGTATATTTTCAATTGTTAGTTCTTGACTGTTACTGAACAGAACCATGTAGCCTAGATATGTCAGTAAAGAAAAAAGGGGGAGCCAGACATGTAACGTCATCAGTGATGTCATCAATGACATTTATGATGTCATCTTTGATGTCCTGGGTGTTAATGTTAGCAGTGCATGGTGGCGCGAGTTATGGTTGCTTAGCTTACCCTAATTGGCCAATTTCAGGGGTTTTTCGGTTTTACTTTGAACCATAACGTCCCTTTTTTACTGAATATATATATATATATATATAGACTACAGGGAAGACTCTGGTCCAAGTTGGAGAGTTGGGGTATAGATGACTGTCTTGTACTTTCTTAAGCAGTTATACACTGATACGGAGGTCCAGATTTGCCTTACACAAGCAGGCAATCTGGGAAAATCTATTCCTACCAACAGAGGGCTGAAGCAGGGCTGTGTGTTTGCCCCTATTCTATATAATCTCTACATATCCGATTTTGAGCGATGTTTAAGACTAATGAATAATCACCCCCCTAGATTTGGTTCTGCGGTTATCCATTGCCTCACTTACGCTGACTATTCCGTTATGTTTGATCCCGTTCCTTAGTCGCATTAACCATCTATGCGAGGGAAAACGGCCTCAAAGCAAATGTCACCAAGACAAAAACGATGACTATCGGGAAGCAAGCATATGGTTCCCCGAATTTTGTCTGGAAAATGGATGGCCAGTCCCTGGGACAAGTTGCTGAATACAAGTATTTGGGCATGACGGTTAGGGCTTCAAAAGATCAGTCCCATGTGGGAGAGAGAGTCTGCTGCAAGGCTTGGTCTAAATGGCTTGCGCTTATGAGTATTGTCAATAGGCTGGGATGGGGAAGTCTATTGAGGCCAAGCTGAATGTCTATAGGCTGTCAATCATTCCTGGTATAATGTATGCTCTCGAGGTACTCCCGGAGAGATCAGTGGGTTGGTTGGAATGGTTAGAGGGAAAAATACTTTGTTCTCTGTTGGGCCTACCTTGTTCGGTTCCAGTTCAAGCTGTAAGGCTTGAACTCGGACAGCAGTCATTGACCTCATTGTGGAAACTTGCTGTTTGTAGGCTGTGGGCTAAGATTATCTTGGAAATTTCCCACAAGCCAAACCTCTTGAACTTCGCAGTAGAACACTCACAGAGAGTGACTAGGAGTGTGTGATTCTGTTCAATGGAAAAAACTGCATTGTCCCATTTCCCGGCCAATTGGAGTGAAGTCTCTAAGTCAATGATCGAAATTCATCTGGCTAAAATTGAGGGCAAGACGCCATATTATGATCGTGCATTGACTACAAATCAATTGGCCCTACGATTTAGCTATGTGCCTGCCTGGGGATACTCCTTGTAGCTACTTTACCAAGTACTGTGCTCCTGGTTTGATATATTTTGTCCTTTCCTTAAGATTCGATATTCTACTGGTCTTGGCTTACACTGGGGCTTGGGCAGGAATGCCATGAGAAATTAGAATTTGCAGGTTATGTCAGGACACCATCGAGACTGCTCAGCATATCCTGACTCAATGCTCTAGACTCCAAGCTATGTCTGACAAGGGGTATGTTAAATATCGAATTGTAAGATGTGATCAATTTTGGAGCCTACTGTATGGGGTGTAATCACTTGTACTTACTACTGGGACGCACCATATTTGGGAAAAGGTGAAAACCAGATTATGTGTTCGAGTACCCATGCTATTGCTGATTTTCCTTTTCTTTTCTTTATGTATAATGTTTACAATGCAGTTTTGTTATCTATAATTTATACAAAGAATTGTTTGGAAGTGATATTTTATTTGTGCATTATGCACTTTTAAGTTTCCTATTTTAATGTTTATATGTAGTGTGAAAGGTTAACTTAACCATATGTACTTAATAAAAAAAGAATAATAATGGCTTGTAACCCAGCCTAAAAAAAAAAAAAAAATCAGCCCATGAGAGCAAAGATTTGCATACATATGAAGATTTACCATTAGTTTAATTGGACTATCATAACTAATGCATTTTCTCAGCAACCACAGGTAGCACTGCATCTATTTAAGTGTCATTTGTAAGACAAGTTCAAGGCAATTTTGTTGAAATAAAATGCATCCAAATGCAACGTATGGAAATGTAAAAGCAAGCTAAAATGCATTTCTGGTTGCTCTGAAAATGTCCCGAATTTAACAATAGACGAGGTGGTCGAGGATAGAATTAGTAGGTATTTGGAGAGTAAATGTATGGAAATATTGCTGGGGAGACTAGAAAAGCAGAGGCTGTGATTTTTCACTGGAGCCAGAGAGAGCTTAGTGCTGTGGGATCCAATTGACTGAAGTGCTGGCTGGAATCCTGTTTTTCGCGTACAAGCGAAGCTTCTCAGTTTCTAAGTGCAAAGCCTAGAGATTTCCAAAAGTAAGATTGTCAACAAAAGTCCAGCAGGGGGATCTAGTTAATTAACCCATTGCCTTTCATTGGTGGGCTCTTTTCTTTTAGTGGATGGGTGGTGGCAAACTGTGTAGATCCTATTTGACTGAATATAAATAATTCCCATTTTGCAAAACACCCCGGGCGATTATTGTTAACATTCGAAATTAACAAAGCTCATTCCCAGTGTACGCTGAAAACTATAGCCTGTAATGTAATTGGGTAATGCTATTTGTCCTGTTGACCAAGACTTCCTTGAGGAAGATGGGGTCCTTTGTCCCCAAACTAGAAAAATCCCGTAACTGCCAACTTCCCCAACACGCCTTTAAGGGAGGGGGGTCTGAAAAACAAACATCTAAACTGTCCCCACTCCCTAGACCTGGCCTTTCAATAGAATGGTTCTGCATGTAATTGATGCTTGGGTTTTTTGGGCTGGGAGCGGCAGGGGGGTGCTTACAAAAGTGAGACCTCATGAATCCAACATTGTAAACCAAACTGATTGGCTTTTTAAGTATGCAGGAAAATTTAAATTGCACAGCACTACATATGTAAATTGATTTTGTTCAATGGCCAAGGTTGATTATGCCTTGACTTGAAATCTATATAAAGTATTGTGATTTCTGTTCTCCTAACCAACTTGTGTGATTTATTTAAGCAAAAATGTTTAATTGTGAGCCACAGAGAAGGTGGCGTGTGTAGTTTTAGTGCGATATCCATTCTCTATAATTCAAATAAATATAAATATATTTTCTTTACACCGGCCTGGTTCTTGGCTCATTGGTGGCACAGGGGGAGGGATCCGAGGGGCATGATATGAATCTGAAATAGGGCTGAACAAAGAATCCAATAAACAGTTTGTTGTGACACACCTTGTTTGGGGAGGGAAGGAACTCCCCCCGTGTGGAGAGTGGCCTAGCAATAAATTGTTACAAACTGGGGGCTGGTGCCACGATTTGGCTGGCTAATTTTGACTCATGACAAGTGCATGGTGACAGACTATTCATTTTATGTAATTGCATTAAGGTGGAGGGAAATATCTTTGCTTTGTTAATGTGCCGCAAGTTCTTCATCCACGAGTTCCAGGGAGGTGTATAAGTGAAAAATTAAGGTTGGTTTTTGATTTGGCAGTGAGTGGAAATTAAGAGGGAACAGAGTGATTTTTGACCCTGCGCAAGGGAAGTTCGATAAAAATTGCAAAAAGCCATTTTAATTGACTACCCTAGATGTGTGTGATGCCAGGAAACATCTCCCCACCAAGCTGTTCATTCGTGGAGAGTGGACAGAGGTGAATGAGTAGAGATAATAAGCTAAAAACGATGCAAGACATTACATAAGAAGGAATTGACATTTGGCTCGAAGGTGGGAGGTTACACAAAGCGTTTAAAGCATTTTACATGGCCCAAACTACATGCGAGGAACAGATTCAAATTGCACGGCTCATTTCTATTTCTATTTGCAATAAGCTGAGGAGCCGTTGCAAATAAAAGAGATTACTGTCTTGAGTCAAACTGAGGCCCTAAAAACGGCTCAGCACTCATGTGAACAAATGAAGGCGACATGGCAACAGAGCAAAATTCTGGCGGTGAAACACGAAAGCCTCGTAGAACTGCAAAATGAGTTAAAAACCCATCTGCAAGCCAGGGCAGAGTGACAAACAGTGTGCTACACTCCAAGACACCTAGAGGGAGTGTGCAGAAACTGTAACCCACATTCAAGGTAAAATGAATGATCAGACTGTTCATAGTAGTGCATTGCTGGATGAAATAGTGGCTTCCAAGCAAATCATCAAGGAAATGAAAACAGAAAATAACCAGTTAATTATAAAAGGGGTTGACTCCCAGAATGAATGTGCCCACTTGCACCAAGATTTGAAGGCTTTAAAACAACAGAAAACGCTACACGTGAAAGAAAAAGAAGGCTTACAGCAGCCAATAGAGTCCTGTTACAAAACGTAAACCAATTGAAGATGGATACAAAAAAGGGTGAGCCTGGGTCCCAGGAACTCACCAAAGTGACAGAACAAAGGAATGAGCTAGTAGAGTGTGTGAGACAAATAGAAGATGAACTATCAGAGGCAGCGCAATGTAGGGCTGTGCAAGATAAAGAGATTAGTCTTCTGAAGGAAAAGCGCCTTCAATATGCACGCAGCAAACAAGGCTCACAGAGGGAGAATGTATCACTTTAGCACGAGGTGCAGCAAACGAAAACATTGGTTGCTAGCTCAGAGCAGGTTGCTTCAGACTAATCAGGACTTCGTGTCAGAATTGAAAAGCAAGCTCTCTGAATACTTACAGGAAATATAGACAGAGAAAGGCAAGAATGAAAAATTAAATTAGGAAATTACGAACAGGCTCTGAAGCACACTGACCAATCAGGATATAGGACAAGGCCCACTGTTAGAGGTGAGGTGCCCCTCCCATCAGGGGTCGCAGCCCAGTCATTTGTAACTTCCCAGGTACAAATGGGAGCAGACTTCATGAATGCCACTGATAAAGAACAGGGGACCATGAGGCAGCTGGACTTACCTAGGGTTAGCCCAACTGGCCCGGTCCTTGTCTGATTCGGATGAGTACTCACCTTGACCATACGGCAGGGCAGGGCCAGACCAGCGTACCCTAGGAGAGTAAAAGGAATACTGCAAGTACTTCAGACCATGAAACCTCCTATGACGAGAAAGTCAGAGAGTTAGATCATCTGAAGATGAGACTACAGAGAGAACACCTCGCCCGCTTTGCTGAAGGAGAAAATTCAGACGCTCAGCCTAGGAAGGGTATTATAAAAACCTCCATCCATTCAGAGGATGGGGGCAAATTCCTCAGAATGAGGGAAGATTAAACTGTATTCTATCCTGTGCCAAAAGGTGACTACAGTGGGAAATTATCCTGAGAAATCACAGCGGCACAGGCAAGAGGGGTCCAGACCCCATGGTTCTGGGAGACATTCCCAGCCTCATAGAGAAAGAGAGAGCCTAGAAGACAGGGAATGGAGTACAGGTGCAGAGAAAGACAAAGCGAAACAGAGGAAGGGTTTTGTGAAAGGCCCAATAAGACAGATCAAGGCCATGAAGAGCTTCCTGATCCCATACCACAAGAATGCCTAGTCTTCAGTATGGGAGCACCTGGAACTTTATGAGTAGATGATGGCACACTTTCAGATCAGAAATTATGTGAATTGCATCGCATTCGTGAACTGGATATTCTCACCGGAGTACTCCAGTTTCTTTGCAGGACTGGAGGGCCAGGATCATTATAATGCTTCAGCACTTTATAAAGAACAAATATACATACAATATCACCCAAACTGTGTTGGTACTCATTTATGAACCACAGAAGGATGAAAGGCTGAATTGGCCTTTCCGGGATTGCAACCTGCAACCTGCAGATCACACACGCATCACAGCAGCAAGCGCTGAACCCCCGGAGCTATCTTACTGGCTATAGTAAAATGAGCAATTACATGTCTGAATGGTCTCAAAACCAGAAAGCAAATTACACTCTGTAGTGGATTCCATTAAACTGGTAACCGAGATTTGACAGCAGGCCAGTTCATCTGCAGGTCTGGTGCAAAGTTGGCCACATGTCAAGCCTGCGTGGATCTACTTTTCAGGCTTCAGAGGTTGGCAAAATACATACCAATGGGAGGGTTCCTAACTGTGTATTAAAGAATTTAGAGAAGCGCAGGAAAAGCAGCGCTCTCACATGGCAACCCATACACTGGGCACTCGTTACCTCCAACATGCAAGCAAACATCCTGAACAGCATGCCCTGGAGATAGGAAAGATAGACATATTACAACAAAACATTAATTGTGGCACAATGAAATCAAGGGTCACTGTATGTGCTATGGTCAAACATTTCTACACTGTACACAAGATTTTAGGCACAATGATTCTGTCAACTGACCACAGACACTGAGATGCAATGTCTTGTGAGGATCGTAAAGAGACAACGACAGAAAAAACATGCTATAACTAACCTGTGAAAAGAAAAATACATCTGAAAGAGATGCTTATTCTACTCTAAATGCTTTTTGGAGGTTTATGTCTGTATTGTGAATTTGTGGTGAGTACCAACATACTAAATCAGTGACTCACCTCCTGAAGAGTGTCTGAAATAAACCTTTAATGAGTCTAGCAATTCCAGAAAGACAAATTATGTGTTATTCCTATTCTTTTTTATTTAGGGTCACTACTCAAAGTGTTACACTTGTGGAACCCCCTGTTTTTTTAAAGGAAGCCTGACCAAAAAAGCCAGCCACTCTAGTAACAAAGCCACGTGGCACTGGCCATGGCCCAGGAGCTTCAATTAGTAAAAAGATTTTTTTAAGAGTTTCTTTTTTGTAAGAATCCATCCGCCATATGTTCTGGTCATGCGGCGTTCCATGTATAATCTAGCACCGCCATGTTATTCTTAAAGGGCTATTTATAAGTCCTTATCACGTCAGAACACTTGTGACATTAGGCGCGTAATGTCTGACATCACGTATGTTTTCCAACCAAAACAAATTGTACGTTACAAAAATAAAGTAGCGGACGATGAAGGTACTGTGAATATAACGGAAATTGACTTTTGGCCATACATTTATATATCAAAGAGTGTAAGATCTTGTCTGCAACATTTAGGAAACCCACAGAGGCCAATTCAGTACTTTTGGCTATTAGTTGCCACAAACCAGTGTAATAAGAAATATTTCACTTGGAGAACACATCAGGGCCAAAGGAATTGTAAGGAAACTATTGAATTTCGAATGAGTGTCAGGTCCTTGAATCACGCTATACGCAAGATATACTTACACCGGCCAAAATGAAGAGTGCTAGTCTGGATAGGAAAAAACTATTACAACCTAAACCGAAGAAGGCACCAGACCTACAAACAGTGAGAACGATCACAATATTCAGTTGAGAACAAACAACTGTGAAAGATATTTCATAAACATTGGTGTATATTAACTTTAGACTTTGATTTACAATCATATATAAAAGAAAGACCCACATTTGTATATACGAAAGCGCCCACCATCAAATCAGTTGAGTATGTCATTTTAAGAGCCACACAAGCCATCAAGGATTTGGCTAAATCAAGATTTGAAGGGCTTCTCTTGATGTCGTATCAGGTCAACACTACCATCAGGTCATCATCTTACTATTTAATGATACTTAAACAATTACACCATTTTACATCCGAAGATCACTTAGCTATTATTTGCTTTTAACTAGATAATTGCAATACACTTTTCCTGGGAGTCAGGAAGATTATAATTCCAAGGCCACACATATACCCCCACAAAGCAGTCAGAGTTGTCATCAACACCCTAAGACGCTTGGATTTCCCTCATTCTCAGGAGATTACACTAGCTACCAGTAGAAGCTTCAGTCACATATAACGTCCTTACTGTAGCACACACGATATTGTATAGAAACTCACCAGCATAAGTAAAAGGAATGAAATCCTGGGTCAAACCAAACCTGTCCCTTTGCTCAAACACATTTTCTGTTGCTACCCTGAGCTTTAAGCACAAACATGCCATGGGTCACTCTTATCAAGTGCAAATGGCATCGCTGTCAAACTCCCTGCTTGTAGAGATTCGAATGACCAACTCTCTTGGCCTTTTGTACGAAACTGAAAGCGTTCCTATAACTATGATCTTTGTCGAATTACAATTTGGGTCTAGGCTATGATGCCCACTTCTGACTGTTAACGGGTATAAATACTACCTTCATCAACCATGTCATCTAACACCAAACTCTTTTGGGTACATCACTGGAAAACATGCAGGAAGATCATGGAGTAAAGAACCTAACCATTCTTAAAATAGTACAAGTCCAGAATACGTTTTATGAAAATTATCCTCAAGGTAAGAAAGTATGCCATTGAGTCTAAAGCATATATGTAAGTTTGTAAATAATGCTCTTGAAACTTAAGTGAAGTTGGTAAAAAAAATTAAAAAAAAGGCATTAAACATTTAAAGCAGCACAAACATGGCTGCAGTAAAATATTACCAGAATGCTGCAGCTTGAAATTTTCTCAGTAAAAGAGGAGCACGCAGACACATGGCATTAGGGAATACATTAAATAACATGCCCAATCCAGATTTTGTCACTCTCCATCCCTTAATTCTAGGCATACCTCACAATGTAAAAGTCTTCCACCAGAAGTGGCAAACCTCATCTCAGAGCTTATTACTCTACTCACTAACTGAAATACACAAGAGACAGTCGAGGGTGATTTTTGCATGCCAGAAAGAGCACTCGGCCACCGTAACTGAAGACACTGAGCATGCATCTGGAAAACATTCCAATAAGTCCAGAAAGAAAATAACTATAGGGCTAGGACTTCACAGGCAACCTAAGCAATCATTGTTAGCATCACGTATCAATGGGTTACACAACAAATCAGTGGAGATAGATAAACCTGGGGGCTTTGTTAACACTTAAAAGTCCATGCGTAAATCCTAATACATCGGCTTTGTAATCCTGATAGCCGGCGTCATATATTGCAGGCCCCTGTCCCAACTTTTATAACGCATTAGCGTGGGCAAACAGGAAGTGACCCCCCCCCAACCCAACTTCCCCCATATATCATAATCTGGAAGTGTGACCTAAAAGGATCTAACATGAGATGAAAAAGCCTGTGTAAACAACCTCTCAGAAAGAATTCAAGTACCTTCACATGAAGAGTCAATCCTGAAAGGAAAGGCAAATGCTATGCATAGGATCGACATTAAGGGTGAATTCCTACAAAACAGAGCCCAGCCTATGGGAATTGAGCAATGGAAAAGGAACAAGTTACTTACCTTTTGTTCTCCAGCATGGGTCTGGCATGGATTCACATGCTCATGAATATTCCCCATCGTCAGGCTGGGAATCCTTGGTAAAGAAAAAATCAGTATCAGTTTCGTTTCTGAACTGTCTTTCTACTAATAACCAATCACTGGTCTCTGGGTCATACTGCCCCCAGCCAATGACTGCCCTCCAACTAAGCTACTCCTCTGGCAGCCATCTTCAGATTTGGGAGCACGTAAAGTGGCAGTAGGAGCAAGAGAAGAGCCGCAAAGGGGTTGGAGAGCGGGTTTGCATGTGAATCCATGCCAGACCCATGCTGGAGAACAACAGGTACAGGTAAGTAACTTGTTCCTTCTCCAGCATGGGGTCTGGCATTGAATCACATGCTCATGAATACAAGAATACATAGCAGTACACACATGCACAACCACGGGAGGTGGCAAGGCTCAACATTAAGCATTTCAACAACTCAACATTAAGGATCTCTTACCTCCTCACCAGGCGCACCTTCAAGCAAACAGGTTGCGCAGCATTGCCTGGCCGACTCTGGACTCCTCCCTGGAATCCCGGTCGACGCAGTAGAATCTCCTGAAGGTGTGCGTCGACCTCCACGTAGCAGCCCTGCAGATGTCCAACAGGGGCACACTAGACAGGAATGCCGTAGTAGAAGCGATCGCTCTGGTTGAGTGGGCTCTCAGCGGCCGGGCAACGGTCGGTTTGCCAACCAGTGACAGTGCATGATGCAGCCGGAGAGCCATCTGGAAATGAAAGCCTTTGAGAGGTCCTTCCCTTGGTTCACAGGGCCAAAGTTAACAAACAGCTGTGATGTCTTCTGAAAACTCTTTGTGCGGTCCAAATAAAACTTCAGTGCTCTAGCCACATCCAGCGAGTCCAAAGTCCTCTCAGCCGGCGACGAAGGAGACGGGAAGAAAACAGGTAACATCAAGCACTTAAGAGTCGAGGACGCCCTGGCCTTTGCAAGCACCTCCTTGCAGTCCGCTGGGATATCGTACCCTCCGAACCCTAGTGCTGCAGGAGCCAGGCATGCAGGTTCAGTGATCCCGGGTCGAGATGGAGGATGGCGCCTCCTTCCCTGGTGGGAAGATCAGTGTCTGCTGGCAGTTTGATGGGGGGGACGCGGACATGTCCAGAAGGTCCGGGACCCAGATCTGCCTCGGCCACGCCAGTGCGACGAGGATCCTCCTGCACCGAGATTGTCTGAGTTGACTCATGAGTCGCAGCAGCAATGGCAGCGGCAGGAACACATACAGGAACAGGCCGTCCCAGGGGAATGAGAATGCGTCGCCCATGCTCCCCGGCTGGGGATACCTGCTGGCAAACCTCCGGCACTTGGTGGTTGTCGCCATCGCAAACAGATCGATCTGGGGGTTGCCCCATTGTCGGAACAGGAGATCCACTCGATCCTGCCGAAGCTCCCACTCGTGGCAAGAGCGCAGCTCCCTGCTGAGTGAGTCGGCAATGGCGCTCTCTACTCCTGCCAGATGGAAGGGTAGCAGGAACATCTCGTGGGCAACGGCCCAGTGCCACAGATCCTGCGCTTCCTTGGATAGGGCTGGGGATCTGGTGCCCCCCTGTTTTCGGATGTAGAACATTGTGGTGGTGTTGTTGGTGAAGACCCTCACCACCTTGCCCTTGAGGGAGGGGTGGAACGACCTGGGGGCCCAGAACACGGCTCGGAGCTCCAGGACATTGATGTGTAGTGACCTCTCCTCTGGGAGCCAAAGGCCTTTTGCGTGGAGATCTCCGGTGTGCGCTCCCCATCCTTCCAGGGAGGCGTCCGACGTCACCGTTTCCTGATGTGCCGGGGTCTGGAAGTCCATACCCGCCGCTAGATGCGCGCGGTTGCTCCACCACTGGATTGCTTGGTGGAAAGTCTCGTTGAGGGAGATCTTGTCTTCAAAGCTGCCCGCCGCTTGCATCCAACGGGTGTCGAGGAACTCCTGCAGTGGCCACATCCTCAGCCTGCATAGATGCACGAGGTAGATGCATGATGACATTATGCCGAGCAGGGACTTGATGGACCTCACCCTGGCCACTTCCAAGGTCAACAGCCGTTGTACCTTGCCCAGGATGGCTTTCGTCCTCTCCTCCGACGGTGAAGCCATCGGTGCCACTGTGCCAAGTCTGGCTCCCAGGAACAGGTCGTCCTGCGACGGTACCAAGTGGGACTTTACGAAGTTGATAAAGAATCCCAAATCCGAGAGCAGGTGGACAGTCTTCGCTGTGTGATCGACGGCGAGATCGCCCAGATAGGGGTATGCACGGATCCCCTGCAGGCGCAGCCACGCCGCCACTGGTGCCAGGCACTTGGTGAAGACCCTTGGCACTGACTTCAATCCGAAGGGCAGGGTCTTGAACTGGTAGTGCTGCCCTTGGACCACGAACCGTAGCAACTTTCGATGTCCTTTTTGTATGGGGATGTGGAAGTAAGCGTCCACCACGTCCAGCGACAACAGGAAGTCGCCTTCCTCCAATTGTCCCAGCATGTGCTGAAGGGTGACCATCCGGAACTTGATGTATTTGTTGAGGCGGGGAAGGTCTAGGATGGGCCGCCAGCCACCGGTCTTCTTTCGGACAAGGAAGTACTGCGAGTATACTCGAGAGCACCTGAGCCTCTTTGGGACAAGTTCTATCGTGCCCTTTTTCAGCATTGCTTGTACTTCCAGAAGCAGCTGTGGCACGTGGTTTTCTTTCCTGGCCGCAGGTGGAAAACGGGGACACTTTCTTTGGAACTCCAGGAAGTGCCTGTTGGCCTGGTCGTCCAGCACCCAACGGTCGGTGGAGATGGACTTCCACACGCTGACGAATTTCGCCAGCTGGCCTCCCACCGGGGTGCTCGGGTGGGGGCCCGACGTCACGGCCGCTTCAGTCTTGTTTTGCCGAGGCCTTGCCACCTTGGCGATGACGATGTCCTCCTGTCTTGTTGCGGCCTTTGTAGGCTTCCTGCGACGAGGAGCGGGCTGCATGGCGGTACGACAAGGCACAGCCGCCGAATCCTTTGGAGGCACCCTAAGACTTGCCCCCAGAGGTCCGAAAGGACGGCCGCCATTGATGGAGAGAACCCGGGGCCCCCGGCCGTCTCGGAGTTCGCCTTGATGGCCTGCAGTGACTCGTCCACTGCCTTGCCGAACAGGTTGTTCCCATTGAAGGGCATGTCCAGTACCCTGGTCTGCACGTCCTGATGGAAATCAGTGGCCCTGAGCCAACCACGCTGGCAAAGGCAGACGCTGTTGCCCATCTGGTGAAAGCCGGTGTCGGCGATGTCCGTGGCCACCGTGATGGCATGGTCCGGCGCCACCTCACCTTCCTGCAGGATTTCAAGGGCTTCTGCCCTGTTGTCAACTGGGAGGACGTCCGGGATGGGAGCGATCTTGAACCACAGCTCCCTGTCCTAGTGTGCCACAATCGCGAGGGCGTTGGCCGCCTTGATGGTCGTCGCTGCCGACGAGGTGACTCGTCGTCCCATGGCATCCAGCTTCTTCCCCTCGCCCCCTGCCGATTTCTTCTTGGCTGCCGCAGAGACCACTGAATCCGGGGACGACTGTGCCCCGAGGCACATCGGAGCAGAGTCCAGGACCCGGTACTACTACTTGTACCGGTCCCTCTTCGCAGGGGCTGTGAACGAATTCTTCAGAAGGGACAGTCCTTCGTCCCAGATGTAGTCCAGTAGAGGGACCGAGAGGACGGTCTTCCTCTTGGCCTCCCGTCGTTGGTAGAGGAACCCTTCCTTCTTCTGCTCTTCGGGGCATAGCTGGAAAAGCTCTGATGCCCTGGCGATCATGGCGTGAAAGGAGAGAATTTCGTCGGGAGGGGAGGCCCCAGGAAGGGGTGATGGGAGACCCGTCCCGTCGTCACCACCGTCGTCATCATCTGTCCCCGTCGTCGCCATCTCCGTCTCGTCCCTCGGAGGAGGGGATGGGGGTGTAGGCTGGAAGGGAGAAGGAGGATGGACTCGCCTCCGTTTGTTCGGTGGGCTCACCGACGGTCCAGGTGCTGCTGGATCATCCACTGGTGGAAAGGGCAATCTTGTCCGTATCTCCGTACACAGGGTCTGCAAAGCCATCAAGATTGCTCCTGAATTGTCTTGTGGCATCGGTTGCAGGAGTGAAGGCTGGGGCATGGCTTCCTCCGCTTCCTCGACCGACCGCGGTTCCTCATCGGCCCCACCGTTGCTCTCTACGTCCGCCTCGTCGGGATCCCTCCCGTGGGCTCTGGCCTCCTCGAACATCTTGTCCAGGATCTTTTTGACGCCAGCCAGCTCATCCTCGGAGTGGAATCTGTGTCGGTTAGGGCTACCGGGCCCCCTCTCTTTCTCATCCCAGGGTTTCACGGGAGTCTTCTCGATAGTCTGGAAAGATGTTTCCCTCCTGGGTGGCAGGGAAACTCTAGGCCCGGAGGTCGTCTCCACTGGGGTAGCCTCCGAAGGCTTCACCAGGGCTGCCACAACTCCTTCAATCGAGGCCTTTGCCGGGGGAATCAGGGCCTTCACGACCTTGGGCGCATCTGAGGCCTTCACCTTAGGGGGAGGGTCACTGCCTCGCCCCCCTCAGCTTTCTCCATCAGGATCGACCGGGGCTTCTCCCTAAGCTTACCCGGGTTCTCTGACTTCCTTTTCGCAGAGCCAGAGCGTTGGCTCGTGGAAGATGGTATCAGTGACATTGCGACCTGCCTGGCAGCCGAGGAGCCGAACCAACGGCGCTCCCGGTGCCCGTGGACTCACAGTGCTTAGCCTTTTATTGGGCCCCCGTCGCCAGAATGCCCTCAAAGGTCTTAGAAGACCGCTCAGATTTCTTCTTCTTCTCACCTGCTGCTGGGCTCTTCCCCCCCATTCAGTTGGCGAGTCGAGTATGTCGATCCTTCACTGTCAGGACGGACATGTTCTTACAGAACGTACAGTCTTTCTCCATGTGCGATTTGTCGTTGTGAAGGCAGTAGAGGCACCGGGAGTGCTCATCTTCCTTGAAGACGTTCTGTAATCCACATCCTGGCCAGTTCCTGAAAAGTTTAGATCCAGTAGGCGTCGAATCTCCCTTGTCCTGGGCCATGACCAAATGGGCAACGGCCGCCATTAGCCAGAAGACCGCAGAGTTTTCTGAGGAGATTGGTGCGCAGAGTCGCATGTGTAGAAGATTTGGTTGGCAGGTCCCCCTTTGATGAAATTCCAGTCTAGCCCCCGAGGAGCCCCGTGGATGGAAGGCGAACTGGTCAGTTGAGGGAGAGTCAATGCCAGAGGATTCCAATTGAGTCACGGATGTAAGTAGAACAATGAAAGTGGCAAAAAAGGGGAAGGGATTGTGTTATGAATATTAAGTGTAAAAAGTAACAGGATTTATTGGGGAGATTATAAAGAGAAGAAGTAGATAACTCAATTCCTGTTTCCAAGGAGGCAGAAGGGTACACACTAATGTAAAGGGTATTAAGGATTCCTGAGGCAAAGTCCACAGATGAGTGTGCATCAAACTTCAGAATGGAGTGAAACAGAGGAGAGATGCATTCACTAAGATAGTAAAGGAAGGCATATGCAGTTAAAAAAATAAAGTGCTCATGTGAATAATAGAATTGTTAAAGACTGATGAATATAAAACAATAGTAAACATTTAAAGAGATTGGTGGAAAATATGGATCAAGAGATTGGCGTCAATCAGGAAGAGAAAAAACAAAAGAAAGTAATGTATAAAGAAAGAAGAGACTTAACATACTACTAATACGTGAAATATATATTAAAAATTGATAGAACGTGTAAACAAAGTAGGAAACAAAATATCATTGCATAGATTTTTAAAAAAAATTAAAGTAAGTTAAATTAAAGAATCGAATAAAACAACGGGTAAGTATCTGTCATCATGGGGGATACACCACTTTTACATTTATGTAGGACATTACCGAGATACACAGCAAAAAATAAGGAAATATCATTCGGAATGGGTTTGAGGCACGACTAATAAGACACTCATGCCGTAGCCTTAGGAGGGTTTGTTGTCAAAAGACCTTTTGTGGCGAAGGGTGACATATTTGCATGCCACATATAATGGGAAAAAGCTGCAGAAAAGACTGTCCATTTTAGATCTTTGGAAAATTTACCAAAGTGAGAAAGAAGATCCAGCCTATAGGGAGTCGATGCTCAATCAGCATAAAGAGGAGGATAAAATGCCTTCAGCCCCCCTTTTCCCTCCTGAAGAGAAAAGTGCAGATACAGAGAAGGGATTTTAACCTTTAAAGGAATTAAAAGCAGCCGTGGGGTATGTTAATCCAACGTATGCACCGCCCACTTATAGCAGCGAGGATAATTCAGGAGGAGAGTAAGAGCAAAGAACGTAAAGATGCATCAGCATGCGATGAAATAAACAGCGTGATGAGAGAAATAACAGACAAGACAGACGAATAGAGGAAGAAGCAGGGAAACTGAAATAAAGAACGAAGCTAAGGCAATAACAATAGTACAGAATGAATCGATGGGAGGACAAATATTGCTTAAGCTAGACGATAAGGGCATTAATGGGGTTCGAGAAAGAGGAGAGAGAGAAGAGCGGGGGGAAAGAGAAAGAAGAAGAAATAGCATACAAGGAAGAGAGGGATAAAGAAGGCAAGCAAAGAACAAAGGAGATATGAGGCAAAAAACGAAAAGGAGGCATTAGAAGAGAAAAAACAAGAAGAGATAGAAGCCCAAAGAATGAAAGTACGTAGGTGGCAACAAAGGCAAGAGGAAGATGAATTAAGGAAGATGAGGAGAAGAGAAGAAGAAATGAACAAGTGTAGGGGATTAAAAGATGATTCAATAGAATATTTATGCTATAGGAACATAGTGCCAGTAGATGCTTACGAACGACTGGAGGAGGAGAGAGACACAACAGCCCTGTAGGGAGCTGCAAGGAATGCCGAGATCAGCATGGGACAGTGGGCAGGATACAGAAGACAGAGCAGAGACTTGGGAAACTATATAGGTAAATGAGGGACAGAGGAAGGCACAAAACCCAAGAGAATATAGAAGGATCCCTATTTATAGAAGGATCCCTGATAAAGGGAACTGAAGGTAGATCAGGTGACATCATAACAGACGAGTATGGAACTTTGATTTTAAACAGATTAGATCTCGACGGCGAAGAAGGAGACAGTAGTCTCACGAGCTGGGGCATTATGATGCTAGACGAAGAAAGGGAAGAGGAATGAGAACACAAAGAGGGCGGATGCAGGTTTTCAAAAGAGTATGTGCAGAAAAGGGGGTAAAATGGTCAGATTGAGAGGACCCTAAAGGGAGGACACCGTATACCGAGAGACCACAAGTATGATCAAGTAATATAGGGGATATATCCCGCCATATGTAAGCAGGTTAAGACCAATATCAGGAAAGAAACAAATGGGTGAGGCGAGCTCTGCTTCGAAGACAAGGGGTGTAGGTAAATATGATTATGAAGCAGGATTTTCACAATTCCCATTATTGAAGAAGGGGGGAGGACGACCACAATATATACCATTGCCACAGATGGATAAAGATAATTTAAGATGTACATGTCCGAGTTTAACTTCTGGTGCATTAGCTATAGGTGACATAAAAGGGCTGCTATCCTAGGGGAGAGCGCTGAGCGACATTTGGAAGCGAGCAGGATATGCAGGTGTGACTGCACAACATACGACCCATGATGGACTGCCATTTAATAACTGCAGAGCAGAAGTATGGTGCGCGCTCAGATTGCAATATTCAGATACATAAGATATATGGGTGCAATTATGACCAGGAACATGGTTGAGGATGAATATCCTGTTGCCTTTATTCAAGATATTCAGGACAAATGGAGGCAGGAGACTTGTGAATCATGGGATAAAAAAGGAGCATTATTTTATCACATATTGTGTCAGGGGTTGCAAAAGCCAGTACAACGGCAGTTGAAAAAACAGGTGGGAATGGCAGCAAAGCCATGGCCGGAAATACAATTGATAATTGTGCATGACTGCCGATTGATGCAGGAGAAAAATAAGGAGAAAGACGAGAACAGAAAGGGTGACGAAGCAAAGTTAGTTCAGAAGAGGTTGTCCAAAATAGCCACCGAGGGAGCGGGACTGATGAGTAATGAAGGAGTGGTGACAGAGGAGATACAGATAGGGCATCAAAATAAAGCAGGATATGCCGCAGACCAGAGTGGGTATCATTTTTGGCCAAGGGGAAGAGGGAATGGGCCTAGACTAGTAGGATGAGGTGGATCTCAAACCTCTCAGGGAAGAGGAGGATTTAATGGTGGACAGCCACAACAGTCTTGGAATTGTGGAAGAATGGGTCATATAGCCAAGACTTGCAGAGGAGGCATGCAATAGAATTGGCAAGCTCCAAGAGAGGGGGAATGGGATATGCTCCACAATATCATGCAGAACCGCAGGAATATTATGTCCAAGATCACACGTACGCTCAGACATATGCACCGCAACCCCAACAAATGCAGCCAGCACTGCTGCAAATGCAATCGCTGCAACGGCAACCACAGCAGACACCCATGCAAACACAACAGGCTCAACCACAGCAAGCACAGATACAGCAGGCTGTGGTACTACAATAGAGCATGACCCCAGGAACACAACAGGCAGCTGCACCCAAAATGGGGAGTGCAACTGATGGGAGGAAATCCTTTCAAAGTTACAGGGATGAATTTATATCCACAATAGGAGAAGAGTGACTTGATGTGTTCAGTACTATCAGCGACACCAGACCCGCAAGAGGAACCAAGGGTTAAGATGATAGGAAGCAAGACATTTTCATTTTTAGTAGACCGTGGAGCCACTTGTTCCTGTGTCCATGAGGGAAAATACCCAATGTCAGATGCTGCCATGAATGCTCAAGGGTTCTCTGGGGCGACTAGTTTAGTTCCTTTTACAGACGAATTACCAATTTCTATAAGAGAACATGATATATGTCAATGCCATTATTGTACTCTAGGCAGACGCTAGTCAATATATTGGGATGTGACTTAATGACCAAACTTAACATGACAATATCTTTCACCGACGAAGAAACAGGGTGATCTACTCCAGGGAAACACCATATGAATGTGGGAGAGTTTATATTAGCCTTTACTGGCCAGAAGGCATTACGAAGAGTGCCTTTAGATCCTGAACTATTTCTGTATGTAGTGACTATTTTATTGTCATTGTTACCCAGGTTGGTAGGTAAAATATTGAGAAGTCCCGATGAATCTTTGTTTAGACCAGAAATCCCCATGGACGATGAGGAAGCGCACATCATTCCCTTACAGTTAGAAGCAGCAGTGTTTAGAGAAGAAAAGGTGATGCTGCATGGGACAAACGATGAAGGAAGGGGATGGAGAACGGTGATAACCCTCAGTGAAGGATACAGGTTGAGAGATTAGAAAAACAAAGAACTATTTAGAGATGACTACTCCAAAGATAAACTAGTATTTTTCAAAAGTATTACTTATTGGATTAAAGTGAAGAATATAGAAATGCAGCAAAGAATGGTATTGGTAAAAAGACCACTGACATTTTTTCAGAAAGACTTCAAGAAAGTGCCAGAGATATTATGGACAACAAGCCCATATGATGTGGGTTTATTGAAAGGGATAGGTGCAATTAAAATGTAATTAAAACCAGGAGCTCTTTTACCATGAGCAAAGCAATAGCCCAACCTCCAGAGAGGCGGATGGAGGTATATTTGAAACCATTTCCGCTTTAATGAAAGAAGGTATATTGGTGAAATCAGACTCATCATGTAACACGGCCGTGTATCCTGTGAAAAAATGAAAGGGGCGGGGGGTTGTGGAGATTTATTCAGGATCTTCGCCCTCTAAACAATATAGACAAAGCTGAGCTTCCTTTTGTTCCGAATCCTGCGACGATACTGTCTAAACATCCCCTCCACGGCCAAATATTTTGCAGTTGTCGATTTAAAAAATCATTCTTTTCAATTCTCCTTCATGAAGATTTGACTTCCTTTTTGTATAGAAATACGTACCTGAAACATTCTAGTTTGCCTCAAGGGTACTGTGAGTCCCCTTCCATCTTTAACAGAGTCCTTCAGATGGACTTGGGTAATGTCCAACTCGAAAGTGCAATAATTCAGTATGTGGATGACATTTTTGTTTGTAGTGAGATGGAGGAAAGGTGTAGAGAAGACTCAGTTAAACTCATGACTATACTCACAGAAAAAGGATATAAGGTAGACGAGGATAAATTACAATATTGTCAAGAAGAGGTCTTGTACATAGGACAGATGATCCCTCATGAAGGGAAAAAGTGACAACTGAAACAGCAGAAGCAATCATGAAAACCGTAGCACATAAAACGTTGAGGGAAATGCAACAGTTTCTAGCTTATGCAATTATTGCAGGGCCAGGGTTTTCAATTACAGTACGTGCATTCAACCACTTTTAAACAGACTTAATGAAGCACAGGTAGATAAGAGCGCAATAACATGGACAGATGAGATGACTGAAGGGTTCGAAGAATTGAAAAAGACAATTAGTACATCCCCTGTGTTAGGGATCCCAGATTACAATGAACATTTTTATTTATTCTCCCATTCAAATGGAGAAGTCATGACAGCAGTTCTTACACAGAAGACGACATTAGGACAGGGACATAAACCATTGGCATATTACAATGGGATTTTAGATCCAGTAATGAAGGGACACTATCCCTGTGAGCAATCCTTAGCTGCTGCTACATTTGCAATTGAAAAAGCTTTGAGTACAACGATTGGGTGCCCAATAACTTTATTCATAGAGCATGCATTATTTGTATTCGTAGAGAAGCCTAAAAGTACTTTGACCACACAAAAAGCATTGGATATGAGGTGCTTAATTCCAACCAAGCAATGAACATTTTTAGATGCAAGAGTGAATCCAGCAACATTTATACCTGGACCAGTAGGAGAGGCTGACTATGTAAATGAATGAACAACGTATATTGAGAATTAAAATGAAATTCCCCAAGCTAGAGAAAATGCTAAAATGCTATCTGGAGGGGGAAGTTGTTTTTATTGATGGTTCGACAGGGAAAGGCACACGGGATCAGTAGTAGTGAAACTGAATAGAGAAGGTGAATTCAAGGTAGTGATGACCATGAGATTGTCTTTGAATTATTCAGCACAGGCTGCAGAATTAGTAGCACTCATCGAAGCGCTGCAGAGTTTTGATTATGAGCAAGTCACTGTGTACTCAGACTCCGCCTATGTGACGTCAGCTGTACATGCAGGTTTGTCACACTGGAAAAGGAGGAGCTTCCTTCGCGCAGAAGGCATTTCAGTGCAACATGCGGCCCTATTGGATAGGCTTATAGAAACAGTCTCCCAATAACCCTAGTAGTCTAAAATACTCAGTGCATTCTAAACAAGCAGATTTAATTTCCCACTGAAACAAAGCCACATATGTAGAGGCCAAAAAAGTGGCCAATTACCACCCACATCTAGTTTAGAGAAAGAAGATGTTGAACAACTAACAGGATGATACACGTTTAGCAAAGGAGGGCTTTAACATGGTATCTATAGAAATACAAGGTCGAACTCCACAAGAAGAACAAGATTTATGGAGGCAAAGTAGCACTGGAAAGCCAGTTATGCCTCTAGCATTATTGAGAGTAGGGCTGGAGCAGCTTGACTACTCAGTACATACGATTCGAGAGAATCTAGCTGCAACAATTGCAGAAGAATGGTTCTCACCCAATCTCCTGGAGCATGTGGCACAGTTCATTGTGAATTGCATAGTGTGCCAGAAATTCCCTGCATGGCACACTTTACGAACAGTGAGAGGAGCAATCCCTAGACCCAATGACCCATTTCAGCATCTGCATATAGATTATGTATATATGAAACGGCTGCAGATATATGCTGGTCGTAGTATGTCCTTTTCTAGATGGATAGAGGCAGGTCCATGCAGACACCCTGATGCCCTGTTTGAGCAGATAGTACTCCTTTTAGGTATAAAACACAAGTTCTCCTCTACTTATCACCCACAGTTCAATGGAGTCTGTGAGAGATTAAACAGATAAAAAGGGGCGCATAGCAAAGCTAAAAATCTCTCTGAAAAAGGGTTGGCTACATTGCCTGTCCCTTTCTTTATATGCCCTGAGAAATCAACCCGATTAAGATCACCATCCAACACCTCCACAGTTGGTGACGGGACACTGTATGAGAACCCCATTAACTCCTCCAACCTGGGTAAGAACTGATGCTCGCAGTTTAGCGAAGGCATTAGGAAACGAGATGCACGATTATTTAACAACAATGATTGCAAGTGTTTCTATCGTGTCTCAACAGTTCAAGAACAGAAGGGAGGGGCCAACAAAAAGTGGCAAAGATAATCATATGAAACAGAAATTTTGTTGAAACCCCCAAGGTTGTATCCAGGAGACCAGTTGATGGTGTGTGAATTCATACGCACCTGGAGTAGGCCCCGCTTTGAGGGGCCTCCATGAGGTGGAGGAAGCTAGCCCCACTGCTGGTAAATTGAAGGGGCGAAGAGCATGGCTACATCTACACAATGTCAAACCTTATAAAGGTGAAACATCAGCCCTTCTCAAAGACATCCCAAGAGAAGCAAGAGAAGTAGTTCAGAGTGTGCTGATCCATCCAAACGAAGCAAAATAAGTAGTTACGCGCATGCAGACTCGCCAGATGGCTAGAAATGAAAACAAGGAGAATGAAGTGCACACAAGCACTCTAGTTTAGGGTTCAACATTTTTTGAATCAACTAAAGATCCTCGTTTCGCAAATCTGACAAGAAGAGAATAGACTTGCAGTTACCTTGGAACACTCTTTTTAGACAGGCCTGAAGAGACAATAAGAGAAGAGTCCGGACTTTGAAGAAAAAACAAAAAGCATCAACCATTGTTTATGATACTGTCATTACACTAGTATACACATTCTTAACTGTTCATTTTTCCTACATATTGCAGAACTATCCAGTTCTAATAGGAAGAGGAATACATATCACGTTTTTGGAGGACCCCAAGAATAATTCATTGTCTAACGAGTGATAATTGCAGTAATGCTCCAGTTTCTGAAATAGAAGTGATTAAAAAGGAGATAACACATTTGCAAATTAAGGTATATACAAAATTGAGAGGCTTCAACATTTTAGAAGTTCATTGCCATTCAGAAAGTCAATAGGTTTCCATGGAATATTGAAGATATCAATTGGTATTATGATTTGTGTTTTTCTCGTTATTATGGCAATCCGAAATGTGGCAAAAGGTAGTACAGATATAGAAGATATTAATGAATCTATTTTTGGCCCTACTAGAGGCACAGACAGCCTGTTTTCCAATATAAATAGGAGGTTATTTCAAGTAAAAATGGATGTTGAGGAGGACCAAGAAGACAAACACATATCTTTACAATTCGGTTAACTTAAAAAAAATAACCTATGGCATCAGCATATGAAGGAGGTAGGAGAGAGAACGTCAGATGAAAGCTGCTGTCTGTTCCTTAATACCATATGCCATGAATACAACCAGAACATTTATTCCAACAGAAATTCCTGAGCAAGATGTCTCAGTCATTTAGCAGCGTGCACAAGTGGACAATTTGAAGGAAAATGGGCAAACCCAGATGGAGGTCGAGAAAGACATTCCCATATGAAGATGAATGCACAAAAACGCAGCATACGGAAAAGGACCCAGGCTGGATGAATAGGATGCACATGTATTCCCTTAGTGGTATGACTGGAGAACAGATAAGGGATTGCCGAGCAAAAAAAGGCTAGGATGTGCAGATGCATGGGAAACACCAGTGCTGCCCCATCAACATAGGAGCGTCGCTGTGAGCTGTGCTGCCACTCCTCTTCACCAAGGTTGCTCCATACAGATGCATCCCAGGGGTTAACTCATGAGAGGGCCCGCCTCCCAGTGCTTCTTACCTGCAACCTGGTTTGCTCCTGACAGACGGGACCCAGGGCCATGAATCCACCCCCGTCGCCTACCTGATTCTTTTCTGGGCCACTCTTTGCAGACATAACCTCTTCTTCGCCACAATCTCATGTTGCTGCATACTTCCTTATTAAAGCCAATTCCCTGCAACGACCCTCCCAGATTCCTCACCCCATAGGCCTGGGTTTAGCCCCTTATTTTCCCTTAAATGTAGCATAATAGCTTTATTAACCTGCCCTTCAACCAGGAGTTTTGGGTCCGTAAGCCTTGTTAAGTGCCCTCTGCACCCAGGCTTTGACTCAGCCCCATAACTTCCAGTCTGTACATGGGTGGGGTCATACAGGGAGCTTAACGTTTACTAAAAAATGCAATGGTATTTAATTTGTTGACCTCAGAAGGATGAAGGGCTTATTCTGTCCTGCTGGGTTTCAAACTTGTATGCTGCAGGATAAATACAGTCACCTGAGGCAAGTAGTTAATCTGCTAAATTAGCTTGTCGTCCTTTAAGGGGAGACTACAAAAGGAAATTCAACTAAAACCCCTAATTAAAAACAACAAAAAAAAACACAAACCTTATTCCAAGATTCATGGTCTCCGCTGTTCCAATCATGCCAATAGCTAACAGCATATTGTTGCAGATCTTTGCAGCCTGAAAAGAATGAGATCATACAAAAATATCAATCTCTTATACGATAAAAACATAACAGCAGTTTCAGCAATGATAACTACGGACAGAGTGTATAAAAGAATAACTGATGGCATAGTGCTATGGGTTTCTGCAAAATAAAAGTACATGGCAAAAATGTTTGGACAAGCATATAGATAATGTTGGATATATTTTTTAAGACACATCTTTCCTGCATCACAAACACAAAGCTCTTTTGAAATACCTTTAAATGAAGCTGCTTTACAAAGTTATTAGGACATCACATTGCACCATCCTGCATATCTCTTGAAGCAATGAAAGGATAACAGACAAATGCTCATGAAAAGCTGGGACACGAGTGAGAATCACATGTGATCACATTAAAATCATCAATACTGGAGAATTATTGTTAGAGACCACTGAATAGTTCATTGATTAACATGCATGTATAATTGATTGACGAAGCACTATGCATCAAGTGCAGAATGTACTGTGATAAAGCAGAGGTGATCAGCCCAAAGACCACTGTCGGGGTCCCCTTTCACGTGGCCACTGAAAGGCAGATGCTTCCTGACCCCGACCATGGGGGTGGTGTTCTGCGGGAGGATCACATGGGAGGGGACTCTGGTCAGGAGAATTGGGAGAACCCTTTAGCCAACTTCCCTGAGGATCCCACGGTCTTAATGGCCTATTGTAAAATTAAAGCCTTTGATATAAAAAGTCAGCAGAACATTAGGTACTTCAGGTCCTATAATGCTGTAGGTACTGGGACGAGGAAGAGGGGCTCAGAAGCACAAAACTGCAATGCGCAGTCTAATGGTTCTAATGACCCACACCTGAGCGGGACCTTTGAACATTTAAAGCCCCTTCGATTGTAGGCCATAAGTAGAAGTATTAGAAGGAGAAGTGGACCACAGCAGTGGGAGAAGCAGAAAGACAATGGTGGCAACGCTGCTGTGATTTCAGCAGAGTGCAGTGCTGAGAGAGTCGTAGAAGCTGGGAGTTTACCTTGCAGAGGATGCACAGCGGGAAGCAGTGCAGTTGCTGGCTGTCCCGTGGGAGGGAGGCGCTCTCCCTGGCCAGCGTCATGCTCCGGTGGATGCCGTTCACCAGAGCATGCCAGGAAAGTGACAAGCTCCTGTTGCAGTAAGCACGGGCTGCAGGAGCATGACCGGAGCTAAAACACCACAGACCCAACGTGAGAAGAGAATGCTGAAGCTGCAGCGGGTTGAGCAAACGCACAAAGGAAAACTGGTGAGCTGGCTTCCATTAGGTGACCTTGCGGTGCTACGCACTACACCGCTAGCTGCCAACGGTTGTTTTGAATACCGAATGAATGAAAGTATGTGTGGCCTAACATACACATCGAAGTAAAGCGAGAGGGGAATAACTGCAACAACCATTGCCAAAGTAAAGAGGGGACAATAGTTAACACAGATTACAACCATCATTGCCCAAGTAAAGCAGGGTAATATTGGACACAATAACAACCAGCATTGCCTAAGCCAAAAGAAGGCAATTATAAGAGAAAGGGGAAATAGTTTTTCTAAGGAGAGAAATGTGAATGACCAAAAAGATGGCAGGAGAGAAGCCCTCCCTTTAGAGAGCCTAAAGGGGAGAGGAACATAAACTGCAGTACAAATGGCACACATACCAATGGAACAAACAGCATCAATGTGCATCGTCTCAATATGAAAGAATTTTTGAGATTCAATGATGGTGACAGTTAAAAATATTCTTTAAAGCCGGAAGCAAGCATCACCACAAAGTACTTGTAGTAGTGGTGGGAGCTTTCATCCTGGCAGGCGAGTATACCAGGAAAAGGATTATTAAGTGGCAGTCCTGGTAGGTTAGTGAAACAGGAAGACGACATTGAAGTACTACCTTGTGGTTGAAGGTTGTGGTTGAAAGAAAGTGGCAACGCCACTAATGTGTTATGATTTGAACTCTGGTAAAACCATCCTGACAAAACTGTTTATAAAGAAGAAAAGTTATATTGAAAACAGACTAGAAGTCTGAAGACAAAGTCTTTTGGTTTGAACAGGAGATTGTGGGAACTTTTGAACAATTATATTTGAGGAGTGATAAACCTTGTTTAATAGGCCCAAGTGCAAAGTGAAATACTTTTGAAAGGATGAGAACTTTGTATTGCATTTGGAGCAGAATTTGGATGTTGAAAAGAAATTTCTTGATTGGAACTTTTATTTGGAAAATCCTGCATTAATCTTGGGGAAGGGAGATCCGACTCAGTTTACAAGAATACATGTTTGAAAAGTTTATGTTTGCAACTATTATACTGTTGAATTTAATTGGCCATATGATATCTGTATGATTTTGTTGTATGTTTAAGTGTGAGGGGCAGAAACCTTCTTACAAGTGTTTTCCTTTAGTCTTAGTTTGACAGGTAGGGAAATCCTCATTAGGTTAGTGAAAGGTTTTCTTCCCCTTATTATTTAATAAAATGGCTACTTGTGAGAAAAATCCATCTACTTGTCCTCCTCACCTTTCGGACTCCTCACGGTACCCATCCAAGTACAGTACACTGAAGAGTTTAGTTGCATATATTTTTGAGCTTTAGAAAGTCATGCCTGGTAGCTGGGAACCAATGCAGGGGTAAACCTTTCAGGTTGCATGATAGTCGCCATGAATACAAAAAATCTCCCACCCCTGCATTGTCCACATGCACACCAATTCAACTTGCCAGTTACCACTCACTGATAGCTAGTGGCAATTGTAAATTTGAGCTCTGATCATTGAATGCCTTGGACGAGTATGGTTTGCCTTCAAGTGACAGAAGCTGATTCAAGCAACAACTCACATGGCTAGACCTTTCTTTGTAACTGCAAATTCCTGCATAAAAAGCATTAATTTACAATTTGTGTTCTATAACCATAACCATGTTATCGCCATGAAAGAATGCAAGCATCAAATCTAGCAGAAGTTAAAAATACTAAAAACAATAACAGAACTACGTTAATCTCCTAAAAGACAACAAATTCAATAGTTAAAAAAATAAATTTTTGCATTACCTCCATGTCTCTCTTACTTGCCACAGCACAGTCCCACTCCCTCACAGAAGCCATTTTACAACTTGTAATTGTCCAATCTCCTCTCCCCTTTTGGAGGCATATTATTCAATTGTTATTTCACAAGCCTCTGTTTTTCATTTCCTGTCGCCAGACTGGGGCTCGAATGGGAGGCTTTTGGCTGCTGTAGCTTCCCAGTGCAGGGCATGAGAAGCAACGCTGTTTGGAGCTTAGACCTACTAAAGTAGGAGTGCCCTTCTATGGACCTGCAGTTTGAGGTACGTGGAAGCGGTACAGTGGTGCTGTGGGTTTGTGGATTTGGAGACCGGTATCCTGGATATGACCGAAACCAGGGAAGGGATGGAGCCGAAGATTACTGTTCATTACTACCAAACATAGGACTGCGGCGAGAGCTACCATGCAGCAATCAAGTGGTAGAAAGGGTCTGCACACAGAGTGGATCAGGGCTGTGCATCCCATTCACAGATATCAGCTGGCAGGACTCCAGGGGTGGGTTCCAATTAATGGCACAAGAATCCCTCTGGGTACACTACTGGGGGGAAAAATACACATACTCTAGAAGGCCACATGGGGCACCTTAGTAGGTGTATAACTGGGCTGCCTACATGTCTGCAGGCTTGGTGTGCACAAGAATATATGT
Source organism: Ambystoma mexicanum (assembly GCF_040938575.1). Lineage (NCBI taxonomy): Eukaryota > Metazoa > Chordata > Amphibia > Caudata > Ambystomatidae > Ambystoma > Ambystoma mexicanum. Next base: position 928,877,263 of record NC_090924.1, read on the forward strand.
AAAACAGGCACAATATGTTCCTAGCCCTTATTTACAGCCTGGCAGCAAACTTAATTAGGATTTGCACCTGCAGGACAATGCACGACCTGGTGATACCAAAATTGCATCCCATCCATTGATCAGTGTTACTTTTTGGCACTGTGGGTGTCAGGGAGGGCTCCTCAAAAGAAAGCACATTGTCATCCAGGCTGTCAGTACTACCCCCTCCCTCAGGGCCCGAATCATCTTCCCCTACCCAGAAAAATGAGGAAGGAGAAAAAGTACAGAATAATGTATCGCTCATCTGCTCAGGATTACAAAATGGCTAAGCAGATCCCGAGAGAACAGAAAGGGAAGAAAACGAAGAGCGTCCTCCTATTCATCTGTGTCATCCTATTATTCCGGTGTGCCAGTCTTCCACAGACTATCAAAAGTCAAATATCTGATGGCGGAGAGCAGTGGCCATCACGTGTTTAATATCCTCACTGGATTCATTGGACCCAGAACACGATCCAAAGATAAACCTTTATAAACACAGTAAAACAGAGTTTACTGGTGGTCTCAGACTTTAAAAAGAAGGTTCTCTGGAAATGGAAAGAGGTAGGGGACATTTCCATTCCACGTATCTTTTAAAAACATTACCCTCTTTTTGGAGAAGACAAGCTGAATAACCGTCAGAAGTCACATATCATCCCACCTCAGGTTTTGCAGTACATTGGGGCATTTCAGAACAGATCTGGTGGGAGTAGTTCTTCCACGGTATAGGGTGGAGAGATTGAGAGGACTGTTCCATTCAATTATTCAGATGGACTCGGCGGTCAACTGGGTTCTAGCTGCCAAGGAATATAAAGCAATGATTCCTGTGGGTGAATTGACAACAGTAATGCAATGGTGGCTTCAGGAACAGAAACCTTTACTGCACAGACCAACTGCTTTGGATTAGGTACAACTCTGGGTCATTCTTTGTATCGCTGAAGGGCCGCTCCTCCACATGGAAGAAATGTTCAGCTGTGTACTGAGCTCTAAAGTTGTTCAAAGGCCAAAACCACAGGTAAGCTGTGAATATAAGATCAAACAATATGACAACTATGCAGTGTACAACACGCCAGGAATTTCAAGCCTCCAGTGTCTGGCATTCTTGATGGGTTGCAGGTCAAAGAGTCCTCCTGCATCCCTTTGGGCAGTACACATAAGGGGGAGTGGACATCTCTGCTCAGCGGGAGGTTTCACATCCCACCTTTTTGTTTCTATGGGCCCACTACACATGCAAAAGTGCATGGGAAGTGGATACAGTCTCTGATGTACAAAGAAGGTAGCAGGCGCCCCTACCTAGAAAGAACATGGCATGAGGGTTTCTTCCCACTTTGAGAGTCCGCAGCCATTGCGTTTTGCTCATTGTACTTTTCACAAAGGAGGAATATCCATTTGCATATCAGTCTGTCCCGCCTACAAGGGCAGTCCCGCACCGAAATGCCAGGCAAACCTCCTTTGAACAAGAGTACAACCCCACTCACGTGTTTCAGCCTTGTTGGGCCTCATCGGAGAGGTGGAGCTGTGCCTCTCTGAGCACAGTGAGCAAGGGGTCCACGTCTGGGATCCCCCAGTTAACTTAGGGATACCAAAACCAGGTTCCTTGCAAAAAAATACAAAAAAGGTAGCAGGCGCCCGTCTCTAGAAAGAGCATGTGACCATCTGGCTTCTTATATGCACCCTTTCCCCAGACTCCCTTAAATAACGGAGTCAGAAATCGGAGATTCCGGGGTAGAGATTATTCTGGCAGTACTCCACTTGATACGGGGCCTGGTTTTCTCTTCTCCCTGAAATGGCAGTGGCCTGGGTTTGGCTGCTCCTTCCAAGTTCCTCTGCAGTCTCAGGTCAAATAGAGGGTCTCCACCCCAACAGATGGAAGTAGGTGGTTTTGAAGTTGAGAGGAAGAATCTGCATAGCAGGTGCCTATCGGAACATGTGATATGATATGGCATTTGTAACGCGCCTATACACAAGTGTTTCAAGTGTGGCAACTGCAGTTCAGTATTCCCGGCAATCCAGAAGTCTTACTGAAGGTGGTGGATGAATATTGTGGACTGATGGACTAGGAATAACATTCCTCCTCTTTATTGTGGTATCCCATAGATCATTTTGTTTCTCAAGGGGGTTTCCCCAAAAAGGGGTTGGTAGTGTCAACTGTAAATTAACCAAATGTCAGTGACTGGGGCGCTCTGTGAACCTTATAGGGTTTATTGGAAGGTTAGGTTGTGTTAAAACACTTAATAAGTATCTTGTTGCCCAGACCCCTGCCTCTGTCAGGGGTCCCGTCTCGGGATCTTCCCCTAGTTCTCAGGATTCTTCGCTATTGTGAACCAATGGACTCCATTTATCTGAAAGGTTTGATACTTCAGACGTGTTCTAGTAGCCATTACCATTACCTCAGCTAAGAGACACATGTGCTCTCTAATCAATCCATTCCCTTTCTAACTGTCCAGCCAGGGGATCTCATTCTTAAATGTGGCCTTTCCTTTCTTCCCAAGGTTATCTTAAAATTTAATTGGTTCAAAGACATTGTTTTCCCAACCTTTTATGCAGAGCCGCCTAGGTCTCAGAAAAAGATCTGAACATGTGAAGGGTGCTGCTAACCTATCTGGACAAAACTTAAGGAATGTCAGACAATTTCTGGGGCAGCCGAGCGAGGAATAAGGCCTCAACCTTCTTGATAAGTAGATGGATACGCTCTACAATCTCCATTGCTTTTTCAGCATGCCCCGGGAGCATGGCGGACCCCTATGTGGATTCATAAGGTATCCCTTTATTCGATATTTGTAAGGCAGTCACTTGGGGGATCCTAATTCCTTCATAAAGCACTACTGAGTGATTAGGGTTTTACATAGCTAGAGTAATCAAAAATCACATACAATATAAACAATATTGCAATACAAAATTATACTACAGAAAGGGAAAATCAAATAATTACTTAAATTGCCAGTAACATTTCCCTTACAAAAGGCTTTCAAATCACTCTGTTCCCCTCCAAACAAGCTTGAACCCATCAATGCCTACACATTCAAAAGCTAGACCTACTAATTCATACTTAATACTTAATACTATGGATGCAGGCATCTGAAATTTATTTCGAAAACTGATTGAGAAAACCAGACTATTGGCACCAGCAACAAATTATGCAGATGTGAAACTCAAAAGACTCACCCAAGTCTCTCTGCATCACGTATGGGCATCCAAAATTATACTGATGACCTTCATAAAAAAAGAAACGAGACAAATGCATGGAAAGGACTCTCTCCCCATCCCCAACGGAGGCAGTCCTAAAAAGAAGTGTTTGAATCCAGACCTTTAATATAATTGTGCCATTCTCAATAGTAGCAAAGTCATCCAACACTATGTAACTTTTCAGAGAGGAAATGGTCTTCAGAGAGACAATGAATTGATAACTTTATATCCGATTCTAAAACATCTGTGGTCGGAAAATCAGAAACTTGCAAAATTTAATCAAGTGTGGGTCTATAGAGCGCACACGCAGATAACCCTGTAAAGAACCCATGAACTTGCAAAACTATCAAGCACGGGACTCCAGCGCTCACGCCCATTGAAATGATTTCTCCAATACCCTGGGTTGGATTGGAACAGTATGAAAGCAAACGCATTTAGTGTAGTGTGATGGAAATTGATGTGGGTAAAATTAAGTGTTTATTTCCCATGCTAGGACTTTTGATCAGTCTGGAGAAAGCTTTAGGCGCTCTCAATTGGAGAGAGTGTCCACAGTAGGGTTGTGTACAGAAGGGGGGGCAAGGTTCCTCTATTATACTTTCCAAGTCCACCTAAGCACTATATGCCACACTACTCCTTCAACTGATATGGACCACTGGTAAAGCGCTATACAAATGCACTATTACATAACATAACATGACTTGTTGGGGCTGGGGGGGTTGGGAAGGCTTATCTTAGGATTTCTCCCCTTCCTTATGAAGGGTAGTGGGGGGGATGATCTTTGATCTTAGGACACTCTCCAAACCTCACCCATGCTCATCATCCACTCACTTAGGGTACACCCAGCCCACTGAGCCACCCACTCTGCTGTCCACAGAACCAGACATGGGACTTCAGCAATCAGGCAATAGCTTCAGAAAATGTGTGGAAAGAGAGCAAGTGTTAAACTGTGTGGGTGTTGTGTTGATTCTAAAGGTTTGTGAATATAAAGCCTGATGAGCACACATTTATTAGAAAATACAAGGTGAAGCGTAATGAGAAGGGCATTCCTGCGAGTCACCGGGTAAGCATTGGTCTAGGCCCTGGGCATAGAGAAAGATCTTGGCTGTCACACTGGCTATCCAGTTAGACTTATTTGAATAAAACAAGTGTGGATTTGTGGGTGCAAATGAGCCTAATGTGTCATCTCCATAACAAGGTCACAGATCAGTGAAATATTGGCAGTAAAAAAATAGTATATTCTAGAAAAACTCAATTGTGGCCTCAGGTGTTTACTCAAGGCAAAGGCATCGCCCATGAACCAAGGTAGGTAGCTGCCATGCTGCGCTAAAGCAAAATGAGTTATGAGCAAGTTGCACCACGGCAGCAGGCTCTACCACCCATACACCTGCCAGCCTTGCTGTTCGGGACTTCCCAGAACGATCAGGAACCTCATGCCAAAGGAACCCTGGGATCTTCTTGCCCACTCATGCCACACACCATATTTCCAATTGATATGGGTGCAATAGTGAGAGGTGAACTTGCATGGTTGCAGGCCAGCTGTCACTCTGATATGCATACCATAATATCTCCAAAATATACCAAACAAATGCTAAAACGTCTCAGTGAAAGATCTGAAATAGAGGATAAAGGGGCAAACACACTTCCCTAGAATCACGAAGGAGGGTTGAAAAGTCCCAAATAAATCTAACAAGCAGAGATCTGTTGACAGAACGAATAGAAACAACATAAGTAAAGCACAACACTAAACAAAAGTTACTTGAAGTAAACGAAAAAGCAAGGCAGAAAAGAAATTAGACCTACCTTCCATTACAGGATATTGAGACACTGAAATGCATTCTTCCCAAAGAAAAAGCGGCTAGAGAAATTAATGCATTTTGCAATTTGGGTAGAACGGTTGTTTACAGGGGAAACTACTTGGCCTGAACCATTCAAATGTATATTATAATGTGAAGTGGGACAGTGTTGACATGATTTGAGATATTAAAGCAGGCCGATGTGAAAAGGAATTGCAACAGAGCGCCAGGGGACCACTCCGGTGGGGATAGTGCACGGTACAAATATCCTTTAACATTAACAAATGCCAGTTTTCTGTGCATGTAGAAAAATTGTGCTTAGCCAAATGAGATTTTCTCATGAAATTCGAAGGACTAGGCACTGCAGACCTCTCCCCTACCCTTATCCGAATATCAGGGAACGTCCTTGAAGCTCACAGAGCCAAGAAAAAGGGCAGAGCTTGTGCCGGACAAAGGGTTTATGAGGTGAACAGATGGCCACTTTGAAAACAAAATTGCCAGTTAATGGAAGTCAACTTTTAAAAAGACATGGCATTAAAAGGTGATTGCGGGTGAAGGCCAGGATCTAACTGACAAGTGACAAGTTACAGGAGACTGCCACATGAGTGATGGGGTGGAGTTAAACTCTCGACCCAAGGAAGATGATGACAGATGGTCATTAACCCTGGGAGCAAGAAATGTTAAGTGCTTTCATGGCAGGCTTGGGTCAACGAAGGACAGAGGCCAGGCATACATACAGATCTTGGGAGCAAACATGTGACAGTTAATTGAAGGGGGAAAAATGCATGTCATTATTTCTACATAGGATTGTATGGAGGGTCATACTTTGCCCATTACTCGGGAACCATAAATTGCAGAATAATGGTTTGAATATCATTAAAAAGCTTATGAGAAGACCTCTATGTTTAAACAAACTTTGGAACTGAAGGTATAAGCTGAAATGTGATGATAGCTTCCCAGGAAAGTTCACAAATCAGAAATTCAGGGAGTTGATAGCTTATTGAATTAAATACATGTATATAAAATCTTGTGACACTGACTTTTCCTGTTTGAATAAATTAAATTCTCTCCTTCAGACCTGCAACAAAGTGCTGACGCCAGACACATTTCATTAAGTCTGGCATGGTTAGACCATTTCTGAAACATAGTTTGTCAATCCTATTTGAAAGTTAAAATATTTTGCCATGTTGCAGTTTTCAAGGTCATAACTGAAGTGGTCAAAAATGCAACTTCAAAGGAGTGGAGATATGACTCACAGGGGTGATGCCAAGTAACTAAAGGACCCAATCATTGCGATGAGGATGGACAATAGATGACTAACCAGAATAGTTAGCAAATCAGCTGGCACATCCCAATTTAGATAATTTGGGGAGTGGTTAAAGATTTATAAGGAGATGCACAATGGGAAAGGGAAGATCTGTCAGAAATCATCTTAGTTGGAACTGCTGAAAAACTGTGTTAGAGAACCAAGATTGCCTGAGAGGTGGATTAGACTAGGAGGAAGACTAACATATGGAGTGTTCCTGAATAGGCAAATAAAGGGATGGATTCTGGAAGTATCCACGACTGAATCTGGAGAGGCCATCTAACCAAGTTCCTATGTTTCCTCTGAGCATCCAGAAGCCTTGATGATTTTGCCTGAACACAAAAAACAGAGGTATTCCATGTAAGTAACCTGCCCACCCAAACAAAGTCTTGTGGGGTTCTGTTTGATTTAATAGCTTCCCTTTTCGATTGGGTGCGCAGACCAAGTAGATATTCAATATTTTTACTAAATAATAATTTAATTAACTCCCATATAGTCAATGAATGTGGGGTGACCTTGGAGAGTTTGAAACCTGTGATCTCTCTCCTAGCGCTGATTAAAGGTATAGGGTCACATCACTAGATGGGTGGTAGCCCTTAAATGCGGCAGTAACGCTATTCCTGCTGCCTTTACCGCTCTGTCCAATCTCGAATTGGGTGGAATGTTTGAGTTTTACCTCCAGCTTTTTGCTTCAGGTAAAAATCTCCTTTTTCTGCCTATTTCCAGAGCTATTAGCATGGCATTAATTGCGCCGAAAAACCCCTATTGGGTCCAATAGGGAATGGGGATTTACTGTATCACCACTACACGTCATATGGCACACAATGCGCTGGACCAAGTAGCAGTAACGTTATTTACGTCGGTGGTATTCCGGCACAATTACCGCTGGGATACCGCCAAACATTGTGATGAGGCCCACTGTCATTTTAAATAAGTGGGTGTCCCTTACTGTATTGTGGCCAACTCCAAAATCACCTAAAGGGAAGTGGTGTACTTATTAAAACGAAATTCCTGAAGCCTGGGGTTGTTAAAGGTAAACTGAATATCTGGTTTGTGCTGGGGCAGAAAAAGTGTCTTGCCAACTTAAATAGAGTGAAGTCACTGATTTCAGGGCATACTCTGGCCAGAAGGTGAAAAAGTGACCCCTGGCAGAAGAGAGATTCTTCATTGCTTATTGGTGGAGGAAAAAGAGTATATATATATATATATATATATATATATATATTTCCAAAAAGAAGCCTTTTGTAAAAAATGCAAAAAGTGGAATGCTCTCCAGTCAGCAGCTGGGGAGTACTAATGTCCTTTCGGCAGAAAGAGGTAACACCACCACTTTGAATCCAGGCAGCACAAAGTTCCTTCATTAGTAGATGTGCAGCAGGAAAAAAGGAAGCAACCTGAACAAAAACGACGCATTTCGCGGTAATACCAACCGCTTGATCACGTAGGTTATGATTGATAGAGATGATGGACCATGTTTTAAACCTTAGCAGCTCTCTGATAATGTGTAAAGAGAGTCTACATGCCTATAACAGCTTTCTCCATGTCTAAGAATTCGGCCATCTTATCACATTATAATGTTGTGTAATCCACAAGTGTTGGTGCATACAAGTAAACCTTTGCAGTAGTTAGAATGCATTTCTGAAACCGATTTTCGAAAATTAACTTTTGCAGAGCATATTTAGGAGGTTAAACTGTCTATATTGAAAATGAAACATCACGTGAGAAAAGCACACATGCATTCCGTTCTGCATTTGGGTATCAGTCATGTTAGATTAGCCCCAGTAAATACAAGGGCTTGCCCGCTGTAATCAATTAATTTATATAAATAAAGGCAGCTATAGTAAGGTGGCTAAGACTCAAATGCTAGGTCTCAACAGTAACAGCAATGTGCGTGCCTACGTATGTCATCTCTAATGGATTAAATGCTATTCCTCCATATGTGATGCAGCAATTAGAATTTCATAATATACTAGTACCGCATTCATGTATGGGCAAGCTTAGAGGGAACATAGCACTGTCAAGTGTACACAGGAATAAAAAATAAAGAGCGCTGCATGTGTGAAATTGCTTAAATAAGTGTTGATTGATATTTTATTTCTATTGCGCTTGTACACAAGTTTTTCAGAGCGCGACAAGGCAAAGGAGCGGAAAAGGGGAGAACAAAACAGCGATCTTACAAGACCCAGTGACATTGAGAACCCGCAAGTGCATTGGAGAGAGGGGAGGGGAAAAGTGCATGGAAGGAGGGAGAAGTGGAAAGTGCGAAGCAGAGGAGAAAAAGATAAATAACAATAAATACATAATAAAGGCAACAAACAGCGGTAATGCAGCCAGCAATTTGCAAGTGCTAGGTTTAAGGCAGCAGACAGGGAGATACAGACCCCAGTGCAGGGGGTGGCCCGGAGGCAGTGCGGGAGGGTGGCAGGGTGAGAAGGTACCTGCGCCCGAAGGACAGAGGGTGGCCAGGTGCACGGTGCCAAGAGAACAGATCAGCAGGGGAGAGGGGGAGCGAAGGTAGAAGAAAAGAGGAAGGTCTTGAGGTGCTTCCGGAACCGGAGATGGTTCTACTCAAGTTTTAGAGTGGCAGGGAGGCTGTTCCAGAGGGAGGCCCCAGAGATCTACCCCCAGCTCGTTTCTTTGAAAAATGAGTGACCCAGAGGGAGTTGGAGGTAGAGGAGCAAAGAGCTCGATAGGGGAGGTATTTGCAGAGTGATAGCTGAAGGTATTTTGGACCCAGGCCCCAGAAAGCCTTGTGGACAATGCAGAGGGTTTTGAATTTAATCCTTGCATCCACTGGGAGCCAGTGGAGAGATTTCAGAGCAGGAGAGATACGATCCCAGGGCTTGAGGCCACGGACAAGTCTCGCAGTCCTGTTCTAAATTAGTTGCAGAGGGCAAAGAGAAGAGGCAGGTAGATTTAGAAAGAGGCTGTTACAATAGTCCAAGCTAGCGAGAACCAGAGCTTGGGATACCATGAGCTTCTGGGGGAAGGAGAGGAAAGGCAGAGTACCTCTGAGGAGGTGCAGTCGGAAATTTGACTTTTTAGAGACCTCAGATGTGGGCGGAGAAGGAAAGGGTAGAGTCAAAGATGACCCCAAGGTTCTTAGCCTCGCAGGTGGGGGTAGGAGGAGGGCCAAGGGAGGCCGGCCAGAGAGTGAGGGGAAAGGATGGTGAAGGTGTGCCGATGAGGAGGCTCTCCGTCTTGCTGGCATTCAGACAAAGATCATTGGCGGCACACCAATCTTGAATGGCAGTTAGGCAATCAGAGATGGGAGAGGAGGTGGCAGAGGGCAGCCTGAAAATGAGTTGAGTGTCGTCAGCGTAGCACTGGAAATTTGAGCAGAAAATGGCAATGCAGTGGGCGAGAGTTGCCAGGTATTGGTTGAAAAGCCAGGCGAGAGGTTAGACCCCTGGGGAACACCACGGGTAGAGAGGAAGATAGATGAAAGGAAGGACCCAAGTTGGACCTGGGAGGGTCGATCTGAGAGGAAAGAGGTCAGCCAGACCAGAGCCTGATCAGTGATACCCAGGTTTTCACGGAGACGGTTGAGCAGGATGGTATTGTTGACCGTGTTGAAGGCAGAAGAGAGATCGAGGAGGATGAGGACAGAGGGAATGTTAGAGTCAAGGTTGGAGAGCAGATCTTCACGGATGTTCAGGAGTGCAGTTTCTGTGCTTCTGGCAGCTCTGAAGCCAGACTGGTGGTCATGGAGACAGCCAATAGAATTGGAATGAAGGTTAAGCTGAGAGATGGCCAGCTTTTCCAGGAGTTTGCCAAGAAAGGGAGTAATGGGAATTGGGCGATAGTTAGCTGGACAAGAAGTCTCAGCTGTGGGTTTCTTGAGAAGAGGATGCACAAAGGAGTGCTTCAGATGGGAGTGGAAGGATCCAGAGGCAAAGGAGTGGTTGCAAAAATCAGAAAGGGTCGCAGCGAGGGTGTGAATGTGGGCCTTGATGGTTTTAGAGGAACAGGGATGAACCTGTTTTGAAGAGGCTTTCATAGATCAGACTTGTCTAGCGACCTCGTCAGGGGTGAAAAGAGGAAAGGATGAGAAGGATGGTGGGAGATTGGCTAAAGGAGGGTCAGCAAGCACAGATGGAGAGGGAAGAGGAGGGGTGTGGGTGGAGAGGGAGGGCAGACTGTCCTGGGATTTTAAAATGAAGTGAGAGGCAAGGGCATTGCAAAGAGTCTGGGATGCAACAGGAGGGGTAGAGACTGCAGCAGGGTTGGCCAGCTCCTTGCAGATTTTAAATAGTTCAGCCGAGTTGTTAGATGCCGCAGAGACACAAGCTTGAATGTGGACTCTCTTCTTGGTGAGGACAAAGAGTCGGTATTGCCTTTGTAGCAGGCAACAGGCCAGTTTGTCAGAGGATGAACAGGAAGACCTCCATTTCCTCTCAGCTGCCCTACACTTATGTTTAAGTGTAGCTAGGTCAGAGTCATACCAGGAATTCGACTTGGCTTTGGACTTCAAACAGATCCTCATGACAGGGGCAAGAGCATCATGCCTTTCAGAAATTGAAGTGTAGAGCAGAGACAGGGCTGTGTCAGGATGTGAGACAGCCAAAGGTGGAGGGGGGGGGGGAAGAAAGTGGCAGCAAAAGCCTCAACTGACACGCGCTTCATGGGCCGGATGTCCGAGAAGGTAGGTGGCAGTGTTGGGGTAGGCTTGGCTTGGAGGGAGGAGAGGGAGAGATGAGATGAGAGAAGGGAGTGATCGCTCCAGCAGAGAGGAGTGGTCAGAGGGATGGGGAGGTCAGAGGAGATCAAGACATCAAGTGTGTGCCCTGCAGAGTGAGTCGGGCCAGAGGGGAGGATGGACAGGGAGAGGGAGTAGCAGAGGTCATGGAAGAGTACAGAGGAGGAGCAAGGAGAGTCTAAATGTATACTTAGGTCACCGAGGAGGAGGAGTTGAGTGGTAGAGGCCAGGAGGGAGGAGGAGAGGCCTGCCCACTCAGAGAGAAATTAGGTGATTTGACCAGGAGGCCAGTAGATGGTAACCACAGTAAGAATGGGTAGGCGAGAGAGAAAGCCTACAGACAAGGCATTCAAAAGCGGAGTAGGTCTGAGTGGGAATGACAGAGGCAGGAATCCACTCAGGAAAGATCAGGGCTACCCCCCCACCAGACTGGGAGGATCTGGGTGCTGAGAGGATCTTGTAGCCATCAGGAAGGAGTGTGTCAAAGCTCGTGACAGAGCTGGCCGTGAACCATGTCTCAGTAAGACCAAGAACATCAAGGTCTAGTTCTTCAAGGAGGTGGTAGATGTCAGAGGAGTGTTTGACGGCAGAGCGAGAGTTGAGAGTGGCAATATGAAGAAGGTTGCCAGCCTTAAAGACCTTCCAGTGAGGGGTACAGATCAGAGGTACGCCCTGCGGAGGAGAAAGAGCCCTAGGAGGGGCAGAGGAGGGGAGGAGGAGAGAGAGAGGGCAAGGTAGCCAAGGGGGAAGAGGAGGGGACAGCAGGAGATGAGAGGAAATTGATGAGGCGAGGGAAGCACCTATCAAAGAGGAGGAGATTGGCCCGAGGGCCTTGGACCATGACAGTGCCATTAAGGTAGACATTTATGATGACTTTAGAGGAGTCGAAGGAAGCCATGAGAACTTCCCAGCGAGTGCCACCATTAATGGGAGAGGAGGAGATAGGGCAGAGCAGAGACCATATGAGGAGTCCATAGATCTGACAAAGAAACGACAAAGAGGATGTCGGCAAGGGTCTGTCTGGCGGAAGCATTGGAGTAGGTGTCAGCGATAGGAAGACCAGGGTTAGAGGCCAAGATATCCTTTTTGAACTTCTTCCTACCAGACTTAGTGAGAAGGGAAGGATAGTCAATGGAGAAGCAGTTGGAGAAGATAGGAGAAACAGAAGGCGCCATTGGGGTGGAAGTGATGAGAGGATGGAGGTACTGGGGGGCTAAGGCAGGTAGGTGTGGGACAAAAGAGAGTGGTGAGGTCACTGGGCTGGCAAGTTACAGAGAAGAAACAGTATACAAGCAAAATACAGAGAATTTCGCAATGAGCAGCAAGATTTGACTTTTTAGCACAAAGCAAAAACAGTAGGATTTGACTTTTTCAATCTTGGAATCGGAAGTTAGCAAAGGGTTTAAGGAAGCACTGCGCAGCAGGATGACAACATGGGAGTAACAAGCAGAAAGAACAGTGATAGTCAAAGGCGGTAGGAGTGAGTCCATAAGGAGGGAACTAATCCATAGTTCTGGAGGTGGCAAAGTCAAGGCAGTCCGGATTTCTTAGAGGAGTGAGGTGGCAGCATCATTGTGGTTAAGGTGCAGGGAGGACCCCAATTAGCGTTCCGGAAGCAGACAGGGAGCAGACAGGGACCTTGGAAGTGGGCCTTTGCTGAGAGAGCCGGCTGAAGCCTGCCGGTCCCTGATTGGATGGAAGAAAACACTCAGCAACCAATGGGAGTGCAGCACAGGGAGAGGTGGTTCAGCACAGCCTGCCTACACAACAAAGAAAACCACGGCGGCCATCTTGGAAGGGCCAAAAACAGTCAAATAAGCAGCAATAGTAGAAAAAAAGGTGTGCTTTCAAAATAGCAAGGCAGCTCCAGGTATTAAAAAGCTCAAAAAATGGCTGCACGATGAAAATGCCAAACAAAACAGTCCTTTCCAACAATATTATGCAAATTTCGTCTTTTTTCTTTTTCTTCTTTTTTTTCCAATTTCGATTTTTCAGGTTCAATAATTCCCCTGGAGGTGCAGTAATGCACAGACAGTGCACCTACCTAATGGAATGGTGAGCAGCCAGGAACAAACTCCACATGTGCAGGAGAACAAAAGATGGCCAGGAGGGTGGAAACAGGACCTCACTCCCAGTGAGAAGTAGATGAAACCAGTTCCAGCCAGTGGGCCTTGCATGTTATTTAAATTAAACTTCATGTAAATTGTATTGCCAAGCATCTGACCTGGTAAGATTTCAAGATGCTACCATCTTTTAAAGTAAATCCCATGCAAAGTATATATTGTGAAGTTGAATTGTTTTATGTCATGCCCAGGGGACTGCGCAAATCTGTACATTAAGAGCATTTGGAGAGTGATTTAAGTATCTGAAGTATTCTATAGACCTGTGTTTTTTATGTATCCAGGTTAGAAAAGAACCCAAGAATGACAACTGTAAAAGTTGTAGGGTTAAAGAGTCTGTAATATGAGTTATCCTAAACCAACCAATGTTTTCAATTTGTGTGAAAATTGAAAGGTTAGGAAAGAAAAGCAGTTGGGCCACGGAGCGAAGTGGCGTGTGTTGTGATGTGTGCAAATATTAATGTTCCTATTTATTAATAAATATATATTCTTTTTAAACACTGGCCCTGGTTCTTGGCGTACCTATTGCTAAAGGGGGAGGGATCTATATGGTATGTTATGGTTCAGGGACTGTGCTCGTTTCAATTATAGAAACAGGTACATTGATGTGGCTCTAATAATTTTGGGTTTGGGTGGAAAACTCCCTGCATTAAATGTTGGGCTATAAACAACACACAAAAGGGAAAACCATGGGATGCAATTCAGGGGGTTAACAGAATTGTACAAGAATAGTTAACAAGGGACATGTTACTTACCTATAACTCCTGTTCTTCTGCATGGGTTGGACATGGATTCACATGCTCATGAATATTCCCCGTTATCAGGCTCGGAACCCTCACTAAAAAAGAAAAGCAGTTTTTCTTTAGCCTGAAAACTGCTCCACTCTCCTATAACCAATCACTGTCCTTTGGGTCATACTGCCCCCATCCAATGACAGTCCTCTCCGTAAACTCCACCCCGGTGGCCATCTTCAGATGTGGTAGCGCACGTAAAGTGACAGTATGAACCAAGAAAAGCCACAGAGGGGAAGGAGAGAGGGTATACATGCTGGTACAGTTATGTAACTTGTTCCTTCTCCAGCATGTGGTCTGGCATGGATTCACATGCTCATGAATACGATAACAGCAGTCCATACACACAACCACAGAAGGTGGCAAGGCTCACACTTACCCCTGTAAAAGACTCACCTCAAGCAAACAGGTTGCGTAGCACTTCCTGGCCGACTCGGGGCTCCTTCATGGAATGTCTGTCAATGCAGTAGAATCTCGTGAAGGTGTTGCTGGGCCTTCATGTAGCAGCCCTGTCAAGCAGGGGAACACCAGAAAGAAACGCTGTCGTTGCTGTGATGGCTCTAGTAGAATGGGCTATCGGCTGGCCTGGAAGAGATCTGTTAACCTGACTATGAAAGTGCATGCTGCAGCCGGATAGCCACCTGGAGATGGAAGCCTTAGATGGGGCTTCCTGTGTCCCACAGGTCCAAAGATCACAAAGAGTTGAGATGTCTGCAGAAGATCCTTTGTGCATGCCACATGAAACTTCAAGGCACGAGCAACGTCCAGTAAATGCAAAGTTCTCTCCGATGGCATAGAGGAGTTTGGGACGATAACTGGCAGAAGCAACGGCTCGTTGAGGTGGAATTCTGAAGGAACCTTTGGCATAAAGGTGGGGTGGGTCCGCAGCACCACCCTTGTAGTGTGTAAGGACAAGTCCGGCTGCTTGCAGGATATGGCCTGGATCTCCCCGACCCATGAGGATCGAGGTGATGGCCACCAGGAAAGTCACCATCCACGAGAGAAACTTCAAAAGGGCTTGATGTATCAGTTCAAAACGGGCCCACCATGAGTTTAGTCAAAGCCACATTGAGCTCCCAAGCTGGAGCAGGAGCCTTCACCAATGGAAAAGTTCTGAAAAGACCCTTGACAAGCCTGTGTGACCACAGGTAGGGCTTACAACGTGCCCCGGTGTAACAGGATATGGCAGTCAGATGCACCTTGATAGAGGCATGAGCTAGGCCAGCCTTGGCCAAGGAAAGCAGATACGGAGGGATCTGCATCGGTGTAATCTTCTGAGTCTTGCACCACACTGTGAAACATTTCCATTTGTGGTCGTAACACGACAACGTAGAGAAAGCTAAGGCCTTGGCCAGGATCTTCTTGTAATCCAGAAACAGAGAATAATGCCAAAACACTAGGGCTGTTGGAGCCAGGCTGTGAGGGTCAGCGATGCTGGGTCATGGTGCAGTATTTTTCTGTTTTCTCTGGATAGAAGATCGGGAAATGGAGGCAGCTGGACGGACAGAGCCACTGATAGACGGACCAGGTCTGAGTACCAGATTTGTTGCGGCCATACCGGGGGGAAGGCGTACAGGGAGAGCCCCTCCCACGGGAACGAGAAAGCATCCCCAGGCTCTTTGGCTGATGAAACCTGCTGGTGAACCTCTGGCACTTTAAGTTGGCCGCCTTCTCAAAGAGATCGAGTTGACCCCACTTGCAGAAGAGAAGGGATACTGGAGCCTGATGACAATCCCACTTATGGTAGGCCCATAGCTCCCTGCAGAGCGAGTCTGATGATGTTTTTGGTGACCGCCAGGTGAAAAGGAACGAGGAACATGCCATGAAAATTGGCCCAGTGTCACAGGGCCTTGGCTTCTAGGGAAAGTGCGGGGGAGGATGTCGCAAAGGGTGGTGGTGGTGTTGTCTGTGAAAACCTGCACCACCCTCCCCCGCAGCTGAGGTTAGAAAGACTTGAGGGCCCAGAAGACTGCCCTGATCTCCAAGACATTAATGTGCAGGTCTTTCCCCTGCGGGAGCCAGAGGCCTCTGTTGTGCGACTGTCCGCTTGTCCGCCAGCCTTCCAGGGAGGCATCCGTGGTGACCGTGGCCTGCTACAGTGGGGTCTGAAAGGGAGCTGCCTGCGTGAGATGTGGACAAACTCCCCACCATCGTAGAGCTTGCTGGAACACACGGGGGGAGGGCGATGTCAGTCTAGGAGCCTGTGTCTTGCAGCCACTGTGTGTCCACAAACTCCTGAAGAGGCCTTATCTGGAGCCTGCAAAACGGGATGAGGTGAACGCAGGAGGACATCATGCCCAACTGCGACTTCATGGAGCGTACTGTTGCGGATTGCGCCGACAGGCACGCCTTACGCCACCCTCTCCCACGAGAGGGTAGCCAGGCATACAACCGTCTTGAGACAGGCACCCAGGAACAAAGCGTTCTGCGATGGCTCCACGCAGGACTTGGGATAATTGAGGGAGCATCTGAGATCCATCCGCAGGCGAATGGTCTCCACTGTATGCAGGTTCAACTGCACGTAAGAGCGGAAGCGGATGAGACACTCATTCAGATAAGGGTAACCATGAACTCCCTTCAGATGTAGAAGCACCGCCACCCCTTCTCCTCGGACACGGTTGAGGTGCACAGTAGGCCCAAGCCTGGGCCTTCTGATCAATCGAAGACAAGAACTGGTTCTGAAAGCAGATCTTTGGGTGGACTACGAGGGAAATAATTGGAGATGAAATATTAAATATTAGCTTAAAAACTTGAAATCCCGCAAAATACTCTAAGAGCAAGATGAGAGGACTGCCAACACTGAAGCGTGCAGTACAAATCTGAAGATGGCCACCAGGGGTGCAGCCTAGGGAGAGAATGGTCATTGGATGAGTGCAGTATGACCCCAAAGGACAGTGATTGATTATAGGGGAGTCAAGCAGTTCTCAGCCTAAAGGGAAACTGCTTTTGTTTTTTTACCTAGGATTCCCAGCCTGATGACAGGGAATATTCATGAGCATGTGAAGCCATGCCAGACCCCATGCTAAAGAATTACACTCTAATCAATGTAGAAGAATGGAAACGCAAGGGACTAATGGAGAACTGCAGATGGCAATCAAACGTCCCTGTTCAGTGAACAGAGGTTACAAAATAATAATCAAGCACAGAATTCTGTGAAGAGGCTTCACCGCAAAAAAAAGTTTGGCGCTGTGTTAGTGCAGTTTTAAAAAAATCACAGTATGCAAGTTTGGATACCTTTTATTGGAGTAACTGGAAATATTATGAAGCAATGGAAGAAAACATTTGTTTTCAAAGTCCCATACACTAAATCAAATGGTGCAGATTTCTTTTCTCATTTGGCAGTTGTGACACTGTTTCCTGCACATCTGAATCAGAGCTCTATGGGACTTCGAAAGCTAATGAATTGATCCATCTCTGCATACCATTTCCAGCTAGTTTGTATAAATAGGCTTCAGAGAAATATGTGTTATAACCAACATCTCTCCAACCATGATTGCAGAGGACCTTGAACACCATTTTATGCCAGCAAAAGGGGGGCGGAGCAGGGATGCATTAGGAAGATCACAACCTAGCAATGTGTTGCTCCACTTATTCACAAGTGTAAAGTCCAAAGGCAGAGAGCTACATTTCTGTGCAAAAATAAACAACTTAACAGTGCACTCTGCCCCAAAGAAAACATAAGCAATCGTCACCATTTGCAGTTGACATGCAGAGATTGAACTAAAGATTTATTGAGAAGGAACTAAAACCAGCTCATAGGTATCGGGCATGCCAAACCCCTTGGTGTGCAAAAGGACCGACTGCCAATATCCGCATTCACTACCTATATGGGCACTTGTCACTCAAGCATCAATTAGAAGGAGAAAGACGAGCAACCATAACCAGATCAGCTTTAACCAGAGGATGGGTTACTTGGAAGTAATGATGGAGAGAGACCTTAAGGCACAAGCATCAAGGATTCCCAAATACCAAGGACCATATTATATCGTTAAGACCCGAGCCAGAGGGCCAAGTCGGGTCCTATCAGCCCAGGGCAAACGTTAAAGGGTCCTCTGACCGATAAAACCCGGGTTTCCAATCCGGAAACCTGGAATGTTAAGCTTAAGAAAAATGTATTTTCATAAAACAAAAGTGACGCACGTCCCGTTCATTGAATGAAAATACTGACACAAGAGGGGCACCATGGATCTGGAAGGTGGGGCTCCATACGAAGGCCTTCTTCCATTTCCATGTTGGCCACAGAGCAGCAGAAGCGTGGTGGCTGCAGATGGGACGCCACTGCCAAAGAAAAGAGGTATGTGGGGCGAGGGGATTTGAAGGGAAGATGTCGCTGTGCAGTGTGCAAAGCAGCCTTCAGGTTCCATGGAACACGAGCCACGTAATCTGATTGGCTGCTTCCCCCACGCCAGTGCTAATAATCGGTAGGACACATTGATCAATACCATATCCCAACAGGCATCTAATACCCCATGAAATATATACATTCGAGCCACAAAAAAACAAGATGGAGTTGGAGCTCAGCCTAACGACCTTAAGTGGTGCTGAAGAACAAATAGACCCTCAAAATACATGAAGAGAATCAGACATGAACACAATTCTTAAAAAAAAAAAAAAAGAAGCAGAAGACAATCATAAGCAAGTTACAGGAATTTGACGGGGCTAAAAAACCAAAACACTAAAGATTGGCGCAAGTTCGTTGGATAGTTTCCAACAACAAGGGGTACAGAACCATATAAGAACATTTCAAACAAGGCCTTCTAACACTACGAACCGATCTTCAATCACCCAGACAAAGCAGAAGACAATCCAAACACCAGAATTCTGGAACCAAATGACCAGCTGCAGAAAAAGAATCAAAGCAAGCGGTGCCCCCCAAAAATACTTAGTGGCCATTCAAGGATTTAAACAAGAAAAAGCTCCAGAATGCAATATACTCGGACGTGAAATCTTCAAATACCTACAACAATTGGCAGATGCCAATTACGCAACACCCCGTTCACCTTTGCAAAGAGGATGTTGGAATGATAGCGTGTTGGAGGATCCTGTCATTCCAACATCCTGCAGTACCCATACATAAGACATGAGACACAATAGATACAAAGTCATATCACCCAATTAGCCTAATCTACATGGAAATCTCCCTCTACAACAAATCTATGCAAGCTTGGGTAGAGAAAGACAAGACCATCAAAAGGTTTATATAGAATTCCACATAGAATTCCTGCAGGGTCCTCCAAGGTGATACATGCCTACATATTCTACTAGTGGTTCTATGTTTCATCCTCAGTTATTTTTTCGATTCGTTTTTTGTTGAATTTCTTTTACTGAAAAAACTCATTGAACATTTTTATTTGGGGGGGGGCAAAACCCTGCTGCCCCCTGTATATTTTTTTTAATGAGTTTTTCATTGAAATATTTTCTGCAAAAAACTAATAAAAAAAACATACTGGGGATGAAAAACGTTATACCCTACAAGGCAACCAAGGAGAAGTCACAAGACAATTCCCTGACCAAGAAGGAGTCAAATGAAGGTGGCCTTTTGGCACCCATGTTCTCCAGTCTCAGGCCATAATGCAATTGATCAAAGATGCCTGGAAAATTGTCAGCTTGAAATGTTCAGCACATGTGTATTGAGAACATTTCTTCATCATGGCATTAAAAGAAAAGGTCCTCCAGATTCTACTCACCAAAATGATTCTGCAGGGCCAATAGCATAAACATAAATCCAATTAAATCAAAATCATGATCAGGGGCTGCGATCAGTAAAAACAACAAATTCTACATCCAGAAGAATCCTATTAGAAAAAGTGATTAACTACTCAAATCTCCACAGGTTCACAGTAACCAATCAACAGTACATCCTGCATGCACTTTGGAGCACATTTAAAGCTCTGACATTGGTTTAGCTAAATGTACTTGGTAATATTGGTGAGGCTGTACCACCTACCTCCCACCTATCACCAGAAATTAACAAAACTACTACATATAGAGCAGAAGAACAAGTTACTTACCCGTGTTAACATTCTTTCGATTGGATGTTCCTCCCACGTATTCCTCATCTTTAGATATCTTCCCTTCCAGCTTTAGCTGACTTCAGTAAAATATTTCTGGCAGAGGGCGCTGTGCGTCAATGAGGTTGACTTAATGTCCCTCGGGGGCCTCCGTCTCGAGGTAAATGTCATCACTGGTATATATAGCACACGTAGTGGCCGTTCGCTTCAGTTCTGTGTTTACGCCTCCTTGCTACAGAATTACCGGCATTAGTGTGTCAAAAACAGTATCAGACAATGAAGGAGCATACGTGGGAGGAAAATCCACTCGAAAGAATGTTACAAGGGATAAGTAACTTGTTCTTCGAATGGATTGTGTCCTCCCACTTTTTCCTCATCTTATCGACTCCCAAAGCAGTGCCGGTTTTGGAGGATGGAGTACGAATTTTCAGGTTACTCTCCAGATATGTCATCAACAGAATATAAAACCACCTTTCCAAATCCTCCTTCCTGGCCTGAAGTGGAATCCAGGCAGTAATATTTTGTGATTGTGTGAATAGTAGACCAGGTGGCTCCCGCACAGATGTCCTTTATCGGCCCTCCTCTTTGCAAAGCAGAAGACGTAGCCATGCCTCTTGTGGAAATATGGCCTCAGGCCTTCTGGGGGATCTTCACCTGCAAGCCTGTAGCATTTCGTAATACCTAGAATTATCCATCTGGATAATGTTTGGTTTGTGACCGCGAGTCCCAATTTGTGTCCAATGTACCACACGAAGAGTTGGTCATCTTGACGTATTTTAGCCATACGTGAAACGTAAAAGCTAAGTGGCCTTTTTCGATCCAAGCTGCATAGCCTTTCCTCCTCTTTGCCAGGATGTGGAGGCGGATAAAATGTTGGCAATACAATCTTCTGAGAGATGTGAAAATCCGACAATTTTCGGAAGAAATGTAGGTGTAACCTTTAGAACAACTGTGTCCTTGTACAAGGTTGTCAACAGTGGTTTACTAGATAAGGCCTGTTACTTGCTCACCCTGCGGGCTGATGTTAAAGCGACTAATAAGATGGTCAGCAGTCTCAATAGGACCTGAGTGGAGGGCCCAAATGGAACACACAAGACATTTTAATACAAGACTCAGATCCCAAATGGAATTTGAAATGGTGAAGGAGGAAACACATTAGTGAGCCCTTTAATAAATTGTATAACACACAGCATTTTGAAATATGACCTCTTCCGACGTGCGCTTGAAGAACAAAAGCGCTACCAAGTACCCTTTGGTATTTCCAATCTGGAGCCCCGGATTTGCCAAGTGTAATAAGAAAGACAACACCTAGGGTGTATTGCACTGAAAAGGGTGCACATTCTTTTCCCTGCATCAGCTGCAATATTTGTTCCAACGGCAGAGGTGCAAGGATTTTGTTGCTGCACTTCTGGCCAAAAGCAAAATCTCCATTACGTCATCCAGAAGTTCACAATCCTTATATCTCAACATCTCTGAAACCATGTGTGAAGGTTGAGTGTCTTGACCTCTGGATGGAGAACCTGACCCTTCTCTCGCGAGAGAAGGTACTCTCTTTGTGGAAGACGCATTGGAGGGCATATCGACATGTCCAGAAGGTCCGGGGTAGCACGTCCTCTGGGCGCAATCCAGAGCAATTAAGATCATGGATTTCCCAAACTTTCTTAACCTCCCGATTACTTGAGAAAAGACGGGGACTTGAGGAATAGCGTACAGGAGTGAAAAATTCCAGTTCACTACAAACGTGTCCCCTAGAGCTCCTCTTGGGGGAAATTCCTTGCAGCAGAACCGTTCACATTTCGGGCTGAAATTGGTTGTGAACAGGTGTACTTGAAGGGTTCCCCAAGGGTGAAGATCTCTTGAAGGACTTCCTGAGCTAGTTCCCACTCATGGGAGACTGTGCTCTGCCCGCTCAGTGTGTCCGCCACAGTGTTCTCCTCTTCAGGCAGGTGAAATGCTGCTAGGGAGATTCTTTTTTGATTTGCCCAGAACCAGAGCTGCATTGCCTCTCTGCACAGTGGTAGTGGCCCTGCACCTCCTCTCTTGTTGAGGTAGTACATGGCCACTGTGTTGTCTGTCATTATCAGTGCATTATTTCCCCACAAAGAGGGCAGAAAGGTCTTCAGCACAAGTCTGATGGTCCTCAGCTCCAAAGTGTTGATGTGTAGTTTGGACTCCAATGGAGACCAATGACCACTGACTGTCATGTCATTGGAGTGGGTTCCCCACCCCATGAGTGAGGCATCCGTAACTACCATCATCTTCGGCCATGGTTGCCAAAAAGGTTCTCCCTGCAGAATGTTGTCCTCGCAGGCCCACCACAGGAGATCCTGTGCGATGCTGCTCAGAACCTGAAGCAGATCTGATATCTTGCCCGGGAACTGAGATCACTGTGTCCTGAGAGCCAATTGGAGGGATCTCATTCTCAGGTGAGCCTCTGGCAACAGGAAAATGCAGGGTGCCATGAGGCTGAACAACCTCAAAACATCGAAGGCTGAACGACACTGGGCACTCTGGAATTTGGTGACCCTCAGCAGAATGTGTTGAGCCCTCACCTCGGCTGGCAAGGCTTTTCCCAAGGGTGCATCCAGGACTGCTCCAATGAACTGCAGTCTTTGAAATGGCATCATGTGGGACTTCTTTTAATTGAGGGAAAATCCCAGTCTGTCGAGAGAGTGGCAGGTTACACTGAGATGTTCCAGGACTTGTTCGGGAGAACGAGCCCTCATCAGCCAATCGTCCAGGTTGGGCAAGACGTGAATCCCCCTCTCCTAAGACTCGCTGCCACCACCGCTATCAACTTGGTGAAAACCCTCAGGGGGAGGTGAGCCCGAATGGTAGAACGGATAGTGAGAACCGCCAACAGCGAACCTCAGGTACTCTGTGCTTGTGACGGATAGGCACATGAAAGTAAACATCCTGAAGGTTCAATGACACCATCCAATCCTAAAGCTGGAGAACCTGAAGGATCTGAGAAAGTGTGACCATCTTGAACTTGAGGAACTTGTTCAAGTATTTCAAGTCCAAGATGGGTCTCAATCCTCCGTCCTTTTTGGGTTTTAGGAAAAAGGGAGAGTACCACCCTTTGTTCCTCTACGTCACAGGTACTGGTCTTATAGCACCTTTATAGGCCCGAAATTGCCTGCAAAAGGAACGATCCAGAACTTTCAATAAGTGGCTCCCCGGTGGATGATCCCGAGGCCTTATTAAAAAGGGTGGGCAGTAACCCTGGGCAGCTAACAATGCCCAAACATATGAAGTAATGCCCCGCCATTCTTGGAGATGTTGAGAATCTGCCTCCCACCGGAGTTTTGGGTGTTAAGGCCTCAGAGAAGTTTCGAAGTGGCTGAGGGTAAAGTAGCCGTTGTTTGGGCAGACGTGGCACCCCTGCCCCATCCACCACTAGGGAACTTTCTTTAGCCCCGTTGACCGGGCAGTCCTCTCGCGCTACCAAAAGAGGAGTAGTAACAAAAGGGCATATCCCTCCAAGCAGGTCCACTGGGGTGTGAGGGTTGAGGCTGTCCGATAGCTGTGCCAATCGATTTGGCTGCTGCCTTTGAGTTCTGCAACTTCTCCATGCTCTCGTCAGCCTGGCTGGTAAACAGCAGAGCGCCATCAAAGGGCATAGTCTGGACTGCACATCCGGCGCAAATCCCAACTGTGTCAACCACAAAAATCTGCTTATCACTGTGGTCGCCGCCATGGCTCTGCTGATGCTGTCTGGAGAGTTCAAGCCTGACTGAAGAAACCTGCACATCACCTCTTTTCCAATATTCAGGAATAAGTCTTTCTCTTCCCCTTCGGGAATGTGTTCAGCCGCCATGGAAATGCAGTCCCACAAGGTGAACGAGAATTTTGCCAGAGCGCAAGTGCCATTAGCTGATTTTACCACCATGCTTCCGGCAGAAAACACCTTTTCCGCCACTGCATCGAAAAGTATAAATTACTCACAGTAGTGACTAATGTACTCTTGGTCCATAGTCCCCTTTCCGCCATACTGTATGGGCAATCCCTCGTATGAACAGGAGACGGAAGCTTTTTCACCAGAAACAAATCTTCCCCTTTTAAATTTAGAGGCACGCGGGGAGCAGCCTTGGGAGCATGCGCTCCCCCGACTCCTCCCACCAGCGCCACTCAGACCCCATAGACGCGCAGACAATATTCACATTACCTAATGACACTAGTTTTATTAGGGGGAGGATGGTGGGACGTATGGAGGAAAGGGACTATGGACTAAGAGTACGTTAGTCACTACGGTGAGTAACTTATAATTACTCTTACGTCCCATCCCCTTCCTCCTGTCATTATCCCAGTAAATGAGCACAGTTCCCATTCAGGCAAGCAGGAGAAGCAAGGGACATCCCATCAGTCAGCAGGTCAAAAGTGGGTACAAGCCTGGCACAAATGGCATTTGTACCATTCATAGCATGTGCTCCCATAGTCTCTCATAGTGCTTACAGTGGTCTTATACACTAAACATGGCTGCCGCCAGGTCCATAGATAGCTTACAGCACACTCTATACCTACTGCAGAGCGAGCTCCTTAAGCCCCTCCTCTGCTGGAGCACTCGCTTTGCGTCTGCTCCACTGACAGCGGGTAATGCTACCGGCGTCTCTCCTCACAGGACCTGTCAAAGGAGAAAAAAACAGACATTAGTTTCACAGAAAAACAACAGAATTCCATAGTTATTGAGAAGACTTACCGAACCAACGTATTGCTCAAGCATATCTTCAGTCAGCGGTATTGTTTCGTAGCCGCAGCATCTTCTGTCAAAGGTTCTCTCACAGCCGCAGCATCTTCAAGTAGTAGTCTTTGTTCGTGGTCGCAGTACCTTCATTCAGAAGTTTCCTCAGCAGTCTCTGTATCTTCGGAAGGTATTTATTCCTCAGCTTTCTGAAAACCTGCAAACAATAAGGTATTTCATTAACGAACAAACTTAATAGAAATCAGAAAGAAGTTTCTTCAAGTTTTCACCGCTTAGTTATTAATGCGCACTTCTCTGAAGGCTGCAATTACTTCGTATAGACAAACTTACGTTTGTTAAAAGTTTCTTCATTCCGAGTAACGTCGCAGTCATTCTGCAACCATTACCCTTCCGAATTCAGAGAACCTGCAAGAATAAGAGAAAATATCAGAAAGAGAAATCTCTCCAATGTAGGGACTATTCAAAATATAACAAACTGTTGTATTTTCTCCAAATACTTACCCAAGACAATTCTGGAAAAGCAAAGACATTTTAGACAAGAGTTTATTGAACACCTCAGCCCT
Organism: Ambystoma mexicanum; assembly: GCF_040938575.1. Taxonomy (NCBI): domain Eukaryota; kingdom Metazoa; phylum Chordata; class Amphibia; order Caudata; family Ambystomatidae; genus Ambystoma; species Ambystoma mexicanum. The sequence goes on from NC_090924.1 coordinate 928,902,449, forward strand.
CCAAGTTTAAAGTTTCTTCATTCCAACACGACCCTGTAGAATGACAGGATGGAGAGCTCCACAAAACACAGGTGAGAAGGGATGGATTATCAAAAGTACAGTTATACAGTAACTTCTCAGAAAATAGATATTATAGTAGTTCTATTGTTGTTTACATAGAAATTGAATCCTTAAGTGCCCAAGTAAAAGACCCACTTGCTGAGAAGGCATTACGCTCCCGAGGAGTCCAGGTAAGCGTTACAGAACGCAAAGCCAGTAATTAAAATACTCCACCTGAGCGCAATGGAGGACACAGGCATTGACAATTTATCCCAGCTTTTGGGAGAGTGAAGGGCAGAAGTCCATGCAGCTAGGTCTTGGGAGACAGTTGGTGGTTAACAGAGAGCGCACTGATGACTTGGGTCACCAATTATTACAGTCCCAAGCAGGACAAGTACCACTTCCTAGTGGGGTTTCACAGGGTTGAAATTCTGCTCCCAGTCCTCATCTACAAGTAGTTTTACCCGAGAACATTCCACTAGCAGCCCCAGAGAGATTTACAGGGGACCCAAGGCATCTTGCATTTTTTATCAACCAATGAAATTTAAACTTTCTATGTAGACCCGGGTTCTGTCCTTCAGATCAGGCCAAGGTGGCATTTGTGTTGTCATATCTGGGTGGACATGCTGCTGACTGGTCCATACCCTTAGTTAATTGAGATGATCCATTGCTGAGGAATTTCCCTGGTTTTCGGCAGAAGTAAGAGAAACTCTTTGCTCATCCTGCTCAGGGACAGGCTTTAGATAACAAGCTGCTCTCTTTACTCCAAGGTAACCAAGAATTGTTGGCTTATATAGCTTCCTTTAATCGATTAGTGGCAGAGACCAATTAGCCTGAGGAGAAGAGAACCACACTCTTATCGAGGACTACAAGGAGAACTCAAAGATATTTTAGCACAAGTAGTGAATCCTCCTACAGGTTGTGCCGAATTCAAAGACCTGACAATACAGCAGGATCACTGATTGCTGAACCGGCGATCCTATCGGGCCAGGTCAGAGACTAGATCACTCTATGCTTGTTCAAAATATTCTGGAACTCATCCAATGACTGAAAGTCATCCTGAGGAAATGCAGTTAGGAGGTGTTTGGGGACCCATATCTAAGGAAAAAAGAAACAAAAGAAGACAACAGAACTTATGTCTCTATTGTGGTTCAGCAGGTCATCATTTGCAAAACTGTCCAGTGAAACCACCATGGAAACCAGTGGGAGCAGTAGACAAGGTGCAAATCCAAATACCTGTGTGGCCCAGCGCACACCTATCTATTAGCTTTATTTTAGGAGTGGAATGAGTAATTAGTGGGGTGCCGGGGAGAAAAATAACCTTGACACTGGGTTGTGTTAACCTATGTAGAACCAACAGATGTCCACACACTTGTGGAACTCTACGGTCCCCTGCACACCCTTTCAATTGTAAGTGCAATCAATGCTCATTAGTCTTTTTAGTAGCTAATTCGAAAAAATTATCTATTTAAATATTTTGGAAACCAATTATATCAAAAACATCTGAATTTAACACTGTTTTTCGTGGGTAAACAATGTACTTGTCACACTTCCCCTGCATATGTAGAGAGATGCATAAAACACATGCTATTTTGGAAATTGTTACAGTATAATACTCTATGCGTTTCGGGGCTTGGTTCTATCCCCTTCATCAATAGTTGTTTACCCTCTTTTGTCCTTCTTTCTCATTCACCTACAATATATAAAATAATGAATGAATATTGTTCTTAAGGTTACCTTCTTTCTGTCATGTTGTCTTAAATCACTAATTCTCTAATAATCACCTGGATGTCCAATGCTTATTCTCCATTACGGATGTCCACTAAGATTTGAGTTTTTTCAGTATTAAACCAAAGGGTTGTATGGATACACCATTGGTAAGCAACCTATAAAAACAATGACATGAGCCATTTGTAACAGGATATACCAGATGTATCGCTTAGTCTTTTAAAAAAAGGTAAAAAAACATGTTTGTCCACTATATACATCTAAATTTACCTTTGAATTAGCCAAATGAAATACAACTATTAATCTGGGTTGCGTCTCAAAAGGATGAGAAATGTTGCTGTTATCTGGTTGGATTGCTCCGAGATAGTGATGCATCTAGGCTAGATTCACATCTGCAAAACATGTGCATTTGCATATATGGTATATATTTCATTAGTCGGTCTAACAAATTGCTGGGAATGGCTCGTTATTATTCAGCCATCCAAGCTCAATGTCACTAAAGATATAAAAAAATGGTCTCACCATCCTTCATGAACAGTGTTAGCTTTACCAATTTGGGTAAAGTACTTCCTCACATAAGGGTCTATATGGTGGTTGACCCTATTCAAAAAATAAAAAAGGAAAACGTTGGATTTCTCATCGTGTCATAATGTGGCACACCTTCCATAAGTCTCTAGATGCATATAGCTAACTTACCTCAGGTACCTGGAGATGCAATGGGAGTCATGTTAGCGTCTCGTGCTGCTTGTAATTGTTATAACAAAATGGCCGTTATTTATATAGTGATGTCATCACGTCGAAGCGTGATGACGTCACAGTGTTTACATCGTCATCGTATTGACGTAGATATGTCTACGCTGACGTAGTAAATAGTGTCCCGGAGATTTCACTGTATGTATAAACAAGTATTCTCCTAAATATTACATGAGTAGGCTGTCAAAACTATTCAGTGCAATGTAAGAAGAGTCATTATTTAGAGGTTGTGTGCCCTTGTAGATGACTTTGCACGTGTTGTGGATTCAACCACGCTGCCATAGGTATACAGTTAGATGACTAACTCGGAAATTGTGTAAATAAATGGTCTTTTATCTGAAATGAGGGTGAGAGATCATTATTAGAGTCTATAGTTTAAATGAGTCACTACTGTCCCAATATATGGAGACTATATCGATAAGTCTACTAAGACCATTTTGACAGACCTAAATGGACAGACCTACGCTAAGTCAATTCCGCAAGTCCCTCTTGAGTTTGGGTGATAGGCGGATAACTCGATTGCCGGAGGTTATTTAAGAGAATACTTGTTTATACAGACAGTGAAAGGTAAGAGGTAAGTTAGCTACATGCATCTAGAGACTTATGGAAGGTGTGTCACATTATGACACGATGAGAAATCCAACGTTTTCCTTTTTTATTTTTTGAATAGGGTCAACCACCATATGGACCCTTATGTGAGGAAGGACTTTACCCAAATTGGTAAAGCTAACACTGTTCATGAAGGATGGTGAGATCATTTTTTTTAAATATCTTTAGTGACATTGAGCTTGGATGGCTGAATAATAACGAGCCATTCCCAGCAATTTGTTAGACCAGGTAATGAAATACATACCATACATGCATATGCACATGTTTTGCAGATGTGAATCCAGCATAGATGCATCACTATCTCGGAGCAATCCAACCAGATAACAGCAACATCTCTCATCCTTTTGAGACGCAACCCAGATTAATAGTTGTATTTCATTCTGCTAATTCAAAGGTAAATTTAGATGTATATAGTGGACAGGCATGTCTTTTGACCTTTTTTTAAAAGCCTAAGCGATATATCTGGTATATCCTGTTACAAATAGCTCATTTCATTGTTTTTATAGGTTTATAGGTTGCTTACCAATAGTCTATCCATACAACCCTTTGGTTCAATACTGAAAAAACTCAAATCTTAGTGGACATCCGTAAAGGAGAATACGCATTGGACATCAAGGTGATTATTAGATAATTAGTGATTTAAGACAACATGACAGAAAGAAGCTAACCTTAAGAACAATATTCATTCATTATATTATATATTGTAGGTGAATGAGAAAGAAGGACAAAAGAGGGTAAACAACTCTTGAAGAAGGGGATAGAACCAAGCCCCGAAACGCGTTGAGTATTATACTCTAACAATTTCAAAAACAGCATGTTTTATGCATCTCTCTACATATGCAGGGGAAGTGTGACAAGTATATTGTTTACCCACGAAGAACTCTGTGTTAAATTCAGATGTGATTTAACTTTCTGTGCAAGTCAAAATTGACACATTGTATGACATTTTAAAATTATACTAATACAGTAGCTTATAGCTTGATGTATTGATATGAAAATTAGTATGTGATTCAAAAAGCAAAATTAAATTGATCATGTTTTTGATATAATTGGTTTCTAAAATATTTGCATAGATAATGTTTTTGAATTAGTTACTAAAAAGACTAATGAGCATTGCTCGTACTTACAATTGAAAGGGTGTGCAGGGGACGGGAGAGCTACAGCAGTAGACAAGGTGGACAGGAAAATCACAGAAACTGAACAGCCGGAAAACTCCAACGCCCAACAAGTGTAGAGGTCGACTTGTGAAGCAAGAGAAAGGACATTCAGATCTGTAATTTCGTTGTTCCAGTCATCTTAAGTAATGACCTTCAACCTTCCAAGATGTATGCTCTGGAAGCATATGTGGACAGTAGTGTGATTGGGAACTACATGGATTACGAGCTAGCAGGCAAGATGGGTATTGGTATGCACCCAAATCCTTTGATAGAAAATGTCACCACAATAGATGGTACTCAACTAATATCTGGCCCAGTGACTAAGTGTACTGAAGTTTGCACCTTGCTTTGCCAGGAGGGACATCGAGAAAATAACTTGTTTGACCCAATTAGTGCTCCACAGTTTAAAGTCATTTTAGGAATTCCATGGCTAGAGAAACATAATCCACAGCTTGATTGGCGTGCCAAAACTTTAGTTTTTAACAAGGAATGCAGAGGCTACATTCAAGGTGGAACCTTTGAAAAATAAGTCCCAGTGATTTTAAGAGAAAAACCCACCTTAGGGTTAATAGCAACCCTTGCACAGGAGTATCAAGATTTTCAAGAAGTATTCAAAGAAGAACCGTTTTACGCGTTGCCTCCTCAACGGCCATATGATTGTCAAATTGATTTGATCCCTGGTTCAAAAACCCCATGCAGCAGAATTCATGCCCTAACTGAACAATAAAATATTAATTTGAAGACTTATTTGGATAATTACCTTGCCAATGGTTTTATTCTACCCTCTAAGTCCCCCATGGCTTTGCCTCCATTTTTCATGCCCAAGAAAGAAGGGGACCTTCGTACTTGCATAGACTACTGTGCATCAACCAGATCACAGTCAAGAACCAGTACCCTTTTCACTCATTCCAGTGTTGATGGATCAAGTTAAGGATGCCAAAATGTTTACTAAACTAGGTCTTTGAGGCGCTTACCACTTACTGAGAATCAAAGAAGGATATGAATGGAAGACGGCTTCCCGCACAAAATACAGCTTGTACGAGTACCAAGTCATGCCCTTTGGCTTATGCAACGCCCCAGCAGCTTTCCAGAATTTTATGAACAATGTTTTATGCGAACTGCTAGATGTCTGAACTGTAGTGTACCTTGATGACATACTCATCTATTCAAACTTGGTCCAAGAACGCATAACCCATGTAAGAGCAGTACTCCACAAACTGCGACAACATAAGCTATTTGTCAAACTACAGAAATGCTCCTTTCATGCAACCTCAGTGGAGTTTCTGGGATTCATCCCGTCACCGATGGGAATCCAAATGGATAACCGATAAATTGACGTATTTCTAAATTGGCCTTCCCCTACATCAGTGAAAGGAGTACAAAGTTTTTTAGGATTTGCACATTTTTACAGACGCTTTGTTGCAGGATTTTCACAACTAGTCCACCCAATAACTTAGTTACTGTGTAACTTAGTAAGTTACGCAGTAACTTAGTTTCTGCGAAAGCACAAGACATTCTCTTGTACCAAGGAAGCAGAAGAGACTTTCCAGACATTAAAAGAAAAATGTGCCACTGCTCCCATTTTAGGACACCCACAACCCGAACTACCATTTGTATTGGAAACTGATGCATCCAGTGCTGCAATGGGAGCTGTATTATCCCAGAAAGATACTGAAACCAGACAACTGCATCCAGTGGCCTTCTGGTCCAAGAAGTTTTCAACAGCAGAATTAAATTACAATATTACAAATAAGGAATTGCCAAAAAATAAAAAACGCTTTCAAAGAATGGAGACCCCATTTGTTAGGGGCCCGGCATACTGTCACAGTTTTCACAGATCATCAAAACCTGCAATATTTAAGCAACGCAAAGGCTAAGTAATCCTGACAACTCCGCTGGGCGTTATTTTTTGTGGAATACGATTTTATCATCACTTATGGCCCAGGGGTAAGTAATGGCAAATTGGATGCCTTGTCAATGATTGGAGAGAGAGAAGAGATCCAAAGTACACCAGATCCTGTAAATATAATTCCAGAAGAGAAGGTGCTAGGAGTCACTGGATCTTCAGAAGACTTGAAAGCACACAAATTCTATTTAACAAGACCTCTTCAGAAATAGAGGCTTGAAAGTCAAGGAGACCTAGGTTTTGCATTCGAGAAGGTTTACCTTATTTCCAGAGTCGGCTTTACCTACCCAATCAGGAGTTACAAAAGAAAGTTATGGCAGATTACCATGGAGCCACATTGGAAGGCCACCCAAGAATCGCGAAGACCACGGCCAAGGATTTGTGGAAGCTCTTGCTCCTGTCCAGATAGAACTTTAGCGCTATCCAGGTGCAGAGCATGGTTTAGCTGAAGCGTACGTCTCAGCAGCAGGAGGCAGATAGGGAGAGAGTATGTTTTTTTATTTGCAAATTCAGCAACAAGAAAGTGAATGGTCTTTTCCACACAATCTCATAAAAGGACAAATTGTGCTGCGCTTGAAGCACATTTTACTTTAAAATGTTAATTAGCATGAACAAACAAATATAACTTTGAAAGCAATGCTGTTAAAACTGCCACAGAGTTCAGACCTCATGATCAATTTGTTGCAGCATTTGCTCTCAAACTGAAGTATATTTATTCATGCTACTTTCAACCTGCTGAATGAATAAGAGGATGGTACAGAGGCGGGCTGTCTCCTCAGCTTGCACTAGTAGATTGTCTCTATTGCTTTCACCTGTTGAAGGGGGCTGTGCTACATAAGATGTGGTTTTGTGGGAAGCACATTGCTATGTGCACTTTTGGTAGTTCCTGCAGTCCATGTGGTTGGTGCAGGAGAAGGTAAGTGGTGTCTTTTTCTTATTGCACCACTAGTAGCTTCTTTTCCAGCTGTATTTAACCACTTTCTGCCCATCAGTCTCTTGGCAGGCTTCACAATACCGCACTCTATTGGGAGTCAGCAGCTGAGCCCAATATCTTTTTAAAGAGACAACCGTTAATGCAATCAACCATCTCGGACAAAGGGCTGTTAGCTCTCTTTGGACCTGTGAACATTGGTTGCACAAGAGACTTCTACTGTGTCCTTAAAGGAGACACGTGACACCTCTGTGGTTTGGCCTTTCCCATTGATTATGAGTCACATTCCACCCAAACAATTTTGCCTTTTCTGTCCCTTACCCAACTCATCAATGTCAATGACGCTCAAAAGAGGGCAACTTCATGCAGCAGCCCCCTCTGCCAAGAATGCTCTAGACTCCCTTTCAGTTAAACGTTTAATGTTCTCTGAGCACTTGATGAACCATTCTAATCTCGTCTCTGATGCAGAAAGTTCCCTGTGTGGAATGCTCAAGTCTGTGCACGATACAATTAAAGCAGGCTGTAACTCAATGTCTGCGCTCAACCTGGTACTAACATGATTAGTCATGCAATACATAAATATCAGTGGAGAACTAAAGCTTCATTATCTAATTTGACTGAGACAGAGTAGAATCAGTAGTGGAGCCAGCTTTTGGTGCAGGGGGGCGGCTGATAGGGTGCCAGCGGGGTCATCACTTTGCCCCTCGCGACTCATTAGACGCCGCCTGCCCCTTTCCGCCCGGCACCTGGTACAGCTGTACCCCTCCTCTGTACCCCTCTGTATCCCCCCTCTGTATATCTGTTTTGTTACCACCGAAAAGCACTCCGTTAAGTATCTATAATGTTGTACACCTCTGTAAAGCGCTCCGTTAAGTATATATATTCGTGTATACCTCTGTAAAACGCTCTGTTGCTTCGCGAAGCTAGAGCGACGCTCAATAAAATAATCATCAATACATCCACAATAGGAAGGAGGATATACTGCTTGCTGTGTATGACAACAATGCACACCAGGGACTTCTTCACGTTACTGATCAGGCACCTGAGATAAGCCGGAGACAGAGATTCTCCTCATCAGCACACCTGCACCCTTCGTTCCTGTCACTCTCTGGCCGGCCTCCCTTGGCCCTCTTCCTGCTCCCACATATGAGCCTAAGAAACTCTGGGTCATCTTCGACTACACACATCACCGACGTCTCTAAGAAGTCAAACTACCAACTGCACCTTCACAGAGGTACTCTTCCTTTCCTCGCCTTCCTCCAGAAGCTCACAGTCTCTAGAGCTCTGGCTCTCTCTAGGCTGGACTACTGCAACAGCCTCTTTCTAAATCTGCCTGCTTCTACTCTCCGCCCTCTGCAACTCATCCAGAACAGGACTGCAAGACTTATCCTTGGCCTCCAGCCCACGGATCATATCTCTCCAGCACTGAAATCTCTGCATTGGCGCCCAGTGGCTGCAAGGATTAAGTTCAAGACCATCTGCATTGTTCACAAGGACTTCTCGGTCCTGGGTCCTCAATACCTCCAACTCTCTCTTTGTAAATACCTTGCTACTCAAGCTCTTTGCTCCACCACCTCCAACTCCCTCAGGGTCAGTCGCTTCTCCAAGCAACGAGTTGGTGGTAGATCTTTTTCTTCGGCTGGGGCCTCCATCTGGAACAGCCTCCCTGCCTTTCTGAAACTTGAGGAGAACCATCTCTGCCCTGCCCGCCCAGTTGAACATTTGCACTGCCTCCCGGCAACCCTTGCTCTTGAGTCTGTATCTGCAACCCTACAGTCCCCCTACCTGCACCTTTGGACACCTGCTGTCCGCACTTACCCTGGCACCTGCCATCTGCTGGCTGCACTTCTTGTTATTGTTTTGATCCCATGTACAGCAATGCCCCCTCCACTTTCCTGTGGCACTTTTCCCCTCCCCTGCACTTGCGCAGTCTCATTGTCACTTGGTCTAGTAAGATCGTTGTCTCTGTCCTCCCTTCCTTGCCTCATCGCGCCTTAAAACACTTGTGTATAGGCGTGTTACAAATGCCATATCATATCAAGCCCAATAAAACACTCCCGACAAAAAAAACACAAATTAACAGAATACGCAAAAGTTGAAGAATCAAAAAGTGTTTCCCCTCATCACAACACGTCTTGGAGAAAATGTCTAAGAACTCTTAAAGGGAAAGACCAGCAGCCAGCAGAAATCTTCACAGAAGATATACCCATAACAGCAGAGGCAGTCAAGTCCCATTTCTTTTGCCCCGAAGTAAAGAAAAAGCAATCTATGAAGAAGACACTTGCAAAAAAGAAAAATAAATAACAGAATTCATTGGCTATTCCTACAGAGACCCAGATCACTTCATCCATTGATAATTCAACAGTTAAAACTACAGGAGACCAGGCATCAAACTTCCATGAGTCAGTATCTAAGTTGCCCATTCAAGGTAGGGATGATTCCCTTAATATTACAGAAAGGAATTTAAGCACTTAACAGTGTACCGAGGATACATCTAGTTCTCGAGTTGGTAAGACAGAAATTAACTATGAAACGTCGAACCAGAAATAATCTGTGAAGACTAACGCCAAAAAGCAGCTTGTTCCTTTAAAACTTGGTTTGGAATCCATATTCCCTCGTGCAACACTGATATTGTTGATTAGATCAAATATTCTATCTTTATTCTAGGAAATTCCCCGGCTAAGGAACCTTGACACCAAAGACATCAACCGGGTGGAGATTCTGGAGGATTCACACACAGATGAATTACACATCCATTTAAAATCTCGAATCATCTTGTCAATGCTGTTGAATGAAACAAACATCCTACTCACTCTGGACTACAACTTATTCTTAGTTGCAGGCAGATCACATAATGCACATAAAATGTCACCTTATATTTCCTTTACTACTCAGCAGCATACTCAAGATATCTAAATGTCATGTTACAATAAATTACCTAATAAAACATCTTTTCATGGAACCAACGAGGGCACAGGTTACTCCTTAAAGCCCTTGAGAAGGATCTGGACTTTCATTCGTACAGAATGTGCCTCCTCCAGGAAGTAGGGTTAACAAACTTTGCACGGATATTTAACTTTTCTACAGGCAGCTAACTGGGGGACAAGAGAGCGTCCTTCGGGAGGACTACTAATAGCTATAAAAAGCGGTTTGGCCTCTATTGATGAGATTTGGCTCGATCCTTGCCCAGGCCTTTTCTCAGTCTAAATAACTGTCAAGCACTCTTGCATGTGTAGTGAAATGCTATAATCTCTGTTGTAAATCGCTTCAATTGAGCTTGATCACCTTCTAGATTAACTATCTGAGACGACGTTGACTTGGCACAAAGAAGGATATCAGGATTACATAACAATAGGTGGTGATTTAAATTCACATGGCCTGATTTAGACGAGAGGCTTTGCATAATAGAAAATACCTGCAAGGAGAAATCAAAGGGTGGTAAGACTCTGGGTATCAGGTGGGCTGATTTATTTGATACTTGTGGTTAATTAAAGCTAAATGGGAATGTTTCAGGTGGCTGCACAGAAATTCCAACAGGGGACATCCCTCCCATACAGATTACTTTTGAACCCCTGCCGAGTTATTCAGCAGCTGTTCTCACTTTGAAATTGAGAACCAATTTCAATTATCATAACTGACAACAGGCTTCTTTCAAGATAGGGATTGACTGGCCTGGTGAATCAAATAACTGCATTACCCTTTTAGTGTCACAGAGAGGTAACTATTTCTTGGCACTCAACCTTAGTGAACAAATACAATATAAGGATCACAAACACAATGGAGGGTCTATCGGTTATATAAAAGGGTAGTTTACCATCTCATATCCACATTTAACAACACTATTAGAAAGACAATTTCTATTAATTTGGATCACAAATACGGTAATAGTGAATCCAAAATAAGCAACTACGAAACATAGATACAATGAAAAAGTTTCTCATAAAAAAAGGGAGCTACGTAAGAAGCTAAGATATCTATCAAAATCTTGTGTTAATGGCTCTGAATATTTGAAAGAAGTACTAACATTAAAACAATAGTATAAGAACTTACTAAAAATCCATACATTCTCGATTAATAGTGACAAAGGGTTTATGTTAGAAATATTGATAAACAAGTCTCTGACTTTTGGCTCCTGATGAATAAGGAACTGGGTACTAAAGCTGCTGCATACAAATTTATACGATATTAGAAGTTGATTGCATTAATTATTTTGCTAAACTTTATTGTACTCAAAGGTTTGCTTGCCTCCCCCTGAAGCCTGCTCACTTTCCTGTTGGTCCTAACAAGTAGATTCGGAAGAATATGTACATCTAATAATACAATTCAACATTTCCTGCTCTCCAGGCCCCGATGGTTTGTCTTACTATGTTCTAAAATTCTCCCCCACTATATTGGGGGAGATTCTTACTGTACTGTTAAGAGCAAGTAATCTCCTCCCGGTTTTCACAGCTTTTTGGTATGTAGCACGAAGTGTAGCAATCTTTAAAAAAGGCAATAGGTTTATTCCATCAAACTATATAATATATATTGCTTTGTTAGATTCGAGCAGCAACATTTTTGCTTCTCTTATCCTTAAAGAACTTGAGAAATTAGCAATAAATTTGCGCAGACTTGAGACGTTTCAACGTACTTCAGAGGACTAGTGGGGACCCAACTAAATGCACATGTATTTGCACATTTACAAAAGCAAGCCTAGTTTAAGAGTGCTGTTGACATTTATGCAGCAAGCATTGATCTCTGCAGTTTACGAACATGTCCGCCGTTCTCGCCTCTGGAAAAAACTAGCTGTCCTGGGACTTCCACCTGGGTTGCTTGGCTTTCTCATTCATGCAAAAACACACTAGAATAACATTGCAGCAAGGGGATCTTTAAAAATAAAATACCTGAACACTGTGGGTTTATTATTGTATTGGGTATTTATAATGCGCCTATACAGCAAATTGTGTTTCAAAGCGTCACAAGACAAAAAAGGGGGATGGGGGGCAGGGATGAAGAATAACAAAAAAACGGTCCTACTAGGTCTTGTTGTGTCATACGGATCGTGCAAGTGAAGTAACAAGAAGTGCAGGGAGTGAGGAGGGGGGAAGACGTGCCGGTCAGGGAGGGATGGGATAATGCTAAGGAGGGAATGGAAGTGCAGGTTGGAGTAGAGAGCGAGCAAGTGCTGGGGGTTTGGAGGGTACCTGAAGGGGGCGGGGGAAGAGGCAGAGTGCAGGGGGAGTCCAGGAGGACAAGAGCTAGGGGAGTGCAGGGGAAGAAGGTCCACATGCTAAGTGCGAGAACGGGGCTGCACCAGGATCATTAAGGGTATAGGCCCCGCCAGACTAGATCAGGGGGAGGGAGCCTGAAGGCCAAGTGCAGTAATGGGAGGGGGGAGCTAAGGCGGGCACCGAGGTGAAGGGGAGGCTGGACGGGGAGGGCCTGGTGCCCTTTATGACTCAAAAGGGACCAGGCAGCCAGTCAAAAAGCAGCGGAGGGGGACATTAGCTGGGGAGGCGGAGAGGGAATGAAGAAGAGAAAAGGAGGGTCTGCAGTGATGTGTGCTTGCCTCCTGTATCTTCAATCTGTATTTCATATTCATGTAGTGCAATCTGTGAATGCAACGGCATGCTTATGTGGACAACAACGCCCTCCATGAGTACATTCAAATTGGTTTACAGTGTGTAATCAATTCTTTACATGCCTACTTACTGGTGAATGAATTGAACATCACCAAGACTAAAATCATTCTATTCTTGACATAGAATTGGACGTTTCAAGGGCATCACATAGAGGATTTCCATCTTTGACTTATTAAGGTTTTCAGATCTTTAATCACCCTAGTGTACACCGCACTTTGCTTCCTTCTTAAAAAGAAAATAATACTTCTCTCAGCCCAAATGAAACATCTGAAGTCTAGATTCTGTCCCTTTTCACCAATTAGATTATTAAAATTGTATAGAGGAAAGTTAATTCCATGCATCTGCTATGGTGTGGAAATCTGCCATTTGGATGATTGGGAGACCTTACGTAAGCTTGAGGGAAGGTTGTGGAGGAGAGTTTTGGTATTGCCTAGTTGCGCACCAGAGCCCGTTTTTAGATATAAACTAAACTTAATGTCCTAAGAGCATATGTACAATTGAAATGATTAATACTATTTCAAAACATTCAATATCCACCTTTTAAATTAGATGTATGAGAACCTATGGTCTTGCATGGAGTCAGGAGCATCTAGCATGCTAAATGACCTGGCGGATAAAAGGAATTGTCTCACAATTCATCTAGAAACTGACATCAACACTCATTTTCAATCCATCCCTTGTAAAGAAAAAGCTCTGGGAGACCCGATTGGTCGAGGCTATGACTAGAAACAAGGTATATAGTCCACTTGTTGCAGAGGTAGGAAAACTGGGCTTTTTTATAAACATACTTATGCAAATTGCCAGTTCTCTCTTCAGAGAGACATTCATAAGATTTTGTTTTAACATCTTATTAATTGGGGAAACGTATTTGTTCTAGTGTTAACCCATTCAGCGCCCGTTTAATGCTCTGTAAAATCCCTGGGTGTTATAAAACATGGAAACGCATTTTGTGGCTACACTGGTACTTTTGTCATTAGATGCCAGTATTTGAAATCATTTGTCCAGGATGTTGATTTGTTTACTTCTGAACAGTATTGTCTAAGAATGATTTCGAGTAACCAAAATTCATTGACTTTAGCAGTGGCAAGAATCTAAGGCGATTTTATCCTTTAATGAAACATAGGAAATGAACGTTGATTTACTTTGTATACTCTCTTTTATTAGATTAATGTAAATGTGTAGACGAAACAGGATGTCTTTATAAATTGTACTATTGTGAAAAGTTACATTAAACAGTAGCACAATAAAAGAGATTTTGGGCATACAGACTACTTGCAAGATGCCATACAATGTAAATGGGTGAATTCATAGCTGTAAGCATTACCTAGCAAGAAAATGTAGATAACTATCTGCCCAATTGATTTGCAGTGTTGTGTGCTAACCACAATGAGCAGTGCTTGACCTTGTATGCCATAGTGTGTTTATCCAGGAAGGGTTATATAACCAAAACAACCATGCTAGATGATATGTGCATTGTTGAGGGTAAATACATGGTGTTCCACCTGTCAAAGATGTATGTGGGTTGTTAGGGAGAATTCTCTCTTTAGTCGAGCCCTTTGTTCCTCCTTTTGGCGGGCTTCTCCACATAAGCCTCCAAAAGTGGTGCCACTCTGTCTGGGTACCACAGGGGGCGTGGGAGGGGGTTTAGGCACCCTGGACTGAGTTACCTCGGTAACTCTATTCACACTCTTGTGTGATTGGCCCAAGTGGTGAGCCGGCCGGCCGGCCGGCTCACCACTTAGCATGTTTGATTGACAGCTATGCTGAGTGAATGGGGGTATGCTGCATAAAAGCCGGGCTTTGGGGACTGGAACTTCAGAAGTCGCCACAGGACCTGAGAATCCGACGAGGGAGAAGCTGAGCCAACCTACCATGACGACACCACCGGTGGAGCCCTGCGGAACCGACTCACCACTTCCCGACGACAGAGAAGATCTCCCGGCTGGAGAGGCTTCTTCCCCTGACTGGTGGGCACAACCAGTTTTACCTTCCTTCTTCGCACCCCAGACCGGTTTATGGTCGAACTGCCCGTGCCAAGCATCCCGGCGGCCGGATAGCCACTCAGCACTGAACCGCGAATCAACAGACCGCTCCTTGTACCTGAGAAACTCCGCGGCTGGTTTCTTCCCTGGCAGTGCAACAGACTCCTGTCTTCCTCCACGACGAGATCCTCTCTTCCCCCGGATGAAGCACCGACTTGCATCCGCTGCCAGGAACAACTGCCCCCGCTGGAGTGTTCTCACCACTTTAAGGTACCGCGTCCGCCAGGCCTCCCTTTCTAAAGATTGCTACAAGGTAATAATAACCCCTTAACCTTCTGAACTGGGCTGGCTGCCTTGACCCTCTAACTGGTCCCTTTCTTTGGTCCAACTCTTTTTTGAACCGTTACAAGACTTTTGTGCACTGCAACCGTGTGACCTTGGACACATTTCGTTTGATCCTCTTAAAGTGGATCCGGCCTATTGAACTCTAACTTCACGGTTTTACTTTGCCTTCCTCTCTTGTTATGTTCTTGTAAAAGTGTTGGGATCTGTTTCAACTCATTCTCTGCTTTTCTCTCCCTTTTAAAAACTAACTGTTAGAGTGCCATCTATGTTAAGCGCTCACCGCTGTCTGAAAATAAGTGGGGCTTTACTTAAGACTTGTCTAATATTCTTTTAAGGGAGTGGATATCTTTTAGTGACCGTGTTTTTGAATTGCTTACTATTAGTGCCTGTGTGTTTTTCTAGATGTGTTTTTTAAATAAATAATTATATCTCTTTTACACCAAGCCCTGGTCAGCGATTACTTGTTCTATTGTGTTCTCTTGACCTATTGTGAATACTCTGTATACTGCCTAACTCTTCTTGAGGGAAGTCTGACTGCTCAGCCACCGCTACCAAGTGAATCTGTGTGGTACGGACTGCTACCAGGTGGGTTTAGTGCCAAATACCTGTAGTCTTAAATCTTTTGCAGTGGTCCCAGAGGGAACTGCACAGGTTTCTGCCTAACATGGGTCATCTGATCATATATTAAACATAACCATGACAGGCAGTAAACTAATTGAAAATGTTGCAAAGGCCTTACATAATACTGGATGGGCCAGAATAACTAATAGGCCGCTGAGAGTGATAATTAATGCAGTTGACACTGCTAGGACTTTGCCTGCTGTATCCTTGCACGACAAAGGGGTACATAGGCTCCAACTAAGCCACAATGGCCTTCAGTCTTGTGGTTTTCCAAATGGCTAACCATCACATAGCCTGATATTGGCTAGCAGGAATACTAGGCAGACTTGGGAGTGGAGACTTTCTGCATTGGGCAATAGCCATGCTCTCCTTCAACGAGTACGCATGTTAGCAGGTATGCGAGTGTGTAGTTGTGTATGTGGCCTACCAAAACACCTATGCTTACTGCACCCCCCTTTTCTCAGCTAGCTCTTACTTCCACACCTGCCTCCCCTGTACCGATCTCTCTACCCAGCCAGATTCTGGTAAGTACTGCCGATTGGGGTAGAGGGGCATCTGGAAGCAGTGAGCTCTGCATTCATGGAAGCTGGCAGGCTGCATTGAGACAGCATCCATGCTGCAACTGTTCTTTGCAAAAGAAACTTGAAGTGGCACTGTTCATGTTTTGGCAGTTCAGTCTTTGAGGAAGGGTGGGGAGGCTTGCCTTGGCTCTGCAAATGCTATACGTTGACCCATTTGCGAGAAGCTTGCACTGGCCTTGCAAATGCTGAACCTAGAGAAAGGTGTGAGGGAACATTGCACTGGTCCTGCTTTTGCTATACTTGTACACATTTATGAGAGATGAACAAGTTACTTTCTTACCTGGTAACTTTCTTTCGATGGGATGGTCCGACGACGTATTCCATATCTTTGACAGGTAATCACCACAGCTGTGCTGGTTCGGAAAATGTTTGGCGTCTGCGTCCTGCGTCGATGACGTTGATACACTGTCCTCGAGGGCCTCCGTCGAGCCGACGTCACTGGATGTTATAAGTAGGAACCACGACGCCCGTAGCCTCAGTTATAGTTTTTTCCCAGAAAGTGGGGCACCAATCTTCTGCCAGTATGACCACAGAAAGCCTTGCGGAAAAATAAGCTGCAATCGCATAAAACATTCTGTAGCGGGGCAGGTCAGGAGCAAGCGATATGGAATACGTTGTTGGACCATCCCGTCGAAAGAACGTTACCAGGTAAGAAAGTAACTTGTTCTTCGAGTGGATTGGGTCCTGCGATGTATTCCATATCTATGACAGACTCCCAAAGCAGTACCAACGTATGGAGGAGGTAAAGGAATTTAGAATATAGAAATTTAGAATGCACAATTAAATTACAGAGTTAAGGACCGCCTTGCCAAAGGCCAGATCCTGCCCTTGGATAGAATCTAGGTAGTAGTGTCGTACAAAAGTATGGACCGAAGCCCAAGTGGCTGCTTCACAGATGTTACGAATAGGAACAACGCTCTGCAGGGCAGTAGAGGCAGCCATACCCCTAGTAGAATGGGCCCCTAAGCCTACCGTAGGGTCCTTACCCGCCAACCGGTAACATTCAGAAATTGCCAAGATAATCCATCTAGACAAAGTCTGCTTAGTAACAGCTTGTCCCAAACGCCTTCCAGCGTAACCTATAAAGAGCTTATCGTCCACTCTGACCCGGGAAATGCGTGAAATGTAGAAAGTAAAAGCTCTCCTAGGATCCAACCTATGGAGCCTCTCGTCTTCCTTACCAGGATGAGGAGGAGGATAAAATGCCGGAAGAATGACCTTCTGGCTTAAATGAAATTCCGACACCACTTTCGGAAGAAAGGAAGGGAGAACCCCAAGGACAACCCTGTCCTTATGAAACCCCGTGAAGGGTGGCTTAACAGAAAGTGCCTGCAACTCACTCACTCTGCGAGCAGAAGTAACCGCAACTAAAAATACAGTTTTAAGGGTTAACAGTCTCAAAGGACAAGAATGTAAAGTCTCAAATGGAGCACCCATTAGGAATTTTAGAACAAGGTTCAAATCCCAACTGGGCACCTGGAAAGGTGACGGTGGAAACACATTAGTGAGCCCTTTCAGAAACTGAGAAATTAAAGGAATTTTGAAATAAGAACACTCCTCAGGCGAGCGCTTAAATATGGACAGCGTCGCCAGGTAACCTTTAACGGTACCCACTTGCAGGCCCTTGTGGGCTAACGAAAGCAAAAAAGACAGAACCACAGGAATGTCACATGAAGAAGGATCCACATTCTTAACCCTGCACCAGTTGCAGAACTTTCTCCAACGGCAACGGTACAGAGACTTTGTCGCAGGCCGTCTGGCCCAAAGCAACACCTCCATCACGTCTTCAGGGAGGTCCCAATCCTTATACCTCAACCTTTCAGAAGCCAAGCGTGAAGGTTGAGGGATCTGACCTGTGGATGGAGAACCTGACCCCACCCCTGTGAGAGCAGATCGCCTCGGTAGGGAAGATGGCGTGGAGGGCAGATAGACAAGTCGAGAAGGTCCGGGTACCACTTTCTCCGGGCCCATGCCGGAGCAATGAGGATCATCCGGGAACCGAACCTCCGTAACCTCCATAGCACTTGCAGCAGTGGGAAGGACCACTCCACCACGAACGTGTCCCTTAAGGCTCCTCTTGGAGGAAATTCCTGCAAGCAGAAACTTTTGCACTTCCGGTTGACAATGGAGGCAAAGAGATAGATTTGTGGGTTCCCCAAAGGGCGAAGATCTCCAGGAGAATCTCCTGAGCCAGCTCCCACTCGTGAGAGATTGCGCTCTGCCTACTCAGAGCGTCTGCCGTCTCGTTTTCGTTTCCGGCCAGATGAACTACCGAGATCGAAATTTCCTGCTGTATGGCCCAGAACCAGAGCTGCATCGCCTCTCTGCACAGAGGAAGTGACCCTGCCCCCCCTTTTTATTGAGGTAGTGCATGGCCACTGTGTTGTCCGTCAGAATCAGGACATTCTTCCCTCGCACAGTCGGCAGAAAAGCCTTCAGGGCAAGCCTGACGGCCCTCAGCTCCAACAGACTGATATTGAGTCTGGACTCCGACGGAGACCAACGACGGCTGACTGTCAACTCGTTGGCATGAGCTCCCCATCCCGTGAGGGATGCGTCTGTCACAATCGTCACCTATGGCCAGGGCAGCCAATAAGGAGCCCCCCCCCCCACAGAAGGTCCTGGGCGACCGAGGGCGGCACCTGAACGGAGTCCGACATCCTGTCAGAGGACTGTGACCACTGCATCTTGAGAGCCCATTGCAGAGATCTCATCCGCAACCTGGCCTCTGGCACCAGAAGAATGCAGGATGCCATGAGGCCGAGCAACCTCAAGAACTTGAACGCCGGGAGACTCTGGGCATGTCGAAACTTGTGCACCATCTGCTGAATGTGATGAGCCCTCACCTGGGGAGGGAAACACTGCCCCAGGGACGTGTCGAGCACTACTCCGGTGTACTGGAGCTGCTGAGTTGGCATCAAGTGGGACTTCTTTAAGTTGAGGGAGAAGCCCAGCTTGTGAAGGGAAAGGCAGGTGATGGACAGATGATCCAGGACTTGCTCGGCAGAGCGCGCCCTGATCAACCAATCGTCCAGGTAGGGGTAGACGTGAATCCCCCCTTTCCCAAGATACGCTGCCACCACCACCATCAGCTTGGTGAAAACCCTGGGGTGGAGGTCAATCCGATCGGCAGGATCCGAAACTGAAAGTGCGAGTCGCCAATCGCGAGCCTCAGGTACTTCTTGTGCTTGGGATGGATCGGCACCTGAAAGTAAGTGTCCTTGAGGTCGAGAGACACCAACCAGTCCTGAAGTTGAAGGGCCTGGAGGCCTTGAGAGCGAGTATTCATCTTGAACTTGTCCTTCCTGAGGAGCTTGTTCAAACCACGCAAGTCCATGATGGGCCTCAATCCTCTGTCTTTCTTCAAAATCAATAAGGGGAATACCATCCCTTGTTCCTCTCCGCTACAGGCACCAGTTCTATGGCGCCTTTCTCCAGCAGGGATTTTATTTCCTGTGCAAGGAGCGGATACGGACTCTTTAAAGAGAGATTTCCTGGTGGATTGTCGTGAGGCCTCTGCCGGAAAGGAAGACAGTAGCCGTGGGCTATGATCTCCAGAACCCACACATCTGAAGTAATGGCACGCCATTCTACAAGATGCTGTGCCAGCCTTCCCCCAACTGGCGAACCATGGGCACATGGCCTAATGACTGAGCTGAAGCGGCTACGGCATTGCCTGAGGGTAAAGAGGCAACTGCCCGAGTGGCCTTGGCCCCTCGAGTACCTTGTTTTCCACCTCTTGTACTCCTACGGTGGCCCCTTTGGCTTGCAGGTCTTCTCGATCTACCAAAGGATGAGTAATATCGAAAGGAACCTCCCCTCCACTGCGGTCCCTTAGGACGAAAAGGCAGAGGTTGGCGATCTGCAGCACTCAACGACTTTGCTGCAGCTTTGTAGGTCTGCAACCTCTCAAGGCCCTTGTCAGCCTTGCTGCCAAAAAGATGTTCACCATCAAAGGGCATGTTGAGAAGCCGGGCGTGTACATCAGGAGCAAACCCCGACTTCCGCAACCACGCAAATCTGCGCATTACGGTGCTCGCCTCCATGGACCGGCTGACGCAATCTGCCATGTCCAGACCCGACTGAACGGATTCACACATGGCATCCTTGCCATCCTGAACAAGAGCAAGAAAGCCATCCCCTTCCTCCCCTTCGGGAATGTGTTCATCTGCCAAAGAGATACAATTCCACAGAGTATGAGTGAAACGTGCTAAGGCACACACAGAGTTGGCTGCCTGTACAGCCATACCCCCTGAAGAAAACACTTTCTTCGACCAGCCATCAAAACGTTTGTCGTCCCTATCAGGAGGGATGGTAGGGTACATCCTGTTTTGCCGGGCCGTAGCCGCCTGCACCACCAAACTATCCGGAGTGGGGTGCGTAGTCAAGTTGCTGGGGTCGCTACTGGCTGGACAGTATTTTTTAAGCAAAGACTTGCCCACTGCCGGGAGACTCTCCGGAGCAGTCCAAGCCGCTGCCACCCTTCTTTGCAAGGCCATATGGAATGATATGATATGTTAAGGCATTTGTAACGCGCCTATACACAAGTGTTTCAAGGCGCGAATGGCAGCACCGGGTCAGTTGGAGGACCTTGGTCAAGGATATCCTTCAGGTCATCCTGCAGAAAATCCATGGGTGGCGCAGACCACCCCAAGTATTCCGTCACCCTCAACATAAGGTGCCGGTACGAGGACTCGGCGTGCGTGCCAGGCTCAGGCCTACCGAACCCAACCTCCGGAGAGGTGTCCAGACCACTGGCGTCATGCAAGGCCTGACGCAGGTCTTCTAGCTGGCTATGACTAGACATGAGTTTGTCAGGAACCTCTTCAGGAACCATACCTTCATCAGACCCTTCATCCACCTCAGAGATATAAGCCAGAGGCTGGAATAAATCCCTGGATGAGGTGAGGGCACAGAAAAAGGCTCAAATACAGGCCTTACTGACTTCTGCAGGGCATTTCTCGGAGTTTCCACCGGTTTCCGGGGCACTTCCGATAAAGTCTCCTCGAAAGGCGTTGACTTCGAGCTCGGAGTGGCACCAATGGCTTCCACACAGGCCTCGAGGGCAGAGCCCCGAGCGTGTCCTTCGACGGTCTCGGCGCCAAAGGCGTCAACGTCTTCTTCGAAGACTTCACAGGCTCCGATGGTCTCAAGAGCGATCCACCTTGTCCGACCGGGACCTCGAAGGATCCCGGTGATCACGACAACCGCTCGAGCCCGAAGGCATGCCGACACTGTCTCTAGCACATTCCCTGCCGGCGTCTTTCGATGGCGTGGACGGAACGGAGCCCTCATCTCCTTACAAAATGAATCCCATTCCGCAGGGACAAGAAACCCGCCGACGGGCGGAGTCCTCGGACGAGAAAGGCGACATAGCTTCCAGGAGTGCCTCGACGAGGCAGAGGAATGGCGGGACCCACTCCGAGACCGAGACGCCCTGGACTTACGCCGACGATGCATAGATTCACCACTCGAATCGTCAGTCGAAGGCCCAGTGGATTTCGACTTCCGGGGCTTGGCCACCTTACTGACAGAAAGCTTCTTCTTATGCTCCCGCAAGGCCTTCGATGTTAATGACTGGCACTCGTCGGAATCGTCCGTGGCGTGGTCCTCACCGAGGCACCAGAAGCAGGCGTCATGCGGGTCCGTCAGCGACATCTTGGAACCGCAGTCTCGACACTTCTTGAAACCCGGTCGCGGGGTAGAAGAAGACGAAGACATCATGGAAATCTTCACAAACGAACAGGTTCGAAGAACTGAAAGAATAGAACTCAGAAGAACCGAGGCACGGCGAGATCTCCGAAGCGAACACGTTCGCGGAAAAAACGGAACCGAGGCTACGGGCGTTGTGCGTCCCATTTATAACATCCGGTGATGTCGGCTCGACGGAAGCCCTCGAGGACAGCGTATTGACGTAGGACACAAACACCGAAAATTTTCTGAAGCAGCACAGCTGTGGTGATTATCTGTCATAGATATGGAATACATCGGAGGACCCAATCTCCTCGAAGGGAATTGTTTCTTACCTGTAACTCCATTTCTCCAGCATTAGTATCTTTCATGGATTCACATGCTTAGAATATTCCCCGTCGTCAGGCTGGGAATCCTCGGTAAGTTATATAGACCTTTTCCATAGGAAAAATTCCGACACTTTTGTGTCCTATCTACGTCGTTTTGGGCCGCGCACGCCGGCGCCACTAGGACGTAGGGGTATATATAGCTCCGCCCCCGCGGCTCCCTCAGATTTCAGCCCCCAAAGTAGTATGGGGGGATCTGGTTTGCATGCTCAGGGGAGGCCGGCGGGCGCATGTGAATCCATGAAAGATACCAATGCTGGAGAAATGGAGTTAAATGTAAAACTATTCCCTTCTCCAGCATTGGATCTTTCATGGATTCACATGCTTAGAATAGATTGTATAGCAGTATCCCCCAACATTGGAGGCGTGTATGCAAACCAACATCACAACCAGCACAGTGCCCACTTACTATGGCAACACACTACATTACAGTATGTTCACTGTACAAGCACAGTGCCCACTTACTATGGCCAAACATTACATTATAGTATGTTCACTGAAAAAGACACGACACTTTAAAGCATAGTTTCCGAAGGATGCAACCCCACTTGGAACAGGTGACGTAGTACTGCCCGCCCCATCTGTGTATCTTCAGCATGTTGCTGTGCGAGACAGTAATGTCGGGTAAACGTATGTGGTACCGACCAGGAAGCCGCCTGGCAGATATCCCCCAGCGGAATTCCGGACCACAAAGCCGTCGACGACTATGCAGATCTTGTCGAATGGGCCCTTGGATGCCTTTCCAGCGGCTTTCGGGCCTTGGAATGACTATAAGAAATGGCCGAAGACACCCATCTGGATAGTCCTTGTTTTGAAATTGCTTTACCCCTAGCCGCAGGACCTTAAGCTACGAAGAGATGTCTCGTGTCTCTGAAGCTTTGAGTGCGATGGAGATAAAATTTCAAAGCTCTTTTCACGTCCAATGTATGGAGAGTCTTCTCTGCCACTGAAGACGGTTTTGGAAAGAATGTAGGCAACACTATAGTAGCGTGTTTATGGAACATGGAAGGTACTTTAGGTATGAAATGCGGGTTAGTGGCCAGCACGACTTTATTACTGAAAAACCTCAAATACGGAGGGTCGATCACTAGAGCTTGTATTTCCGACAGGCGACAAGCAGAAGTAATGGCCACCAGGAAAGCCAATTTCCAAGACAAAAATTTTAATGATGTCGATGACATTGGTTCAGAAGGGGGTTTCATCAGGGCTGCCAGGACCAGGTTCAGACTAGAGATCGGAGGAAACTTCTTCTTGGGAGGAAAGGTTCGAAACAACTCTTTAAGGAAGTGTTTAACTAGGCGGTCACTGAACAGTGGAGTGGAGTGTCTCTTCCGAGTAAATCTCGAGATGGCAGCAAGATGCACCTTTATGGATGAGACAGATAACCTGTTATTTGCCAGGAGCAAGAAGTATGGTAGGAGTTGTTCCGGTGTGATCGCCCGCGGGACCAGACCTGGTTGACCTGTGCACCATATGCAGAACCTTTTCCATTTGTATGTGTATGAAGTGTTCGTGGAAGGTGCCCTTGCGGCTTGCAAAATACGACGGCAATCCGCTGGAATCACTAACGCGCCAAACTCGGCGAAATCAGGAGCCAGGCCGTCAGACTGAGGTTGTCCGGGTCGTGATGCCAAACGGTCCCTTTCTCCTGAGACAGAAGGTTGGGGATCTTCTGGAACCTCATTGGTTCTGCCGCTGAGAGGTGAAGTAGATCGGAGAACCACACTTGTCTGGCCCAATACGGGGCCACCAGGATCAACCGACAAGGATATCTGTGGATCCATTGCAGAGTCCGACTGATGAGAGGGAATGGGGGGAAGGCATACAGAAACTTGCCCGTCCACGGCAAGGAGAACGCTTCCCCTAGCGAGTCTTGTTGTGGCCACCTGCTCGCGTATTGGGAGCATTTCTTGTTGTCTCTCGTCGCAAAGAGATCGAGGGCCGGATGACCCGATTCCGCGAAGACACGGTGCAGTTGCTGATCGTTCAGTTCACATTAGTGTAGACAATTCATCTCTCTGCTGAGAGCGTGTGCTTGCACATTTTTCACTCCTGGTAATGCCAGATCTCCTGGGCTTCCGTCGACAGGCTCCTGGAGCGAGTTCCTCCCTGCTTCCGTAGATAAAACATGGTTGTCGTGTTGTCTGTCATGATTCTCACCACTGAGCCATTTATCTGCGGCAGAAAGAATTTTAGGGCCCAACGCACCGCCCTCAACTCGAGCAGGTTGATGTGGAGGGAGGACTCTTCCAATGACCAACGACCCTGAACCTGTAAGGAGTCCAGATGCGCTCTCCACCCAGTTAGAGAAGCATTCGTGACCACTGTCCTTCTGGAACGCAGGCTCCAGTAAGGGCGTTCCCTTCGTTAGGTGTATGGAGATTCTCCACCATTGAAGCGCCTGCACAAGCTGGCCGTTGATGGTCAACTTGTCCGACCAGCGTCCTCGACTCTGTGCCCATCGATCCGCCAGGAATTCCTGAAGAGGCCTCATGAAGAGGCGACAGTTGTCTATCAAGGGTATGCAGGATGACATGGTCCCCAGCAGGGGCATGTACCTTCGTACTGACACTCTGATTTCGACCTCCCATTCCGATGCCTTTTGTTGCAGTCTGTGAATCCTTTCGAGGGATGGCTTCACCAGTCCCGACTGTGTGTGGAACTCCTCCCCCAAAAAGACCAAGGTCCTTGAAGGCTTTAACGAGGACTTGTCGAAGTTCACCGCAAAGCCCAAACATTGCAGGAGGGACAGGGTGGCATCCAGGCTTTCTTTTGCCCTTTCTGGAGACAGTCCCCTCACTAGCCAATCGTCCAAATAAGGGTACACATGGTGACCTTCCTTTCTTAACCAGGCTGCTATTGGAGCCAGACATTTGGTGAACGTCCTGGGGGACGATTTTAGGCCGAACGGGAGGACCTTGAACTGATAGTGGGTTTGTCCGACGACGAACCGCAGAAATCTTTTGTGCCGTCGACGCATCGGGATATGGAAGTATGCGTCCTGAAGGTCTAGCGACGACAAATAATCTCCGGGTTGTATCTATCGGATCACCTCCTGAAGCGTCAGCATTTTGAATTTTAAATTCTTGAACCGTTTGTTGAGCGCTCGTAGGTCCAGAATGGGACGCCATTTTCCATTTGGTTTCTTGACGACAAAGTACCGGGAGTACACTCCCTGTCCTTTTTCTGCCACCAGGACCAGTTCTATAGCCCCTTTCTGCAGCATAAGCGCCATCTCCTGTAGTAGTATTTGAAGGTGGGGCTGGGACGAGAACACCGGTGGAATGTGTGGTGGCTTGCCCTTGAACTGTAGAGAATGTCCCAGATGAATCGTGTCCAAAACCCATCGTTCTGTTATGCGCTCCCACTCGTCGACGCGACGAGACACTCGGCTCCCCAGGACACCCTGAAGCATGTCATTGTTGGCTCTTGGTTTGCTTATCTTTCGTCGACGAAGGGTAGGCACCCTGCCGTCTGGAGGTTTGGTACTCTCTGCCCCTACGAGAAGATTGGGCCGCACGCCTGTAGCCTTGGGACGAGTAGGAGGGTCTGCTGAAACCTCGGTCTCTAGATGACCCAACCCGGGAGTTACCAGAGGCCCCTCTGAAAGGATAAAAGGAACGAAAAATTCCTACCACTCTGGAGGGCTCTGAGTGATCGTGCCGTGTCAGTATCCTCTTTCATGCCCTTCAAGGCCTCATCAACTTTTTTTTCACCGAACAGTTGCTCCCCTTCACACGGCATATCCAAGACTTTATATTGCACCTCCGGTCTGAACGTAGTGCACTTGAGCCAGGCTTGTCTACGTAGAACTACGCCATTATTGATTTGCTTAAAACCGGACTCGGCTAGGTCGACGGCAATGTTTATAGCATGGTTGGAGGCCTCCTCTACTTCCCGCACTAGCAACATTGCGGACTTTCTATGTTCCTCGGGCAAATGCTCTAAGATAGGAGCCAGTCGGTGCCACATTTCCCTGTCATACCTAGACATAATCGCCAAGGAGTTGGCTGCTTTAACTGTAGTCGCGCCGACGGACAGCAACTTCTTGCCGAAAGCATCTTGTCTCCTGGCCTCGTTGTCTGGAGGGGTCGTGCATTTATGTTGAGACCTGGCCTTTCTCGCCGCCGCCGCCGATACCACCGACTCCGGCGAAGGTTGAGACGTCAGGCACTTGGGAGTTGATTCCGGAGCCTTGAACTTCTTCTCCAAACGACCTTTCACTGCCGGTTCAGAGAACGGGTGCCGCATGGTCTTCAGGCCCTCTTGCCAGACATGATCCAAAATCGGGATGGCGAATATGGATTTCCTTCTCTTGCCCACATGATCAAAAAGAAAACAATCTTTTTTCTCCTCTGCAGGGACTAGGCCAAACTCCGAACACGCCTTACTCATCATGGCATGGAATGCACCCACGTCGTCAGGTGGCGATGGCTGTGCTGGGCTTCTCGGAGCTTCCATCTCCGCTTCAGAGTCCCAAGTTGGGTCCCTTGAGGGGGATAGTGAGATGTGTGAAACTGATCCCTCACGGTCAGAGACCTATAGTTCTCCTTCTTCTTGCAGGGTAGGGCAATCTTCCGGCGCGTGGGAAGCGGCCGTAATCCTGGTCGCCGAGCGAGGAACCGGCCCGGCTCGTCGATGAATGGCGTAGACTGTCTCCGTGTCGGGGCCCCAGGCTGGGGTATTTGTGTATCCAAACGCTGTAACAGTTTTTGTAGCGTATTTAGCACTTCCAAGGACAGAACCG
Organism: Ambystoma mexicanum; assembly: GCF_040938575.1. Taxonomy (NCBI): domain Eukaryota; kingdom Metazoa; phylum Chordata; class Amphibia; order Caudata; family Ambystomatidae; genus Ambystoma; species Ambystoma mexicanum. Next base: position 928,929,546 of record NC_090924.1, read on the forward strand.
CCTGGGGGTTCAGTAATGACGAGGTAGTAGGGATGGAACCCACACCCAAGAGCGACATCGCGCTGGTCGGCTGCAGACCCAGATCGATTGGGCGCGCGACCGTGTCGCGTTCCTCGTCAGCCGACGAGATGGAGAAAGTCGCCTCTGGTTGAAGCAGGGCCTCCGGCGGGACAGGATCGAAAACCTCCGGTTGCCATCCCATCGACGGGACCACCGTCGACGATATGTTTCCTACAGCCGCAGTCTGACATGTGGGAGGAGCCGCCGTTGATGCAGGCGTCGACGAGCGGGTCGTCGGCGAAGCCAGTGGCGCAGGGCCTTGAGGTTTTCCCGCCGCTTTTGGGGGCCGACTTGCTGGCCGCGGCCTCTCGACTCAAGGTAGACTTATGACGGTCTCCTGAGGAGGATTTAGATGGTTCTTTTCTCTCCTTTTTAGATGAGGAGGAAGACGACGCCTTGTGTGAAGAGAAGGAGGCCTTCGAATGTTTCTCCGAGGGTCGTTTTTCGGCCGACTCCGAGGTTAGTTTTTCGGCAGCACGTGCCTTCTTCGTCGGGGGTTCCGACTTACTTTTTGAGGCCTTGGAGCCCACCTCCGATGCCGGGTACTCACCCGCTCTGTCACTGAGCCAATCGACCAGGCGTCTTTTTCGATCTTTGAGGGTTTTTTGGGAGAAACCCTGACAGATTTCACAAGTGTCAGCCGTGTGTTGAGGATGAAGGCAGTAAATGCAGTCCATATGACCATCCTCTTCGTACACCTTATTAAGGCCGCACGTAGCACACAGACGAAACAACTCCTTTCCAGACATTCTCTTGAGAAGAACAAACAGTCGCAGAAGTAGAAAGAACAACCTAACAAAATAGCAGATACGCAAGGTAATCCCACCACTTTGGAAGATGGTTGAAATCTGAGGGAGCCGCGGGGGCAGAGCTATATATACCCCTACGTCCTAGTGGCGCCGGCGTGCGCGGCCCAAAACGACGTAGATAGGACACAAAAGTGTCAGAATTTTTCCTATTTTCCTATGGAAAATGTCTATATAATTTACTGAGGATTCCCAGCCTGACGACGGGGAATATTCTAAGCATGTGAATCCATGAAAGATCCAATGCTGGAGAAGTTTGTTTACACAGGCACCTGCTAACAGTTGCCCTGCCAATGCTGTACGTTTGGCGTTCGTGTAAGAAAAATGTGCATTGTAAATGGAATTCTGTCCCAGTACTCATTTGTATGGTACTTGCACTGGCCCTGCCCATGTTGTGCCTGTGTGTGAGTGTAGTTTACACTGGTCCTGTCCATGCTACACCTATTTTATTTCAGTGATCCTGCAAATGCTGGATCTGCCCATGCATGTATGTATCTATGGGACTTATAAAACCTACACCTAACTGGTAAGCAATGGAGCAATGCATAAAAAAGCTGCCCATTTGTATGTGATGGATTTAGAGGGAAGCTTGAACAAGCACTTCATATAGTGCACCTGTTTGAAGGGAACCTGTATTAGCCCAGACTATGCTCTGCCTGTACCAATTTAATTTGTGAGGGAAGCTTGTGCTGATCCTCGCTATATAGTAACTATGCGCTGTATTTGTAAGGAAAGCTTATACATTTGGGAAATGTGCAGAGTTTCTTCCTATGGGTGATTGAGTGGAAAACTGGCATGTCTACCTGTTTGGTGCATGATAGTAGCTTACTGTGCTGCTGTCCATGATTTCCCTGTCCAGTGAGTAGTCGAAGCTTTCAATGCTGATTTCTGTAGCTCTGATGTTACCCATCTTGTACTTTTCCTGTATGTCAGGGAAGTTGTACTTGTCCTGGATGCACTGTATTCTCTGCATTTGAATGAAGTTAGTACTGTTTCTGCCCGGAGGTACCAGTATAACACCATTCTTGACTTAACTCAGCCAAATGAAGAATACATTGGCAGAGTTGTTGGGCACAATTTGTGGTAAATTGAACTTTATAAATTGAGCAAGCTGCACAGTACACTAATGTCCCCATTTAGGAAGGCTAATGTAAGCAGAGCTTCTGCTGTGTCACTGTCTACCTCCTAGCAGCCAAAGTTGGGAGGCAAAACCACTACCCCATTTTCACACCGGGTGCGGATTCTGCACAAATACACCTACTTACACACCGTGCATTAAATGATGAAGGTGAGTTTATATGCCTGAGAGATGGAACATTGTTTAGGAGAATGCTGATGCCACACATTTGTACCGTTAGGTGTAAAGGAAAGTTCCCAAAAAAGAGGCGGTCTACGTAATGTGGGTGGGCCGAGCAGCATTACATCGAGCTTGGATGGTCTTGTAAAGGATGAATTGTTAGGAAGTCCATTGTTAAGGTAGCCGACTAAATGTATCCACCTGACTCTTCTATGCGAGGTTCACTGTGTAAAACTGTATTAAAAAAAGAAAAGAGGTTTCTGAGCTCGGGCCAACCTTTTTGAGACCGGGATACCACGCTGGTTTCACAACCCATTTCTGCATAACTGTATGCAAATAAATATCAGTTTATTTTCTGCCTGCATCCACCATGGGAATATTTGGGGATGTGCTGCATGTTCCTGCACCACCTCCTAGACATCCGAAAGGCCAAAAGGTATTCCCTCCGCTCGGCCTGGAATGTATGGCAGAGTAAGGGGTTTTATTTGCAATCTTTGGTGACTGGAAGAAGAGTGCGAGAGGAGGGGACCACCATCCCCAAGCTACGCGTGGCGATAGTACAACTACAACCAGCTTCCAAAACTTTCTGCCTTTTACTGAATTGCTATTCGGTTTAGTTAAGGAAACATGATTGTAGGAGGATCAATTGCAATCAAAGCTAGAAGTAGCTCTACAACCAAATTGGGCAGTGCTGGTAGATAGTCTGAGGAGATGTGGGAAGAAATTGGAAGACTCCTTCCGACAACCTTGAAAAATGCCTTCAGTACGTCATAATGAAGACTGGAGCCGCTGTTGGGTTAACACAAGTTTGTCAATTTATTGACATCAGAATAAAAGAAAACACAATAAGGAGTTTTCAGTTTCCTAGCTCCTGGACTTGATTCAGTCTTTCGCAGAAAGTTCCTTCTTAATTCTCCTCAAATAAGGGTGTACAAAGGCTTTCCTGTAGTTAGTCTTCGTATGCCCAGATGGGGTCCGTGACTGTGCCAATCTGAAAAGACACTGATGAATCCCTCTCAGTCCTTCTGTTTCTGCATTAAATAGGGGCTGGTTAGTTCTCAGCCAATCAGTTGCCAACTCGTCATATGGTCTATAATTACCCTTCCAAGCCGCGCCCCCATCTTCCCTGTCTGAAGGTTGCCATGATGCCTCCCCACGTGGCGTATGCAGCGGTCTCTGTGAACACAGAACATCAAAATCCAGGGAGAATGGCGGGCCATCAAAGGCCGGGGAGAATGGCGGGCCATCAAAGGCCGGGGAGAACGGCGGGCCATCAAAGGCCGGGGAGAACGGCGGGCCATCAAAGGCCGGGGAGAACGGCGGGCCATCAAAGGCCGGGGAGAACGGCGGGCCATCAAAGGCCGAGGAGAACAGGGGCCATCAAAGGCCGGGGAGAACAGCGGGCCATCAAAGGCAACAGCGGGCCATCAAAGGCCGGGGAGAACAGCGGGCCAAACCCGAAGGTAGGTGTGAGTGTGCGTGAGACCCCCTCCCTCCTGACACTGCTCCCACTCTGGGGCTGCGAGGACTGCATGTCTGTCTCCCGACTCCTCACTCATCGCATTGGGGAGTGCTGTGTTATGCAGTTGCGTATCCCCAGCCTTCTTCTCAGGGAAAGCTGTGAAGGGAGACCCAACATCTACTACCCCAGCTCTGTTCCCCGTTGGTCCAGAGCTGCCACTTTGCTTCTCCGCCACTCCGGAGATGCGACCCCTGCTTCCCCGCCACTCCCAAAATGCTGTCAGAAGGTGGCACTCGCTTCGGGGCTGTGTCCCTTGGTCCAGTGCACCAGTCCTCGTTCCGCGAGTCTGGCCCGTTAGGGGTATTCCACTATGTGATCCGTTCACAACATCATTAAAGCCACCCACATTAGCCCACAAATGCAAACTGACTCTCACAGATGTGTGTGGATGGGTTACCTAAACCTGGCTTGCGACTAAGCTGAATATTATGAGACATGGCTCCCTCTAATCATGTTCATTTTAAGTCTCTGTGTAATTATCTGGGGTTTGTGTGAAAATAGTTGCCACAATTGTCACAGATGACTAAGAAATCAGTCAGCCTTTAAGACAGTTCAAGAGTTTTTAATAACTTTATTTGTGGGACCTAGCGTCGGCCTCCTCACTCTAGTCTTGTTGAGACCCGCCTCCCCAACCCAGGCGTCCGGAATCCTGGGCTAGTGCTAACAAATGTTGACCTCTATTTTCCAAGCACCATCTTTTGCGACAAATGGCATCCTAAAACACTGACCCTCTAATCTTCGTCAAGGAATTTCCAGCTGTCCCTACTGTAACCAAGAGTTGGTGTTTTAAAGGCATAGGGGCGGTGCCATGCATGTACTGTGGTTTGACTTAGTACACATGCCCCACTCCTCTCTACTTGGACTACTTTCTGCTTACTCATCCCTCCTTCCAGATATCCCTTCAATTCTTCACTCCTCTGGAACTTACCACCACCCTTTGACATTTCCACTCCACTCCACTCGTACTCCCTTCTTCCACACCACGATTCCCTCCTCTACACTGCTACTCACTTCTTTACACTACTCTACCCACTACGAGTCTTTTCTCCTACTACTCTCCTCCTCCTCCTCCTCCTAGAAATACTACCTCATCCACCCACATCTTCTCTCCTCATTTCAACTACTCGGGTAGAGAGGATAGTGTAAGGAGTGAATGTGAAGTGAATGGTACAAACAGGTACACTCACACTGCAGTACACTTGCACTCACTAAACAAATACCTCATTTTACAATATAACAGCATCCACACTCTGCGCCTACCTCCTTCTGGTCTCTTGGTCCTCCTCCTCTGACCTCAGCCAAACAACCAACCACCTCCCTGCAACCTGTGCCCTTTCTTATATCCCTCCTTCTCCTGCCATTGGACAACTGGCCCTGTCTGATGCTGCTGCTCTTTCCCCACCTGGGATGCGTTACAAGGTGAGAAAGGTTTCCAGAGGGGGACATCCATGGCGGTTCTGTAAGTCCAAGGATCCAGTTCATATGGGGAGATTGGGCTTCTGGTTCCACTAAGGCAGTGGTATTCTAAGTTGTTTATGCTGAGCCCCCCCCCCCTTTCAGTGAAAATATTGCTGCCAAGCCCCCACCTCCCTCCTTGAGAAAAAAAATTGTAACTGGGCTCCCCCAGATGCCATATCTGCTATACTTACTATTATAAGCAGTCTCTGTAATCCCTTTTTGAAGAGCCTAGGGGGCCAGCCTACAGTTTGAAGACCATTGCACTACGGTATGGCCATACCCATATGGGTTTTGTGTCGATTCCTTTACTTCCCCAGTGGTCTAGTGGCTGCCTACCACCTGTTGTAGTAGCCGACTACCATCCGACTACCATCCAGGAGCAGAGTGCGGTCTGGAGCTCTGACTTGTGCACGTCGGTTAACTCCCATTTTCTCTATCTCTCTCTTCCCCTCTCTCTCTTCCCCTCTCTCTCTTCCCCTCTCTCTCTTCCCCTCCCCCCACTCTCTCCCACTCTCTCTGGACACGTCTTGTGGCTGTAGTCGTTCTGCCAGTCGCATTGTTTACTGGCAGGATGTTTTCTGGTGGATGGGCCCACGTCTCTAGCAGCTCTTGGTTGATAGAGTGGGACACTGGCTGGTCTTTCTCATTTGGCCACTCTTCTTGGCTGGCATTTCTAAAGTAAACAGAAAAACTCTGGCAAGCATTGTTGCTTTGAGATATGGTGCAAGACAAAGAAATACTGTTAAAATACAAACTGGCATAACGGCACACGTTTGGCTCATACCAATAATATGCATTATTCCTCATTTCAATGAATAAGAAAATCCAATAAACGTGCAATATAATTGTGGTGCAAATGATATGGCACAACAACAACATAGAAAAGGCATTCCAGTATGATATTTGGCAGCATTTACCTGTCCTGTTCCAACCTCGCCGCAATAGACAACATTAGCTCCCATGCATGTTAATAATTCTTTAGCCGCATTAAACTCCTGCTCCACTCCACCAACCATAAATGTGAGGTTTCCAGCCCGTGCAGCTCCAACACCTAAATGAAAAATATTTGGAACCTTTATCGACACATCAAAAACAAAGCCAAAATCTACTTTTGAGCAAGAGTAAAAAAAAAGACTACAGCTATGCACAGGCAAAGCACATTTGCTTTATATAGATTCTCAAGATGGAAGACTTCCAGAGCGTCCTAAATGTACAGACATACTTAATCCAACAATTGGATCTGACACTGTTCAACTCAAAAGGCAAATCAACAAAAACATGGCTTTTCATTTAGCAGTAGGGCCACAAACATCATTTGAGGGTAGCACTATTATATTTAAAGTTCAGGTCCTCAAAAGGTGAATGGCTCGGGATAAAGATTGTTCTGCAAGATGTAGGCTTTATTCTTTAGTTTCTCATTACAGTTCACTATAAAGCATTTGATACATATAAGGCAAGAACATATCCACCAGCCACCTCACTCAATCCAGATTAGCTGTTCTAGTGATGGACGAAACATTCAAGGGTATTTTCATATACATTTAGTTTGTATCTATCCGTAAGATCTCTGGCATGCACCGCTCAATCGCTTCCTTCCAAATCTTCCTCTTCCCTCATTCTCGAATCTCTTCTCGAAATGTTGTATCATGGGTTGGATACCATATGTCCCTTTCTATTCTGACCAACACTGTCACTTCCTTTACTTGAACGTGCTCCTTCGGATAACTTGGCGTTGTATACCTCAAGCCCCATCGTGATGAGGAGCAAAAGTCACCATCCTTCGTGGTTGTTCCATGATTAAAACAGATATCGCTCTAGTAGAATGATGCTGATGCATTAAACAATGGGCTATGTCCACCACCACAACAGCAACTCTGCTAAATCTTTCTTCTACACCATTATCCTGAGGATGGTAAATGGCACTCGTGCAATTTTGAATAGCATTATCAGCTAAATAATACTTTAACAAATCCATTAAAATTACAAAATACACCCTTGCTGTATATGGGTCCCATAATATCAATCCCCAGGTTATCCTATGGTACTTTGGAGATAGATGTCGCAGACATTGGGCACTTATGACTAACACAAACTTTGTCACTGAGTTCACAAAGGATACCATTTCTCACAGATCTCTCCATTTGAAAATCACAGGCTAGCCACCAATAGCCACTGTGGGTATTTTCTTTTGTCTTTGTTATGCATTGGTGTCGTAGAAGCCCCAGGTTTATTCTGTGTTCTCTGATGTCTTTTGGGGGAACAATGCTCTCCCCTCTCTACAACGTGTTCCCTTCCACATACAGTTCATCTCTTATATGACAAATTCATTCCATGCCCATTTCTTTACTTCTTTTTGCTCGACTTTGCTTTAATGCCTTTTATGATTTCTGCTATACTACTATCCTTCTCCATGGCCATGTCCCAGTCCTTTTTCGGTAGGGCTTGATCCATCACCGGCAAAGCCAGATCCATTTCTTCTGTACTCTTAGGTTCCTCCTTGTTGGTTAGTTTTAATAGGCAATCTTCTCTACAATTCTTCGTCACCAGTTAGTAAACTGTTTCAAAACAAATACTCTTACAGCATTGTCATCCATCTCCATATTCTGGAAAATGTCATGTACATTTTGAACCTGGACCTGTTCTATTGTTCTGACTCAGTGAAATCCCTCATGCCAGTTTTCTTAGCTCCTTTGTGAGTCTCATTCTGCTGTTCCGTCACTCTGCATATACTGAGAGGTTATCATGAAAAAAACAATACTGCCAAGTCACCATCAAACAGTCGGTACATTATGTTCTGGAAAAAAAAGGCGTTCGACCATTAGTTCCTCACAATGGCCAACTTAGATCCAGTTTCTATATAACCCAAACTCCCAGACAGTCTTGTGCATGCCATTGAGAATTTGCTTGATTCATTGATTGGACTGATTAGTATCCTTTCTGACTGAAGAAAGTCCCATAAGCAACCCCTGCAATTGGGGAGGATTCTTCAAGTTTTCAGTAGAAGCTAATCCGTCAACAAGTTGGTGAAAGCCAATTATGTAACAGTCACAATGTTGTTTTAGGAAATTGAGACTCGACCATGAAAAGGGAATATTCTTTTCGATAAAAGAACACAGTGCAAATAACCTCCTACTCAAATCTTTTAACTGAGGCAGACTGATAATTTGGTGCAAAGAACGCCAGTAAGATTAGTGGGAATTTGAACATGGAGAAACCTTCGCCTAAAGCCACATAAAAAGTAAACATACAAAAATTGCACAGAAGACCAATATCTAAATCGGAGTGACAAATACAGCAATATCTTGTGTTGCAGATCACTACCCCACCCACCCCCTAACACACAGAATCATGTACTACAACATATATAATGAAGCCATAATGCAACATTACAAATATTACATGGTTAATATTTTTACATATAGTTTAATTTGTATGGATTCCTTTTCATGTTGCCATCGCAGCCCAGAACAAAGGAGAATCCCTATACCGAAGGACAACATCATGGTTTCCATTATTCCACAGAAAGATACTGGAATTGCATTATGTGTCGTTACTTAGCATATTTGCTCACTCAGGGTTTTGGCCACTAAGTACTAAGTGGAGAAAGTTGAAATAATATTTCACTTTTTCCATGCACAAAAGCAAGCAATTTGGCTTTGCTTATATTCGCGCAAGGCACTTTCCCTAAAATATCATTGTTTTGTATTGCTCTTCATACCCCTATATCATCAGGCGAATGGAGATCCCCCTGAGCAACACACAAAGAACCCAGTCTCTGGAGGATCTCTGTATGGAAACAACCACCAAGACAGTCACCTTTAGGATTGCACTCGTGTACAATCGTTTAAGAGCACGTAGTCGTACTAAAGGGAGGCATGTCTGATTAAAAGATGTGGCCTTCAGCTATTAAATGTATGATTTTAATGTGCAAGGATATCTTTAGGCCGATGAAGTGGTGATAAAGAAATTGCCCGAATAGTGTTTGAAATGGGCAGTCATGTAAAAATAGCACGAGGGCTACTGCAAATGAAAACACTCAGTTTAACACCATAAGCCTACGGACACAGACATCTGCAACGCGAACACATTAAATAATGTCTTCTTACAAAGAGAAAAAGCTCGGAAGTTTCTCTAAAGGGGAACCACGTCACCCAGATCCACTTTATATGCTTGATGTTGTCTGGTTAGCCTCAAATTTGCTGTGCGATATGGTTGCAAATATCGGCGCGTTAATGCACTTAAACGATCCGACCCTATTCTTGGAGCTATTTTTATTCAGACCGCATCACGGCTTTTCCTGCTAATCCTGTGATCGGACCTGCAGCAAATTAAGTAGCCGATTTAAATCAAAGTTTACAAACACAATCCTGTACTATCCATCATAGGTCAACAGCTTTGTGGCTAGATTACAGACTACTAAATAGCTTCTGAGAGTCATTTATTAGAACCAAATTAATGCTGACAACAGTTCTCAGCTGGTTAATCTTTTGGCAGCTGCACTTTCTCACTTGTACAAACACTTATGTTTCAAGTAGAACCAAATAAATTAGTTAAGCAGAAAAAAGGCTCAATGCGACCCAACAATTTATCTTCAAACAGAAATTGCTTGGAAATTAGCTCACCTTCTCTCTACATGACTGGGTTTGGCTCCCAGAGATCAAATTGCTTCATCAACCCTTGTCCAAAAGCGTATATATTAAAATCCAATTGCAGCAAAGTAAATCAGGCAAACAAAAAACATTGTAATGTGCCCTTGCTTGTATACAAAGCACAGCTCTCCACAAGGCCTCTGTATGGGGATGTGATTCCTTGCTGCAGCGTGTAGAACTACAAACAGCGTTCATGAACCATATACAGAATTATAGATCGGTAGCCATCAACTACGCAATATATTCAATTGAAGTGATATCTGGTTGACTATGAGATCAGTCAGAATAGAAAGATGGAATATTCTTCAGACATGAGAGCTACCCATCAGTATTTATATGTATATATGGCTCCCTGCATCCATTTTCCACTCACAGCACGGTCCCCATGGACTAGCAGTGGGGAGGGATGCAGGGTGTATGTATATAAGAAAAAACTCACTCCCCACACCAAATAGAAAAGGAATACTGGTGTCGTCGTCCTCCGTGTACTTCCCCTCCCACCAATGAGAGGCCAACATGAACCAAATAGAACACTCATGTTTCCCTCTATTTTCCTGAATAGGGAACAATTATACCTGCCACACTTCTCCTCCAATCACTTGCAAACCAATCCTTACCAAAACACGAAGTACTTCTGATCCTCCCACTCTCTGCCACCTCTCTCAGTTTTAGTCATGCCGCCCTCGCTCATGAAGCAAATCCCAACAGAAAATGGTGTCCTGCCAACAACCCTTACCACCTCTCATTTTTCAAGTGTAGCTCCACAGGAGAGCAAGAGCTAGCAATGTATCAGAGATGCAGTTCTCGCAGTGAGAGAGAAGTGGCTTTGACAAAGTGCCAGAATCATTGTGGTTTTTGCACTGCGAGGGGAGCCGCAAATTGTGAAGCCTGTGGGATGGCCTTCCTTGCTTTCCTCAGGTTTCAGGATACTCGGGAAGGCAAGAAAATGGCATATTCCCTTGCTGTGACACCACCACAGTGGATTATGAAATCCATAAAACTGTGCTGTAACATCACAATAGGAGCATATGGCAGTCTGAATAGACAATTATTGCTGGTAGCTTCCAATAGAAGACATACACAACAACATATTACTGTACGCACATACAGTTTCCACTCCATGCCACTGAAATCATGTTTGGTGAAATTAAAATCTTTAGGTGGAATAATAACATTGCAATTCCGAAAATTACAATGAGCTTTGTGTAGCTGTTCGGTAGTTCAATTGGTAGTCTTTTAATTCAATTCCTTGATGTACATATCTTAACAACAGTTTCATGCACATTTTCCTAACACCTTCTTAAAAATGCCTTCGAGTAATTGTCCAAACGACTGCACAGAGGAAATTGTGACTTTTGTCAAACCATCAAAATTTAAAGTATCGAAAGTGGGGCAGAGCAATACATGCTGCAAAAGAACAGGCTGTACTGGCATAATTTGTAGTGCACGCCATACCAAAACTAGTGTATACAGTGCAGTGATTGGTATAGCTACAGCGAGTCTCGGGGCTAACATCTGCCCATTATTCATCTATATTGCACGGGCCAGATTGCCCCCTCGCACTTACTGTAAATCTTTAGCTTAGAGACCCTGTCTGTTAAGGTAACACAAAGCTTCGGTTCATTCCACTCTTAAATTATGGTCTACGTTACACCAACGTCAACACTGTGCCTGGGGTAAAAAATGAACAAAAGACAGGGAAGAGGATGGGTAGAAGAAAGAAGCGATCATAGACTTGAATTTCATCTCAGAAAACATCATGGCAAGCTCAAGTTACTTGTTTCTAACAAGCGGAAGTCCAACAGTCTGTGAAAAGCATTTTGGAAGTTGTGGTGCAGATGTTTCCAGAGCACAACCAAGTGAAAGACAACCACAAAGGAACCCACAGACTGAAAAGGGGCCTCTAAAATTCACTTTGAAAGAAGCGTGCTACCAAGACCTTGAAAAGAAAAGCTCCCATAGAGGATTACAAAGACCATTCCCCATTGTCCTCCTGACAACCCCGAGAGCCGAAAGGAAGATGGAGCCAGAGGGCCACCTGATACAGAGAATGGTGTGTCAAGAAAATAGTCTTATTTGTCACTTTTCTAAAAAAGAAAAAAAGGCCTGGTGTCATCATTTGAAAAACATTAAAATAGCATATGAAACAGTAGCTTAATATTTTACCCTAAAAAGGTGCAGACAATATTGACGGTGAAAGGAGGAAAGCCTTAACTTCACGGTCATTCAAACATTTTGGATCTAGGTCAGGGTTGCCCCTTACACAGGTGCCGTCTTAAAAGCAAAATGTTTTGCTTCTCAAAATCCCTGTATAGATAACGCACGTATTGCCACAAAAGAGTAGATAGCAGAACTAGATAATGTACAGCCACTATTCGCTCCACTTGAAGAAAAGGAAGGCCGCACCCCAAGGACAACCCTGTCCTTACAGAACACAGTGAAGGGTGGTTTGGCGGAAAGTGCCTGCAACTCACTCACTCTGCGTGCGGAAGTAACCGCAAGTAAAATTACAGTTTTAAAGGACAATAGTCACAACGGACAAGAATGTAAGGGCTCAAACAGAGCTCCCATTAGGAACTTTAAAACCAGATTCAAATCCCATCCCGGCACTTTTTAGAAACTGAGAAATCAAAGGGATTTTAGAAGAAGAACATTCCTCAGACGAGCGCTTAAATATGGACAGCACCGCCAGGTAACCCTTAATGGTACCCACTTGCAGGCCCTTGTGGGTTTAAGAAAGCAAAAAAGACAAAACCAAAGGAATGGAACATTGAAAAGGATCCACATTCTGTACTTTGCACCAGTCGCAGAACTTTCTCCAACGGCAAAGGTACAGAGTTTTCGTTGCTGGCCCCCTGGCTGAAAGCAACACCTCCATCACGTGTTCGGGGAGGTCCCAATCCTTATACCTCAAACTTTCAGATACCAAGCGTGAAGGCTGATGGACTTGACCTCTGGATGGAGAACCCGACTCCCCTCCCGTGAGAGCAGATCGTCTCGGTAGGGAAGACGGCGTGGAGGGCAGATGGACATTTTGAGAAGGTCCGGGTACCATGCTCCCCATGGCCCATTCCGGAGCAGCGAGGATCATCCGGGAACCGAACCTCCGTAACCTCTGCAACACCTGCAGAATGACGGGCGCTGGAGGAAACGCGTACAGCAGTGGGAAGGACCACTTCACTACGAACGTGTGCCCTAAGGCTCTTCTTGGAGGAAATTCCTGCGAGCAGAATCTTTTGCACTTCCGGTTGACACTGGTGGCGAAGAGATCCACTTGCGGGGTTCCCCAAAGGGCAAAGATCTCCAACAGAACTTCCTGAGCCAGCTCCCGCTCGTGAGAGACCGTGCTCTGCCTGCTCAGAGTATCCGCTGCCGCGTTTTCATCTCCGGCCAGATGAATTGCCGGGATCGAAATTTCCTGCTGAATGGCCCAGAACCAGAGCTGCATCGCCTCCCTACACAATGGGAGTGACCCTGCCCCCCCCCCCTTTTTGTTGAGGTAGTGCATGGTCACTGTATTGTCTGTCATAATCAGAACATTCTTCCCTCGCACAGATGGCAGAAAAGCCTTCAGGGCTAGCCTGACAGCCCGCAGCTCTAACATATTGATGTGGAATATGGACTCCGACAGAGACCAACGGCCGCTGGCCGTCAACTCGTTGGCATGAGCTCCCCAACCCGTGAGGGATGCATCCGTCACGATCATTATCTCCGGCCACGGTTGCCAAAATGGAGCTCCCTTCATCAGATTGCCTTTGACGGCCAAACCACAGAAGATCCTGTGCGACCGAGGGCGGAATCTGAATGGGATCCGACATCCTGCTGGAGAACTGCGACCAGTGCATCTTGAGAGCCCAGTGCAGAGATCTCATCCGCAGCAAGACCTCTGGCACCAGGAAACTGCAGGATGCCATGAGACTGAGCAACCTCAAGAACTCGAACGCCGGGAGACTCTGGGCACGTTGAAATTTGTCCACCATCTGCAGAATGTGATGAGCCCTCACCTGGGGGGGGGCCAACACAACCCCAGGGATGTGTCGAGCACTGCTCCGATGTACTAGAGCAGCTGGGTACGTGTCAAATGGGACTTCTTTAAATTGAGGGAGAAGCCCAGCTTGTGAAGGGAGTGGCAGGTGATGGACAGATGATGCAGGGCTTGCTCGGGAGAACGCGCCCTGATCAACCAATCGTCCAGGTTGGGGTAGACGTGAATCCCCCCCTTTCCTGAGATACGCTGCCACCACCACCATCAGCTTGGTGAAGACCCTCGGGGCGAAGGTCAATCCGAACGGCAGGACCCGAAACTGAAAATGCGAGTCGCAACAGCGAACCTCAGGTACTTCCTGTGCTTTGGACGAATCGGCACATGAAAGTAAGCATCCTTGAGGTCTAGGGACACCTACCAATCTTGTAGTTCAAGGACTTGAGAAAGAGTTACCATCTTGAACTTGTCCTTCCTGAGGAGCTTGTTCAGCCCACACAAGTCCATGATGGGTCTCAATCCCCCATCTTTCTTCGGGATCAGGGATAGGATTGCCTGCGCAAGGAGCGGATCCAGACGCTTCATAGAGAGCTTCCCCGGTGGATTGTCACGAGGCCTCTGCCGAAAGGGCAGACAGTAGCCGTGGGTTATGATCTCCAGAACACACATATCCGAAGTAATGGCACGCCATTCTCCAAGATGCTGCGCCAGTCTGCCCCCAACCGGCGAACCATGGGACATGGCCTCATGACTGAGTGGATGCGGCTGCAGCAGTGCCTGATGGCAAAGAGGCAACTACCGAGTGGCTTTGGCACCTCGAGTACCTTGCTTTCCACCTCTGGTACTCCTACGGGGGCCCCTTTGACTGGCAGCTCCTCTCGATCTACCAAAGGAAGAGTAGTACCGAAAGGAACCTCCCCTGCATTGCTGTCCCCTAGGACGAAAAGACAGAGGTTGTCGTACTGCGGCACTCAAGGACTTCGCTGCAGCTTTAGAGGTCTGCAACCTCTCAAAGTCTCGTCAGCTCTGCTGCCAAAAAGATGGACACCATCAAAGGGCATATTGAGAAGCCGGGATTGCACATCCGGAGCAAACACCGACTTCCGCAACCATGCAAACCTGCGTATCACGGTGCTCGCAGCCATGGACCGGCTGACACAGTCTGCCATGTCCAGACCCGACTGAACGGATTCACACATGGCATCCTTGCCGTCTTGCACAAGGGCCAGAAAACCATCCCGTTCCTCCCCTTTGGGAATATGCTCAGCCGCCAACAATATACAATTCCACAGAGTGTGAGTGAATCTTGTCAGGGCACAAATGGAGTTGGCTGCCTTTAATGCCATACCCCCAGAAGAAAATACCTTCTTCGCCCAACCATCAACGCGCTTGTCGTCCCTATCCGGAGGTATAGTATGGTACACAGCCTGCTTTGCTGGGGACGTAGTCGTCTGCACCACCAAACTCTCCGGAGTAGGGTGCGTTGACAAGTAGCAGGGGTCCCCACTGGCTGGGCGGTACTTTTTCGGAAGAGACTTATTCACTGCCAGGAGACTCTCCAGAGCAGTCCAAGTCGCAGCCACCCTTCTTTGCAAAGCCATATGAAATGGCAACACCGGGTCAGTGGGTGGACCATGATACAAGATGTCTGTCAGATCATCCTGAAGAAAATCAGCAGATGGAGCAGACCACCCCAAATACTCAGTCACCCTCGACATGAGGCGCCTATACGAGGAGTCAGCATGTGTACCAGGATCAGGCCTACCAAACTCAACCTCCGGAGAGGTATCAAGACCACTGGCATGTAAGGATTGATGAAGGTCTTCCAGTTGGCTATGACCAGACAACAGGTCATCAGGAACCTCAGGAGGCACAACCCCCTCCTCATCAGACCCTTCCTCCATCTCTGAAATACACTCCAAGGGTTGGAACAAATCCACCCTGGGAGGAAGAACAGATTAGGGCTCAAAAACAGGCCTCACAGACTTGCTGAGAGCCTTTCTTGGCGCTTCCACAGCCCTCTGGGGCACCTCTGGGAAAATCTCCACAAAAGGCGTCGAAGGCACTGATGGATTAAACGTCGACCGATGCACCGACGACTTCGAGGCCAGAGCCCCGAGCACGTCCTTCGACGGCCGCGGCACCGATGGCGTCGAAGACTTTTTTGAAGCCAGAGCCTCGAGAGAGTCTCTCGACAGACATGGGGGCTGACGCCTTCTTAGAAGGCCTCACAGGCACCAACGGTCTTGACGTCGTCGAGGACCGGGTCCTGGACCTCGCACAGCTATGGCGATCACCCATGTCCGATCGGGACCTCGACGGCTCCCGATGATCACGCCGACCGCCCGTGCCCGAAGGCGTGAGAGTGGTGGCTCTAGCTCATTCCTTGCCGGCTTCTCGCGAAGGCACGGACGGAATGGTGCCTTGCGATTCGAAAATCGCCATTTGCATCCCATTCGGCCGCCGACAAGTGTTTAGTGGGGCAAGTTACCCGTCGTCTGGCGGAGTCCTCCGTCGAGGATGGGGAAGGCAACTTTTGTGAATGCCTCGAAGAGGCAGAGGAATGGCGGGACCCACTCCGAGACCGAGACCCACTGGACTTGCACCGACGCAGAGTCTCACCCCTCGAATCGTCGGTTGAAAGGCCAGTAGATTTCGGCTTACGGGTTTTAGAAACCCTACCTACTGACAACAACTTCTTCCGCTCCCGCAAGGCCTTCGAAGTCAGGGACTGGCAGTCATCGCAATCGTTGGTGGCGTGGCTTTCACCGAGGCACCAGAGGCAAACGTCATGCGGGTCCGTAATGGACATTTTGGAACTGCAGTCCCAACACTTTCTGATGCCCGACTTCGGGGTAGAAAAAGACGTAGACATCATGAATCAAGTTAGAAGAACCGAGGTGCGCCGAGACTCTGAAACAAACACGTTCATGGAAAAAACGGAACTGAGGCTACAGGCGTTGTGCGTCCTAGATATAACATCCGGTGACGTCGACCATCGACGGAGGCCCTCAAGGGACAGTGTATCGATGTCATCGGTGGAGGACGCCTAAAGCCCAGCTTTGGTAATTACTGTCAAAGATGTGGAATACGTCGGAGGACACAATCCCTTCGAAACAAGACTTTTGAAAGCCTTCTAGTAGTAATAAGCGAGTATGCCAATATGAAAAGAAAACCATGTGCCCTTTTCCAGGAGCATTATTTGGTGCTTGTGACACCAAGGCTATTTGTCCTTAATGAACTACAGAAACCTAACTGTGAAATAAAAAACACCAATGTCTCTAGAGAATCCCAGCCCTGATACACTTTGGAGAGAAATGTCCACCACTTGGGTTTTGGCATAGGGGTCCCAGCAATGTTGAGGGGCAGGTAGTCCCTCCCAGTGTTGAGAATTTATCAGGAACCACTATGATGCCCAGCTTTGGCTGCCCTACATCTTTTCCAGTGCCATTTGACATACCTCACACACATTTTTTTATCAATTTCCTAAATTGTACTACGCTCTAATCGCTGCTGGTCAAACTGGACTGTACCGCCCTGCAACTTTCATATTGCAAACTAATTGTTGCATGCCATTCTCGCCTTCCAAAGTGAAGACCACAGTTTACATTAAAGAAACTGTCAGGGGACAGCTGCCTCCCAAATTTAGCAATTGCACCACCTTGCCCAGAAACCTACTCACAGCTAGTGTATCAGTAGAGGATTATAGATGGATTCTACCCACTCAAACCACCATCTTATCCCCAAACAAACCTGCCCCAAGGAAAAATGTGCATAAAAATAATCTGCTATGGAGGGGGGAAATAGAATGCAATAGACCCATTTACCAAACCAAGTCCAGCTGCTACAATATCTGAGATTTATTTTATTGCTTACAGCATCAACATAGAATAGGGGAGCGCTTTCAACAGGATTGTGCCAGAATTGGATTTGGCATTTTATAAAGTAACTGTTTGTGGAGGGAGAGAGGAATTGCTGAAAGGGCCATGTTTTTAGTGTTTTGCAGAATTGGAGGATGGTAGGGGCTTTTCGAGCCTCTACCAGGATTGAGTTCCAGATGGTCAGGGCATGGCAGGAGAAGAACTGCTTGAGTCTTCTCTTTACGGGCTAGCTCTGACTCCAACCTTTTGATAGTTTTGCTACATGAGGTACGAGAGCCTTCAGAGGTGTGAAGTTTAGTCGCCTAGTTCCATATGAGACGGCTTTGTGGGTGATACATGCAGTTTTGAATATGATCCTGGCAGGGAAGAGGAGCCAGTGAAGCTTGCACAAGGTTGGGAGAGATGCAATCGAATTTGCAGGCACCTGTAATGAGGCTGGCTGCAGTGTGGTGTGCTGCTTTGAGGGAGGCCCGGTGTGCAGCTGGAAGTACAGTAAGGAGGGCAAATTCCCACAATTATGCGCGAGAGAACGAGGGCTTGGACAACCATATGGAATTCATTCAGGGGAATGGAAGGTTTGATTTTGAAGAGGGTGTGAATTTGTAGCCATGCGGTTTGTGCCTTTTTGGCCATGAGCTTTTGAAAGGAAATCATACTGTCAACAATGAAGCCCAGAAATTAGGCCGAGTTTGGCAGGTGAGGGGTAAATCCTACCAGGCACATTGAATCCAGCCGTTGTTGCACAAGTTCTTGCTTGGTGGGCTGACTGATTAGGAGAAATCCGGTCTGGTCAGGTTCAGTTTAAGGTAAGCATTTGGCAACAATGTTTGGATTTTAGCCAGGCATTCGCAGAGTCATGCAATAAGAGAGCATGTTATTTTTATCTAAATCAGATGCGAGGGCTATCCGTTCAAAATGTAGATGGGTGAAGAAGCTGTGTTCACCATGTGCATCCTTTGTTGCTTGCAAGAAATTCTGTTGTCCATGCTGCAACATCTCCTAGGCCATGCCTACCCGCCTTGGGGATATGGTAGAAGAATATGGGTTAACTGCTGTGAAGGCTCAACATCGCCAGAAGCCCAATGTCCGCATTCAAAGTATGTTGTCACTGTCAATTCCCATGTGAACAAGCATGAAATGCTGCAGTCCTTTTATAAAGAGTTATGGACAGCAGAGGATGAACATAGTGGGGAAGCAGCAGCAACACTGCTGAAAGACAAAGACCTCATGACCCTCAGTGGGATGCTTCACCTAGAGACCAAGCCAACATTGAAGAGTATCAGAGTAATACCCAGGCATAAAGTTGTGTCCGTGAAACATGCCAAAAGCCCAGCACGATACACTGCCCAAGAGGCTTTTAGGAGCACAGCAGCATTACGACTTGAGGAACCAAAGCAGACCCGGCAATCTTACATTTAATCCCCTGAGTGCATCCCCTTTATATAGCATGCTGTTGTTTCCCACCTATGTTTGCCTATTATAAATGCAATACATACATACATACATACATGCATGCATACATGCATACCAACATGCAAAGCAGATGCCAAAAAAGACTGTGGTGTGCTGACAAGGAGGTATGACAAGGCGGTGTGGGTGGGAAGAATCTAGTGGACCAGAAGTAGTAAGGGAGCCATCTAATAAAGCAGGAGCAAGCATGCACTGACTGGGTCCCATAGGGGAGTGAATAGAATAAACGGCATGAAGAGACAGAAAAAACAAGTTACTTACCCCTGGTAACGTTCTTTCGATTGGACGTTCTTCCCATGTATTCTTCATCTTTGATAATTGTCTTCCAGCTTCAGCTGCTTCGGAGAAATACATTCTCGGCAGAGGGCGCTGTGTGGTAGCGTTGATGACTCAATGTCCCTCAAAGGCCTCCGTCCGATGGCCAACGTCATCTGCAGTATATGTACCACACGTAGAGCCCGTTGGCTTCAGTTCTTGTTTTTCCATGATAGAGGAATTACTAGTGCCTCCTTAGACTTTAGAAGACTCAGAGCGCAGAGTCTAAAACACGTACATTCTGCAGCGGGTTAGGTTGGGAGGGGCGATGAGGAATATGTGGGAGGAACATCCAATCGAAAGAACATTACCAGGGGTAAGTAACTTGTTTTTCGAACGGATTGTGTCCTCCCATGTATCCCTCATCTTTGATAGCCTCCCAAAGCAGTAATAGTCTTGGAGGTGGGAAAAGAATTTAGATCTGCCTTTAGCAGTTATCATGGACCTAGTGCAAGACAGCTTTCCCGAAAGCTCCCTCTCGAGTAGAAGTGTCCAGGGAGTAATGTTTCACTAAGGTGTGTATGGTGGACCATGTGGCTGCCGCACAAATGTCTTTAATAGGTACTCCTCTCTGAGGAGCGGAAGAAGCAGCCATGCCCCTGGACAAGTGAGCTCTTAGACCCTCTGGGGGATCTTTACCAGCCAGCCTATAGCATTCTTGGATAGCCAGAATAATCCATCTAGATAAAGTCTGTTTAGTTCTTGCTATCCCCAATTTCTGACCTGTATATCCGATGAATAATTGGTCTTCCTGGAGAATCTTTGACATCTGCGAGATATAAAAACTGAGAGCCCTCCTAGGGTCCAGTCTATGTAACCTCTCCTCCGTCTTTCCAGGCTGAGGAGGGTGATACAAAGTTGGTACAATTATCTTTTGGGACAAATGGAAGTCAGACTATTTTTGGTAGAAATGATGATCTTACTTTAAGAATACCCTTATCCTTTTGGAAGCCCCTATATGGAGATTTACAAGACAATGCTTGCAATTCGCTCACCCTGCCGGCAGATGTGATTACGACTGACAAAAAAGTTTTTAGCGATAGAAGTCTTAATGGACATGAATGCATGGGTTCAAAAGGAATGCATGTTAAGAATTTTAATACAAGATTTAAATCCCAAACAGGGACCTGAAAGGGAGTAGGAGGAAACACATTAGTGAGTCCTTTAAGAAACTGAATAAGTAAAGGGATTTTAAAGTATGAGGTTTCCTCTGATAAGCGCTTGAAAATCAAGAGCGCTGCTAGATAACCTTTTATAGTTGTGATCTGGAGCCCCAGATTTGTTAAGTGAAGTAGAAAAGATAACTGTGGGTGCATCGCACTGAAATGGATCCACATTCTTATCCCTACACCAGCTGCGGAACTTGTTCCAAAGACAGCGGTATAAGGATTTTGTTGCTGGCCTTGTGGCCGAAAGCAAAATCTCCATTACTTCTTCTGGGAGGTCCCAATCATTGTACCTCAGCCTCTCAGAAACCATGTGTGAAGGCTGAGTGTTTTGACCGCTGGATGGAGAACCTGACCCTCCTCTCTCGAGAGAGAAGGCCCTCTCTTTGTGGAAGAAATACATATCGGAGGGCAGATGGACATGTCCGCAAGGTCCGGGTACCACCCCCTCCTGGCCCAATCTGGGGCAATTAGAATCATGGATTTCCCAAATGTTCTCAACCTCCTGATCATGTGAGGTATGACTCGGACTGGAGGAAACGCGTACAGAAGGGGAAACTCCCAGTGCCCCACAAACATCTCAGAGCTCCTCTTGGAGGAAATTCCCTGGAGAAGAATAGCTTGCACTTCCGGTTCACACTGGTCACAAAAACAGATTCACTTGAGGGGTTCCCCAAAGGGGGAAGATCTCTTTAAGGACTTCCTGAGCTAGTTCCCACTCGTGGGAGGCGGTTCTGCCTCCTCATAGCGTCGGCTGCCATGTTCTCCTTTCCATCTGGGTGAACTGCCGATAGGGAGATTCCTTCTTTAATTGACCAGTACCAGAGCAGTGTTGCCTTTCTGTACAGTGGTAGTGACCCTACACCCCCTCTCTTGTTGAGGTAGTACATGGACACTCTGTTGTCAGTCATTACCAGGCCATTCTTTCCCTGTACAGAGGGTAGAAAGGCCTTCAGCGCTAGTCCGACTGCCCTTATCTCCAAAATATTGATATGTAGTTTGGACTCCGATGGAGACCAACGACCGCTGATTGTCAGATCGTTGGTGTGGGCTCCCCACCCCATGAGTGAGGCGTGGGTCACTACTGTTATCTCTGGCCATGGTTGTCAAAAAGGTTCTCCCTTCAGAATGTTGTCCTCACAGGCCCACCACAGAAGGCTCTGTGCGACTCGGCTCGGAACCTGAAGGAGGTCCAACATCCTGCCTGAGAATTAGGACAATTGAGATCTCATTCTCAGGTGAGCCTCTGGCATCAGAAAAATACTGGATGCCCTGAGGCCAAGCAACCTCAAAAAATCGAAGGCCGGAAGACTCTGGACACTCTGAAATTTGGTGACCATCTGCAGAATGTGATGAGCCCTCACTCGGGTGGCAAGGCTTTTCCAGAGGATGCATCCAGGACTGCTCCGATAAATTGGAGTCTTTGAGATGGTAGCAACTTGGACTCTTTGTAATTGAGGGAGAAACCCAGTTTGTGGAAAAATTGGCAAGTCACGTTAATATGTTCCAGGGTCTGTTCAGGTTGGGGTAGACTTGAATTTCACCCCCGCCCTGAGACTCGCTGCCGCCATAGCCATCAACTTGGTGAAAACCTTCAGGCAGAGGTCAGCTCAAATGGCAGAACTCAAACTGAAAACGAGAACCGCTAACTGCAAACCTCAGGTATTTTCTGTGCTTGTGATGGCTAGGCACATTAAAGTAAGCATCCTGATGGTCCAATGATACCTTCCAGTCTTGGGTTGCAGGGCCTGAAGGATCTGAGAAAGTGTAAGCATCCTGAACTTGTCCTTCCTGAGGAACTTGTTCAAGTTTCTTAAGTCCAAGATGGGTCTCAATCCTCCGTCCTTTATGGGGATTAGAAAAAACGGGGAGTACCAACCCATTGTTCCTCTCCACTGCTGCAGGTACTCGTTCTATTGCACCTTTCTCTAGCAGAATCAAAATTTCCTGCATAAGGAGCAGATCTGGAATTTTCAATGAGCTGTTCCCCGGTGGATGATCCGGGCCTTTTTAGAAAAGGAAGGAAGTAACCCTGGGCTACCGTTTCCAGTGCACAAACATCTGAAGTAATGTCTTGCCACTCTTTCAGATGCTGCGAGAGCCTGCCTCTCACTGGGGTCTTGTGGATTAAAGCATCAGAGATTTTGAGGCAGCTGAAGCAGCAGCTGAGGGCAAAGCTGCCATTGCTTGGGCTGATTTAGCATCTCTTCCTCATCCACCACAAGGGAATCTTCTTCGTCCTCTATAATTGGCTTGTCCTCTCCCTCTTCAAATTGAGGAGCAAAAACGAAAGCACTTATCCCTCCAAGATGACGTATTGGACTAAGAATGTTGAGGCTAAGAGCGGCGCTAAGAGACTTTCATCAGCCTTGCTACCAAACAGTTTTGAGCCGTCAAAAGGCATATTGAGTAATCTAGATTGCATCTCTGGTGCAAATTCAGACTTCCTCAGCCAAGCAAATTCGCATAGCACACTGCTAGTCACCATGGATCTACTAATATTATCTGCAGTATCCAGACCTGACTGGAGGCACTCACACATTGCCTCTTACCAACCGTGATGATAGCAAGGAAGCTGTCCCTTGCTTCCCCTTCGGGGGTGTGGTCAGCCGTCATTGCTGCGCAATCCCACAGGATGAACAAAAACTTAGATAATGCACAAGTGACATTTTCCGATTTCAGGGCCATGCTACCAGCAGTAAATACTTCTCAGGCCCAAGTGTCCACCCATTTATCATCCCTGTTTGTAGGAATGGTAGGGTAAGCAGATTGTTTTGTGGCCATGGCTGCTTGGATCACCAGCCTTTCTGGAGTTGGGTGCTTGGTCAAGTAATATTGGTCACTGCTTGACGGTCTATATTTCTTGGGAAAGTTGTTATTAACCACAGAAATAGAACCTGGGGTTTCCCAATTTTTTGTAAACCTTTTTTGCAAAGCAATATGAAAGAGCAAAATGGGATCCCTCTGTGGACCTTGGTTTAATATGTCGGTAAAGTCATCCTGTTGAAAAGGAGGGGCAGGTCTACTCCATCCCAAATATTGTACTACCTTGCTCATCAATTGTCTATATGAGCTGTCAGCATGATCTGCAGGACCTGGCTTTCCAAATTCCACCCCAGGAGATGCATCTACTTCACTGGCTCTTTGTAGTTTGTCGTAGAGGTGTTTAAGTCTGGATTGATCTGAAATAAACTCATCTCGCACATTTGGAGTGCCATATTGAAGACCAAACGGTGTCTGACTATCATAAGATGTTCCATGTTCTTCATAGATTGAAGAAAAAGATTCAAAGAAATCTTTTTGTGGTAGAGGTTTGTAAGATTTCTCTTGTGTTGCCTTCAATGGCTTAGAAAAGAAGTCTTCAGAGTAGGCCTCAAGGCCAATGGCGTCAAAGTCTTCCACTTAGGCGTCAATGGCTTCGCTGTGGGTGTCGAAGGTTCCGACGTGGAGGGCGTCGATGGAACAGATTTTCTTTTCTTTCTAAGAGGTCTACGGCAAAACCCTTAAAGGGCTTGGCTCTCGACTCGTCAAGATCCTCAACACTTTTTCACTCTTTCGAAGCTTCGAAGGCACTCAATGTACATCTGGCTTGTGCCCTGGTCTCAAGGGTGCACAGGGTTTAACCTTGGACTTTCTCTTGTCGTATTTATGCAGAGTGACCGGGACATGGTCTTTCTTCCGATCTTTCGAGCGAGTAGGGGCTTCCCTCTCGAAGATTTTCACCATCTCCCTCTAAAACTCTTCCCATTTTGCTTGGGAGTCAGATTTAGTTTGGCATGTTATTCTCTTGGGTGAGGAGTCAATCGAGGAAGGAGGAAACCTATGACGTCTTTTCTTCAACTTCTTGGAAGATGAAGAATGACGTGAATGGCTTCTCGATCGAGATTTCTTTGATCTTTTTCGATGAGGAGAATCTCTCGACTCATCCGAAGTACGTTTTTTCGGGACAGAAGGGGATTTTGGAATTCTACCCACCGCCAATTTACCTTTGCGCTCGCTCAGAGCCTTGATAGTCATCATCTGACAGGATATGCACTCCTTCCTGCGATGCTCCGTGCCGAGGCACCACAGGAAAACACGGTGGGGGTCGGTGATGGACATCTTCGACCCACAATCCTGACATTTCTTAAAACCCGTCTTGGGAATCGATGGAGTTGACGGTCAAGACATAACGTTTTATTTGACTAACCGAAGCGCGCTGTAATTTCTGTCGAAGTGAAAGCCGCGTCGGAAAAACGGAACTGAAGCCAAAGGGCGCTGCACATGCTACATATACCGTGGATGACGTTGACCATCGGACGGAGGCCTTCAAGGGACATCGAGTCACAAACGCTACCGCACAGTGCCCCTCCGTCGAGACTTCTTTGCTGAAGCAGCTGAAGCTGCAAGACCATTATCAAAGATGAGCAATACGTGGGAAGACACAATGCATTTGAAAGATTCAGGCTGGGCCAGTAGTTAACTAGCCACACCAAGAAACACTTCAACTACTAATCAAATGCTAGGAAAGCCCTCGCCAAGTCATAAACCACTGTGTTAAGTTGGGGCCAGGTCCCACCAAGAGAAATACGAAACATTGCAATGAAGAGGAAAGGAAGTTCACACCAAGTCACAGAATCTTCACGAGGGAAAAGGAGAGAACGTTTTGAAACATCAAAATATCTGGAATGCCTGGATCCACAATGTTCAGAAAATCTTCCCACCATGAGCAGGCTACCTCCAAAGAAGCAGTTATAAAAGAGGTGGCGATAGAAGTCTCTGTGGCTTGGATGTAGCAACCATCATTGTGAACAACAGAGGCAACAGCCGTGATTTCTCTGCCACTGGAGCGTCCGTCAACAACTTCGCTCAGGGCTTTTTCTTTTCACTGCTAAGAACAGTTAGAGAACAGTTTTATACTTTTATCTCTGGGGGCGACACTGAATGGCTAATTCAACAGCAAAATAAAATACTAAAGACGAGGAAGTCAGCAGATGGTGCTTCTGGCCAAAGGCGTACCAAAATGCCTACGCAAACTTCTAACTCTTGGCCTTTAGCACAGAGGACCCTATGCTGCACCCTTCCAGAGTTGGTCCTGCAATGGACACAAAGACACAACCCCCCCTCCTCATACCAGTTAGGCTTGAGAGCAGCCCAAGATGGTGGGGACAAGCATGCAGTGTAGTTGCAGCAGAAGGACGTAAAGAGATGGATTAAGCTGAATGGAGGTGCAAGAAAGCAACATGCAGTGCCAATGCTCAGTTGAGGGACATGTCGTCAGTTAAAGTAGCAGCGGCCCAATGCAAGCTATGCGTATCCTTCTATACTGGAGCAAACACCCCACCTACCCTGTCCTCAATTCTGCTCACTTGGAGTTTTGGGGCTTCCCAAGGTCATAGCCGATGACCGTAATTGACAGGGAAACAAGGATCACTGCTGACAAGCCACAACGCTCTCCACATACATGCACAGACTGTGGCTTCTGTCAAGTAGTAGCAACTTCCTACTGAGAGGGATGTTTACTTTATTTCTGGAAGGGTATTCCACCTTCTTCAATCAAAGTTTCTTTTTCGATTTCATGAATGAATTTTACACTTTTGAGAAGTCTCAGCTAATCGAAAATGATCTCAATAGGAATTTAAGGATAGAAGAAACAATGTAATATACATAAGCAAGACAAGCGTATTCATATTCAGGCAACACAACAGAATGAATGAGAGTGGTGACACAAAGGAACCTCTTGCAGCACTAAAGGGTGTGAAATTGCAATTTCGTGAGTTTGCAAATCATTGGCCTTCTGCCTATGTTTCCGAAGGATACCAACGACTGCACCGCACTGTCACGGGTCATTCTGATATACATACAATTATCTCCCACTTTTCTACACCATCACTACCCGAGGAATGTTCCCAATTAACGTCACTTCACCAAAGATATGTAAAAATGTGGACAACTTAACAGCCAATTGTGCGACTCAATTTTGTGCTATCAATTCAAAACAGGGAATCTTTGCCCGACAACCTAAATCATTAAAATTGCACCTTTTATTATTAAAAAAGTGCACCTTGTGCATCAAAGATGTAACCTATACAGTACAAATGCACAACTAGCAATCCTGAGGCTGCAAAAACTCATAAGCCTTCCATCAATATGCTGTACATGAGAAAATGTTGGCCGTATATGCCAACAAATAAGTAGAGATCTCGATTCTAGTAGGATAGAAAGTATGACACCAAAAAGAATACGGGTCATTATTTTACCCTAAACGCAACAAAAAGGACATTTTGGCAGTGGCACACCCAAAACACAAGCGGGACATCACGTTATCGCTACAGGAAAACGCGGGGATCTCGGCAAACGAGCCTCTCAGCCAATTATCATAACAAAACCAGATTCTGGGGCCAATTTTGGCGAGCTGTCCGACGGTGACAATGCAGTATATGGCTAAGCACACACACTTGCCTTAATATGTTCAAAACAACGTAAACGATTTTTAACCAGCCTGCCACCCGAAGAGAAAGAAGGGGGCCGATGGGACCCCGGCACGCAATATGTGCCGTCTTTAAAATGCAATTGTTGTAATCATTTTCTACAGATGCGGCATCGCAAGGGGCGGCTGTCACAGGGCCCATTTACGACGTGTTATGGCGTCTTCATTGTTAACCGGCGACATTGCGCTAAAAGGGCGACAGCTGGGAAGGAAAGCTGCTACTCAATGAACAATATAATCCCGTGAACGTAATCAACAAATGTAAGGGTGTTAATTAACTTTACACTTTATCATGTTCAATTAGTTGTCCTTTCGGCGACGGATTGCCGTGCAGAATCGTTTTAGAGCATGCCATGTTTGATTTGTAAGGGAACACTGTTTCGGTTTCCGAGGCCCGTGTCAGGGGCCCTCTTGGGTTTTGGAGACACAGATGAATGGCTCCACACATGCTTAGTTAGGGGATGATCTGGTTTAACATACGCTCGCACTGCATAATTCCCCCGCCAGCGGATTGTTAGCCTTATTGAAACTGGAAAAGGCCAGGGCCAAAATTATACCTGCAGGCAGCAGCCTAGATGCACAGACCAAGGGCGCCATTAGGTATCGCTTCCAGTTTCCCCACAAGCATCCAAAAATACAATCCAGAAGCCAGCAATATTTCATCATTATTTCTTGCAAGAAAGACTCGTCTTTTGGGGGCACAATTGGGATCATTTCCTCCCAGCCGGATCTACATTTCTGCTGCATTATGCACAATGTAGAAAAGCAAGCTTATGCTTTACATACCTTGCCCTGTTCTCTAAATGGCAAGCAAACAAATGCTGCAAGTGCTGGCGCGGATAAAAAGCCGAAAACGACGACTCAGTTTCTGAAGGGTACTTATAGGGTGGGTCTTTTAAAGGAAGTTGTATTAATCCTTGATTACAATTTGCCTCCCGTTCTCGCAAGAAATGCACCTGTTCCGGCTGGCTAATGGGACAAGGCCGGGGCCATGATGAAGTGGTGCTCCATGGCAAGTTGCATCTTAACGACAGTCTCTACAGTTTCCTGATACCAATAGAGCGCAAAGTCAATACCTAACAAGCTGAAGAGGCATTGAGCAAAAATGGAAAGTCGGTCGCCTAAAGCCGGAGGAAACATCCCACGCCATTACTCGTATCAGTTTTCGGAAACACCATAACCATTCAAAATACAACTAGCTATTTATTGATTCGTGGTGACGGTTCTTCTTGCTATTAGCTGGTATTCATTTTTAATTAGTTCTGCACACTTATAAAACAGTGGGCAAAATCAAGAACATCCCAATGTGTTTACCCGTTTACTGTGTGCATAATGGGAGAAGACTTTATTGAAAATGTAGTTGTAAACCGTGAAGGCCTCATAATGTGGCAAGTTAAATATTAAAGAGGGATATTATGGGCTAAATCTGAAAAAGCTGAAAGCACAATACACAGGAGCAGAAAGCATTAGTTCTCCGAGGGAGATCTGCAGGGAGCGGCGAGGCGGTCGATAGATCCTTAAATTGGAAGCAGCCATGGCCGTTCTTCTGGCCCAGGTTGGCAGCTGCTACATTTGCAGCGCCGGTTCATTATTTACCCATAATGACCATCAAGCGCCAGTCAAAGTCAGATCACAACAACTGTCAGCAGTGCTTTTAATTAGCCCTGTTTGGATTCAGATAAATATCACAATAGGCCAGCTTCTGCTGAAAGAGCAACAGAATGCGGAAAGGGGATGGGCGGCCTGGGCAGCGGGAGGGAGAGAGCATTGTGACAAGTCCGTAGAACCGCAGCATATCAGCATATCTTGAAAGGAAGACGTGGAAAGGAGAAGCACAAATAATGTGTTTCCTACTAGCACAATCAAAAAGTGAACAAAGAAATCCAAGGCTAGACTGAGCGATTACAGGAATTGCACAGTAGAATTGATGTAACATCACCAATAAAACAATTATTTTCCTGATATTTAATATTGGCCAGGCCCAAGGTGCAGTCAAGAGCATTTATCGTTGAAGGGATGCTGTTGAATTCGAGATTCTGGGCATATATCAGTAAGTGTTGGCGTTCATTTGAGACCAGGCTGCAAAAAAAGAACAAGTTAGCCCATGTAACGTTCTTTCGACTGGATGTTCCTCCCTTTGATAGACTCGCAAAGCAGTTTGAGTTTGGCAGAGGGTGCTAAGAATTTACTTTGTTAATTTGTGGAGGACAGCTTTGCCGAATTTGGCTTGCTGTCCTGAAAAAGAATCTACACAGTAGAATTTACTAAATGTATGCAGGGACTTCCATGTTGCTGCTCTGCAAATGTCCCTCAATGGTACACCTCTTTCAAGAGCCGATTAAGCAGCCACTCCTCTGGTAGAATGCGTTCTTAGACCTTCAGTGAATCCTTGCCAGCCAATGAGTAACACTCAGTTATGCACATAACAATCCATCTAGAGATGGTTTGTTTTGTGACAGCTAATCTTAACCTTGACCAGCATAACCAAAATAAAAAGCGGATCATTTTAGCGTATATTTTCAGTCCTTGTGATATAAAAAATTGGAACCCTCTTTGGGACTAAATGAAGATGGATGAAGAAGATGATAAAATGAAGGTAGCGCAATATGTTAGACGAAATAAATTTGACACAACCGTAGGCAAGAAAGATGACTTGAACCTACCTTATCTTTGGAGAAGGTTGTGAAAGGTTGCTTGGAAGATAGAGCCTGTACGGGCAGATGTGATAGCTCAATGTAAAGGCTCAAAGGGAGCTCCCATAAGACCTCTTAGTACAAGGTTTAGATCCCATGATGGCACAATGAAGGGAGTAGGCGAGAAAACATTTGTTAGGCTTTCCAGAAATTGTGTCACAATCGGTACTTTGAAATATGAACCCTCAACCGGAGATCTTTTGAAAATTGAAGGGGCCGCTAAATGGCGCTTCGCTGTTGCTAGTTGCAACCCAGAATGGGTCAGTGAAGTAGGAAAGATAAAACCTGGGGAAGTTTACATGAGAAAGGTTCTAGTTTCTTTTCCCTGCACTAGCTGTGAAACCTATTACAACGCCAGCAGTACAAGGATTTAGTTGCTGGTCTTCCCGCTGAAAGCAACACTTCCATTACGTCTTCCGAAAGGTCCCAAACCTTACATCTCAACCTTTCAGATACTAATCATGAAGGTTAAGAGTTCTGATCTTTGGGTGAAGAATGTGACCTCTCTCTTACGAGAGTAGGTCCACTCTTTGGGGAAGACGAATTGGAGGGCAGATGGCAATTTCCAGAAGGTCCTGGTACCAAGTTCTCCTGGCCCATTCTGGAGCAATGAGGATCATGGTTTTCCCAAACTTCCTCAACCTCGGTATTATGTAAGGAATGATGGTGACTGGCAGAAACGTGTATAGTAGTGGAAATTCCCAGTCCACTACAAACGCGTCCCCTATAGCTCCTCTTTGGGGAAATTCCCGGGAGCAGAACAGCCCGCACTTACGGTTGACACTGGTCGGGAACAGATGCACTTAAGGGGTTCTCCAAAGGGCGAAGATCTGTTGAAGGGCTTCCTGAGCTAGTTCTCACTCGCGGGAGATCGTGCTCTGCCTGTTCAGTGTGTCCACCGCTGTGTTCTTTTCTGCGGCTAGATGAACTGCCAGAAGAGTTATTCCTTCTCTTAGTGCCCAGTACCAGAGCTGCATTGCCTCGCTGCACTGGGGCAGTGACCCTAGGCCCCCTCTTATGTTGAGGTAATGCATGGCCACTGTGTTGTCCATCCTTATCAGGACACTTTCCCCCCGTATCGAGGGCAGGAAGGCCATCTGCGCTAGTCTGACTGCCCTCGGCTCCAAAAGGATGATATGGAGTCTGGACTCTGACAGACCAGTGCCTGCTTATTGAAAGCTCTCTCATGTGTGCCCCCCCCCATCCTGAGGGTGAGATGTCTGTCACAACTGTCGTGTCCGGCTATGGTTGCCAAAAATGTTCTCCACTCATCACATTCTCGGGGCTGGCCCACCACAGGAGATCCTGGGCGACCTTTGTCAGGACCTGGAGAAGGCCAGTCATTCTGCTGGTGGAATTGAGACCACTGGGATCTCAGAGCCCACCCAAGGGATCTCATTCTCAGACGGGCTTCTGGCACCAGAAAAATGCAGGATGCCATGTGGCTGAGCAACCTTAGTAAGTCGTAGGCATGAAGACGTTGGGAACTCTGAAATTTATGGACCATCTGCAAAAGATGTTGAGCCCTTAACTCTGGTGGCAAAGCTTTTCCCGGGGCTGAATCCAGGACTGCTATAATAAATTGAAGCTTCTGAGAGGATGTCAAATGGGACTTCTTGAAGGTCAGGGAGAAGCCCAGCTCGTGGAGGAAGTGGCAGGTGGTCCTGAGATGACCTTGACACTGTTACAGAGAAATAGCTCTGACCAGCCAGTCGTCCAGGTAGGGGTAGATGTGAATACCCCACTTCCTTAGACTTGCTGCCACCACCCACTGCCATAAGCTTGGTGAAAA
Source organism: Ambystoma mexicanum (assembly GCF_040938575.1). Taxonomy (NCBI): domain Eukaryota; kingdom Metazoa; phylum Chordata; class Amphibia; order Caudata; family Ambystomatidae; genus Ambystoma; species Ambystoma mexicanum. The sequence continues at coordinate 928,961,106 of NC_090924.1, forward strand.
CCAGTGGGCGGAAGTGAGCCCGAATCGCAGAACTCGAAACTTATGAGAACCGCCAACCGCAAACCTCAGATACATTCTATGCTTCTGATGTATTGGCACATGAAAGTAAGCATCCTGAAGGTCCAATGACACCAACCAATACTGGAGTCGAAGGGTCTGAAGGATTTGCAAAAGAGTTACTATCATGAACTTGTCCTTCCAGAGGAACTTGTTCAAGCATCTCAAGGCCAAGATGGGTCGCACTCCTCCGTCCTTCTTTGGGATTAGAAAGTAAGGACAGTACCAACCTTGTTCCCCTCTGCTACAGGTATCAATTCTAGCGTACCTTTCTCCAAAAGGGTGAAAATCTCCCGTTGGAGGAGCAGTTCTGGAACCAAGATCGATTTTGTTTTTGGAAGGCAATCAGGAAGTCTATTCATAAATGGTAGGCAGTATCCATCTGCTACTGTTTTAACACCCATGCATCCAATGTTATGCCTCGCCAGTTCTGGACACGGTAAGACAGTCTGCCCCCTACCACAGTTCTGTGGTTGAAGGAGTCATTTTGCTGCTCCACCTGCAGCTGAGGATAACTCTGCAGGTGCTGAACGGGGAGTCCTTCCTCCTCTACCTCTTCCACGATAAGGTCTTCTTTTTGTGGAAACTGACCTTTTCCTCTAAATATGGAGGAATAGGAACAAAAAGAACAAACTCTCCATCCTTGACCTGTAGATTGAGGTTTTCTTATTGCCTCCTCTAAAGATTTTGCTGCAGCTCTAGAAGCTTGCAGTTTTTCTAGACTACCATCAGCCTTCTCCCGAAAAAGAGAAGTACCGTCAAACGGCATGTCTAGCAGACGTGCCCGAACATCTGCCGAAAAATCCATATTTTTCTAAGCAAGACATACGTCGAAGTACTATGCTGGCAGCCATGGCTCTACTGGTTGAGTCCACATTATCTAAACTAGATTGAAGAGATTGCCTCGTGGCATCTTTGCCATCTTGTATCAGGCTTAAAAACCTTCTCTCTCTTCTCCATCTGGTATGTGTTCTGCTGCTAAAGCAGCTAACCCAAAGGGTATGTGTGTATTTCGCTAATGCACTGGTAGTATTGGCAGATTTTAATGCCATACCCCCTGCAATAAACACTCTGTTACCCAAAGAGTAATTCCTCTCATCTTCCTTATCTGCTGGAGCAGAAGGATAGGCTGAAGCCTTTGAAGATGTTGCTGCTTGAACCACTAAGCGTTCAGGCCTTGGGTGCCTGTTCAGAAACTGCCTGTTCAGAAACGAAGGATCTACAGAAGCGGTCTTGTATTGTTTTGTTAATACCTTATTAACAGATGGAATAGAATCTGGTTTCAACCAGTTTTCCATTAGCCTTACTCTCAGGGCTGCATGGAATGGTAATACAGCTTCTCTAATTGGCCCGCTGTGTAAGATGTCAGTGAGGTCATCAGTTTCCACAGTGGATGCAGGTCTGGACCATCCCAGATATTCAGCTACTTTACCAATAACCATCCCGTACGAAGAATCAGTATAACCAGATATCTCAGCATTTCCAAATTCTGTTTCTGGTGTGGATAGGACTACACAGCTGGAACTTGGACAACTACTGGTTGTCTTTAATGTTTCCACAAAATTCTGCACCTTGGGCTCATCAAATGTTCCAGAAGAATTAATTTGAGGAGTTCCACAGTAGTACCCAAAAGGGGGTTGATCCTCTTCCTCATCTTCAAAGATAGAAACAATCTGCCTAAAGAAAGCAGGTCTTGGAATGGGTTGGAACAATTTAGGCTCAGGAATAGATTTTACAATCTTCGAGAGTGAAGAATGCTCCGAAGAGGTTGAAGGCTTTGACGGCTTATTTGAAACGGTCCACGAATGCGTCGACACCTTATGTTGCTTCGAAGGCTCAATATGAATGATATGCCTCGAAGGTTCAGGAGACAAACAAGTGTTTCGATTCCTTCGAAGGCGGCTTCAATGCCATTAGTGAATGTTTCAAGGTAACCGACACCGGCTTTTTCTTGTGCGTTGCGGAAGATTCCTTCGATTAATGTTGAGGAACCTCTCTTCTCGGGCTCGTAGGGGTACGAGAAGGGGACACACAGATTTCCTACCGCTCTCAATAGACGCTGAGGGGTGGCCACTTTTCTCAGACTCCTTTAGAGGAACACTCAGAGGAGCGTGTTTTTAAAAAATGTCTAACATTTTTAAACAGAAGTTTTCTAACTGTGCTGGAGTCGAGTTCTTCTTTGGGAAACTAACTCTTTCAGAAGAGCAAGATGAAGACGACAACAAGGACATGTGGCGCCGTTTCTTGCCCTTTTTATGGGAAGAGGAAGAAGAGCGTCGTGAACCGGACCTTGAATGTCTATGTTTTTAACTTTTTTTTTGCAGGAGACATATCTCTAGAGTCAGAGGAAGATTTCCTTTTTTTTCGAAGGGCCGGGGATTTGGGAGAGGTCTTACCTGCATCGAGTTTCCCCTTCCTTTCCTGCAAGGCCTTAACCGTCATCGACTGACACGAGTCACAGTCATCGTCCTTGTGGCCTGATCCCAAGCACCACAGACAAACACGGTGCAGGTCTGTAATAGAAATCTTGGCCCCACAGTCCAAACACCGCTTGAAGTCAGTCTTTGGTGTGGAGGCCATTCTCGAAGAAAAACGTAGGTTAATCGCTGAGGCGAGTAGCTCCGAAGCACGCAGCAATGCAGAAAAAACAGAACTGAGGTAACGTTCAGCTCGCGTGCCAAAATATATCAGCGTCGACGCCACGAAGTACGCTACAGAGATCGTTGGGGACCAAGATTCAACGCTGCACGACGCTCGAGACTATATAAAAAAATATCTGAAGCAAGCTGCAAGCAGACTTGAATATATCACAGATGAGGAATACGTGGGAGGACACAATCCATTTGAAAAATACATTTTTATGAAGTGCTTCATTATTGACTCATTTCATTTCTAAGATCTGACTATAGACTGCATTAAAAAACTAGTTTGTACTCCGTTTATCAATCTAGAAAGTATTGAGAGCAGACATGGCCCTGCTGGCGTTTCAACCCATGAATGCAGTCTGAACACAGATGGGCCATTCTACAAGCTGGGGGCAATAGGGTACCAACATGTAATGGGCAGTATAAAACAGCAGGCTCTACAGCTGGTTTAAAATCTTTGATTTGCACATACTACGGCAGTGATTGGCTCAGTATAAAAGCTTTATAACCTAAAATATTCACATTTAAAGTTGCATAAAGACATTGCGATTCGCCTACAAGCATACAAGTAGCTACATAGGACAGAGTTTATGTTGTCATGCAAGGCCAAGGATTTTGTCATTAGTTAACATCTCAACCCAACGAAACAAACACATTATTTACCAAATGCGATGATGAACTGTAGTGCTATTTATTGTCATGCAATATAATATGCCAGAATAAAGTGACACTTTCAAGGATGATTCGACGAGGTGATAATGGCTTCTACAGGAGCAATGATGGTAAGATCGATGTTACAGACTAACAAGCTTCCAGGACCGCAGGGTACTCTTCCTTGAATACAAATCACCAGACTAGCACAAGAAGACAAAACAAAAAATACATGGACGCTAAGGAAATTCTGTTTTGCATGTGCCACTGCCTCGTGTCGTTGATTTCTGGGTCCAGGACTGCTACCCTTTGTGGCATGCCACCTCTTTTCATCGCAACACTCATCAAACAAAATAATGGGCTCTTAGAATGGATGAGGAAGGCAAAGCCCAGTGAGTTATTAGCAAGAAGGCAGCCATTAACAGCTGTTTACACTAAATAGGCAGTAAGCGCAGAACGCATTTACAAGTAAATGAAATGGTAAATTATGTTTGGTACGAAGTGATGCTGGAATATTAAAAGGCCTGAGCAGAAAGGAACGTTCACTCTTAAACTAATGGCTAGCAGACGTGGATGGATAAAGAGTTGTTTAAGCAGAAAGGAATCCAGTAATGAGAGGATTAATGTTTTCGAGAAGGGTGTTGAATGGTGCTCTGCTAGGACTACACAGCTGGAACTTGGACAAACAAGAAACATGCAATAACCTCCACCTCTGCTAGTTCCAAAAAGCAGGTTGGCACACATCGAAGGGAATTGAAGGTGCAAGCCCTGACCGGAGTTATTTAAATGTGCTACCAACAGAATAGCTAAATGTAAAACCACGTGCTGCCTGAAACTAATAAACGGTATCACCGTCCAAGTCTGCACACACCAAGCCACAAATGTCCTCCTTGTTCACCATGAGCTTTCCCAATGCCAAGTAAAATCTTGATCCCTAAACGGTTGAGTCACAATACCTGCAAAGCCCCCATTCAACCAGAATCCCTACAACATTCAAATCTATGCACCTCCACATCACATGATTGTTTTTCTCCTGATTTTCTTACACCAGTCACCCACCAATCAATCCTTATCACACTTTATCTCACTAGACTATGGTTGATCATACTTTGTTATTTTTCACAGTCTGGGTCAGGTTTATTCACGGGTCTGTATTGGACCACCTTCTCTTCTCCATCTACCTAGCCATGCTTTTAAAAGTGCCATTTTTTGCGTATATCTACTGTACTTGACATCATTTGGACATAGTGTCCATTTTTATTGTCACCCGAAATGGCAGTTTTAGTAAAGACCGCCACTTTTTTGCCCCAAAATATATCTATCTAGCTTAAAAAGCCACACGAGAGACTTTATTTTTTCAGCACTAGATGTTTTCTAATCATGCAACAAGGTTCATTCAAGAGGCGTCATCATGCATGCTCTGTTCACAATGTGCAGGCCATCTTGGGTGAAAAGTAGGTTAAATGTGCAGTGGCACTGCCGGAGTGTTAGTGGACAGGAGTTTAAACATTTTCTATATGGGAAGTGATCAGCCACAGAAGTTATGGGTCCAATGATCTCAAATAGTTAATTTGCCCTCTTGTTAATGTTAAAGGACATTTGTACCGTGCACTATCACAGCTGTAGTGGTCCCCTCACGCTCTGGCGGCTCTAAAAGAGGGAGGGACAGTGAATTAGTGGGAGGAAGCTGGAAAAGTGCAAAAAAGCAGTGATGTGCTGTTGGCGGCCTCAGCCGTTGAGTCCGTTGGCTGGGCCTGAGGTGTTTGCGGACGGTAGTCGTGTCCTGTTGTGCCAGTCCATGTGTGGTTTTTTTTTTGTTGTTGCAATGTAGTGAAGTTTGTGCGGTTTGTTGTGCTGTAGGTTTGTGGTTGTGTTTGATTTGAGAGGTGAATGCAGAAGGGGAAAGTTGTTAGTGGATTGGTTAGTTGGCATGTGTGTCTTGAAGTGAGGCGCTGGGTTTGCGTGATCTGTCCAGACGGGGTGTGGGAGCATTTCTGCGCCTCTGTCCTGATCTGGGCTTGTCTGGTATTCAAAGTCCCTTTCACATCTGGCCTACACTTCCATCAACTTCCTTCATAACCTTGTTTAAAGATTGTTAAGGCAGGCGCTCTGTTGCCAGTCAAGTTTATCTTCTCCTCCAAACACACGTTTTCATGACTCATCAATCTTAAGGGAGGCTGTGTTACTTTGCTTTTTCAGGCATGTCTTCATTTCCTTTCCAGGTGTGGCAGGGAGTTGTTTCCAGTCACCTGCCAATAAAATCAAGTGCGAAAAATACAAGTACCAGAATCCTCAGAGTCAATTAACTTGCCACACCGGAAAAAGAAAAGACGACACGCCTGAAACAGCAAAGAAACTCAGCCTCCCTGAAGATTGATGGAGTCATGAAAACGTGCGCTTTGGAGGAGAAGCTAATGACTGGTAACAGAGCGCCTGCCTTACCAATTTTTAAACATTCCTTCATAACCTTACCTGTCTTCCTTTCCCACTCATATGGCCAGTGTACCTGCTAATGTCCACAATTCAGTTGTGGCGATTGCTAACTTTTAGACAATTCTATAACATTGTGGTACCTGGTAGTATCTATGGGTCGAGTGAGGATGTTGGCTGGGATTGGGTGGGGTTGTTGATTTTGTCTTTATGGGTGTCGCTTGTGTTCTATTTGACTTTGCATCATCTGTCTAGGTGTTGTGGGGATTTCTTAGTCGGTTCTGGGTATTGTCAGTGTCCTCTTAAGTTTAGTCATTATTTTTCCTTTCTGTTTCGGGTTTTCCGTTTGTGTCTGTGGTGTTGAAGAGCCAGGTTTTTAGTAATTTCCTGAATTTTAGGTGATCTTTGGTGTTTCTAATTTCTTTTCGGATAGTGTTCCAAGTTTTTGCGGCTAAGCGGTAGAAGGAGGTGCCTCCCAGTTTTTCTTAAGGCATGGTTTTAGTTCCAGGCAGATTTCGTTGCTGGACCTGAGGAGTCTCGTTGGCCTGTAGATTGTTATTTTCTTTTGTAGGAATTCTGCTCCTTGTCAACTGATTGCCCTGTGCGTTATGCACATTGTTTCGAAGGTGATGCAATGTTTTACTGGGAGGCCAGTGTAATGTTTTTAGGGAAGGAGTGATGTGGTCTCTTATGGACAGTTTGAGGAGTAGTCTGGCTGCTGTATTTCGGATCTGTTGTAGTTTCTTCAGGAAGTATTCTGGTATCCCGAGGTAGAGGCTGTTTGCATAGTTCATTCTTGACATGATGAAGGTGACGATAGTGAGTGTTTTGTGCGTGAAGGAGAGGAAAGGTAGGATTCTTATTGCTGTGTGGAGGAGGAAAAAGTATTTCTTGACTGTTGCATTTATTTGTGTACCTTCCTGTTAAAAATAATAAGTTCTTGTGCAACATGTCTGTTTGCTCTTTCAGTACACTTTTATCATTTTTTCGGGATTTGGTTGGCCAAGCTTTTTTATTGTTTTCTGGGACGGATAGTCCTTAATGTGTAGTTTGGAAATCAGTGTTCTGCAGTATTTTGAACCATTTCCCTGTTGGATATATTTATGCTGCAACAATCAGTACATGGAGTTCAGTCCCCTCCCAATCAAAAGCACCAAAGCAATATTCCTTTTTATATTTAGTCTAGTCCTGTCTGTGATTGATATATTATTACCACGTAGATCCCTCACCAGTGTGCCACAGATAAGCCTAGACCCAGGCCGGTGCATAGAAAGAATATAAAATATTTATTACATAAAAGGAAAATTAATATTTGTACAAAATCACAGCGCCACCTCACTCTGTGGCCCAAATGCTTTTCTTTACTAATAATTATTTATTTAGACAAATTGAAAACACTGGTTGGATCCGGATAACACAGATCACAGACTTGTTAACCCCACAACATGTAGAGTCGAAGCACTTTGCCTGGAGTTCACTACTAGCA